>NC_090440.1:198907525-199532525 GCF_031143425.1 Pleurodeles waltl | reverse complement strand
CATTGTGGGGGTCATTTTGACCTCAGCGGTCTTTTTACAAGACCGCCGAGGGACCGCCGTGCTGAAGACCGCCCGTAGTGGCGGTTTTCCGCTCGGCACATTATGACTGCTGGCAGCCCTCCGTCCTTTTTCGGACGGAGAGCCGACAGCAGCCATACTGGCGGGCGGCGGGGAAGTGGAGGTTGCTCCACCTCCACCGCCACGTCAACAGAACACCGCCCACCGAATCACGTCCTGTGATTCGGCGTGGCGGTGTTCTGTTGATGGTGTGGTGGCGGTGGAGCAGCCCCCATGGATCCCGTCCCCTCCCGGAGGGTCAACGGACCAGGTAAGTTGATCGTCCGTTAGGGGAGGGGGGTGTTGTGTGTTGTGTGCGTGCATGGGGGTGTGCGTGTATGTATGTAGAGGGGGTGTGTGAGTGCGTGTATGCATGCGGGGGTATTGTGTGTTTGGCAATGAGTGCGTGTCTGTCTGTATGTATGTTTGTATGGATGTGTGCGTGTATGTCTGATGAGGGTGTGCGTGTATGACTGTGTGTGTGGCAGTTGGCATGTATGTTGGTGTGTGTGCGTGTATGTGTGTTGGTGGTGCCTGAGTGTGTGTCAGGTGTGTATGTGTAAGGTAATGTCGGGGTAGGGGTGGGGAGGGGGGTCCTGCCACCTTTGGGGGTGTCAGGGGTGGTGGGGGTGTAGGGGAAGGACTCAGGGTGGGGGTGGGGGGTGGGGGAGACCCCTATCAGTGCTAGGGAAGGAATTCCCTAGCACCGATAGTGCTTACCGCCATGGATCTCATGGCGGTTCCAAACCCCATGAAATCAATGGCGGTCAGCCGGGTCATAATACCTGCGGTATTGTGAAGACCGCCGGGCTGGAGACCCAGGTCTCCAGCCCAGCAGTCGTCTCCGCCCTGGCGGGCAGAACGGAGAACTGGCGGATGACCATGGCGGTAACCGCCATGGTCATAATTTCAAATTTTTTACTGCCAGCCTGTTGGCGGTAAGACCGCCGCTTCTCCGCCGACTGCCACGGTCGTAATGACCCCCTATGTCTTTTTCCCCGCACAGACATTTATACTAAGATTCAGAAATGTTTGACATAACGATTTGTGCAAGAGCACACTGAAGTGATTGTCAATTTGCCCAAGAGGTCCCCTTCATTTTTTCTTGGGCACTTTAGTTTTCCTGTGAATTTTCTAAAGCAGCTGCTATCTTTTTCTTTGTCACAACTGTTGGATCAATCTTGCCTTTGGGTTTCTTTTGGCACTCTCTTAAAAAACAACCCTTTTTTCCACAATACAAACACTGACCATTTTTTCGTCGCATGTCTTTCTCCTCTTTGGTCAGTCGTGGGCGAACAGTTCCGATATCCATCGGTTCTATCATAGAATCTGAAGACAATTGAAAGTGTCTGGACCTTTCCATTCGCCAATTTGTTTTTTCCCACTTTTTCCTGCTCCTTTTCTTTCAGAAAGTCTGTGACCTATCCGTAGTGTTAGATTAATTAAATCAGTACAAGTTTCTGGTTGTGGTTCAACTTGGGCCAATACATCTTTTAGTTAGTCTTTTAGCCCCTGATAAAATACTGCTGACCTTTTTTCCTCAGGCCAAGCAGTTTCCACCACTAACCGGTTGAAGTGGGACAAATACGTTCTCAGGTCTTTATTTCCTTGACGTAATTCTAATAACTCTTTGTCTGCAGTCATAGTGATTGCGCGTGTATCAAAAACCTTTACGAATTCTGCTACAAAGCGATGCCAGTTGTAAAAAAGAGGACTGTCTAATCTGACTAATGGCACTGCCCAAGTAGCTACATCACCATTCAGGTGTGATATAAGGAATGCAATTCTAGAATGTGCATCTGGGAAAGCAGTAGGCCAACATGTAAAATGTAATTCCACCTGTGTCAAAAAAATGTGAACCTTATTGGGGTCCCCAGAAAACCTATCTGGTGCAGCTAAAGGAATCTGTGTCGGCACATTCACAGCTATGTTAGTAGATGCGGGAGGTGTAGGACGAGACTCAGATTCAGAATGATCTACTTTATACTGTAACTGAGTTACTTTATTCACTAAATCAGCTGTAACATTTTTAGAGTCTGTCAAATACCTTTGCATCTGAGTTACTACTTGCATAAGGGTATCTAGGGTGGGCATTTTGCGCAGCTCCCGTACAGACCAAGAGGAAAGTATAAAACTTGTGGGCTCGCTATTCTGTCACAGGGTCCTTTGCTCGGGATCTGCATGTCGCTGGACAAAAGGCCCATCTCCCGGCGTCACCAGCTCAGAAAGCTATTATTGCACAGAGTTATGGTGAAGCCAGTCGGGGGGAAGGGGACAGCAGGGAGAGAGATCTGAAAAGGAAAGGTTAGAACAATATGCATTTACTCATTCATAGAAACGTAAATCATGTATGGACTCCTGACTAAATGTGTCCAAGATATCAGGTGGAGACCTCTTCTGAAATGAAGGCGAACCCCTTGTAAAACACAACCTCAGATTCAAGAGATGGCAAGAACATTGAACTATGATTTTACTCAAGTGGTCTATATCACTTAGATTATTGTGCCAAGAACCTTTTCCTCCTGTGAATTGAAGCGCTTTATATCTGGGAACTGAAGCAGCTGAATTATCATGCCAAGAGCGCTTTTCATCTAAGAACTGGAGCGCCTGGATTATCATGCCAAGAGAGCTTTACATCTAGGAACTGAAGCGCCTGAATTATCATGCCAAGACCGCTTTACATCTGAGGACTGAAGCACCTGAATTACCATGCTAAGAGCGCTTTACATCTGAGAACTGAAGGGTTTTGAATTACTGTGCCAAAAGAGCGCGTTACATTTGTAAACAGACACACCTTCAATTACTGTGCACAAAAGTGCGTTACCTCTGTGAACTGAAACGCTTTGAATTACTGTGCCAAAAGAGCGCTTTATATCTGTGAGCAGAAAAACACCTTGAATTACTCTGCACAAAAGTGCGTTACATCTGTGAACTGAAACGCTTTGAATTACTGTGCCAAAAGAGCGCTTTATCTCTGTGAATGGAAACAAATCAAGCTCTAAATCAAGCACTTTGAGATTTCTTCACAAGATGGAAGGCACACAAAGTCCAGTCTTCACCCTCTTACTCTAGCAGAAGCAGCAACTGCAGGATAGGTCCACAGAGCACAGTCACAGGCAGGGCAGCTCTTGTTCCTCAGCTCATCAGCCCTTCTCCAGGCAGAGGTTCCTCTTGTTTCCAGAAGTGTTCTAAAGTCTTTCTTTTGGGTGCCCTTCTTATACCCAATTTCTCCTTTGAAGTAGGCCTACTTCAAAGTAAAGTCTCTTGTGAATGTGAAATCCTGCCTTGTCCAGGACAGGCCCCAGACACTCACCTAGCGGTTCGGAGACTGCATTGTGTGAGGACAGGCACAGCCCTTTCAGGTGTAAGTGACCACTCCTCCTCTCCCTCCTAGCACAGATGGCTCATCAAGAAATCCAGCCTACACCCCAACTCCCTTTGTGTCACTGTCTAGTGTGAGGTGCAACCAGCCCAACTGTCAAACTGACCCAGACAGGGAATCCACAAACAGGCAGAGTCACAGAAATGGTATAAGCAAGAAAATTCTCACTTTCTAAAAGTGGCATTTTCAAACACACAATCTTAAAATCAACTTTACTAAAAGATGTATTTTTAAATTGTGAGCTCAGAGACCCCAAACTCCACATTTCCATCCGCTCCTAAAGGGAATCTACACTTTAATCAGATTTAAAGGTAGCCCCCATGTTAACCTATGAGAGGGACAGGCCTTGCAACAGTGAAAAACGAATTTAGCAATATTTCACTGTCAGGACATATAAAACACATTACTATATGTCCTACCTTAACCATACACTGCACCCTGCCCTTGGGGCTACCTAGGGCCTACCTTAGGGGTGTCTGACATGTAGGAAAAGGGAAGCTTTAGGCCTGGCAAGTGGGTACACTTGCCAAGTCGAATTTACAGTTAAAACTGCACACACAGACACTGCAATGGCAGGTCTGAGACATGATTACAGAGCTACTTATGTGGGTGGCACAACCAGTGCTGCAGGCCCAATAGTAGCATTTGATTTACAGGCCCTGGCACCTCTAGTGCACCTTACTAGGGACTTACTAGTAAATCAAATATCCCAATCATGGATAAACCAATCAACCATACAATTTACACAGAGAGCATATGTACTTTAGCACTGGTTAGCAGTGGTAAAGTGCTCAGAGTTCAAAAGCCAACAGCAACAGGTAAGAAAAAATAGGAGGCAAAAAGATTGTGGATGACCCTGCATAAGTAAAAAAAGTCCAACAGTAAAGAAGATGAAGAAAAGCTTGCTGAATTATTTTAACTGTTCCCAGGTGAGCAGTAAAATAAAGGAACATTGCAGTAAATGCCTGGAGAGCCTAGTCAGTGGTAAAGAAAAATAATTACGAGAAATTCCTCAAGCTATCACAGTACACAGTTTTGTGGTATTTTGTGTCAAATTTAATGCAAACGCAATCTTTACATTTAAAAGTCACGTGACTTCTGATAATCAGACCTGTTTTAGGGAAAAATTGGCTCCCACAATGAATTTCCGGCTTCAGCAAGATATTATCAGTTCAAACCAACCTCCCATACAACAAAAGTATGCAAATGTTTGCAGGCTTAATGATAAATTTGTATTGGCCTACTTCTTAACGACCTGTTAGTGGAGCAAAAAGGGGAAGATTGTCAAATAGCATGGCCTTAAGTTAATTTAAATTCACCTGTAGCCATCATGTTAAAAGCCCATTATGCTTGTTGACAAAGGGAAGGAAAAGTAATTGTAAGGGTCTGACTCACATTGGAGTTTATATGAATTATGCCTTTCAGAGGAAAATCCTCATATGAAGAATTCCATGACCAAACTCCAAGACAACCAACCAATAGTAAGGCACTGATATGGTCAGAATGGTACTCCATCTGAGGGCCCTCTAGCTTAAGTAGTCAGCATAATCACTCCTTGAGAAGTAATAGACAATCCTACAAATTATTCATGAATGCTGATGATGCAAATTATTTAGTAAACCTGAAGCTATCCGGAGGGTTTCTGAAAAGCAGTTAAAACCACACTACAGTCACACCGTTAGTGCAGTGATAGTCCTTACAAAGGGAAAAATATTTAACCTCCCTCTGTTGTTACATGCTTCAAAGAAGTGAACAAGATTGCCTAGAAAGTGAATAGATTCTGCTTTTAATCTAGTGGAAGGCCAAATGTAACTGGTAGTTCCTAACAAACGTGAACATACAGTTATTAGTGTTAGCACGTCAGTCCTTAATAAGTAAACTTACAAGTTGAAGCGTATAGGTCGATGAACCTTTTGATTCGCATAGGGTATCCTAACTGCAGTGTCACCAATGTTCACAATAATCAATGCACAGATTAAATAACATTAGTCAAAACATTAACCAGTGAACAAAGAACACTAACATTATAATCACACCATGACTTTTCAGCCATGAATAACCACACCTCAATTATACGTTTAGTAGTTTTATTTCCCTTTTGTTACAATACTAAGTCATGAGATTAGTTCAAAACTTGATTCAATTTAATAGACCACAATAGTTAATCAAAAGTTGCCATGAACATAATCTAATCAAAGCTTGCATCAAGATACATTCTAGAGCATTAGCACAAATCAATAAGAAGACCAATCCCAATAGTCCAGTTAGTGACATAAGATAAGCAGAATTGTCAGTCAATCATTTTTCTTGTGATTTGTCAGTCCGTCATGTAAGACAAAACCTTATCTAACCCAGATTAGCATTAGCATGTGGGGAGTCAGGGGAAAAACAAGTTAGAATAATACATTTTGAAGAAAACATCGACAGCGCAGTTGGTACCTAGAAAGGAAAAGCATTGCAATACAGTCACATTGTCATATCTACCTATCCACGGTATGGGTCAGCAACAGATTCAGTCTTCATCCTGAGGTCATCAGTCGATCAGCATCACATCAGGCTCTCAGAGAGTTGAGCCCAATGACAGAATCTCGAGTCACCTCTGCAATTTCAATATAGGTCTGCTCTTGCAAACTCTCCTCTAACATCTCTTCTTCTTCTTCTCCATCTGAATTCTTTTCCCTCTGCCACATTGTTATATCAGAGTTGCCCAGACTATTCCCCAATTCCTAATTAGTCCATTAGTCATACGTTATTTACTTCACCAATAGAATAAACACACCAAATCTATAGATTCTAGTATTTCATAGTTCACATGTTGTTGATTGGTTCGCCTTGTGATGTTCTCATCATCCAGCTCATCAGGTATCGAAAATGTTGCATCTTCTTCTTCAGTCAGTGTCTTCATTGTTCGAGTCCTGGAAAAGTACACTCAGTGCGCTTTACACGATATTTGCTACAATTTTGATTCTACCATTTCTTGTCTGTCTGTTCACGTGGAAGACTTCAGCTAAGCAAAATTTCATTAAACAGTGAGCAGTTCACGATTAGTTCAAATTCTTCAGCATTTTTCATTAAACGTTAGGAATACAGCTTCTGCATGAGGCCTGGTAAGACTAGGCCAAGACATTCGCTGGGTTAAGGCCTGAAATTAGTAAAACATATGTTATCTCTTTCAATATGTCACATTACTACATTATTTTAATACATTTTCTTTATTTACGTATAAGTTAGTCTTCTTCTTCTTAATACTTTTCGTGAATACTGGTGGCCATCCTCTGAGGTCACAAATTATTCAAAATACATAAACATTCATTAATAATTTCTAATCAATACATTTTCCCTCCTCTGATGACTAAATATGTCATCACGATACTTTTCCAAAGACAGTTTCACAGCTCAATCTCCTCAACATTTTGCCTTCTCCTCAAATTTTCTCCGTAGATTCTTTCTCTGTTTCATTCTTCCCTCCTCTGATTACTTTTAGACCTTTTCAATTTAATACTTTGACATAATTTGCATAATCCGCATATGCCTAATAAACAAGCAATTACAATCAATATTTCCTGCATAATTTTTTAATAGCACCCCATTCCATATTTGACAAAGCCAAACCTTGTTCCTTCAAAAACTTCAAATCACTACTTGAGTTAGTCAGGTTAGTAAGTCTCCTATCTCCCTACTATTGTTAGGAATGTAAGAACAGCAATGCCTAGAGTAAATCATTTTACAGACTCTGCCGTCCTTCGCTAGAAGGGTGTCTAAAGCAAGACGATTTTGAAGAGTCACAGCTCTACCCGCAGCAAATTCAGTATCAATCAGGAGTATTGCCCCTGTTAAATTTGTCAGCATGTTATCTACAATAGTAGACAATTTTCAATTTTTTATCAAGTTTAGGATGACTCCCAGTGAAGGAATCACCGCACCAAATATGTCTCCCACCACTGCAGAAGGGGATTCCCTCCTCTGTCTCTTATGATATATTTTAGTCAATTTTGGAAACTTTTTCAAGTAATTTATCTGATAAATCTTTGGGAATACAATCCCCAAATAACATGTCCTATACCATCCTCTTGGAAGACGGTAATAAGCATTAAATCCACAAATATAGTAGATACGTGGAATCGCAGGGTCCTGACCATTCAATATAAAAGTCCATTTATTCTGAAACAAAAACACATGCCTACATTCACTCGTTCCCACAAATAAGGTGTCAGTGCGTGACTTTGGCCTATATATACAAAGCTTCCCTACGTGTAATGCATCTAGAGGTAATTTTCCTTGCGTCTTAATTGCAGATTAAGCATAAGCATTCTTATAAGTCCTTTTCTCTAAGCCGTTTTCTAATTTTTCTTTTAATGCCTTTCTCCTATCATCAGTATGCCCTAAAAAGCTCTTTTCTAAAGGTGTAAGCAAGCATGTGAGATTATTGTGGTGAGCATAAGCAGTCCCAAACATTACTGTGGACTCAAAGAATCCTCTAACCAGTACTATGTCATGATCCTTAGCTACTCTAATTGAATACCTAATAATTGGCACAAATGAAAATACTACATAATGATTAGAGTAAAAATATTGAATATACTCCTGATCATAAAACCTTGTTAGTCGCAGACTACAACTTATCCCATATGTTAAAGGAAGACTATGGTAAGTACCTCCTTCTTCGACTGATGAAGGAATTTGCGTACACACAAGACAATCCCTTGCATCCATTGTCTCAACATATTCACTCAAAAAGGCGTTAGAAAACATTAGAAGAAAGTTCTCCTTGAGCATTAGTATAGCCATGCAAATACTTATCTAAAGCGGTCATTGTAGTTGTCTGAGAAGCAATACTACGGTTGGCTCTTCCACATCAAGGACAGACATACCCACAATCACTACTATAAACAAAATCCCACACATAATTTCCAAACCAATGCTCATATATTTACAGCACTTGACATCCTTAATCTGGTTATTGAGCTCAGTCATGATCTGTAAAGAATCAGTAAGCAGAAGTAACTTTTAGAAAGTGCATCAAAAATTAAAAATAGATAATTTCTTCTTTCAGCAGTTCAGTTTCACTTTCAGGAACCCTTTTCCTTGTCAGAATAGATTAATTGTCACATCCAGGTTTTCAATGTCAAATCAGGTTATCAATGTCTCTTTTTTTAGTTTATTTTCATCAGTCTCTTTCTTAAGCTATTCTCAGATTGTTTCAGCAATTCATTTCCCTGATCATCTTCAGGTTACATCAAAATACTGACTTGGAACATCCCTATCAAAGCAGAAAGACATGAACTTGTGTTGCCATTCATTTGTGTTTGTGTACGCCCCTTCAGGATCTGCGTATCTTCGACATGCTATTCTCTTTCTTTTCAATTTTCAATCACCATTTAACTCTCCTTCACTATATTCTTCTTTTCTTGTTGTATCTTCTTCTTCCTCTATTGTCTGATCTATAACTATTTATTTTCTTGTCTCTACTTGCGACTCTGGCCACTTGTCTCCTTTTCTTGTTCCTTCAGTCAATATTTTTTTCAGGATTGGACTCTTCTCTTTTACCCTACTCCTTCACCCTCTGGGTCTATCTCTCATTCTGTTTGCTTCTTGGATCTGTTGAAGCAGATATGCTAATTAAGAGAATTATTAATGATGTATATGTATTTACTAATGAAAAATGCGTAGAGAAATTAATCATAGAGAAAATAATGTGCACGTTTGAAAATTTGCCATCGGGCGGTGATCACCATGTGTACTAATGGAACTGAAACTGTAAGAATTAACAAAAATATATGAGAAAAATGTAATAATGTGTCATAATGAGATGTATAACCTATGTTTTACATTAATTTCTAGTACTAAGTTAGCTGAACTAAAGGCCTAGCCTCCCTAGTCCTCGCACACTGAGAGAAGAAAACAATAACCGCATTTGCAAAGAAGCTGCCACTAAATAGCATTGACCCGCTCGATGTTAAAGTTGCTTAGCTAGAATTTTTTGCAATGTACCGGCGGACAGGAGATGATGAAGACAATTTGATACAATTATGTGTAGAGTAGGCTAAATGTACTTTCCCAGGACTTGAACAATGAAGGCACTGACTGAAGTGGAACATGCAACAATTTCAATACCTGAAGAGCCGGATGATGAGAATATCGTAAAGTGGACCAATCCACATTTTGAGAATGAACTGATATGGAAATTAGTAGATTCGGTAAACAAATACTATAGGTTAAAGTTATATCTGACTGACTGACCAATTAGGAATTAGGGGGAGGGACTGGGAGACCCTAAGAAAAAGTCATGACAAGGGGCTAAAATTTCAGATAATGTGGGAGATGCAAGGGGTAAATTGAAGATGTCAGGAGACGCCGCCCGAGGTGCTGACATTAGGCTCATACTCTGTGAGCCTGATCGGTGGCTGACTAATTGATGACCTGAAGACGAAGACTGACTTGTTGCTGATCCATCCTGGATAGGTAGCTATGAAAATACGACTGACAATTTTATGCCTTTTCTTCTAGGTACCATCGGCGCTGATTATAGATATTCTTATTTAGATAGATTTTTTCAAATTAATGTTTCTCTCTAAAAGGTTTTTCGCATGAAGACCCACATGCTGATGCTAATCTTGGTTAGGTAGGCTGTTAAGGGTGATGTTGACAGTGACAAATGACTGACAAACTTATTTGCTGAACTTTGCTATTAATGTTGGTATTCTTAGTTATGAAATTGCACTGTTGCATATGTTCCTTCAAGTGATGATGTTTTCTATTAATGAATTAATAAATTGATTGGTTTGAATAAGGCTTGAACTAACGGACGATTTAGAATTGTAACCAATGGGGAAATAGAATTGTTTAACTCATTCCTGAGTTGTGGTTATTCATGAATAGGTTTTAAGCTGTTTTCCACAGAATGTTTCTTGATTATTAATGTTAGCTATCGATTCAGTAGTCACTGCATGACTAGGATACTCCGTTCGATTTAAAAGGTTCATCGGCCTATACGCGTCCCCCTGTAAGTTTACTTACTAAGGACCAGGCGCGCTTGTAGTTTTTGGTAGCAGATTGATGGTTAGTTTCCTTGGAGAACTGGTTTTGGGGTGATTATTGGTTATGGTGGTAGTTTAGGTTAAGGTTAGTTGTTCGTATTATATGACATTTGAATTTTGTTTTTCTGAAATGGCAATTGTAGAAAAGATGATGTTCCCTTGAACCCAGAAATGACTTTCCCAGATCCTGGATCCCGTTAGTAAAGTTGAGTATGTGCTTGGCGCTTATTGTGATAGTGTGAAAGTGGTAGGTTGGGCTTGCAAAGGCTTAAGCAAATCGTAGGTGAATTGTGATGTATGTGAGGTAAAGTAGGGAGTCTGGGTACTCCAGTTAAGGTTTAGTAGGAGTGTGCATACTCCGCGGTATGAGAGTAGGGAAGTCGTCGAACTTCACATGTGTGTGGCGCTTTCTGCTCAAAAAATTATCCACATGATTGTTGGTGAGTACGGACCCTGCGTGGTTTAAGATTCTGGAATACATTGACAAGTGTAGTAGACACTTGGTTTTATGTTGTAATCTGTCTGGTTTAGTAGGTTGATCGGGTGTGGTCAACAAGTCGGTGTGTGAGATAGATCAGTAAAATACATTTTTCGACTGAGATTTGGTGAGTCCTATGTGCACCAGGACAGACCCATTGATCATTTGAGAGTGAGATTCGCGGGTCAAAATTTACTTGCGAATGTGGGAGACTGAGAAAGAGGAATAGCTATATGAGCGAAATGGCCATTAGTGAAAATCCGTAAGTTCTCAGAGGTCCGCAAGCGATTGTGTCCCTTCCTGTAGTAAGCCGGCAGGTTTGTTTTAGTTATCGGTTTTTGGTAAAGTGCTCACAATAATCTGCATTAGTTGTGTGAATTGGAAGTTTAGGAGGACAAGCCGCAAGACTTTGTCAGCCGCATTGTGTGAGTGTAACTTCAGAGTGTGCCACGCTGGGATAGGTTGGTTAGTGAGAAGAGTCGCGAGAGGATTAGCAGCCGTCCATCAGAGGCAATTGGTTGAGCAAGCGGGTGAAGGGAATCTTGGGAGTAAAAGTCATTTCATTATTGAATTCAAATAAATAAACAGACAAAAGGCGTTCAGAAGTGCTATCAAAGGTGATTCTTACATTAAGGCGTCAGTGGGGGAGCCGACCCCACTGGAAAATTCTCCGGCTCGTATTGCTATGGAGGAGCGAGGTGTAGCACCGTGTCTTTGGTTAAAGCAGTGGTGTAAGCTAACAAAGAAGCGAGGATCCTTACCGTTTCCAGAGCATGGAACATTTAATTTGAGAATTTTGGACGAATTGCGAATGGCATTATATGAAATGAAGCCATTACCGAGACCAGCACAGTTTGAGGCTTTAGTGGTTTGGGAGCTGGTGGCCAGACAGCAACAAGAGATGAAATTCAAGAAGAGAATGAAACGAGTAGAGAAATCCTTAGCTGAAGCTAGGTGGGATTGAGAACAGAAAAGGTGGAGAACAGAGACGCTACAGGGAATTAAATTGTTTCCTGCAATTACAGAGGAAAACGAGACAGAGAAGGAAGATAATGCTAAAGAAAGTGAAAGTCCAGGGACAAAGAAAAAGAAGAAGCTTTATGTAGACGATGAGGACTCTGATGTTGAGGACCTTATTACAAAGCTATTGAGGGACCGACCTCCACCCTATGGAACTTATTCAGGGGGTCCAAGTACTAGTGCTGCTACAACTGCTCCAGCACAAGTATGGGGGAAAAAAGGGGCAGTACAGACAGACAGTGGATAGTAGAGAGTACACCTAATGTGGGGACTATTACTGTGGTCCAAGCACAGATACATCCACCACCGATACAGAGAATTTATCCAGATGTGCCAGTCCTTGAGACGTTTTCGAACTTAGTGGTGCCATCAGAGCAAGTGATCCCAAGGCCAATGCTAGTTCAGACTGAGCCAACTCCAATGTTATTGCCTCTGGCACAGCCGCAGGGTTTGCCGAAGTTTTCACTGATAACAGGAACACAGTCAGATGTTACACCAGTCAAGAATCAAGCGATGTGAGTAACTTTTCCACAAGGTGCGAGTGTTAGGGCAGCTCCAGATGCAATATCTCTACTGATTACTGTTGGTCCAGCGGTACCTTTATTTGTGCAAAAGAAAGTGAGTGCAGGAGATCAGAGTGAAATGTCACAGAGTATTGTGAGAAGGGGAGTGAGTGATCCAGGGCAGATGATGTCATCTGTGGGTCAGATTTTCAATGGATCTAGAACACTAATGGATCTTAGTCCACTTGTAGCACTTCCAGATGCAGTAAGTGGTCCGAATGTGAGTCAAAGTCTGAAACTTTTGATGCTGCAAACTCCAGGTGAAGTGATGCAACAGGTACCGGTGCCAAATGCAAGTAACATCTCATTACAGGGATTGGCAGTGCAGCAATCGAGTGAATGGTTAGACAGTCTAAATACACCTCAACTGCATCCAAGGATCAAGAGCAGATAAATCGTATGACGTTAAATATAGAAGCAACCACCCTAGTTGAGGGAAAAATGGGTGTGAACAGGTTAGACTCCTACACAGAAGAAGAGCTGAGGTATTTGTGCCCAAAGATTACAAAAGAAGTGAGTAAAATACATCAGAATTGGCAGAGCTAGCAGAGAAACATGACATCGAAATTGAGAAAACAAAGCATTTGAAACGCAGTTACAGGTTAGATTTAGAGGCAAAGGATTTTGAACACATGAGATCAGCAGGGATGAACGCTCACTTGAAAGAATTGCTGCAGAGTGCTCAGATCTGGGGAGCATTAGAGAAGTGCGAAGTTAGATGGGCAAAGAAGAAGGACAAGTGGAAGCGAGATTCGCAAGAGGGGACTGAAGATGTTCAGAAAGAAAGGGAATCAGTAAAGATGCTTCCGATGAGAGAGATTCCAAGGGGGCACTTTGTTCATGTTCCATGGCCCAGAAGTGATATATTGTCATTAACAAATGATTACCCAAAACTGAGAGAGAAACCGGTTGAGTGGCATCAGTAGACATAGATTTGTGAAACTTTCCAAATGTCTGTGGGAAGACTTAAACACATTGTTGGAGATAGTGGTTCCAGCCGACTTATGGGTCGAGTGTAAGAGAGCAGTGGATTGGCCAACAAGTGAACCAGAAAGGGATAGAGTAACGGATGCACGTTCACCCGAGGTGATGAAACATTACTATAAGGTGACTGAGTTCCTGAAGTCAAGAATTTCTCCCAAAAATATTGACTGGCAGAGAATTTACAGATCGGTTCAAGAGTCTAAAGAGTCAATACATACCTACTTTGAAAGATTGTTAAAAGCATTCAAAGAGTACAGTGGTAAGGAAGCAATTGAGCTGAAAGACATGTTGCATTTTGTGTTCAGGTTCGTCAAAGGTTTGAGTCCAGAAGTAGGACAGATGATGAAGAGTCATTTGATTTGCTGGCAGGCAAAGCCGATTGATAAAGTGTTGCAGTATGCAAAATACTGTAGTGATGAGATTGAATTGAAGGAGAAAAAGCTGAAAGAAAAAGCAATAGTGATGCAAATAAAGGCAGCTCAGACAGGCGTGCAAGGAGCTTTAGTACCGCCTATGCTGCCGCAGCAGAGAACTGTTATGTTTCAGCCTCAAATGAGAGGTAGATGTTGTGGAGTTGACATGATGCGTGGTCCGGAGTTGGGTACTGTAGTGGTTCAGAATGACATGCAGGCGATTAAAAAGATGTTACTGTGTCATTTGTGTGGAAACGTGGGACACTGGAAGCGGGAGTGTCCGATTGATGGCGCAGGATGGTGTCGTTCAGCAGGGTGGTGATATCAGTACATTTCAAATTGTGAAAGTCCCAAGAATAAAAGGATTTATTTCTAATGTTCAGAATCAAGTGCAGAATTTCCAGCCCGTGCAGCAACTGCAAATGCCGCGTGCACAATTAACACAGTTGCAACCAATACAGCAGTAGGATCCCATGGCACCTAGACAGCAAATGCAGATACCTCAAGCCCCGATGAAGCAGCAACAGGTGATGCTAACTCAGCAGGTCACAGGGCAGAGACAAGAAATAAGTAAGCACACAGTACACCAATTTCCATTTTATAGTGAGGATGGAACAAACGAAGAAGGGATGAGTGACAGTTCGGATGAAGGACCGTGTGTGCTTGCAGCATCCTTAGAGGTAGATCAGAGAGGACCTTTCATGAAGGGAAAGGTGATGGGTTACAAGGTCTCATTTTTAGTGGACACAGGAGCTACACGCTCTACAGTGAGAAGTGTGGAAGTTCCGAATTTACCTCTTTCAGGCATAACAGTTCAAGTTGTGGGCATGGAGAATAGACAGTTGACAAACCCAATCACAGAACCAGTGCAGGTTGAGATCGGCAATTACCAGGGATTACTTAGATTTGTAGTATGTGATTCGAGTCCAGTATCCCTACTGGGAAGAGATTTACTGTGTAAAACAAAATGCTCCATTAATTGTTCAGACACTGGAATAGAGGTACAAACTAATAACGCTGATGAAGAAGGACAGGTGACTGAAATGGTGATTAACAATGCTAGTGACGAATACCCATTGATTTAATTTTTCCCAATGTTTACTGTGAAAGAACTACATGCAGACTTACAAGGAACGGTGAAAGAAGAAGTCTGGGACCTGACAGCTAAAGAAGTAGGTCTGATTAAGGGAGTGGAGTCGATTAAGATTACTTTGAAGCCAAATGCAGCATTTCCACAACTTCCACAGTATAACATGCCGCAAGATGTCCTGATGAAAGTGGCACAAGTAACTGGAGATTTTCTAAAACAAGGAGTTTTTAAAGAAGTGTTAATCAGTCCATGTAATTAACCAGTAATGGGCTTAAAGAAGGTATGTGGGAAAGTGCGTGTTGTGCAGGACTTAAGAAAAGTGAACGGTTTGGTGTTCAATTGTTGTCCAGTAGTGCCAAATCCAGCAGTGATACTGTTTCAGAGGTTCACAGTGGTTGACTTGTCACAAGCTTCCTTTTCCGTACCTCTTCATGAGGATAGTCAGTTTCTTTTTACTTTCAAATTCCTAGACAGAGTCTACAGCTGGTGCAGGCTTCCACAAGGGTATACGGAGTCACCATCACTGTTTAATCAGATCTTGAAAAAGAACTTAGAGTCATTAGAATTACCATACCGATCGACTCTAGAGCAATGCATTGATGATTTGCTGATTGCATCCAGAACAAGGGACGAGTGTAAGTACAACTTGATTGCCCTGTTGAATCATTTGGGACTTTTGTACATAAAGGCCCTCATTATGAACATGGTGGTAAACACTGACGTGGCGATAGCGAACAGAAACCCGCCATATAATGATGAAAAAATCAGAAACCGACAAAAATCTCCCTGCCACCAGTCACCGCCAGGACCTTGTCAGTGGAAATGCTGGACCTCCCACCCCGCAACCTCCGATCACACAAAATCCCCGCCTTCCAAATAATGAAGCACAAATCACCGCGGCGGTCAGTGGAAGCCGAACGTCCATTGGCGGTATAGACCGCCACGGGCGGCAGGTGGACCCAACAGTAAGAAATGCATACAATGGCAAGTCTGAAACCCACACACCTGACACACATCCACAACACTATAAAACACTCAAAGACACACCCCACAATCCCTTGCATTGCCAATAGGAGAATGCAGACAGACAACACTACAGGCAGACACTGAACGCCACATCACACGACTCACACACACAACCACACAAGAGCACCCTCACCTAGATTCAAACAAGACACCATTCGCAAAACACACCATGGCACCCCCCAAACACCCATACTTCGCAGAAAGGGAGCTAAGGACCATGGTGGATGAGATATTGAAGGTCGAGCCACAATTATTCAGGGCACAGAGGTCCAGCACACACCCATCGCCAGGAAGATGGAGCTATGGCAGACAATGGTCAACAAGGACAATGCAGTGGGACACCATCCACGCACCAGAGACGTCATCCGCAAGAGATGGAACAACCTGTGTGGGAAGGTCAGGTCCATGGCATCCAGGCACCACATTGCAGTCCAGAAGACTGGGGGAGGACCTCCACCAACACCACCCAACTACACTGACTGGGAGGAAAAGGTACTGGCCATCCTGCACCCTGAGGGACTCACTGGACTCACTGGAGGAATGGACTCAGGTAAGTCGTCTACATTTACCCCATATCCATCACACCTGGAATGCATGCACCACCCCACCCCTCCAACAGCCACCAGGACCACTATCCCACCCAGGCCACAATCACTACTTCCAGTCCCCCTGCATGCCTACAAACTTACTAACAGGCCCACATCCCTCCCCCTGTGCACAGCCACCCACCCTCTGCAAGGAATCACAATGGCCTACAGCACCCACAAGGCACATCCACATCCAAAGCAAAATGCAATGCTAACCTCACAAAAGCACCCTGCATGGTCCCAAAGTGTGAAAACCTGCACAAAAATGCCCAGTGCTGTGCACCCCATCCGATCATGCAAGTGTAACTGACATGTCCATTCCTCCCAACAGGCACCACCACCCATGCCACCCTGACGGACAGGACAAGGAGTGGCAGTGCCCCACAGGGAGACAGATGCACCTCCCAGGATACTGGGGATGGAACCCTGGGCATTGACGATCACCCTGGCCCCTCACACAGTCCTGGACTGTCATCATCCAGCAGCCCCACCCGGGACACCACTGACACCCCTACCACCCAGCCAACAACATCAGCCCCGGCCACAGACTGGTGGAACACCTGGAGAGAGGCCACAGTCACCCCCTACCAACAGACAGGAAGACTATGGCCCCAGTACAAGTGGTAGTGCCAGGCCTGTACAGGGGACACAGGCACAGGGGTCTAGGCCCAGTGGGAGGGCATCAGTGGGCCAGGGGGGAGGCCACAGGATTGATGCAGCAGCCCAGGACGTGATCTCTGAGGACATGGGAGCATATCACCATACCCAGGACAGATTGGCCCAGATAGTATCCACCCTGGAGCAGAGTCAAAGGATTCAGCTACCACACCACCAAGAGGCCATGGAGCAGTGGAAACTGCACAATGCCACAATGGCGACCATTGCAGGTATGCTGCTGCACCTTGTCCCAACACAGCCTGAGGCCCACACAGACCAGGAAGCCCCTACCATAGGCCAGGTTACAGACCGGACAACAACAGCATCAGCAGCAACTGCACATGTTCCACTATCTTAGGACACACAGGGGACATCCATCTCAACCCGTACAGGCCAACACCAGGCACCCAAACGGACCCTCAGGCCCAGATATGGCACTGGAACACCTGCCAAGACCAAGGCCCCCTCAAAGAAGTGACTCTGTAAACATAGATGGACCTACCACTACTGCCAAGAAATGCTGCGACCATGTTGCATATTGTAGAACCACCAGTAGCCCACTCCCAACACTGTAATCTGCACGATTGAATACCTGCACCAAATAAAACACAATTTCACCTATTACAATGTCCCCTGTCATTCTATTTAAACAAGGTGAAGTATAGATGCAGCTGCATTATAACTTATGTATTATTATCTGAGTAGGAGGAAATGCACCACACGCATAAGATGTTGTGCCTACAGATGCGTTAAACTAACATACTATAATGTTACCTGTCCTATGCAGACCTGGTCACAGTGGCAATGACTATTGACCCAACCCCCCCAGATGAAAAGGCACACTGACAGTATGCTGCACAGACAGCAATCTCATCCAGTAGTCTCACATAGTTACTGGAAGTAGAGTTGTATCAGTTGGGTCCTGGAATGGACATTTTCCCACTCCTCATCATCACAATCACTCTCATCCCCTCTCTGAAGAAGCTGGTCTGGATATACAGCACCCTCCTCCTCCAAGAGGGGGGTTGAATTCTTCACAGCCACGTTGTGCAGCATGCAGCAGGCCACCACTATTCTACACACCCTTTCAGGTCCATAGGCCAGGGAACCACCAGAGATATGTAGACAACTAAATCTAGCCTTCAGGAGACCTATTGTGCGCTCTACCACCCTCCTGGTACGTCCATGGGCCTCATTGTAATTCATCTCTGCATCTGTTCCAGGATTCCTCACTGGTGTTAGGAGCCAACACAAGTTGGGGTAGCCAGAATCACCTAACAAATTGTGCACAACAGGACTGTCAATGACAAGCCCCAGAGGCAGACAGCCTGGCTGTCTTCTATGTGGCACTAAGGGGGTCATTCTAACCCTGGCGGTCCAAGACCGCCAGGGCTAAAATGACGGGGGCACCGCCAACAGGCTGGCAGTGCCCCGCTGGGCATTCTGACCGCGGCGGTTCGGCCGCGGTCAGAAGTGGAAAACCGGCGGTCTCCCGCTGGTTTTCCGCTGCCCAAATGAATCCTCCATGGCGGCGCAGCAAGCTGCGCCGCCATGGAGGATTCTGACACCCCATACCGCCATCTTGTTCCTGGCGGTTCTCCCGCCAGGAACAGGATGGCGGTATGGGGTGTCGCGGGGCCCCTGGGGGCCCCTGCAGTGCCCATGCCAATGGCATGGGCACTGCAGGGGCCCCCGTAAGAGGGCCCCAAAAAGAATTTCAGTGTCTGCTTTGCAGACACTGAAATTCGCGACGGGTGCAACTGCACCCGTCGCACCTTCCCACTCCGCCGGCTCAATTCTGAGCCGGCGTCCTCGTGGGAAGGGTGTTTTGCACTGGGCTGGCGGGCGGCCTTTTGGCGGTCGCCCGCCAGCCCAGTGCAAAACCCAAAATACCCTCAGCGGTCTTTCGACCGCGGAGCGGTATTTTGGAGGGGGAAGTCTGGCGGGCGGCCTCCGCCGCCCGCCAGACTTAGAATCACCCCCTAAGTGTCAGAAACACCTCCCTATGATCCATCCTATATCCTCTTGTAGTTGTCCCATCTTGTGTGGCACACTACTGTTCCTTAGTACAAAGGAATCATGGACTGATCCAGGGAACATGGCATTCACGTGTGAGATACATGCAGTACACACCAATTGAATGTTCATGGAATGAAAGTTCTTCCTGTCTCTGTACACCTGTTCACTGACTCTTGGGGGGATGATAGCTATGTGGGTGCCATCGATGGCACCTATCACATGGGGTATGTTGGCAAAGGCATAGAAGTCCGACTTGATGGCATGGAGGTCAGCACTTTGGGGAAACCTCACATAGGACTGCAGGTGTCGTACAAATGCATTCATGAATCTGGACAGTATAATGCTAAACATTGGCTGTGAAAAAACTACACCCATGCCCAATGTCACTTGAAATGAGCCTGTGGCCAGGAAATGGTTGCAGAGAGCACTTGCACTTCAGTAGGGATGGCATGCTGATTACGATTAGCTGGTCTAAGTCTAGGATCCAGGAATGCACAAAGTTCATCGATAGTAGCACGAGTGAGTCTGTAATTGATAATGATGTGACGCTCCACCATGGTCCGCAAATCAACAAGTGGTCTGTACACCGATGGGGCCCTCCCTCGCCACCAGGGTCTGTACCTAGGAGGAGTTGAAAACATGTATGAGGAACACACATACATCCGCACACATTGTTTATCATATAGCACTGCTGGCATGATTGTCGTCGAAACAAATGCTTAGTGTGTGTGACATCACAGCAACATGACCACAATGATATATCAGGACAGGTCAGGTGAGGTAATGTATATTGTTCCGTGCCTATGAGTGTATAGGGGACAATAGGGCCTACATTGTGCTGATGAGGGTTTTACAACTGCATAGTTAGGGCCAAAATGTCTGCACCCTTTAATCCAGAAGTGTTGTGGTGGAAGTGACCTCATACCACTAGCGGTTGATGTACTAGCGTAAGGCGGTGTTTAACGCTGTGCACAAATTCATTGGTTAACATGGTTGTCAATGGGCATTCTTAGCGTATCATGATCGTCACCAGCGGTGACGGTGTACACCGCCGCGGTGCGTACGTGAAATCGTCACCGCAACTTCACTTGACTCCCTGATCTCATGCATGCAGGTACTCCACTGAGTGTACTGCTTTGTCCTGCCTCTGGTCATGGAAATGGCACGTGTTGCAGGGGAAAGGGCCCAGGCCTTCACCAATGAGGAATTGGAGAAGCTCGTGGATGGAGTACTGCCCCTGTACGCCAAGCTCTAAGGTCGGCCAGAGGTACCGGTGAGTAGGAGGATTGGGGGGCATGGATGTGTGTAATGGTGGTTGATGGCTGCATACATGTGTGCACGTGTGACACTGTATAGGCCAGGGTCCCTGACATGCAGCATGTGTATGTGTGCTGTTAAGCAGTTTTAAATGTCCGTCCCATAGTGGACGTATAGCCAGCTGTATATTATTGGCCATTGTCTGACCTCAGTGTTACTTTTTCTGTGTGTTCCTTATAGGTAAGCGCCCACCAGAAGAGGGGACCTTGGAATGCCATCGCCAAGGAGGTGCAGACCCTGGGGGTCTACAACCGGCAGAGCACCCACTGCAGGAAGAGGTGGGAAGACCTACAGCACTGGGCGAGGAAGATCTGTGAGGCCCAGCTGGGAAAGTCCACCCAACGAGGAAGGGGTGGCAATCAGCAACTGAACCCCCTTATGCAACACATCCTGGCAGTGCCGTACCCAGACCTGGATGGGCGCTTGAAGGCTGCACAGCAGTCACAAGGGGGTGAGTACATATACCATATTTTTGCTCCTCGATGAATGTATGTGTGCGTGTTCATATTTATGCTGTCTAGTGGCAGGGACTCTGACTGATGTCCATCTACATAATGTCCCCCATGGGGACTAGGGGTGTAAGAGACAATTCTGCAGTACGTCAAGTCCTTAAGTTCTGTGGGGAATGGCTGTAGAGCATGGTTGTGGCCACTAGTCAGGGGCATAGCCATGTGTATAGCGGTAGGTGCTGCCTGGTTGAATATGTTCTGGGTGGGTGTTTGTGTGAACCACTTATGTATCTTCATTCAGCTATTTACAAGTGTCTCTCCTGTTTTGTCTCCCCATCCCTTTTCTCCTGTGTTGTCCATGTACATCAACATCATCTGGCGAAGGAGCTGAGGCACCGGTGAGTGGGGAGACAGCGGCCCACGGATCCTCGGAGGCAGAGTCAGCCGACGCCAAGGGGACCAGTAGGTTGGAGGGTGAGGGGAGTACCACGGGGGAGGCAACTACCACTGGAGGTAGTGACTCCGATACCACCTCCGATGGAAGCTCCCTGGCGGTGGCGGACCCTAGTGGGCCCACCCCTACTGTGTCATCTTCTGCCACCCCCTATACCATCACTGCCCTCCCAGTTGCTCCCCACCGAGTTGCCAGTGCCCTCTCACCTAGAAGAGTGGGTGTCTCCTTCGCCCCAGGCACCTCCTCCACTGCCCCAGTCAGCCCTGCTGCCCTCCCGGAGGAGGCTATTGACTTCCTGAGAACCATCTCTGTAGGGCAGACAACCATCGTCAATGCCTTCCAGGGGCTAGCATCAGAGGTGCAGCAGACCAATACCTATCTGGATGGCATTCACTGTGCCGTGTCTGGCCTACAGAGATCTTTTCAGGCTTTGGCCTCCTTTTGGCAGCCAGTGTCCCCTGTCATTCCGTCCCCCCTCCAACCACCTGTACCCCTTCCAGCACCCCACATCCTTCACCCGTCCAAAGCACACATTCTGACACGAAGGCACACACCTCAACACACAAGAAGCACACTTCAAAACACAATCACCACACCTCCCACCACAAGCATACACACAGCCAACATACACATGAACACACACCAACATCCACTTCCCCCACTGTGTCCACCCTTTCCGCCTCCCAGTCTGTCCTCTGTACATGCACACCTACAGGCACTGCACCTTCATTCAATGTTGCTGCCCCGATTCCTGCAGTCACCACAATAGCACACATCCATTCATGCACCCCAGACACCACACCTGCACTCACCACAACAACTTTAGTTGACACATGCAGCACACTCACCAGACTTGCAGACACCCTGACAACATCCATTTACACTGGCAGCCTGTCTTGTCCCACTGTGTCCACCCCCATCCTCCAAGGACACTCAAACGCTCCAAACACCCACCCAACACACATCCACCACACCTTAGCATACTATCTAGTCACCTGCACCCACGTTACGCACACCTACACCTGTCACAACCACTCTCTCTACCTCCACTCCCACGCCTTCCTCTAGGTCCAACCCAAACGCCCCTAAGAAACTTTTCCTATCCCGTGCTGACCTATTTGAACCCACTGGCCTCATCCCTAAACATACTCACCTCCTTGCCCTGTCCACTCCTCCCACGTCACAACCTGCCCCTGTCCGCCCTTCCTATTCCTGTGCTACCTCCCCTGTGAGGAAGAGACCACGTGCTGGCCCAGCAACATCTACCGTACCCCAGGCCAAGTCTGCTCCACCAGCTGCATGCACAAAACCCAAGCCCCCTCCACCTTTCAAACGTGAATCTAAGCCCACCCCTCCCAGTCATAAGTCCCCACCCTCACCTCCCCCTGCCCCTGTTCCCTGATGTGCCTGGATGCCCCATTGTTGCCCATATGAGGTGGAGTACTGTAGCACTTGTGGGAGTCATGTTTTGCCCACTGTGGCACATTGGACTTCTTTACCTATGGACTGGCCATTGGCCTAATATGCACTTCTGTTGCCCATTGAGCAGATTAAAGGTTAATGTGTGGCCTGTGTTTTTTAAGGCACACTCTGGATCCGTGGTCTCTCGTTTCATTGTTTGAGGGTGCTGGGCACATGTATGTACTTTGGGCAGGTAGGATTTGCCTTATTTCGGGTAAGTACCTCTTGCTGGGAGGGTGTATGGCTTTTGCTGCTGTAAAGGGTTATGGGAGCGTTTCAGGGTGGGTGGAGTGGGTGGGTATGTAACTGTGCCCTTTCTCCCCTTGTTTAGTAGGTTGCGGGACTTACCGTCATCGTCTTCGTCGGCGATCTCAGTCATGGAGGCATATGGCAATGAGCAGGGCTGGCATGATCTGCAACTCTCTCTCCATGTCTGCTTCGGCGTGTTGTGTGATCCTCTGGTGAGTGTTTCCTTATATTTGGTTTGTTTCCGCCTGGCTTTGCATGGCAGTGGTTCCCACCCCGGAATTGACGGCGGTCTAGTACTTCATTATTTGATGGGCTGGAAGGGCCTTTCCGTCAGCAGGTGGGCGGGCTCTCCCGTCATTGTCGGCACTCCTCTGCTGGCGGTGAGTGGTTTTCAGGATGCCTCATTGTTCATTATTTGGTTCATTATTTGGCTGTTCGGACCGCACGTCTGTTGGCGGTTGTTACCGCCACCGCCGGCGGTGCGGTGTTTACAGCCGTGTTCATAATGAGGGCCAAAGTCTCACCTGTAAAATTGCAGTATTGTCAAAAATCAGTGGAATACTTGGGACATCAGATTGAAAAGGGATTAAAGAGCATCTCCAGAGAAAGAATTACTATGATACTGCAAAGAAGTCCTCTGACTTCACAGAGAGATGTCAGAATGTTTTTGGGAACGGTGGATCCCAGACTTTGCTGAGATTGCAAAACCCCTACAGCAGTTGACGCATAAGGAAGTTACAGATCCCATTACCCTAGATGAAGACCAGATGAAAGCATTCACTGAATTGAGAGAGAGTGTGTGTAGAGCTCCAGCATTGGGAATGCCTGATTACACAAAGCCATTCACATTGTTTTGACATGAATGTGATGCTTGTTCTTTGCCTGTCTTGACACAGGTCCATGGAAGTGCTTATCGCCCAATAGTCTATTTTTTAACTACCTTGGACCCGGTCGCAGCAGCTTTACTAGGTTGCCTGTGTGCAGTAGCCGCAGTTGGTCAAAGTCTTTCCCAATGTGAGGGGGTAGTCATGGGATACCCTTTGACAGTAATGGTACCACACTGTTGAAATTTTACTGACAAGAACGAAAAAGCAATACTTGACGGGTGCAAGATTGACAAGGTATGAGACGAGCATATTGGGTGCTCCAAATGTGACATTGAAAAGATGTACAGTACTGAATCCAGCAACATAGCTTCCAAGTGATACTGTTGAAATTGAAAAAGAAGAAGACATTGAGCATGATTGTCTTGAGGTAACTGAGTTGTGTACAAAACCAAGACCTGATATTAGAGACACACGTTTGGACGAAAATGACCAAATTGTCTTTGTTGATGGTTCGTGTCTCAGAGATGGGACAGGGACATTAAGAGCAGGCTATGCAGTATGCACAATTACAGGCATGTTAGAAGCTTTCTGGCTTCCAGATGTATACTCTGCACAAGTGGCAGAATTGGTAGCTCTTACTAGAGCATGCTATGTTTCTGCGAGACTAAGAGTTACAATCTATACAGATAGTCAGAATGGATTTGGGATTGTTCATGATTTTGGTCAGCTGTGGTCGCAACGAGGTTTCATGACCTCAATTGGAACATCAGTGAGAAACGGCGACAGAATAAAAGAGTTACTGTACGCAATAAAGTTACCTGAAGAAATTGCAGTGGTAAAATGCAGTGCACATCAAAAGATACAGGATTACATTTAATTGGGAAATGGATATGCAGATCAAGTCACAAGGTTTTGCGCATTGAACTGTATTTCGTTTAAAGATAAGTGGGAACTGATGCCTGAGGAAGAGAACAATTGCACAAGTTATGCCTTAAAAGTGATTGATACTCTGGAAGAATTGAAAACCTTGCAGGAAAATGCAGAATAGGAGAAGAAACGACTTTGGGTCAAGCTGAAACGTATCCAAAGAGCCAATTAAATTTGGGTTTCTGAGGAGGGTCAGATGGTGTTGCCTAATAGTTTATTGTCGCAGATAGCCAGGTTCTACCATGGCCAGGCACATATTGGAAGGGATGCCATGGTCAGGTTGTTCAAGGTTGATTGGTTTAATCCAAAATTCAGGCAAGCAGCAGAGGCAGTATGTCATCGATGAATAATTTGTCAGCAACTAAATGTGGGAAAAGGGACAGTGGTGAATTTGAGCCACATTGGAAGAGCAGGGGGTCCATTCAACAGGATGCAGTTGGATTTCATTGAGAAGCCTGCATGTGGTGGTTTGAAGTACGTGTCGGTGATTGTGTGTGTCTTTAGGCATTGGATTGAAGCATACCCCACACGAAGAAATGACAGTCTCACAGTAGCAAAGCTGTTGCTTTGAGAGTTAATACCACAGTTTGGATTTCAGAACTCTTTAGAATCAGATAGGGGAACTCACTTCAATAATGAGGTGATTAAACTCCTTTGTGCAGCACTAAATATTGAGTAGAAGTTGCATTGTAGCTATCGCCCAGAAGCCTCAGGACTAGTGGAGCAAATGAATGGTACATTGAAATCAAGAATTGCCAAGATGTGTGCCGCTACCAATCTGAAATGGCCAGACGCATTACCTTCAATGCGAAATATACCTGACAGGAAGACATGACTGTCGCCCTATGAGATCCTCATGGGCAGAGCAATGAGATTGCCAGCAATTCCATCCAATGCACTTGTCAATATTACAGATGATCTGGTGTTGGACTACTGCAAGGGTCTGGCTGATGTGGTTCGCTCATTCTCTCAGCAGGTGCAGGCTGCTACCCTGCCACCCATCCATGACCCAGGTCACAATCTGAGAGCTGGAGATTGGGTCGTCATCAAAAAGCATGTTTGCAAGACCTGTTTGGAACCGTGTTGGAAAGGTCCCTACTAGGTGGTGCTAACAACTACGACAGCTGTAAAGTGTGCGGGACTGCCGAACTGGATACATGCAAGCCATACAAAGAGACTGGTGAGTCCGCAAGATCATGAAGAAGTGTTGTTGAGAGCACCAACAACAGCAAAACAAGTGAATGTAAATGAGCCAGAACAAGAGCAAGCTGAACTTGAGGTTGAACTTGAGCTTGTGGAAGATGGGTCTATCACCCCTGTAAGAGACGAGAGTGAGGAATTACAGGAGGGTGAGCAAGAGCCTAACTCAACGGATACAGCAGGAGAATTGAGCACAGCAGGGGTTCTCCCAGAAGCGGACGGTGTTGAAAAGCAAACAGAGCGAGTGCCAGATCAAGAGGGTGAAAGAGTTGAGACAGATCAAAGTCAAAGTGATTCAACGCCTCCTGAACCCATTGCAGGTCCATCAAGAGAAAACACCATAGAAAAAGAGAAGGGAAAGAGTTCAATGCTGAGCAGAATATTGACAGAAGGAACGCGAAAAGGAGATAATTGGCCTGAATCACAACTTGGGAAGAAGAAGGAATTGGTCATAAATGAACCAATGGGGGAAGAAGTGGATACTATGAGAAAAGAAGAATTAAGTGAAGGAGAATTAGGTGGCGAACGAAGGTTGAAAAGGAAAAGAGTAGCAAGTCGAAGATACGCAGGTCCTGAGTGGGCATATGCAGCTACAAGTGAATGGCAACACAAATTTATGTCCTTTTGTTTTGATAGAGAAGTTCCGAGTCCGTATTTTGATGTAACCTGAAGGTGACCAAAAGACTGAGTTGTTGAGCTGGTCTAAAGAAAACGTGAGAAGAAAAGACTGTTGAAATAAAACCGGAAGAGACATTGATAACTTGATATGACAATTGAAACCCCGGATGTGACAAGCTGCTAATAGATTTTGACAAAGGAGAAAGGGTTCCTAGGTGTGAAACTGAACTGTGAGAAAGAAATATTTTTCTTCATTTTTATTTTTCCGTTGCACTTTATCTAAGAGTTGCTCCTACTTTCTGATTCTTTACAGATCATGGCTGAGTTAAATAACCAAATTAAGAACATTAGATATTGTAGGTATTTGAGTGTTGGAGTGGCAAATATGTGTGGAATAATGTTTATAATAATGACTGCGGGAATGTCTGTTCATGATATGAGAAAGGCAAATATTGTTTCTGTTCCTGAGGCTAATACACTAACAGCTCTAGAAAGGTTTAAGTTAGATGAGAAATACTTGCATGACTATACTAATGCTCAAGGAGAGCTTTCTTCTAATGTATTCTATCGCCTATTGAGTGAGTATGTTGAAACAATGGATGCAAGGAATTGTCTTGTACGCAAATTCTTTCCTGGAAGAAGGGATTACGTACCATGGTCTATAACCAAGAGTATATTCAGTATTTTTACTCAAATTAGGACTTAGGGGGTCATTCCGACCCTGGCGGTAAAAACCGCCAGGGCCGTGACGGACGGAAAGCACCGCCAACAGGCTAAAGCGGGTAAAGCCGCGGTCAGAAAAGGGGATCCGGCTGGCTGGGCAAGCAGCGCCGCCATGGAGATTCTGACCCCCTTCCCGCCATCCTGTTTCTGGCGGTTTTTACCGCCAGGAACAGGATGGCGGGAACGGGTGTCGTGGGGCCCCTGCACTGCCCATGCCACTGGCATGGGCAGTGCAGGGGCCCCCTAACAGGGCCCCAGCATGATTTTCACTGTCTGCTTAGCAGACAGTGAAAATTGCGACGGGTGCAACTGCACCCGTCGCACCCCTGCAACACCGCCGGCACCATTCGGAGCCGGCTCCTGTGTTTCAGGGCCTTTCCCGCTGGGCCGGCGGGCGCTCCCTTGGCGGGCGTCCGCCGGCCCAGCGGGAAAGTCAAAATGGCCCCCGCGGTTTTCTGACCGCGGAGCGGTCTTTTGACGGGGGAAGTTTGGCGGGCGGCAACCGCCGCCCGCCAAACTTGGAATGACCCCCTTAGTGTTCTCTTTTGTTCCTATTATTATATATCTGAGTAAAGTAGCTAAAGAACATGATATAGTATTAGTTAGAGGTTTCTTTGAACCGACATTAACGTTTGGTACCGCATACGCTCACAGAAGTAACCTGACATGCTTACTCACCACATTATAAAAGATCTTTATAGGGCATACTGATGACAGGAGGAAGGCATTAAAGGAAAAGTTAGAGAAACAATTAGAGAAGAGGACTTATAAGAATGATCATGCTTACACTGCTATTAAAACACAGGGGAAATTAGCTTTAGATGCATTACATGTAGGGAAGCTATGTATATATAGGCCAAAATCAGGCGCTGACATTTTATTTGTGGGAACGAGTGAATGTAGGCATGTGTTTTTGTTTCAGAGTAAATGGACTTTTATGTTGAGTGATCAGGACCCTGAGATTCCTGGGATTTACTATATTTGTGGACTTAATTCTTATTACCGATATCCTAGAGGATGGTATGGAACATGTTATTTGGGAATAGTTTTTCCTAAGATTTATCAGATAGATGATTTAAAGAACTTTCTGAAGGTGACTGAATTACATCATACGCGGTAGAGGAGGGAAAGCTCTTCTGCAATTGTGGGAGATATTTTAAGTGCAGTAATTCCTTCTGTAGGAGTTATTTTGAATGCAATCAAGATACAAAAGTTGTCTACTATTGTGGATAACATATGCTGACAAACTTTACAGGGGCAATACTCCTGTTAGATACTGAATTAGCTGCAGATAGAGCTATGACGCTTCAAAATAAGCTTGCTTCAAACATACTTTTAGCGAAAGATGGCGGAGTCTGTAGGATGATTAATGCTAGGCATATACCTAATAATGATAAGGAGATAAAAGATTTACTAACTTAACTAATTCAAGTAAGGATTTGAAGGAATTGAATAAATCAGGGGTTTGGGAAAAGGTTGGAAAAGGATTTGCTTCAGTAGGCAAATGGTTTAGTCAAATTTGGAAGGGGTATTATTGAAAATTGTACAGGGAATATTATTTGTGATTGCTTGTATATTAGGATTTTGGGGTGTATGCAAATTGTGGCAACACACACATTTACAAAACACTACCACATTGGACAAATCGAAAAACACACACCTGATACACATACACACACCGCTCCCACACACCCTATACAATATAAAACACACACCCATATTACCCACAATCCCTTACAACGAACAATTTGGAAGAAGCAGAGAGACAGCAAAGAAAAGACCACACCAGAAGACAGAGGCACACAACACCATCACTCATACACATCCACGCACAAAACAACACACACCCCTAAACATCACCCCACACATCACAACACACACCACCTCACACATCACCCACACCACCCCATGGCACCGCAAAGACACCCCAGGTTTTCTGAGGAGGAGCTCAGGGTCATGGTGGAGGAAATCATCCGGGTAGAGCCACAGCTATTCGGATCGCAGGAGCAGCACACCTCCATAGCTAGGAAGATGGAGCTATGGCGCAGAATCGTGGACAGTGTCAACGCAGTGGGACAGCACCCAAGAACACAGGATGACATCAGGAAGAGATGGAATGACCATGGGGGGAAGGTGCGTTCCGTGGTCACAAGAGACCACATTGCGGTTCAGAGGACTGGCGGTGGACCCCCACGTCCTCCCCCACAACTAACAACATGGGAGGAGCAGGTCTTGGCTATACTGCATCCTGAGGGCCTCGCAGGAGTAGCTGGATGAATGGACTCTGGTAAGTCAAATCTTTCACTACTTCATCCCCCACCCTACCTGCATGCTATCACATACCCCCACCCTCGCCCTCACCCCCATCACTCCAACTCCTCACATATGTCCCACTATCACAAACCACATATCCCAACACCAAGCCCTGGAAGCAACAACAAAGCATGGACACCCATCACCAATGCATGTGCACTACAGATACCCACACAGACCCCTACACAATTATCACACAAGGTCCTACACAAGAATGTAAGCACTGGGGTACAGGATCACCCACCCATTGCACACCATGGCACACACAGATGCAATAATCATGCCTTTACACCCCTGCAGGACCCCTACCCAACGTCACCGGACAGGAGGTTCCAGACATGTCCACTCCCCCCACAGAAGAGGCCCACAGTGATGACAGCAGCTCTGTCCAACTGGATCTAGATGACCAGCCCGGCCCATCTGGGACCTCTGGACTGTAGGTTCCCCTCACACAGTCACAGGCCACCACAGAGCCTTCCCCCTCAGGAAACACTAGCACAGCACCCACCCAGCGGACCCATACCTCTGTCCCCACGACACGTCAAGCAGCAGTGTGTCCACCACTACAGGGAACCCAGGCTAACCCACTACTCCAAGAACAGCAGGGACCTGGGGGCAGTGGCAGTGGGCACACGGTTCAGGGGACAGAGGCTCAGGAAAACAGGGGAACTGGGAGGTCTGCTGTGCGACGGGGGGGGCCAGGCCCAGGGAAACCCACTCTCCACGAGCCCCTCTCCAACATCATGGGAGCGTACCATCATTCCCAGGAGACGATGGCAACGGTACTGGCCAAGTTTCAGGTGACCCAGCGGCTGCAGGAGGAACAGTATTTGGGGTTCAGGGAGGAACTCAAGTCCATCAACACCACCCTGGGCACCATTGTAGGGGTGCTGAAGGACCTCGTGAACACCAGGAGGGACACTGTGGCACAACAAGGGGCCCCTGACACTAGCCTGGACGATGAACTGCCCACCACCTCCGCCGGCGCTAGTGGACAGGAGGACCATGACACCAGCACCCCACCCTCTGCAGATGGAGAACCACCCCGCAAGCAGTCCCTGAGACCCAGGATAAAGACAGAGAACAATGCCAAGACCCCCGCCAAGAAATGAGACCACCCTGAATGTCATCCTTCTGTCCCACTTTGTCACCCTGTCCATCCTTAAACTGCCCTAGCTCCACTTCCTATGCACCTTTGGACAATGCACCTGTGAGACAAATAACTGGAATTTGCCATGGACATTTCTCCACCATCACCCCTGACGATTTTACAACCCCCTCCACTATTTAACACTTAAATAAACACCCTTGAATCACAAAACAATCTGGAGTCAGTCTGTGCTTTCACAAATGTGTATTTGCAAGAACTGAGGGAAATAGCAATGTCCATTCTATTGTCAACATACCTATATCACATAGCTCTAGTCCATGAGGTAACATAGGAGAGGTCACACAGTGGGACCTACATCTGTGAAATTGAAAGGGAAAGTGACAAATTAGGGTCCATACACTGTGTGAATGTGACAGTCAGATGACTGAGGTCTAACAATTTTATCAGATGTAGGAGGCACTGATGTCTTCTTACCTGTGTCTCACTGGAAGTATTGCTGGATAACGGTGTTTCTGTTGTCTATGCCCTCTTCTTCTGCCTCCTCTTCTTCACTGTCCACAGGCTCGACAGCTGCCACAAGACCTCCTTCTAGACCATCCTTCTGCAGAAAAGGCACCTGTCGTCGCAGAGCCAAGTTGTGCAGCATACAGCAGGCCACGATGATCTGGAACACCTTCTTTGGTGAGTAGTATAGGGAACCACCTGTCATATGGAGGCACCGGAACCTGGCTTCAGGAGGCCGAAGGACCTCTCTATAAGCCTCCTAGTTCACCCAGGTGCCTCATTGTAGCGTTCATCTGCCCTTGTCCTGGGATTCCTCACTGGGGTCAGTAGCCATGATAGGTTGGGGTAGCCAGAGTCACCTGCAAATGTTGAGGGACAACCGTTAGACACACACTAACCCGTAGGGACAACCCCATACCCAGACAACTATTCACACTGTATAGGGTCCTTGTCCTCACCTAATAGCCACACACGGTGCCTCTGGAGTTGCCCCATCACATAAGGGATGCTGCTATTCCTCAGAATGTAAGCATCATGCACTTAGCCAGGAAAATTGGCATTCTCATGGGAGATGTACTGGTCGGCCAAACACACCATCTGCACATTCATAGAATGGTAGCTCTTCCGGTTTCTGTACACCTGTTCACTCCTGCGGGGGGTACCAAGGCCACGTGTGTCCCATCAATGGCACCTATGATGTTGGGGATATGTCCCAGGGCATAGACGTGACCTTTCACTGTAGGCAAATCCTCCACCTGAGGGAAAACGATGTAGCTGCGCATGTGTTTCAGCAGGGCAGACAACACTCTGGACAACACGTTTGAGAACATAGGCTGGGACATCCCTGATGCTATGACCACTGTTGTTTGAAAAGACCAAATGCTGCTGTGACCTAGGTCTAGAAGCAACGATGGCTCGTGTCTGGAGAAAGGGCCCCTGCCTTCACATCGGAGGAGTTGGATAAACTAGTGGATGGGGTCCTCCCCCAGTACACGCTACTCTACGGTCCTCCAGACAAACAGGTGAGCATGCTGTATGGGTAATGCCTATTTGGAGTGGTGTGGATGGGAGATGGGGGGAATGATCCGACGGTGAGTGTATGTGCGTTAGGGCAAGGGTGGGTATGTGGGCCAATGACTGTGACGGTCCGAACGAATAATGTTGTACCTTTGCCCCTGTACTATTCCTGTAGGTCCGCACCCACCAGAAGAAGAATATTTGGCGTGCCATCGCCAAGGACGTCTGGGCCCTGGGGGTCCACCACAGACGGAGCACCCACTGCCGTAAAAGATGGGAGGACATTCGCTGATGGAGCAAGAAGACGGCGGAGGCCTAGCTGGGGATGGCCTCCCAGCGTGGGAGGGGTGCCTGTCGCACCATGACCCCCCTGAGGTTCCGGATCCTGGCAGTGGCGTATCCGGAGTTGGATGGGTGCTTGAGGGCATCACAGCAGCCACAGGGGGTGAGTACAGTCACATCCATCTGACTCTGCGCACATTGGGGGTGACTGGCTGTGGTAGGCGGGCTGTGGGTTCCCCTAGGCTAGGGCGAGCTTTGTAGGCAAGGACACTTTGAGAGGCAGGCTAAGTGGCACCCCAACCCCACTGGTAGTAAGAGCCATCTACACCTAGTCAGGCTCCTGTGACTTCCATGTGTGCAGCAATCGGGCATAGGCCATGTACCCCATGTCCCTGTGAGGAATTAGGGAACTCAAAGTGCATGGCGTTGTGCAGAGGGCTGCTGTGTCTGTAGTGTCCGCCAACAGTAGCGGGATTGCATGCCCTGAACATGTCTTTCTACTTTCTTTCCCCCCTTTTTGTGGTCTCCCTGTTCTTGTGTGCATTAGCATCATCAGGCGGAGGAGCTGTGCCACCGGAGCAGGAGGGAGCTGCATCCCACATGGCCCTGGAGGGCGACACTACGGACTCAGAATTCACCAGTGGGGTGAAGGGCGAGGAGAGCTCCATGGCGGGGACTGGAGCAGAGACCAGCGACACCGACTCCTCCTCTGATGGGAGCTCCCTTGCGGTGGCAGGCCCCTCTTTGTCCCCCGCATCTACAGGTACAGCCGCCACCCCCCCTACCAGCACCGCCATCCCAGCAGCCCCTCAGCATGTGGCCCGTGGCCGCTCACCCAGGAGGGTGGGCATCTTCTTCACCCCAGGCACCTAAGCCCCTGCCCCAGTCAGCCCTGCTGCCCTCAGTGAGGAGGCCATTGACCTCCTGAGATCCCTCACTGTTGGGCAGTCTACCATTCTGAATGCCAACCAGGGTGTAGAGAGGCAGTTGCAACAGACAAATGCATACCTGGAGGGCATTCATTCTGGTCAGGCAGCCCAACAGAGAGCATTTCAGACTCTGGCCTCAGCACTGATGGCAGCCATTGTCCCTGTGTCCAACCTCCCCCCTCCAACTTCCTCCACCCAGACCCAATCCCCTGTACCTCAGCCTATCCCAAGCACACCATCAGACCAGCATGCACACACCTCAACAAACAAGGGTAGCTCTGGCAAACATAAGCACCACACATCCCACAGGCACTCACACAAGCATCATACCCATGCACACATACCAACATCCACTGCCTCCACTGTGTCCCCCTCCTCCACATCTCCCTCCTCCCTCCCTGTCAGGTCTCCACTTACAACTGCATGCACTACATCCTCAGCCACTACCTCATCACCAGCACGCCCATCACCACACACCGCTCACTTGCAATCACCACCCCCACTACCATTCACATATCCCCTGTGTCCTCTACCAGTGTGTCTGTGAGCCCTCCTCCCAAAGTACACAAACGCAGTCACACACCCACCCAACAGCCATCCATCTCACAACACCCTCCAGCCCATGCACCCTAACCCAAAGTCAGCAAACGAACATCTCCTACAACCACTACCTCTTCCTCCACTCCCAAACCCCCTCCATCTTCCCGTCCCAGTGTGTCTAAAAAACTTTTCCTGTCAAACCTTGACCTCTTCCCTTCACCTCCCCCACCTCTTCTGTCCCCTAGGGCCCGCCTTTCCAGGTCCCAGCCCAGCACCTCAGCCACCACATCACCGAGCACAGTGGTGCCAGCAGTAACTGGATTCTGGAGTGCGCCAAGCAGCAGGGCTGCCAGTGTCCCAAGGAGCGAGGCCAAGGACATTCCCCCACCTCCATAACAGAAGAAGTTGCCCACATCCCGGAGGGAGAAGGCCAAAACACCTGCCACCAAGGGCTCAGCCAGGACAACAGTTGGGAGTGGCAAGACAGCTGCACCACCATCCAAGATGGGGAAGGGCCTGAAAAAGAAAGGCAAGTCAACATCGCCGCCAACCTGCACAGCGGAAAGACCGGCACCGCCACATGCACATCCGCCACGGGCACCGCCGCCAGCACCCAAGATACTGAGCCCTTCACCTGCACCGCAGACAGTGTGCCCTTCAGCAGCACCAAGGTCAGTGAGCCCGCCACCAGCACCGCGCCTCAGGACACCGCCGCCAGCACCAAGGTCAGTGAGCCCCCCACCAGCACCGCCGCTCAGGACACCGCCGCCAGCACCAAGGTCAGTGAGCCCCCCACCAGCACCACTGCTCAGGACACCGCCACCAGCACCAAGGTCAGTGAGCCCCCCACCAGCACCGCCGCTCATGACACAGTCGCCAGCACCGAGGTCAGTGAGCCCCCCACCAGCAGCGCTGCCCAATGATCGCCTCAAGCATCGCTGTTACTGAGCCCACCTCTTGCACTGCCAGCGCCCACGCCACATCCTGAGCCAGCGGCACCACCACAGACATGGCTGCCATCCCCAGTGGTCATTCGTACAAGGCTGGTGGTCAGTTCCAGGGGCCTGGCCAGCTTGCATGTTGCCCCACCATCAGTGGAGTGTCACATCCACTACCTCAGTCCTTGGCAGGATGAAGCACTCTGGGCACACAGCCCCCTCCAGAACCAGTGGACTATCACATCCACTACCTCAGTCCTTGGCAGGATGAAGCACTCTGGGCACAAAGCCCCCTCCAGAACCAGTGGAGAAAGACATCCACTACCTCAGTCCTTGGCAGGATGAAGCACTCTGGGCACAAAGCCCCCTCCAGAACCAGTGGAGTGTCACATCCACTACCTCTGTCCTTGGCAGGATGAAGCACTCTGGGCACAAAGCCCCCTCCAGAACCAGTGGAGTATCACATCCACTACCTCAGTCCTTGGCAGGATGAAGCACTCTGGGCACAAAGCCTCCCCCCCCCCAGAACCAGTGGAGAAAGACATCCACTACCTCAGTCCTTGGCAGGATGAAACACTCTGGGCACAAAGCCCCCTCCAGAACCAGTTGAGTATCACATCCACTACCTCAGTCCTTGGCAGGATGAAGCCCTCTGGACACAAAGCCCCTTTCAGAACCAGTGGAGTATCACATCCACTTAATCTGTCCCTGGCAGGATAAAGCACTCTGGGCACAAAGCCCCCTCCAGAACCAATGGAGACTGTTATCCACTTGAGAGACTGTGGCTTTGCACTCCCCAGGATAAAGCAGTGGGCAAACCAGCCACTGGAGAGACTGGAGAGACTGTGGCTTTGTACTCCCCAGGATAAAGCGGTGGGCAAACCACCCACTGGAGAGACTTGAGAGACTGTGGTTTTGCACTCCCCAGGATAAAGCAGTGGGCAAACCACCCACTGGAGAGACTTGAGAGACTGTGGCTTTCCACTCCCCAGGATAAAGCAGTGCGCAAACCACCCACTGGAAAGACTTGAGAGACAGTGGCTTTGCACTCCCCAGGATAAAGCAGTGGGCAAACCACCCACTGGAAAGACTTGAGAGACTGTGGCTTTGAACTCCCCAGGATGCAGCAGTGGGCAAACCACCCACTGGAGAGACTTGAGAGACTGTGGGTTTGCACTCCCCAGGATACATCAATGGGCATGGAGCCCCCTCATGGAGCTGGCATTGTGCACTCATCCAGCTGAGGTGCGCCCCCTTCCCTTACCCTTGAGGTGCCTGTGTTTTTTTCCGATCTGATGCCCCTGCAGTGTTCTCTCCGTTTCGATCGGGTATCTTGTGTGGGCCTCGCCCATGCATTTTGGGCCCAGTGGTCCACGGACTATATTGGTGCAGTACCTGGACTGGAATTCTTGGTGTACATATTTGTTTATCGTGTATATACATTTTTGATTAATGGATTTTACATGATTACAATCGCTCAACTCATTTCCTTTTGTCCTTGCGTTCTTCCTGGGGGGGGGGTTGGGGCGTAAATGTAATGTTTCAGCATATATTGGTATGTGTGTTGTTGTGGGTGAGGGTGGGGGTGTTGCGTGTTGCGTGTGTGTGTCACTCTCTTTTCCCTCCCCCCTCCCCTGTGTTGTAGGTGTAGTACTTACCGTGGTCGTCGCCACCATCAGTTGTGCTCCTGGTAGAGGAGCAGGAAGACAATCGCAGGGAGTATTTGGAGTTCAGGATCCATGGCGTCCTGGTTCCTCGTGGAATGTGTAGAGGTGAGTGTTTCCCCTTCTAAGTACTGTTTCCCCCGTGTTTTTGTTCGCGTTGAATCTGCCCCGGAAAAGGTGGCGGATTGGCCTGTCATAATAGTGTGGGCGGTACATTGTCTTCCGCCTGTCTGTTGGCGGTGACCGCCGTGCTGTTTGTTTGTACCGCCGTGGCAGTCAGAGTGTTAAAGTGGCTGTCTATGTTGGCGGTTTCCGCCACGGTCATAATTCAATTTTTTTTACAGCCGGCCTGTTGGCAGTTTTACCGCCGCTTTACCACCGACCGCCAGGGTTGTAATGAGGACCCATGTGTACTAATAGAACTGAAACTGTAAGAATTAACAAAAATATATGAGAAAAATGTAATAATATGTCATAATGAGATGTATGACCTATGTTTTACATTCATTCGTAGTGCTAAGTTAGCTGAACTAAAGGAATAGTCTCCTTAGGCCTCGCACACTGAGAGCAGAAAACAATAACCGCATTTGCAAAGAAGCTGCCACGAAATAGCCTTGACCCGCTCAATGGTAAAGTTGCTTAGCTAGAATTGTCTGCAATGTCCCGGCGGACAGGAAATGATGAAGAAAATTTGATTCAATTATGTGTCGAGTAGGCTAAATGTACTTTCCCAGGACTTAAACAATGAAGGCACTGACTGAAGAGGAACATGCAGCAATTTCGATACCTGAAGAGCCGGATGATGAGAACATCGTAAAGTGGACCACTCCACATCTTGAGAATGAACTGATATGGAAATTAGTAGATTCAATAAACAAATACTATAGGTTAAAGTTATATCTGCTAACTGACTAACCAATTAGGAATTAGGGGAAAGACTGGCAGACCCTAATAAATAGTCATGACAAGGGGATAAAATTTCAGATGATGCGGGAGATGCAAGGGGTAAATTGATGATGTAAGGAGACGACGCCTGAGGTGCTGACATTAGGCTCTTACTCTGTGAGCCTGATCCGTGGCTGACTAATTGATGACCTGAAGACGAAGACTGACTTGTTGCTGATCCATCCTGGATAGGTAGCTATGAAAATGTGACTGACAATTTTATGCCATTTCTTCTAGGTACCATATGCGCTGATTATACATATTCTTATTTAGATAGATTTTTCCAAATTAATGTTTCTCTCTAAAAGGCTTTTCACATGAAGACCCACATGCTGATGCTAATCTTGGCTAGGTAGGCTGTTAAGGGTGACGTTGACAGTGACAAATGACTGACAAACTTTGCTATTAACTCTGGTATTCTCAGTTATGAAATTGCACTGTCGCATATGGTCCTTCAAGTGATGATGTTTTCTATTAATGAATTAATAAATTGATTGGTTAGAATAAGGCTTGAACTAACCCATGATTTAGAATTGTAATCAATAGGGAAATTAAATAGTTTAACTCATTCCTGAGTTGTGGTTATTCATGAATAGAAGGTTTTAAGCTGTTTTCCGCCACTTCTGCTCAATATTTAGTGCTGCACACAAAAGTTTAATCATTTCGTTATTAAAGTGTGTTCCCCTATCTGATTCTAAAGCTATTGGACATCCGAAACGTGGTATTAACTCTCTGAGCAATAGCTTTGCTACTGTGAGACTATTATTCTTTTGTGTAGGGTATGCTTCAATACAGTGACTAAAAATGCACACAGTCACTAACACATACTTCAAACCTCCAAACTCAGGCATTTCAATAAAATCCAATTGCATTCTGCTGATTGGACCTCCTGCTCTTCCAATGTGGCTCAAATTCACCACGGTCCCTTTCCCCGCATTCATTTGCTGACAGATTACACAGCCATGGCATACTGCTTCTGCTGCTTGTCTGAATTTAGGACTGAACCAATCAATTTTGAATAATCAAACCATGGCATCCCTCCCAGTATGTGCCTGACCATGATAGTACCTCGCCATTTGTGACAGCAAACTATTTGGCAAGACCATTTGACCTTCTTCGGTTACCCATATCTCATCCTGCCTTTGAACACATTTTAGTTTGCACCAGAGCCGTTTCTCTTCTTTGTCAACATTACTCTGTAGGGTTTTCAACTCTTCTAGGGTATCAATCACTCTTAATTCAAAACTTGTACATGTAGTACACATCCAAAGACATTAATTCCCACTTGTCTTTGAATGATATACAGTTCAATGCGCAAAATCTTGCGACTTGATCTGCATATCCATTTCCCAGTGACACGTAGTCTTGTGGTTTTAGATGTGCACTGCATTTCACCACAGCAATCTCTTCAGGAAACTCTATTCCATTTAGCAACTCTTTTATTCTCGCACCATTTCTTACTGGTGAACCAGTAGAGATCAAGAAACCTCTCTGAGACCACAATTGTCCAAAATCATGAACAATTCCGAATCCATATTGGCTATCTGTATAGATAGTGGCTCTCAGCCTTGCGGAAACATGGCATTCCCTAGTAGGAGCTATTAACTCTGCTACTTTTGCAGAATATACTCCTCGAAGCCAGGAGGCTTCTAAGGTACCTGTAATTGTGCACACGCCATATCCTGCTCTTAAAGTTCCTGTACCATCTCTGAGACAAGAACCATCAACAAAAAAATTTGGTCATTTTCTTCCAATCGAGTATCTTTAATGTCAGGTCTTGGTGTGGTGCACAACTCAGTCACTTCAAGACAAGCATGCTCAATGTCTTCCTCTTTTTCAATTTCAGCAGTGTCACTTGGAAGTAAAGTTGCCGGGTTCAGCACTGTACATCTTTTAAGTGTCACGTTAGCAGCACCTAAAATACTTGTCTCATCCCTTGTCAGTTGGGCACCCATCAAGTACTGTGTTTTCGTCCTTGTCAGTAAAATCTCAATTGAGTGAGGGACCATTACCGTCAGGGGATATCCCATCACTAGTCCTTCACATTGTGAAAGGCTTTGACCAACTGAGGCTACTGCACGCAAACAACCTGATAAGGCTGCTGGAAGCAGGTCCAAGGTAGCTGAAAAATATGCTACTGGGCGATGAGCACCTCCATGGACCTGAGTCAAAACAGACAATGAACATGCATCACTCTCATGGCAGAGCAAGGTGAATGGCTTCATGTAAACAGGCATACCTAATGCTGGAACTCTGCACATACTCTCTCTCAACTCAATGAACGCTTTCATCTGCTCCTCGTCTAAGGCTGTGGGATCAGTGGCATCCTTGTGTGTCAACTTCTGCAATGGTTTTGAGATCTCACCAAAATTTGGAATCCACTGTCAGCAGTAACCCACCATTCCCAGAAACATCCTGACATCCCTTTGTGAAGTCGGAGGACTTCTTTGCAATATCATTGTGATCCTTTCTCTGGGTATTTTCCTTGACCCTTTCTCAATTTGGTGACCCAAGTACTTCACCACTTTCTGACAGTACTACAACTTCAATCGTGACACCTTATGGCCAAATTTTCCCAAATGATTCAATAGGGCAATTGAGTCATACTTACACTCGTCCCTTGCCTTGGATGCAACAACAAATCGTCAATGTACTGTACCAGATTCGATTAAAACGGTAATTCCAATTACTCCAAATTCTTTTTCAGGATCTGATAAAACAAGGATGAAGACTCCATGTACCCTTGAGGAAGCCTGCACCAGCTGGAGACTCTGTCTAGGAATTTGAAACTGACTATCCTTGTGAAGAGGCACAGAAAAGAAAGCTTGTGACAAGTCAACCACTGTGAACCACTTTGCATCATGGGGTTTCTGTAACATTATTACTGCTGGATTTGGCACTACGGGACAACACTTGACCATCATGCCATTCACTTTTCTCAAGTCCTGAACAATTCGCACTTTCCCACATGGTTCTTTAAACCCATTATTGGTGAGTTACATGGGCTGCTCAATACTTCTTTTAAAACTCCCTGCTTTACAAAATCTCCAATTATCTGTGCCACTTTCATCAAAACATCTTGTGCCATATTGTACTGTGGAAGCTGCGGAAACACTGCGTTCAGCTTCAAAGTGACTTTAATCGGTTCCACTCCCTTAATCAAACCTACTTCGTTACCTGTAAAATCCCACACGTTTACCTGCACTGTTCCCTGCAAATCTGCATGTAGATCTTTCACTGTGAACATAGAGAAAAACTCAATCAATGGATACCCTTCATTTGTATTTTCACACTCGGTCTCTGGAGCTGGGTCTTCTTCATCATCGCTATTTGTCTGAATCTCAATTCCATCAGTTGAACAAGTAATTGAACACCTTGTTTTACACAACAAGTCCCTTCCCAGTAGGGATACTGGACTTGAATCACAGACCACAAACTTGTGTGGTCCCTGGAAGTTGCCAATCTCAACTTGTACTGGATCTGTAATCGGATTAGTCAAATGTTTGTTCGCTATTCCTACCACCTGGACTGTTTTTTCTGATAGAGGTAAATTTGGAACTTCTGCACTCCTTACAGTCAAGCGTGTAGCTCCTGTATCTACCAAGAATGAAACCTTGTGACCCATCACCTTCCCCTTCACATCGGGACCTCGCTGATCTACTTCTAAAGATGCTGCAAGCACACATGGCTCCTCATCTGAACTATCGCTCATCCATTCACCATTTATTTCATTCTCACTGTGTAATGGGAATTGGTGTACTGTGTTACTATTTCTGTCTTGTTTCTGACCCGTGACCTGTTGAGTAAGCATTATCTGTTGCTGTTCCATCGGGCTTGAGGTATCTGCATTTGCTGTCAAGGTACTATGGGAACCTCCTGCTGCATTGGCTGTAACTGTGTTATCTGTGCTTGGGACACTTGCATCTGCTGCATAGGTTGAAAATGTTGCATCTGGTTCATGTTATTCTGAAAATATGGATTAACACCGCTCATTCTGGGCACTCTTACATTTTGCAATGTATTGACATCACCATTCTGCTGAACAACACCTTCCTGCACCATCATCGGACACTCCCATGTCCAATGTCCCATGGCCCTGCAAATGTGACACGGTAACATCTTGTTCATTCCTTGCACATCATTTTGAACCACCACAGTATTCAAATCTGGACCACGATTCATATTAATTCCACGTCCCCTATCTCTCACCTGAGGCTAGAACATAACAGTTCCCTGCTGCTGTGGTATCTGCTGCACAAACGTTCCTGTACTCCTGTTTGGGCTGCCTTGATCTGCATCACCATCGCTTTCTCCTTCAACTTTTTCTGCTTCAATTTGATTTCATCACTACAGTATTTCGCATACTGCAACACCTCATCAATCGGCTTTGCTTGCCAACAAATCAAATGACTCTTAATCATCTGACCTATTTGAGGTCTCAACCCTTCCACGAATCTGAACACGAAGTGCAACATGTCTTTTGGCTCGATCGCTTCCTTGCCACGTACTCCTTGAACGCTTTTAACAATCTCTCATAGTAAGCATGTATCGATTCCTTTACCTCCTGTACTGTCTGATCAATTCTCTTCCAATCAATATTTTTAGGCAAAATTCTCATCTTCAGGAACTAAATCACTTTATAATAATGTTTTATTTCTTCAGGTGAGGGTACACCTGTAGTCCTATCCCTTTCTGGTTCACTTGTCGGCCAATCTACTGCTCTATTTAGTTCGTCCCACAAATCAGCTGGAACCACTATTTCCAACAAAGTATTCAGATCTTACCAGAGACATTTTGAAAGTTTCAGAAACCTGTCTGTCTTCTGATACCACTCGACCGGTTTCTCCCTCACTTTTGGATCATCATTTGTGAATGACAGAATGTTGCTCCTGTGCCAGGGAACATGAACAAACTGTCCCCCTGGAATTTCTCTGATTGGCAAAATCTTTACTGGATCCTTATCTTCCTGCACACTTTCAGACCCTTCTTCTGAATCCTGTTTCCGTTTATCCCTCTTCTTTGCCCATCTGCCTTCCCACTTTTCTAATGCTCCCGAAATTTGTGCACTCTGCAGTAATTCTTTAAGGTGTGCCTTCATTCAGCTGATCTCATATGTTCAAAATCCTTTGCCTCGAAGTCTAAACTATAACTCCTTTTGAAGTGCTTTGTTTTCTCAATATTTATGTCATGTTTTTCTGATGCACCTTGCTCACCTCTTCTGTAACTCTGGGACAAATGTGTCTCAATTCTGCTTCCGTATAGGATTCCAGCCTATTGACCCCTATTGATCCTTCAACTAGTTGAGTTACTTCTGTGATTAACCTAACACAATCAATCTGCTCTTGTGGTGTCTTCAAATTGTCTAACCATTAATTCAGCTGCTGTGCTGTCAATCCCTGTAATGTAATGTTACTTGTATTTAGTGGTGGCACCTGTTGTACCACTGCACTTGGAGTCTATGGAGTCAACAACTTCAAGCTCTGACCTGCACTCTGACCATTTACAGCGTCACAAAGTGCTACAAGTGGACTAAGATCCAACAAAGACCTTGACCCATCAAAAGTCTGACCCAGGGAAGAGACTACCTGAACCTGTTCACTTATCCCTCTTCTCATTAGACTCTGAGACATCTTGCCCTGTTCTTCTGTGATCGGTTTCTTCTGCGAAAACAATGGTACCGCTGGGCCAACAGTAATCGTTAGCGATATTGCATCTTGAGCTGCTCTAGCTCCTGCATTTTGTGGAAGAATTAATCCCATACTCTGTTTCATTACTGGAGTCAAATCTGAATGTGTCACTGTCATTGGGGTAAACCTCGGCATACCCTGTGGCTGTGCCTGGAGCATCATTATCGGAGTCGGCTTAGTGTGGACCAACAATGGTCTTGGAACCACTTGCTCCGTGGGCACCACTAAGTTTGAAGTTGTCTCAAGAATCGGCACTTCAGGATAAATTCTCTGTATCGGTGGTGGATGTAACTGTGTCTGGACCAGCGAAGTAGTCAATACACTAGAGTCACCCTGTGTCCCATTCAATATCTGCTCACCATTAGCCTGTACTGGACTCACTGTCCCTGGTGCCTGTGCTGGGGCAAGTGGAGCAGAACCAGTACTTGGACCCGTCTCATGCACCGCATATGGTGGAGGTCGGCCCCCCAGCATCTGAGTAATAAGATCCTATACATCTGAATCCTCTTCTACTATATAGGCCTTTTTCTTCTTTTTACTCCCAGACAAACTCTATTCACCTTTGCTAGTTTCCTCCTTTCCTTCTGCCTCATCTTCCTCTGCAATAGCAGGAAACAACTTAACGCCCTGCAATGTCACATTCCTCCACCTCTTCTGTTCCCAATCCCATCTCGCTTCCACTAGAGACTTCTCTACCTTTTTTATTCTCCTCTGAAACTTTATTTCTTGCTCCTGTCTCGCTATCAGCTCCCAAACCGCCAAAGCCCCAAACTGTGCTGGTCTCGGAAGTGGTCTCACATTATACAGCGACATTCACAGCTGTTCCAAAATTCTCAAATTAAATGTCCCATGCTCAGGAAACACTAAAGCTCCCTGTTTTTCCTTTCAATTTGCACCACTGCTTTAACCAAAAACATGGCGCAACACCTTGCTCCTCCATCACAATGTAAGCCGGAGAATTTTCCAGTGGAGTAGGCTCCTCTACAGTCACTTTAATATATATATATATCTCCCTTTAGGGCACTCTTAAATACTTTGAAAAACTTCATCTTGCTACTGTTCTGTTTATTCAATTCAAATCAGGAAATGACTTTTACTCCCAGGATTTCCTTCACAACCAGTTGTTACAGACGGCTGCCAATCCGCTTGCGACTCTTCTCACTGACCACCCTATCCCAGCGCAGCTTCGAGACGTCACTCTCACACGTACTGCGGCTGACAAAGTCTTGTGGCTCGTCCTCCCAAATTCAGAACTCTCATAATTAATGCAAAATATTGCGAGCACTAATCAAAACCAAAACTCAAAACAAATCTGCTGGTTTACTACAGGAAAGGTAACACAATCGCTTCAGAAATCTTACGGATTTTTACTGATGGCACTTTCGCTCATGCAGCTATTCCTCTTTCTCATTTCCCCAGATTCGCAAGCAAAATTCGACCCGCAAATTTTACTATCAACTGATCAATGGGTTTGTCCTGATGCACATAGGACTCGCCAAATTTCAGTCAAAATTTCACTTACTTACTTTAACTCACACACCGACTTGTTAACCACACCCGATCAACCTACTAAACCAGACAGATTACAACATATAACCAAGTGTCTCCTACACTTGTCAATATACTCCGGAGTCTTAGACCACGCAGGGTCCGTACATCAACAACCACGTGAATTTTTTTAGCACAAAGTGCCACACACATAAGAAGTTTGATGACTTCCCCACACTCATACTGCGGAGTACGCACACTCCTACTAAACCTTACCTAGAGTACGCAGACTACCTAAGTTACCTCACATACATCACAATTCACCTGCAATTTGCATAAGCTGTACAAGCGCAGCCTATCTCACACGCCGTCACCAAAACACCGAGAACATACGCAACATAACTAGCAGGATCCAGGACCAGGAAAGTAATTTCTGGGCTTAAGGGAACATCATTCTTGCTACCATTGCCATTTCAGAAAACAAAATCCAAATCTTCATAATAATTAATAACTAACCTAACTTAAACTAGTACCATAACCACTTGTCACCATGTAACTAGTTCTCCAAGGAAACTAACCATCAAGCTGCTACCAAAAACTGTTAGCGCATCGGACCTTAATAAGTAAACTTACGAGGTGACGCGTATAGGTCGATGAACCTTTTGATTCGCATGGAGTATCCTAGCTACAGTGTGATCAATGTTCACAATAATCAATGCACAGATTCAATAACATTAGTCAAAACATTAACCAGTTAATCAAGAACACCAACATTATAATCACACCCTGACTTTTCAACCATGAACAACCAAACCTCAATAATACGTTTAGTAGTTTTATTTCCCTTTTTGTTACTAAGTCATGAGATTAGTTCAAAACTTGATTCAATTCAACAGACCACAATAGTTAATCAAAAGATGCCATGAACATAATCCAATCAAAGCTTGCATCATGATACATTCTAGAGCATTAGCACAAATCAATAAGATCAATCCCATTAGTCCAGTTAGTGACATATGTTCAGCAGAATTGTCTGTCAATCATTTGTCTTGTGATTTGTCAGTCCGTTTGTAAGAGAAAACCTTATCTATCCCAGATTAGCATTAACATGTGGGGCGTCAGGCGAATAACAATTTAGAATAATACATTTTGAAGAAAACATCATACTATATAGGCAGCGCAGTTGGTACCTAGAAAGGAAAAGCAATGCAATACAGTCACATTGTCATACCTACCTATCCACAGTATGGGTCAGCAACAGATTCAGTCTTCGTCCTTAGGTCATCATTGATCAGCATCGCATCAGAGAGTTGAGCCCAATGACAGAATCTCGAGTCAGCTCTGCAATTTCGATATAGGTCTGCTCTCGCAAACTCTCCCCTAACATCTCTTCTTCTTCTTCTCCATTTGGAGTCTTTTCCCTCAGTCACATTGTTATATCAAAGTCGCCCAGACTATCCCCCAATACCTAATTGGTCAATTAGTTGTACGTTATTTACTTAACCAATAGAATAAACACACCAAATCTATAGATTCTAATATTTCATAGTTCACATATTGTTGATTGGTTTGCCTTGCAATGTTCTCATCATCCGGATCGTCAGGTATCGAAAATGTTGCATCTTCTTCTCCAGTCAGTGTCTTTATTGGGTCCCAAGAAAGTACACTCAGTGTGCTTTACATAACATTTTCTACAATTTTGCTTCTGCCATCTCCTGTCTGTCAGTTCACGTGGAAGTTCTCAGCTAAGCAAAATTTTATTAAACACTGAGCAGTTCACGGTGAGTTCAAATTCGTCAGCATTTTTCATTAAACGTTAGGAATACAGCTTCTGCATGAGGCCTGGTAAGATTAGGCCACGACATTCGCTAGGTTAAGGCCTGAAATTAGTAAAACATATATTATCTCTTTCAATATGTCACATTACTACATTAATTTAATACATTTTCTTTATTTATGTATAAGTTAGTCTTATTCTTCTTAATACTTTTCGTGAATACTGGTGGCCATCCTCCGAGGTCACAATTTCAAATGTGCACATTATTTTCTGCATTATTAATTTTTCTACTAAATTCATTATTCAAAATATATAAACATTCATTCACCCTGATCTTATTGCCTGCCTCCCTCTGCGTTTTTGACACTGTGTTTGCTGGTTTTAGGACTCTGCACACTTTAACACTGCTAACCAGTGCTAAAGTGCCTATGCTCTCTCCCTTGAAACATGGTAACATTGGTTCATACCCAATTGGCATATTTGATCTAGTTGTAAGTCCCTAGTAAAGTGCACTACATGTGCCTAGGGCCTTTAGATTGAATGCTACTAGTGGGCCTGCAGCACTGATAGTGCCACCCACATAAGTAGCCCCTTAACAATGTCTCAGTCCTGCCATAGCAAGGCCTGTGTGTACAGTTTCACAGCCAATCCGACTTGGCATTTTAAAGTACTTGCCAAGCCTTAAACTCCCCTTTCTCTACATATACGTCACCCCTAAGGTAGGCCAAAGGGCAGGGAGCAGTGTAGGTAAAAGGCAGGACATGTACCTGTGTGATTTATATGTCCTGGTAGTGGGAAACTCCAAAATGTGTTTTCCTCTGCTGTGAGGCCTGCTCCTTTCATAGGCTAACATTAGGGCTACCATCATATATTGTTTGAGCGGTAGATTCTGATCATAAAGGAGTAAACAGGTCATATTTAATATGGCCAGAATGGTAATACAAAATCCTGCTTATTGGTGAGGTTTGATTTTATATTACTATTTTAGAAATGCTACTTTTAGAAAGTGAGCATTTCTCTGCACTTAAATCTGTGCCTTACAACCTGTCTCCAATCCACGTCTGGGCCGCACTGGTTGACAGCTCCCTTGTGCATTTCACCCAGACAACCACAAGCACAGGATGCTCAGTCACAGCTGCACTCATCTGCATACTGAATGGGTCTTCCTGGGCTGGAAGGGTGGAGGGCCTGACACTTACATTTCAAAGGACAGTGGCCTGCCCTCACACAATGGACTGCCAAACCCCTTACTGGGACCCTGGGAGACAGTGTTGTACTGAAAGGGGACCTTGTGCACTTCAAAACAACTCTTTGAAGTCTCCCCCACTTCAAAGGCACTTTGGGGTATATAACATAGGTTCATGACCCCACCAACTCTGACACTTCCTGGGACAGACACTCTGAACCAGATCCTGCTGCCTGTCAAGAGGAGGAGTCTGGCTGCCAAAAGGACTCTCCTCGACTGCTTTGCTGTGAAGCACTGCTACCTTGCTAGCCTCTGGCTGTGCTGAGAAGTGCTCTTCAAGGGCTGGATTGAGCTTGCCTCCTGTTCCTGAAGTCTCATGGCCAAAAGATTTCTATTCTTCAAGGAAACTCTTTGTGCAGCGAAAATCGACACACAGCCTGCCCAGCAGTAAAAGAATCACTGCATCTCCGAACCAGAATGACGCAGCCCGGCTCCCTGAGTGGAGATCGATGCAGCCCCAGCGTTGCAACCGGAACTCTGACGCACCGTCCTACTAGATCAACGCATCCCCGAGCCGGAATGACGCAGCCTGACTTGTGAGGGATCGACGCAGCGCCTGCAGTATGACAGAAACTCCAACGCATCGTCCACAGGTTCGACGCAGCACCTGTGACTTCATCCTGCACCACCAGGATTTTTCATGCATCATCCCTGGGAGTCAAAAGACCCTGCATTGCAGTGAGGATCCAAGCCTGCGTGCCGGAATTCAACGCAAACCCCTTGCCGCGTGGAAAAGAATGAACACATCATCTGTACACATCCAGAATTTCAATGCATGCATCTCCTCCTCTGAGGTTTTAGTGCATGTAAGTTTGATGCACACCAGGTACTTTGTGCACACAAGAGACATTTGTTGATTTTTAAAGACTTAAGATTCTTCTTATCTTTGCAACAGTGAGATTTCAACTTGTGATTATCAAATCTTGATCATTTTGACCTTAAATTAATCAGATAAATAAATATCTCTTCCAAACCTGTGAGGTGTCTTGTTGTGGTATTTTCACTGTGTTATTACATGATTTATTGCACAAATACTTTACACACTGCCTTCTGAGCCTTACTGCTCAGTGCCAAGCGACCAGAGGGTGGGCACAGGATCATCTGGCTTGTGTATGACTTACCTTGACTAGGATTGTGGTCCCTACTTAGACAAGGGTGTATACCTCTGCTAACTAGAGACCCCATTTCTAACATTGGTGGCAGCAGTGGGATAGAACTTGTGTTTGTGCAGTAACATACAATAGCTATGTGTGCACTACCTACCCACAATTAAAGGTCAACTTGATTTTTTCTTTTTCTGCAATTTCGTTTTTGTTCTGCTTGACATTATAACCTAATCCTTAAACAACATGTCTCTGACTTGGTCTCAAGTAGGAGCTGGAGAGTTTTACCTAGCCAAGCTGGAGACATACACTGTCAGCTAGCTGACAGGGTTCTGCAAGGGGATGGGAGTGCCTACCAAGGGTGCCTCAAGGAAGGAAGCGTACCAAAAGGCGATGAGGGCCTGGGCAGAAACCACCAGCAGTGGGGGATGTTACCCCTGGAATTGTGCCTCCTGGTAAATCAGGGAGCAGTGTCCCTAGTCATGGCCTGACCGCCAAGGAAAGGCGGGAGGAGAGAGAATTTCAACTGCAATTGGCAAGGTTAAGCATGGAGACAGAGGAGTGGAAAGCTGAAAGAGAAGCCAAACAAGCTGAGGTTGATAGGACCTTGGCTGAAAAGGACATTATTTTGACTCACAAACTGAGTCTCAAAGAGATGGAGCTCAAGTCTAGGCAGTCTGAGTCCAGCAGTGATGGTGGCAGCATACATGCAGGACCTATTGGAGAAAATAAGGCTTGTATGGCCAAAGAAGTAGTGGCAGGTTATGTGGTGGGAGATGACATTGATAAATGGTTTACTGCATTTGGAGTTTCACTAAGGACCCATGGGGTTTCTGAAGATCAATGGGGGTGGGTCTGTGGAAACATGTTCCTGCTATTGGGAGCGACTCGCTCCTCATATTAGACCCAAAGGATAAGAACACATACCCTGTCAGGAAAGCCATTTTGATTGCAAAGTTTGGGCTGACCCCTGAGAAGTACAGTCAGAGATTCAGGGACAGCACCAAACTCTCCACACAAACTTGGGTAGACTTTTTTGATTTTTCCAGTAAGACACTGAATGGATGGGTGCAGGGCAGTAAAGTGAATGATTATGTGGGGTTGTATAATTTGATCCTGAGAGAGCATATGCTGTGTTTGCTTTACAGAGTTGCACCAACACTTGATTGACAGTAAGCTGACTGATCCTAGGAAGCTTGCTGAGGAGGTGGACCTCTGGGCTAGCACCAGAGTGTCCAAAAATGTATCGGGGGACTCCCACAAAGGTAGTCTGGGTTTCCATCAGAAGAAAGAGGGGGGAGGAAAAACGTAAAAATAAAGTCCTCAAAATTCCCCCAAAATAATTACCAGGGGTGTGGTGGTAACCAGTCCCAACCTGATTCTAAAAAGAAGCCATGGTTCTTTGACAAGAAGAAAGGGAAGTTTGTACCCAAATGCTTAGAGTGTACCAAGTATGGTCACTACAAGGGTGACTCCAAGTGTCCACTGTAGGCACAGCCCTCCACTGGAGGGTAGACACCTGGGTTGGCAAGCATAGTGCTTGGGGAGGTGGTAGTCCCAGATAGCTTTGGGGAGCAGATAAAGGTAACCCTAGTGTCCCTGGGAGATGAGGAAAGTATGCCCAAAGCCTACATGCCTGCAAATACTTCCAAGTATAGGTAGTGGGTCACCATTAATGGGCAAAGGGTGGAGTCTCTGCATGACACAGGAGTCAGCATGACTACTGTCAAGGGTCAGCTGGTGTCAGCAGAGCAGGTCATCCCCAATACATTCCACCAGGTCATAGTCACTGACAATTGTGAGAGTCACCTACTGGTGGTTCTCGTTCCCTTTGAGTGGGGGGGTGTCGACACTGTTGGGTCATCGTACAGGAGTTGCAGGAGCTACCTTAGTGGCATGTCTGAGGGACTTGTGACCTGCAGAATATGAAAAGTATTGTGCATGCAGCTTCTTTTGCAACAGCATTACAGATGATAGTCAAAAAATGACACACTGCCCTCTTTTTAACTGCATCTTGAGTGTGTTGTTTTTTTCCCCATAATAGGTTTGGAAAGAAGCTTGTCTCTTCAGTAGTTATCAAATGTTTGCTTTCTCTAAACAAAAAAGTTTGACAAGTCAGCTCTGTCAGTGCTCTGTAACGAGCCATAACAACTCCCTTCCTAGCACAGAGATCCACATCAGGCAGGAAGCTATCCCTATATAAGACAAAATAGAAGGAGGGAGCACACAGCCTATCATACCAGAACACAATTTGGCCACATTTATTGGTGTAAATGCAGTGTTTGATAACACTCACTTGAGTTAAAGTCAGCTGGCACCAAACTCGTTGCGGTGACAAAGGCAAGGTCAGGCCTTGTGTCAGGTTCCTTTGTGTGTGCTGTAGGCAGTCCTTTGAAATGTTATCAGGTTAGAATACAGCTCCTTCCCAGTCATCCTGGCAGGAAGGCCAGCTCCCCTCACTTTTAGGCTTCTTTTGTATCAGTGTCTGGAAGGACTACGAAACCCATAACAGCAGAACTGTCACAGATATGGGACCCGGGTCACTAGCAGAAAGGCACATTTGCCTTGGGCAGAAAAATGCCAAATTTGTAAAAGTGGGATTTTCCTAATTGTGTTAAAATTTGACTTTACCATTAAAGAGGATTTTCATTTGAATATGAACAGCACATCTCTACCTAGTCACAAACTGAAGTTAGCAATTATCAAGTATAATAAAGTAACCCAGTGTTAGTCTGTTGGAGCGATAGGCATTTCAATAGTTAAACATTTTTTTAGGAGTTTTTCACTGTGATCTACAAACTAAACTGTTCATTACAAACACTTCTACAACCACTAAAATAATAAGCAAACATAATCCCAGACTCCAAACTTGTGAAATACACAGCAGTCCATCACAATACCTCGTAAAGAGAATGATGACAGTGCCCTTTATGAAATTTTACGGTTCATGAAGATGTTCTGCGTCATTTTGAGAGACCTTCTCCATGCAAACTTACACAAAACATAGATGTGGCATATTGGCCGAAAAATGTGATACATGTCCACAGAAATCACATCCAACACTATACAAATTATCCCAGACAGTGATGGAAAGTCCATAATAATATTTTCAATAAATATTTTTTATTGTTTATTTTGGGTAATAAACGTGTCAGACAAATAATTAGATACATGTTATTAGCAATTTTTTGCTTTAAAAACATCTCTATAAATCGGTTTGTCTGTAAAATATTGAAAGCGCTTGTAAAACACGTCTGGTTATATTTAAGGAATGTATATATTTTTATATTTTATACAGGGTTCATGTTAATGAGCAAGCTCATATATGTAATTTGTAGTATATACTTATGGAAACATTAGTTATGAATAATATTTAATATTAATCTTTAAGATTCATTTTATTAATTTTTTGATTTTAACTGCTTTAACATTCATTATCCTTTCTTATTACAGTTTTGGTCCTGAATTTTAAATACATGAAAATAGCTTCATATGGTTCTTAAAATTTATATTTTAAATCTAATGTTATCACCACATTCCTATTAGCAAAATCACAGTATATCAAGGTTAAGTAGTGTTCTTTTCACATTTCTTATGTTGTGCCTCATGTAGAACATCAAGAACATTTGTAAGCAGAGTTGATATTAGGCCTGGGTGAAATTTAAGTTATGCTGGCGTACTTTGGGTAACTTCAGGTATTTTATATTGCACTTAATAACCGAAATTCCCAAAATGTTGCCTTTACACAATATCATGTAATGAAGTGTCATTCATGGCGCAATTCTACTGCAAGAACACAGAAAAAAAAGTGAATCGATTATATTGCACTTAGTAACCGAAATTCTCAATTTTGCAATTACACAATGTCATGTAATGAAGTGTCACTCGTGGCAACATTTTACTGGAAGAACACAGGAACAAATCGATCGCCAGAATGTGAGTAGCTATTTTTCGCACTGTGTTTTTCATGCTATTGTTTACAGCAAAATGCGTTCATGCATAAAAGCTGATGCGAAGACCAGTTTTACACTAAAATACGGTGCTAAGTGACTGATTTGTGTTTTGTGTAATTACACATAATTTTGGATAACTTTCACATAATGTCATGAAAGTTAATTACATAACTTTTACACAACCTTTATTGTACTGTTCTAGTCATGATCTCCAGGTGTAAGAGCCTTTTGGCAATGTCTGATGACATCACCACCAGGAAGTAGTGCTCATTTGAGCATTGGAGAGGATTGAAATTGTATTATTCTTGTATATCAAATGACTCACTTAAGTGTTATATAAATAATTATTATATGTATAAATATTAAGAAGTAATGTATTTCTCCCTTTCTCAAGTTAATTCCCTTAGTCATGGTTTGTCCTTTTCTCCTCCCCTCCTACACCCACCATCTTTATGGAATCTCCAGGCATCTAACTTAGAATGTTGACAGAGGAACTGTCAGTGTGAGGTGATATGTTACTTGGAGGTGTCAAGTGAAGAATAAACTACTTCAATCAATTACTAGTGTTCATAATAAATACTAATTACAACACTGGCGACGAAGGATGGGATCTAGCTGTGCAGGGGACAGCGCAACACCTCCATCCCCACCCCTGTGATTCAGGAGTTTTATGAGCTCTGAGAATCATCTTAAGGAAGAGGTACAACACTCATCACACAAAAGGAGGACACAGCGTTATACAGAGTTAAGGTCAGTGACTTAAATTAAAAAAAAGGGAGGAAAAGAACCAGAGCTATTAGTACTTGAAACAAACAAAATACATTTCTAAAATCTTACCGCAGGCAAGGAAAATAACAACTTACATGATTGAAGGGTTTACGTTGTACTCCTGGCGTTCTTTGAACACCTGCGGGAGGGTGACATGTTTTGACTCTGCCTAATGCACTTTGAGGCGAAAACGCTCTCTATTGAACTCTGCTGCAACCTGACAGACTCAGCACAACGCAATGTGAGGTCCAGATCGCTCTTGTCCTTCGAGCCTAATCTCACATATGAAGTGGAAGAACATACATATTTAAACGGGGTTTGATTTTGAAAAAAGTTTATACACTAATGAGCGCGGCGTGATTGACTCCTCTGCGGCGGTTTAGAGCCTGTCACCGAGAGGGCTCAGATCGGGGCAGAAGCATTCCCTCGAACTCATAGGTTGGATTTGATTGCGGAACGAGCAGAGAAAGTTGGAGGTCCTTCTAGCCTGTCATGCTGACAGACACAGCTACGAAAAGGAATCCAATTGCAAAAGGACATATAGGCCCTCATTACAGCCCTGGCAGTCGGTGGTGAAGCGGCTGTAAAACCGCCAACAGGCCGGCGGTAAAAAAAATGGAATTATGACCATGGCGGAAACCGCCAACATAGACAGCCACTTAAACACTCCGACCGTCATGGCGGTACAAACAGCATGGCGGTCACCGCCAACAGACAGACGGAACACAATATACCGCCCACACTATTATGACAGGCCAATCCGCCACCTTTTCCGGGGCGGATTCAATGCAAACAAAAACACGGCGGAAACAGGAATTGGAAGGGAAAACATTCACCTCTACACACCCCACGAGGAACCAGGACGCCATGGAGCCTGAACTCCAAATACTCCCTGCAATTATCTTCCTGCTCCTCTACCAGGAGTACGACCGACAGCGATGACGACCACGGTGAGTACAGCACCTACGACACGGGGGGAGGGAAAAGAGAGTGACACACACACGCAACACCCCCATACCCACCCTCACCCACAAAAACACACACACCAATACATGCTGAAACATTACATTTACACCCTCCAAACCCCCTGGAACAATGCAAGGACAAAAGGAAATGATTGTAACCATTGTAATCAATAAACATCCATTAGTCAAAAATGTGTATACACTATAAACAAATATGTACACCAAGAATTCAAGTCCAGGTACTGCACCTATATAGTCCGTGGACCACAGGGCCCAAAATGCATGGGCAAGGCCCACACAAGATACCAGATCGAAACGGAGAGAACACTGCAGGGGCATAAGATCGAAATAAAACAGGCACCTCTGGGGGAAAGGAAGGGGGGCACCTCAGCCGGATGAGTGCACGACGGCAGCTCCACGACGGAGCTCCATGCCCATTGATGTATCCTGGGGAGTGCAAAGCCACAGTCTCTCAAGTCTCTCCAGTGGGTGGTTTGCCCACTGCTTTATCCTGGGGAGTGCAAAGTCACAGTCTCTCAAGTCTCTCCAGTGGGTGGTTTGCCCACTGCTTTATCCTGGGGAGTGCAAAGCCACAGTCTCTCAAGTCTCTCCAGTGGGTGGTTTGCCCACTGCTTTATCCTGGGGAGTGCAAAGCCACAGTCTCTCAAGTCTCTCCAGTGGGTGGGTTACCCACTGCATTTTCCCAGGGAGTGCAAAGCAACAGCCTCTCAAGTCTCTCCAGTGGGTGGGTTGCCTACTGCTTTATCCTGGGGAGTGCAAAGCCACAGTCTCTCAAGTCTCTCCAGTGGGTAGATTGCCCACTGCTTTATCCTAGGGAGTGCAAACCCACAGTCTCTCAAGTCTCTCCAGTGGGTAGATTACCCACTGCTTTATCCTGGGGAGTGCAAAGCCACAGTCTCTCAAGTCTCTCCAGTGGGTGGGTTGCCCAATGCTTTATCCTGGGGAGTGCAAAGCCCCAGTCTCTCAAGTGGATAACAGTCTCCACTGGTTCTGGAGGGGGCTTTGTGCCCAGAGTGCTTCATCCTGCCAAGGACTGAGGTAGTGGATGCCTTTCTCCACTGGTTCTGGAGGGGGCTTTGTGCCCAGAGTGCTTCATCCTGCCAAGGACTGAGGTAGTGGATGCCTTTCTTCACTGGTTCTGGAGGGGGCTTGGTGCCCAGAGTGCTTCATCCTGCCAAGGACTGAGGTAGTGGATGCCTTTCTCCACTGCTTCTGGAGGGGGCTTTCTGCCCAGAGTGCTACTCCACTGACGGTGGGGCACCATGGAAGCTGGCCAGGCCCCTGGAACTGACCACCAGCCACGTACGGATGACCACTGGTGATGGCAGCCATGTCTGCGGTGGTACCACTGGCTCAGGTTGTCGCGGGCCGCTGGCGGCGGTGTCATTAGCGGCGGTGCTTGCAGCAGGCATTGTGGCGGCAGTGCTTGCGGCGGTCATTGTGGCGGCAATGCTGGTGGCGGCCTCACTGACTGCGGTGCTGGTGGCTGGCTCACTGACTGCCGTGCTGGTGGCTGGCTCACTGACCGCGGTGCTGGCGGCAGTGTTAGTAATGGCGATGCTGGTGGTGGGCTCACTGACCGCGGTGCTGGCGGCGGTGTCAGTAATGGCGGTGCTGGTGGCTGGCTCACTGACCGCGGTGCTGGTTGCTGTGTCAGTAGCGGCGGTGCTGGTGGTGGGCTCACTGACTGCAGTGCCGCTGAATGGCTCTGTATCTGGGCTGCTGGCAGCGATGTCCTTGGCGGCGGTGCATGTGGCGTGCCGGTGGCGGTCTTGTCTGACATGCAGTGCGTGCCCCGTCTGTGGTGGACCCCCAGGGTCCGGACGTCATTGGCGATGGCACGCCAAATGAACGAGTTACTTACCTTCGGTAACGACTTTTCTGGTGGATACATTAGCTACCTGTGGATTCCTCACCTGATGAATACTCCCATGGCGCCAGCATTTGACGGAAATCTTCTTACTAGTCTCTGCACGTCGACGAGGACGTCACTCTAGCCCACGCGACGCCGTCTGACGTCATACAGGCAATAAGAAGTCCTCGCCGACGTGCCGATGACAGTACCAACATTTTTTACGTGCATGAGAATAATAATAATAACCCAATGCAATGAAAGAGCAAAGCAACATCTCTTAATATTGTAAATCACACAACATTGCAATAAAATAGCTGTAGATTTAATATAACCTTTTTTTTTTTTTTTTTTTTTTATACATACGAATCATGTATATACCCAATATATATATAGATTTATATATAAATATACACATATATACAAATATCATACATGCAAAATGTATTGCAACTTTGAAGACCAAAAGGAGCACACTCAAGGATTGCTTGGAGAGACCAAAAAGGCAACGGGGAGGCGGGTGGGACCGTGAGGAATCCACAGGTAGCTAATGTATCCACCAGAAAAGTCGTTACCGAAGGTAAGTAACTCGTTCTTCTGATGGATACAACTACCTGTGGATTCCTCACCTGATGAATAGAGTCCCAAAGCAGTACCACGCCCGGCGGTGGGTGCCTAAATGGTCAAACCAAGAAATCCTGCAGCACTGACCGTGCAAAATGACCGTCCCTTCTGACCTCAGAGTCCAAACAGTAATGTTTCACAAAAGTGTGAAGGGACGACCAAGTTGCGGCCTTGCAGATGTCAACCACAGGAACACCCCTGGCCAAGGCCGAAGAGGCCGACTTAGCTCTGGTGGAGTGAGCTCTAATGCCCTCAGGCGGATCCTTCTTTGCCAAAGAGTAACAGATTTTAATGCAAAGAACAACCCACCTGGAGAGTGTTCTCTTGTGGACTGCCTTTCCTCTCCTCTTGCCCACGTATCCGACAAACAGCTGATCCTCCAGCCTGATATCCTTCATTCTGTCGATATAGAAGCTCAACGCCCTTTTTGGGTCCAGGCGATGTAGTCTTTCTTCCTCCTTTGAAGGATGAGGCGGAGGATAAAACGTGGACAAAGTGATTGTCTGAGCCAAATGGAAGGGTGAAACAACCTTCGGAAGGAAAGCAGCCTTGGTCCTCAACACCACCTTATCCCCATAAAACATTATATAAGGGGGTTTAACCGATAAGGCCTGCAACTCACTCACTCTCCTTGCAGATGTTATAGCTACCAGGAATACTGTTTTAATAACCAAATACCTTAAGGGGCAAGAATGCATAGGCTCAAAAGGGGACCCCATAAGGAAAGTCAGGACCAAGGACAAATCCCATTGAGGCATAACGAATGGTTTTGGAGGATATTGATTCAGAAGACCTTTCAAGAATCTGAGAACAATAGGGGATTTAAATAACGATGGTTGGTCTGGAAGACAAATGAAGGCTGACAAGGCCGACAAATAACCCTTAATGGTAGCTACTGCACAACCTTTCTGCGCTAGAGACAGTGCAAAAGACAAAACATGTGACAGATGAGCATGTAAGGGATCAATCTGTCTCTCTCCACACCACATAACAAATTTAGACCACCTATTAGCGTAGATAGATTTAGTGGAGTGTCGCCTGGCCGCTAAGATAACATCCACTACATCAGGCGGGAGAGAGAAGGAACTCAGGTTGCCCCGTTCAATCTCCAAGCATGTAGGTGCAGACTCTGGAGGTTGGGGTGTAAAACCTGCCCCTGCGACTGCGAGAGGAGGTCTGCCCTGAGAGGGAGACGGAGCGGAGGGCACAGTGAGAGTTGGAGAAGGTCGGAGTACCATACCCTCCTTGGCCAATCCGGAGCTATTAAGATGACTTGGGCCCGGTCTTGGCGAATTTTCCTCAACACTCGAGGAATCAAGGGTATGGGGGGAAACGCGTAAAGCAACTGGTCGCACCAGGTTATCTGAAACGCGTCCCCCAACGCTCCCTGCATCGGATACTGGAGGCTGCAGAATAACGGGCAATGCGCATTCTCCCGAGTGGCAAACAGATCTATCCGAGGAAACCCCCACATCTGGAAGATTAAACAGACTTGATCTGGATGGAGACGCCACTCGTGGTCTGCCGAGAATTGGCGACTGAGACTGTCCGCACGTACATTCAAGACCCCGGCCAGATGATTTGCCACCAAGCAAATCTGATGGTCCTTTGCCCAGGACCATAGCCGAAGAGCTTCTCTGCAGAGAAGGTACGACCCTACTCCTCCCTGTTTGTTTATGTACCACATCGTGGTAGTATTGTCCGTCATGACCTGTACCGACTGACCACGAAGGGATGGGAGGAAGGCCTTGAGAGCCAAACGTACAGCCCGTAACTCCAACAGATTGATATGAAACACCTGTTCCTCTGGAGACCAAAGCCCTTTGATCTCCAGATCCCCCAGATGAGCTCCCCATCCTAGGGTGGAGGCATCCGTTATTACCGTGGCCACTGGTGGCGACTGCGCGAACGGCTTCCCCTGTGAAAGATTGTTGCCCGCAATCCACCACTTCAATTCCACAGCAGCATCTCTGGAGATCTTGACAGTACCTTCTAAATCTCCCTTGTGTTGAGACCACTGCCTTCGGAGGCACCACTGAAGAGCCCTCATGTGCCAGCGAGCATGCGTGACCAACAGAATGCAGGAGGCGAACAGACCGAGCAGACGAAGGACCTTGAGGACTGGAACTACCGCTCCATTTCGAAACATTGGAACCAATTCCTGAATATCTTGAATCCGCTGAGGCGGAGGAAAGGCTCGACTCAATGTTGTATCCAGTACTGCCCCTATGAACAGGAGGCGCTGAGAGGGCTCCAGGTGAGATTTGGGCACGTTCACCGAAAAGCCCAGGTCAAACAACAACTGGGTTGTTGACTGCAGATGATGCGACACAAGCTCCGGGGACTTGGCTTTGATCAACCAGTCGTCCAAGTAAGGGAATACTGCTATCCCCTTCCTTCTGAGCTCCGCCGCAACCACTGACATCACCTTTGTGAAGACTCGAGGTGCTGAAGTAAGACCAAACGGGAGGACCGCAAACTGATAGTGCTGCGACCCTACCACAAACCGGAGATACTTCCTGTGCGACTTGAGTATCGGGATATGAAAGTAAGCATCCTGCAAGTCGACAGACACCATCCAATCTTCCTTGTTCAACGCCAAAAGCACCTGTGCTAGGGTCAGCATCTTGAACTTTTCCTGTTTGAGGAACCAATTCAAGATCCTCAGATCCAGGATTGGTCTCAACTGACCATCCTTTTTGGGAATCAGGAAGTATCTTGAGTAACAACCTCGACCCTTTTCCTGCTCTGGGACCAACTCTACCGCGCCCTTTGAAAGGAGGACTTGAACCTCCTGTTCTAGCAACAGGAGGTGTTCTTCTGAACAATAAGATGGGCGGGGCGGGATGAGGGGCGGGAACTCCCAAAAGGGAAGGGCGTAGCCTTTTCCCACAATGCCGAGAACCCAAGTGTCCGTTGTGATAGACTTCCACTTGTGGAGAAAACGCTGTAATCTTCCCCCTACAGGAGAGGAGTGAGTGGGAAACGGTGGAAGCCTAAGGCTGCTTCCCCTGCTGCACCCCTCCAGAGGACGAGGAAGAGGCAGAGTGCTGTTGAGAGGCTCCTCTGGTACGGACCCCACCCCTCCCCCTCCCTCTAAATGACCTATAGGGGAGGGAAGAGGCGGGTTGCTGGAACCTCCCCCGAAAGGAAGAGGAATAAGAGCCACGCCCAAATCCCCGAAACCTCCTGAAAATTCTAGAAGAGGCACAGGAAGAAGGAGCTTGCAGTCCTAACGATTTGGCTGTGGCTCTGCTCTCCTTAAATCGTTCCAAGGCTGAATCTGCCTTGGCTCCAAACAGTCTGTCCCCATCAAACGGGAGGTCCAGCAGGGTCGACTGCACATCCGCAGAGAACCCTGAGTTTCGGAGCCAGGCCTGTCTTCTTGCCACCACAGCCGTGCCCATCGCCCTGGCCACCGAGTCGGTCGTGTCCAGCCCAGACTGGATAATCTGGGTCGCGGCAGCCTGGGCGTCCGAGACCACATCCAAAAGACCCTGGGGAAGCTCCGTGAATGAAGACGAAATATCATCCATCAGCGCATGGATGTACCTCCCCAGAATGCACGTGGCGTTGGTGGCCTTCAACGCCAAACTGCATGACGAAAATATTTTCTTGGACTGCGCATCCAGTTTCTTGGAGTCTCTGTCTCCAGGCACCGTCGGGAAGGAACCAGGCGCTGACTTTGAGGAACAGGAGGCTTGCACCACCAAGCTCTCCGGCGTAGGGTGTCTAGAGAGAAAGCCAGGGTCAGATGGTGCAGCTCGATACCTCCTGGCCACAGCCCTATGAACGGCCGAGGAAGACACCGGCTTCTTCCACACCTCCAACACCGGATCCAGCAAAGCCTCATTAAATGGCAAGAGAGGCTCAGCTGCAGCAGAGGCCGGATGCAATACCTCTGTCAGCAAATTCTGCTTTGCCTCTGCCACCGGCAAAGGCAGGTCCAAAAAGCTCGCTGCCTTCCTCACCACAGCATGAAAGGAAGCAGCCTCCTCCGTATATTCCCCTGGAGATGAAAGGTCCCACTCAGGGGAAGTGTCCAGCCCACTGGCTGTATCCAGACCATGCAGTCCGTCTCCAGAGTCCTCAATCTCTCCCTCCTCTAGGACTCGCTGGTACTCTTGCTCTTCTAAAAGACGGAGAGCACGCCTCCTCGAATGAAGTCTCTCCTCGATACGCGGAGTCGACATGGCCTCCGCCGACGTCGAAGAACGGCGCCGATCTCCAGAAGCATCTGACGCCGCGTCCGGCGCCACAGGCAGCTTCGGCGCCGAGGCAGGAGCCGGAGGACGAGGTCTTGGAGCCGATGGACCAACCGGAGTCACAGGGCAAAATCCTGACTTCGACGGAGGGGCAACCGACGCCGGCACCGGCGCCGAGCCCACATTCCCAAAAGGGAGAAAGGGCATAAAGGGTGCCGGCCGAAGAGGCGCAGGATCACCCAACGAAAAGGCCAAGGGCCCCGAAGGACCAGCCGGAGCAGCTCCTGGAGCCATCTGCTGAAAGATGGTATACATCGCATTAAGAAACGCGGTACTATCGGCTCCAGGAGTGGGAAAAGCCGGATACTGGGGTGCCTGGATCGAGGGCGACCCCGACGCCGGCCTCGACGTCTGCGACGCCGGAGAAAACACAAGAGGCTGCACCACCTCAATCACTGACGCCTGACCAGGTGAAGTCGGTGACGCCGGAGAGGGCAACGGCGTCGATGGATGCGGCGTGACCGTGGGGCTGACCTCCCAAGTCCTCCGACGCCGAGCCGAAGGTGACCTCGAATGAGACTCCTTGCTGGAGTGACGTCGTGAGTCTCTACGGCGCCGGGAGTCTCGATGACGCCGGTGAGACCTTGGCGAAGAAGACTTCTTATGATGTTTCTCCTTCTTCTTTGACTTTGCCATGAATAACTTGGCCTCGCGCTCTTTGAGGGCCTTCGGATTCATGTGTTGACATGAATCGCAAGTCGAGACGTCGTGGTCGGAGCTCAAACACCATAGACAGTCGGAGTGAGGATCTGTAACTGACATCTTGCCCCCACACTCTCGACAGGGCTTGAAACCCGACTTCCTCTGGGACATTGTTACCGCAGAGAAGACTACGCAGCAGACAATACACTGTAACCATGAAGGTAACAGTAACTCCCTCGAAGATAACCGTTTCGAATGCACGGAAAAAAGGGAACTGTCATCGGCACGTCGGCGAGGACTTCTTATTGCCTGTATGACGTCAGACGGCGTCGCGTGGGCTAGAGTGACGTCCTCGTCGACGTGCAGAGACTAGTAAGAAGATTTCCGTCAAATGCTGGCGCCATGGGAGTATTCATCAGGTGAGGAATCCACAGGTAGTTGTATCCATCAGAAATACTTCTTCTGGTGGGGGCTGACCTAGAGGAATAGTACGGGGGGAAATGTAACACTTTTACCGTCCGGACCGTCACAGTCATTGTCCCACGTTTCCACCCTTGACCTGACGCACCTACACTCACCGACCGATCATGCAGGCCTCATCTCCACTCCCCGGATCTTCCATCCACACCACTTCAAACAAGCATTGCCCATACAGCATGCTCACAGTGTACTCACCTGTTTGTCTAGAGGACCGTAGAGTAGCGTGTACTGGGGAGGACCCCATCCACTAGTATATCGAACTCCTCCGACGTGAAGGCAGGGGCCCTTTCCCCAGACACATGAGCCATTGTCGCTCCCAGACTGAGGTCACAGCAGCACTTGCAGTGTAGGTCCTCTCCTGTCGAAGATCAGGTATCAAGTGAGTGAACAGAGAGAAAATGGCAGTCACGTCCGTGGCGGTGCGTACCGTCACCGCCGGCGTACATTGTCATTGGCTCCTGGGACCCATAGGGCCCAATGTTAACCAATGCAGGATTGCACCGCGGTCTTCGACCGCCTACCGCGACGATGTAGAACGCCAGCACAGTTACCTCATATCCCCATGTCCCACATTACAGGTCAGGCAGCCGCCATTTCAGGTGGCCACATGGCATTATTTTTTAATGCATCACACATATATAGGCCTTGCAAATACACAGAGACAGGCACATAGGGGGTTATTCTAACTTTGGAGGAGTGTTAATCCGTCCCAAAAGTGACGGTAAAGTGACGGATATACCACCAGCCGTATTACGAGTTCCATAGGATATAATGGACTCGTAATACGGCTGGTGGTAAATCCGTCACTTTTCCGTCACTTTTGGGACGGATTAACACCTCCTCCAAAGTTAGAATAACCCCCATAGTGTATTGACAAATTTGTGCAATACAATTGTTTTTTTCCTACCTCAGTGTTCGCTGACTCTGTGTTCGCTGTTCTCATCCATAGGGCACGTCCACTCGGGCAGGTGAGGAGATGGCGGCATCCTCCAGTGTACAGACCGCAGGTGGACCTGTCGACAATGGAAGAGCGACATGCAATAGTCACCTACAGACTAGATCGTGCCACAATTCAGGAACTGTGGGCCCAATTGGAGCCATACCTCTAGTGCAGGTCCTGTCAGTACTCCATTTCCTGGCAAGTGGGTCTTTTCAAACAACAGTGGCCATTGCATCAGGGATGTCCCAGCCTATGTTCGCCAACGTGTTGTCCAGAGTGTTGTCTGCCCTGCTGAAACACATGCGCAGCTACATCGTGTTCCCTCAGGTGGAGGATTTGCCTACAGTGAAAGGTGACTTCTATGCCCTGGGACATATCCCAAACATCATAGGTGCCATTGATGGTACACATGTGGCCTTGGTACCCCCCGCAGGAGTGAACAGATGTACAGAAACCAGAAGCGTTACCATTCGATGAATGTGCAGATGGTGTGTGGCAGACCAGTACATCTCCCATGTGAACGCCAAGTTTCCTGGCTCAGTGCATGACGCTTACATTCTGCGGAATAGCAGCATCCCTTATGTGATGGGGCAACTCCAGAGGCACCATGTGTGGCTATTAGGTGAGGACAATGAGGACAAGGACCCTCTACCGCGTGAATAGCTGTCTGGGTCTGGTGTTGTCCCTAAGGGTTAGTGTGTGTCTAACAGTTGTTCCTCAACATTTGCAGATGACTCTGGGTACCCCAACCTGTCATGGCTACTGACCACAGTGAGAAATCCCAGGACAAGGGCAGAGGAATGCTACAATGAGGCACATGGGCGAACTAGGAGGATTATTGCAAGAACCTTCCACCGCCAGGTTCCGGTGCCTCCATATGACAGGTGGTTCTCCATACTACTCACCAAAGAAGGTGTGGCAGATCATCGTGGCCTGCTGTATGCTGCACAGCTTGGCTTGCAACGACAGGTGCCTTTTCTGCAGGAGGATGGTCCAGAAGGAGGTCTTGTGGCAGCTGTGGAGCCTGTGGACAGTGAAGAAGAGGAGGCAGAAGAAGAGGACATAGACAACAGAAACACCGTGATCCAGCAATACTTCCAGTGAGACACAGGTAAGAAGACATCACTGCCTCCTACATCTGATAAAATTGTTAAACCTATCATCTGTCTGTCACTTTCACCCAGTGTATGGACCCTGGTTTTTTACTTTGCCTTTCAATTTCACAGATGTGAGTCCCACTGTGTGACCTCTGCTATGTTACCTCATGGACTAAAGCTGTGTGACATAGGTATGTAAACATTAGAATGGATATTGGGGTTTTCCTCAGTTATTGCAAATACACAATTGTGAAAACACAGACTGACTCCAGATTGTTTTGTGATTAAAGGGTGTTTATTCAAGTGCAAAATAGTGGAGGAGGCTGTAAAATGGGCAGGGGTGATGGTGGAGGAATGTCCATGGCAGAGTCCAGTCTATTTGTCTCACAGGTGCATTGTCCAAAGGGGCATAGGAAGTGGAGCTAGGGCAGTTTAAGGATGGACAGGGTGACAAAGTGGAACAGAGGATGACATTCAGGGTGGTCTCATTTCTTGGTGGGGGTCTTGGCATTGTTCTCTGTCTTTGTCCTGGATCTCAGGGGCCGCTTGCGGGGTGGTTCTCCATCTGCGGGGGGTGGGGTGCTGGTTTCATGGTCCTGTGGTGGTGCCTCCTGTCCACTTGCACCGGCAGAGGTGGTGGGCAGTTCATCGTCCAGGCTAGTGTCAGGGGCCCCTTGTTGTGCCACAGTGTCCCTCTTGGTGTTCACAAGGTCCTTCAGCACCCCTACAATGGTGTCCAGGGTGGAGTTGATGGACTTGAGTTCCTCCCTGAACCCCAAATACTGTTCCTCCTGCAGCCGCTGGGTCTCCTGAAACTTGGGCAGTACCGTTGCCATCGTCTCCTGGGAATGATGGTACGCTCCCATGATGTTGGAGAGGGCCTCGTGGAGAGTGGGTTCCCTGGGCCTGTCCTCCCCCTGTCGCACAGCAGACCTCCCAGTTCCCCGGTTTCCCTGGGCCTCTGTCCCCTGAACCGTGTGCCCACTGCCACTGCCCCCAGGTCCCTGCTGTTCTTGGGGTGGTGGGTTTGCCTGGGGAACTGTAATGGTGGACACACTGCTGCTTGACGTGTCCTGGGGACAGAGGTATGGGCCCGCTGGGGGGTGCTGTAGTGGTGTTTCCTGAGGGGGGAGGCTCTGTGGTGGCCTGTGACTGTGTCAGGGGAACCGACTGTCCCGAGGTCCCAGATGGGCCAGGCTGGTCATCTAGATCCAGTTGGACAGAGCTGCTATCATCACTGTGGGCCTCTTCTGTGGGGGGAGTAGACATGTCTGGAACTTCCTGTAGGGGTGCAAAGGCATGATTATTGCATCTGTGTGTGCCATGGTGTGCAATGGGTGGGTGACCCTGTACCCCAGTGCTTACATTCTTGTGTCGGACCTTGGGTGATAATTGTTTTTGGGGTCTGTGTGGGTATCTGTAGTGGACATGCATTGGTGATGGGTGTCCATGCTCTGTTGTTGCATGCAGTGCTTGGTGTTGGGATGTGTGATTTGTGATAGTGGGACATATGTGAGGAGTTGGAGTGATGGGGGTGAGGGTGAGGGTGAGGGTGGGGGTATGTGATAGCATGCTGGTATGGTGGGGTATATGGTAGTTAAAGATTTGACTTACCGGAGTCCATTCCTCCAGCTTCTCCTGCGAGGTCCTCAGGATGCAGTATAGCCAAGACCTGTTCCTCCCATGTTGTTAGTTGTGGGGGAGGAGGTGGGGGTCCGCTGCCAGTCCTCTAAATTGCAATGTGGTGTCTTGAGACCACGGAACGCACCTTCTCCCGTAGGTCGTTCCACCTTTTCCTGATGTCATCCCGTGTTCTTGGGTGCTGTCCCACTGCGTTGACCCTGTCCACGATTCTGCGCCATAGCTCCATATTCCTAGCTATGGAGGTGTGCTGCATCTGTGATCCGAATAGCTGTGGCTCTACCCGGATGATTTCCTCCACCATGACCCTGAGCTCCTCCTCAGAAAACCTGGGGTGTCTTTGCGTGCCATGGGGTGGTGTGGGTGATGTGTGAGGTGGTGTGTGTTGTGATGTGTGGGGTGATGTTTAGGGGTGTGTGTTGTTTTGTGTGTGGATGTGTATGAGTGATGGTGTTGTGTGCCTCTGTATGCTGGTGTGGTGTTTGCTTTTCTGTCTCTCTGCTTCTTCCAAATTTTTCGTTGTAAGGGTTTGTGTTTAATGTGGGTGTGTGTTTGTAGGAGGCTGGACTGGCTTGTAGTGAGTACCAAGGGGTACTTGCACCTTGCACCAGGCCCAGTTATCCCTTATTAGCGTATAGGGTGTCTAGCAGTTTAGGCTGATAGATAATGGTAGCTTAGCAGAGCAGCTTAGGCTGAACTAGGAGACGTGTGAAGCTACTACAGTACCACTTAGTGTCATATGCACAATATCATAAGAAAACACAATACATAGTTATACTAAAAATAAAGGTACTTTATTTTTATGACAATATGCCAAAGTATCTCAGAGTGTACCCTCAGTGAGAGGATAGGAAATATACACAAGATATATATACACAATAGCAAAAATATGCAGTATAGTCTTAGAAAACAGTGCAAACAATGTATAGTTACAATAGGATGCAATGGGGACACATAGGGATAGGGGCAACACAAACCATATACTCCAAAAGTGGAATGCGAACCACGAATGGACCCCAAACCTATGTGACCTTGTAGAGGGTCGCTGGGACTATTAGAAAATAGTGAGAGTTAGAAAAATAACCCTCCCCAAGACCCTGAAAAGTGAGTGCAAAGTGCACTAAAGTTCCCCTAAGGATAAAGAAGTCGTGTTAGAGGAATAATGCAGGAAAGACACAAACCAACAATGCAACAATGATGGATTTCCAATCTAGGGTACCTGTGGAACAAGGGGACCAAGTCCAAAAGTCACAAGCAAGTCAGAGATGGGCAGATGCCCAGGAAATGCCAGCTGCGGGTGCAAAGAAGCTTCTACTGGACAGAAGAAGCTGAGGTTTCTGCAGGAACGAAAAGGGATAGAGACTTCCCCTTTGGTGGACGGATCCCTCTCGCCGTGGAGAGTTGTGCAGAAGTGTCTTCCCACCGAAAGAATGCCAACAAGCCTTGCTAGCTGCAAATCGTGCAGTTAGCGTTTTTGGACGCTGCTGTGGCCCAGGAGGGACCAGGAGGTCGCAAATTGGACCAGGAGGTAGAGGGGACATCGAGCAAGACAAGGAGCCCTCTTAGCAGCAGGTAGCACCCGGAGAAGTGCCAGAAACAGGCACTACGAGGATGCGTGAAACAGTGCTCACCTGAAGTCGCACAAAGAAGTCCCACGTCGCCGGAGAACAACTTAGGAGGTCGTGCAATGCAGGTTAGAGTGCCGTGGACCCAGGCTGGACTGTGCACAAAGGATTTCTGCCGGAAGTGCACGGAGGCCGGAGTAGCTGCAAAAGTCGCGGTTCCCAGCAATGCAGTCTAGCGAGGTGAGGCAAGGACTTACCTCCACCAAACTTGGACTAAAGAGTCACTGGACTGTGGGAGTCACTTGGACAGAGTTGCTGGATTCGAGGGACCTCGCTCGTCGTGCTGAGAGGAGACCCAAGGGACTGGTAATGCAGCTTTTTGGTGCCTGCGGTTGCAGGGGGAAGATTCCGTCGACCCACGGGAGATTTCTTCGGAGCTTCTAGTGCAGAGAGGAGGCAGACTACCCCCACAGCATGCACCACCAGGAAAACAGTCGAGAAGGCGGCAGGATCAGCGTTACAGAGTTGCAGTAGTCGTCTTTGCTACTATGTTGCAGTTTTGCAGGCTTCCAGCGCGGTCAGCAGTCGATTCTTTGGCAGAAGGTGAAGAGAGAGATGCAGAGGAACTCGGATGAGCTCTTGCATTCGTTATCTAAAGTTTCCCCAGAGACAGAGACCCTAAATAGCCAGAAAAGAGGGTTTGGCTACCTAGGAGAGAGGATAGGCTACTAACACCTAAAGGAGCCTATCAGAAGGATTCTCTGACGTCACCTGGTGGCACTGGCCACTCAGAGCAGTCCAGTGTGCCAGCAGCACCTCTGTTTCCAAGATGGCAGAGGTCTGGAGCACACTGGAGGAGCTCTGGACACCTCCCAGGGGAGGTGCAGGTCAGGGGAGTGGTCACTCCCCTTTCCTTTGTCCAGTTTCGCGCCAGAGCAGGGCTAAGGGGTCCCCTGAACCGGTGTAGACTGGCTTATGCAGAATTGGGCACATCTGTGCCCAAGAAAGCATTTCCAGAGGCTGGGGGAGGCTACTCCTCCCCTGCATCACACCATTTTCCAAAGGGAGAGGGTGTAACACCCTCTCTCAGAGGAAGTCCTTTGTTCTGCCATCCTGGGCCAGGCCTGGCTGGACCCCAGGAGGGCAGATGCCTGTCTGAGGGGTTGGCAGCAGCAGCAGCTGCAGTGAAACCCCAGGAAGGGCAGTTTGGCAGTACCAGGGTCTGTGCTACAGACCACTGGGATCATGAGATTGTGCCAACTATGCCAGGATGGCATAGAGGGGGCAATTCCATGATCATAGACATGTTACATGGCCATATTCGGAGTTACCATTGTGAAGCTACATATAGGTAGTGACCTATATGTAGTGCACGCGTGTAATGGTGTCCCCGCACTCACAAAGTCCGGGGAATTGGCCCTGAACAATGTGGGGGCACCTTGGCTAGTGCCAGGGTGCCCTCACACTAAGTAACTTTGCACCTAACCTTTACCAGGTAAAGGTTAGACATATAATTGACTTATAAGTTACTTAAGTGCAGTGAAAAATGGCTGTGAAATAACGTGGACGTTATTTCACTCAGGCTGCAGTGGCAGGCCTGTGTAAGAATTGTCAGAGCTCCCTATGGGTGGCAAAAGAAATGCTGCAGCCCATAGGGATCTCCTGGAACCCCAATACCCTGGGTACCTCAGTACCATATACTAGGGAATTATAAGGGTCTTCCAGTAAGCCAATGTAAATTGGTAAAATTGGTCACTAGCCTGTTAGTGACAATTTGGAAAGAAATGAGAGAGCATAACCACTGAGGTTCTGATTAGCAGAGCCTCAGTGAGACAGTTAGTCACTACACAGGTAACACATTCAGGCACACTTATGAGCACTGGGGCCCTGGGTTACCAGGGTCCCAGTGACACATACAACTAAAACAACATATATACAGTGAAAAATGGGGGTAACATGCCAGGCAAGATGGTACTTTCCTACACAACCCCCCCCCCCAAACGAAGGACAATAAGACTAGCCATGACCTGATGAGTCTTCATTGTCTAAGTGGAAATATCTGGAGAGTCCATCTGCATTGGAGTGGCTACTCCCAGGTCTATGTTCCACTGTATAGTCCATTCCCTGTAGGTATATGGACCACCTCAATAATTTAGGATTTTCACCTTTCATTTGTTTTAGCCAAAGTAGAGGTTTGTGGTCTGTCTGAACAATGAAGTGAGTGCCAAACAGGTATGGCCTCAACTTCTTCAGAGCCCAGACCACAGCAAAAGCCTCCCTCTCTATGGCAGACCAACACTTTTCTCTAGGGGTCAACCTCCTACTAATAAAAGCAACAGGTTGATCCTGGCCCTCAGAATTAAGTTGTGATAGGACTGCCCCTACTCCTAATTCAGATGCATCAGTTTGGACATAGAATTTTTTAGAGTAACAAGGGCTTTTCAGGGCAGGTGCAGAGCACATGGCCTGCTTCAGCTCCTCAAAAGCTTTCTGACAGTTTGCTGTCCATAATACCTTTTTAGACATTTTCTTGGATGTGAGGTCATTAAGAGGGGCTGCAATGGAGCCATAGTTCTTAATGAACCTCCTGTAATACCCAGTGAGGCTTAGGAAGGCTCTCACCTGAGTCTGAGTGGTAGGGGGAACCCAATCAATAATTGTTTGGATTTTCCCCTGAAGTGGTGCAATCTGTTCCCCACCAACAAGGTGTCCCAGATAAACCACCTTACCCTGCCCTATCTGGCACTTTGAAGCCTTGATAGTGAGGCCTGCCTTTTGCAGGGCCTCCAAAACTTTCCATAGGTGGACCAGGTGATCATCCCAGCTGGAGCTAAAGACAGCTATATCGTCCAAATATGCTGCACTGAAAGCTTCCAGCCCTTGCAGGACTGTGTTCACCAACCTCTGAAAAGTGGCAGGTGCATTTTTCAATCCAAAAGGCATTACAGTAAACTGGTAATGGCCTCCAATGGTTGAAAATGCAGTTTTAGGTTTAGCATCTTCTGACAATTTGATCTGCCAATACCCTGCAGTCAAATCAAAAGTGCTTAGATGCTTGGCAGATGCCAGTGTATCTATGAGCTCATCTGCCCTGGGTATAGGGTGAGCATCAGTTTTGGTTACCAGGTTGAGACCTCTATAGTCTACACAAAACCGCATTTCCTTCTTTCCATCTTTGGAATGGGGTTTTGGTACAAGTACCACAGGAGAAGCCCATGGACTTTCAGAGTGCTCAACCACTCCTAGTTCTAACATTTTCTGCACCTCTTGCTTTAAGCAGTCCCTGACATGGTCAGGCTGCCTATAGATCTTACTTTTGACAGGTAAACTGTCTCCAGTATCTATAGTGTGCTCACACCAAGAAGTGGTACCTGGCACAGTAGAGAAGAGTTCAGAGAATTGATCTAGGAGATTTATGCAATGGTCTTTCTGCTCAGCAGTAAGACAATCAGCTAAAACTACACCTTCCATAAGAGCATCTTGTTCTGTGGAAGAAAAGAGATCAGGTAGAGGATCACTGTCTTCTTCCTGTCCCTCATAAGTTGCCATGAGCAGGGTGAGATCAGCCCTGTCATAGTAGGGTTTCAGGCGGTTTACATGGAGTACCCTAAGGGGACTCCTTGCAGTGCCTAAGTCAACTAAATAGGTGACTTCACCCTTTTCCTCAACAATTGTGTGGGGACCACTCCATTTATCTTGGAGTGCTCTTGGGGCCACAGGCTCCAAGACCCACACTTTCTGCCCTGGTTGGTACTGAACCAAAACAGCCTTCTGATCATGCCATTGCTTCTGGAGCTCTTGGCTGGCCTGAAGGTTTTTGCTGGCCTTTTTCATGTACTCAGCCATCCTTGATCTGAGGCCAAGTACATAATCCACAATATCCTGCTTAGGAGCTTTTAAAGGTTGTTCCCAACCCTCCTTTACAAGTGTGAGTGGACCCCTAACAGGGTGTCCAAAAAGAAGTTCAAAGGGGCTGACGGCCACTCCTTTCTGGGGTACCTCCCTGTAGGCAAAAAGGAGGCATGGTAGAAGGATATCCCATCTCCTGCGGAGTTTTTCAGGGAGACCAATAATCATGCCTTTGAGAGTTTTGTTAAATCTCTCCACCAGTCCATTTGTTTGTGGATGATAGGGTGTAGTAAACTTGTAAGTCACACCACACTCCTTCCACATGGCCTTCAAGTATGCAGACATGAAATTGCTTCCCCTGTCTGATACTACTTCCTTTGGGAAGCCCACCCTTGAAAATATTCCTAGGAGGGCCTTTGCCACTGCAGGTGCTGTAGTGGTCCTTAAAGGAATTGCTTCAGGATATCTTGTGGCATGGTCCACTACCACCAAGATAAACCTATTGCCTGAAGCAGTAGGAGGGTCAAGGGGGCCAACTATGTCAACCCCTACCCTTTCAAAGGGAACCCCAACCACAGGCAGTGGGATAAGGGGTGCCTTTGGAGTGCCACCTGTCTTGCCACTGGCTTGACAGGTTTCACAGGACTTACAAAATTCTTTTGTGTCCTCAGACATCCTAGGCCAATGAAACAAGGGGACAAGTCTGTCCCAAGTTTTCATTTGTCCCAGGTGTCCAGCTAGGGGAATGTCGTGGGTTAGAGTTAGGAGGAACTTTCTGTACTCCTGAGGAATCACTAATCTCCTGGCAGCTCCAGGTTTAGGATCCTTATGCTCAGTGTACAAGAGGTTGTCCTCCCAGTAAACTCTGTGAGAGTCACTGACATCCCCATTAGCCTGTTTGACAGCTTGCTGTCTTAGACCCTCTAGTGTGGGACAGGTTTGCTGTGCCACACTCAGCTCCTCCCTGGCAGGCCCCCGTTCACCCAAAAGCTGAGCAGTGTCTGCTTCAAGCTCCTCTAGTGTAGGTTCTGCACAGGGAGGGAATTCTTCTTCCTCAGAAGTTGAATCCACTGTAGAGGGAGGGATATTAGGAAGTGGTTTGCTTCTACTAGCCCTAGCTTTAGGGAGCACTTGGTCCATTGTTCCAGGATCCAAGCTTCCCTGTCCTTTTTGCTTTTTGGCCTGAGCCCTTGTCAAAGCAAAAATATGCCCTGGGATGCCCAGCATTGCTGCATGGGCCTCCAACTCCACATCTGACCAAGCTGATGTCTCCAAATCATTTCCTAGTAGACAGTCTACAGGTAAATCTGTGGCTACCACAACTTTCTTTGGACCAGTAACCCCCCCCCAGTTGAGATTAACAACAGCCATGGGGTGGCTAAGTGTGTTGTTGTGAGCATCGGTTACTTGGTACTGGTGACCAAGTAGGTGTTGTTCAGGGTGGACCAGTTTCTCTATGACCATAGTCACACTGGCTCCAGTGTCCTTGTAGGCCTGAACCTCAACACCATTTATTAGGGGTAGCTGCTTGTACTTATCCATATTAAGGGGACAAGCAACTAAGGTGGCTAAATCAATAGCCCCCTCAGAGACTAACACAGCCTCTGTGGCCTCCCTAACAAGGCCAACCCCAACTAAGTTACCAATAGTGAGCCCAGCTACTCCCTTGGATTGGCTATTAGTAGGTTTGCTCCCACCACCACTGCTATTAGTAGGGACACTAGGTGTAGCCTTAGGGGTTGTAGTGGTAGGAGGCTTGGTGCTTTTCTTTGGACAACTGGGATCTGTTGTCAAATGGCCTTTTACTTTACATAAATAGCACCAAGGTTTCTTTTCCTTGTTTTGATTAAAGGAGGATTTGGACCCACCAGAGTGTTTTTGTGGGCCTGATGAAGACTCATTTTTAGATTTGTCCCCACCCTTGTCAGAAGACTTACCATCCTTCTTTTTGTTGCCATCTTTGTCACCCCCTGTATGAACTTTTCTGTTCACCCTTGTTCTGACCCATTTGTCTGCCTTCTTTCCCAATTCTTGGGGAGAGGTCAGATCAGAGTCCACCAAGTACTGGTGCAACAAATCAGACACACAATTATTAAGAATATGCTCTCTCAGGATCAAGTTATACAGGCTGTCATAATCAGTAACTTTACTGCCATGTAACCACCCCTCCAATGCCTTCACTGAATGGTCAATGAAATCAACCCAGTCTTGTGAAGACTCCTTTTTGGTCTCTCTGAACTTTATCCTGTATTGTTCAGTGGTTAAGCCATAACCATCCAGGAGTGCATTCTTAAGAACTGTAAAATTATTGGCATCACTTTCTTTCACAGTAAGGAGACTATCCCTACCTTTTCCACTAAATGATAGCCATAGGATAGCAGCCCACTGCTTTGAGGGACATCCTGTACAACACAGGCCCTCTCAAGTGCAGCAAACCACTTGTTAATGTCATCCCCCTCCTTATAAGGGGGAACTATCTTAAGCAGATTCCTGGAATCATGCTCTTTTGCAGGATGACTATGGGGAATACTGCTGCTGCCACCATGGGTTTCTAAACCCAGTTTCTGTCTCTCCTTCTCTACTTCTAAAGTCTGTCTATCCAAATCCAGCTGTTGCTTCTTGAGCTTCAGTCTGGTTTGTTCCACTCTCAATCTATTGAGCTCCCTTTCTAACAATCTGTCATCAGGGTGGGTGGGAGGGACATGCCTTGAAACAGAAGTATGGTGAGAATGGACAGAAGGAGACCTGTCCCTTACAGAGGGCACCCTAACAGCTTGGCTGACAGTGTAATGTGAGAGCACATCATCTGTATGATGTGACTACACCTCAGTACCAACTATGCTAGACTGTCTTGTAATGGGAAGGCTAAGAAGTTTCTTTCCTGAACCTTTACCTGGGGGAGTCCCTGGATCAGATTGGGAACCATTAGCTACTTTTTCAACAGATGGGGCACTTTTAGCCTTATCTTGTTCTCTAAGCATGTTAAGTAACAATTCCAAGGAAGGATTCTTCCCTACACTCAAACCTCTCTCTATGCAGAGACTCCTTGCTCCTTTCCAGCTAAGGTGATCATATGCAATCTTAGACAGGTCAACATTTTGGCCTGTGCCAGACATTTTTAGAGAGAGTTAAAGTGATAGAAAAAGAGAAAAAAGTTTTCAGAACTTTTAGAGACAGAAAAAAAACTTTTAAAACTTTTTAGAACTTTTTAGAAAGTTAGAAGTACTTTTCAGCACTTAGAAAAGAGTGAAAAGAGGAAATGCAAAACTTTTTGGCTATGTGTATATACACTGAACTTGTTTTGTATATTTTTCTCTTATGAAAAGTACAATGACAAGAGTGGTAAGTAGTCTCAAAGCACTTATCCCACCGCTGCACAACCAATGTAGGAGGCTGGACTGGCTTGTAGTGAGTACCAAGGGGTACTTGCACCTTGCACCAGGCCCAGTTATCCCTTATTAGTGTATAGGGTGTCTAGCAGCTTAGGCTGATAGATAATGGTAGCTTAGCAGAGCAGCTTAGGCTGAACTAGGAGACGTGTGAAGCTACAACAGTACCACTTAGTGTCATATGCACAATATCATAAGAAAACACAATACACAGTTATACTAAAAATAAAGGTACTTTATTTTTATGACAATATGCCAAAGTATCTCAGAGTGTACCCTCAGTGAGAGGATAGGAAATATACACAAGATATATATATACACAATAGCAAAAATATGCAGTATAGTCTTAGAAAACAGTGCAAACAATGTATAGTTACAATAGGATGCAATGGGGACACATAGGGATAGGGGCAACACAAACCATATACTCCAAAAGTGGAATGCGAATCACGAATGGACCCCAAACCTATGTGACCTTGTAGAGGGTCGCTGGGACTATTAGAAAATAGTGAGAGTTAGAAAAATAACCCTGCCCAAGACCCTGAAAAGTGAGTGCAAAGTGCACTAAAGTTCCCCTAAGGATATAGAAGTCGTGTTAGAGGAATAATGCAGGAAAGACACAAACCAACAATGCAACAACGATGGATTTCCAATCTAGGGTACCTGTGGAACAAGGGGACCAATTCCAAAAGTCACAAGCAAGTCGGAGATGGGCAGATGCCCAGGAAATGCCAGCTGCGGGTGCAAAGAAGCTTCTACTGGACAGAAGAAGCCGAGGTTTCTGCAGGAACAAAAAGGGCTAGAGACTTCCCCTTTGGTGGACGGATCCCTCTCGCCGTGGAGAGTTGTGCAGAAGTGTTTTCCCGCCGAAAGAACGCCAACAAGCCTTGCTAGCTGCAAATCGTGCGGTTAGCGTTTTTGGACGCTGCTGTGGACCAGGAGGTCGCAAATTGGACCAGGAGGTAGAGGGGACGTCGAGCAAGACAAGGAGCCCTCTTAGCAGCAGGTAGCACCCGGAGAAGTGCCAGAAACAGGCACTACAAGGATGCGTGAAATGGTGCTCACCCGAAGTCACACAAAGAAGTCCCACGTCGCCGGAGAACAACTTAGGAGGTTGTGCAATGCAGGTTAGAGTGCCGTGGACCCAGGCTGGACTGTGCACAAAGGATTTCCGCCGGAAGTGCACGGAGGCCGGAGTAGCTGCAAAAGTCACGGTTCCCAGCAATGCAGTCTAGCGAGGTGAGGCAAGGACTTACCTCCACCAAACTTGGACTGAAGAGTCACTGGACTGTGGGAGTCACTTGGACAGAGTTGCTGGATTCGAGGGACCTCGCTCGTCGTGCTGAGAGGAGACCCAAGGGACCGGTAATGCAGCTTTTTGGTGCCTGCGGTTGCAGGGGGAAGATTCCGTCGACCCACGGGAGATTTCTTCAGAGCTTCTAGTGCAGAGAGGAGGCAGACTACCCCCACAGCATGCACCACCAGGAAAACAGTCGAGAAGGCGGCAGGATCAGCGTTACAGAGTTGCAGTAGTCGTCTTTGCTACTATGTTGCAGTTTTGCAGGCTTCCAGCGCGGTCAGCAGTCGATTCCTTGGCAGAAGGTGAAGAGAGAGATGCAGAGGAACTCGGATGAGCTCTTGCATTCGTTATCTAAAGTTTCCCCAGAGACAGAGACCCTAAATAGCCAGAAAAGAGGGTTTGGCTACCTAGGAGAGAGGATAGGCTACTAACACCTGAAGGAGCCTATCAGAAGGAGTCTCTGACGTCACCTGGTGGCACTGGCCCCTCAGAGCAGTCCAGTGTGCCAGCAGCACCTCTGTTTCCAAGATGGCAGAGGTCTGGAGCACACTGGAGGAGCTCTGGACACCTCCCAGGGGAGGTGCAGGTCAGGGGAGTGGTCACTCCCCTTTCCTTTGTCCAGTTTCGCGCCAGAGCAGGGCTAAGGGGTCCCCTGAACCGGTGTAGACTGGCTTATGCAGAATTGGGCACATCTGTGCCCAAGAAAGCATTTCCAGAGGCTGGGGGAGGCTACTCCTCCCCTGCCTTCACACCATTTTCCAAAGGGAGAGGGTGTAACACCCTCTCTCAGAGGAAGTCCTTTGTTCTGCCATCCTGGGCCAGGCCTGGCTGGACCCCAGGAGGGCAGATGCCTGTCTGAGGGGTTGGCAGCAGCAGCAGCTGCAGTGAAACCCCAGGAAGGGCAGTTTGGCAGTACCAGGGTCTGTGCTACAGACCACTGGGATCATGGGATTGTGCCAACTATGCCAGGATGGCATAGAGGGGGCAATTCCATGATCATAGACATGTTACATGGCCATATTCGGAGTTACCATTGTGAAGCTACATATAGGTAGTGACCTATATGTAGTGCACGCGTGTAATGGTGTCCCCGCACTCACAAAGTCCGGGGAATTGGCCCTGAACAATGTGGGGGCACCTTGGCTAGTGCCAGGGTGCCCTCACACTAAGTAACTTTGCACCTAACCTTTACCAGGTAAAGGTTAGACATATAGGTGACTTATAAGTTACTTAAGTGCAGTGAAAAATGGCTGTGAAATAACGTGGACGTTATTTCACTCAGGCTGCAGTGGCAGGCCTGTGTAAGAATTGTCAGAGCTCCCTATGGGTGGCAAAAGAAATGCTGCAGCCCATAGGGATCTCCTGGAACCCCAATACCCTGGGTACCTCAGTACCATATACTAGGGAATTATAAGGGTGTTCCAGTAAGCCAATGTAAATTGGTAAAATTGGTCACTAGCCTGTTAGTGACAATTTGGAAAGAAATGAGAGAGCATAACCACTGAGGTTCTGATTAGCAGAGCCTCAGTGAGACAGTTAGTCACTACACAAGTAACACATTCAGACACACTTATGAGCACTGGGGCCCTGGGTTACCAGGGTCCCAGTGACACATACAACTAAAACAACATATATACAGTGAAAAATGGGGGTAACATGCCAGGCAAGATGGTACTTTCCTACAGTGTTTTATATTGTATTGGGTATGTGGGAGTGGTGTGTGTATGTGTATCAGGTGTGTGTATTTCGATTTGACCAATGTGGTTGTGTTTTGTAAATGTGTGTGTATTTTGAGCGCGTCGGTGTGTACCACCAATGGAATACCGCGGGTGAAAGACCGCCGCGTGGATTCGTGGGTCGTGATAGTGTGGGCGTATTCCTGTTGGCGTGACGGTGAAGGTTTTGTTATCGTCAGTTTATCACTGACCTTTGGTGTGGTGGACTTGTGTGGGTGTCTACATTTTGGTGGATTACGAGCTGTGGGCCGTAATAGCTGTGGCGGAATTCCGTGGCCACGGCGGTGTGTTGGCCTTCTTCTGCACGGCGGTAAGCGTGATTTACCGACAATGTTGTAATGAGGGCAATAGAAAGGAAAGAAAAAAAACAACAAAAAACCAACACAGCGTGAGTGAATTCTCAGCAGCAGTTTGGAGCCTTTCATGCTGACAGGCACAGTGCTCACCGAGGACGCAGATCGGGGCGGAAGTGTGTCCTCAAGCTCATAGGCTCGTTTTGATTGCGGAACGAGCAAGGAGAGTCGAAGGACTTTCTAGTCTGTCACGCTGACAGGCACAGCTGCGGAAAAGAATCCTATTGCTAAAGGACATCTAGAAAAGGAAGTAAAGGAAAAAGAAAAAAAGAAAAAAATTGTGCTCACGTATTCTCGGCACCAATCTCAAATAGTCCTGTCAAAGGGATAACACAGCCTATAGAGTCGTTCAACAAGAAAAAAAAAGAAAAAAAATAACAAAACTCATAGCTCTACAGAACTTAAAGGGGAAGACACATCATTAACTTCAATACTAAAAATATTTGCGGAAGGAATTTCACTGTAAAGGATTTTTACGAAGGAAATATCTCCAGCAATGTTAATGTACAACAGATTGCACACATTGTAAGGTTAATATTGTGTACTATATACTGTAGTTATATTGCTGTACTCGGGGGGCTTGCAAATACATGTGAATTTGGTTCATTAAATGATTCACTAATTCTGGACCAATTAGTCAGATGTACAAATAATGCAAAAATGCAGGAGAAGTTATTCACCTTAAATACAGATCTGAATGAAGCTATAGCCAAAGGAATTAAACATACAGCCGAATGTATACAAGAAAAAGCCACAAAATCAAAATGAAGAAATACACGAGTTACAGGATAGCATAGGAAATAATCATAAAATACTGGAAGTCAAAGAAAAACAACCAGACACCAAATATAAATATAAAACAGCACAAATTAGAAGCAAATACAAAGGTTACGGATGTGGAAACAATAATCAGTTAGCAAATAACCCAAACTGTCCAGCCCACCAAGGTACATGTAGGAAAGGCAATAAGAAGGGGCACTGTGCTAGGGTATGTAAGATCAATGAGGTCAAACAAATACATGGGATTGGAGGAGGCGAGGAGCAAACTAAAGAGAAATTCATATTTTCAGTAGAACCAGATTGCATGATTAACAAAAATGTATACCCCACATGCACCATAAATATGAATGGAGAAGAAATAACTGTCTTTGCAGATTCTTGCTCCCCATACACATTAATTGAGAAGAAAGTATTTGACAGTAAACTAGGTACACAAGGCCATCAAATACGAAAAGCTGACATAAACTCAAGTGGATACAACAAAGATCCAATTCCATTACTAGGGATGACAACTGTTTGTATACAATTTAAAGGTCATTCCACAGTGGGTATAGTGTATGTAACTGAATGAGGGTCAAACCTGCTGGGATGGAGGCATCAGAAAGATTTAGGAATAAAGTTAGACCCAAATAATCCAGAACAAGTACTATTGTGTGAAAGATCATCTGTAGGAAATTAGATCTGTAATGGATTGCCAGAGTTGGTTGAAAACAAAGTGGGCCTCCTAAAGAATTACCAGCACAAAATCAAACTGAAAAACAATGGTCGTGCAGCAGTACACAAAGCAAGGATAGTACCACACCTCATGGAAGAACAATTTAAAGAAGAACTTAAAAGATTAGAAGAATCAGGAGTAATGGAACCAACAGAAAGTTCTGAATAGTTGCCACCCATTGTAGTCGCCAATAAAGGGAAAGGAAATGGAATAACATTATGTGTGGACTTAAGAGACCTGAAAGCGAACATATGGGTAGATGGATTTCCCAGAATACATGAGATGTTAAGTATGATTGGTAAGGCATCTTACTTCAGCGTGATAGACCTATTGTCAGCATACCACCAGGTAGAACCTCACAGGGGCTCCAGATCATACACTTCTTTCATAACCCCATTTGGAGCCTACAGATACTGCAGAGTGCTGTTCGGACTAACGTCCGCAGCTGCAGTTTTTCAAAGAATAATAAAACAAATTCTAAAAAATATTCATAACGTCTGTAGATATCAAGTTGACATTTTGGTTTATGGTAAATCTGAAGAAGAATATAATAAATCCCGGAAGTTAGTATTCATAGCCTTACGTGATGCAGGCTTAACCTTAAACCTGGAAAAATGCTAAACTGGCAGGTAGTCAGTAGATTATTTAGGATACATTATATCAAAAGGTGGAATAAAACCTAAACTAGACTTGATTGAGGCAGGAAAGGGTGCACCTCCACCATCCAATAAAGATAAATAAAAATCATTCTTAGAGTTAATTGAATATATGTTGCAGTTTGTACGGAATGTTGCAGACATTGTCGCACCACTACGAAATCTTACAAAAAAAGGGACCCACTTTGAATGTAATGAGTCAATGCAACAAATTTTTAAAACCTTAAAACAAGCTATAATCAAGGCGCCCACACTAGGAAACTTCAATGTGAATCGGAAGACAATGCTGATGCAAGCAATAAAGGACTTGGTGCAATTCTTTGTCGCCTTTGCATCACGTAATCTCACAGCTGCAGAATTGAACTACTCGACTGTGGAGAGAGAGGCTCTTGCATGCTATTGGGCAATACTACACTTCAAGAATTTCTTATTGGGTCTTCTTTTCACCATAAAAACAGATCACAAACCCTTAACATTCCTCTTAGCAACTAAAGGGTTAGGTAATTCCATACCACGCATCGGGAAATGGCTCCTTAGACTGGAAGGATTTAATAACAGAGTAGAGTATGAGTGAAAAGAAAGGTGAAAGAAACAAGGTAGTCGATTGCATCCCCAGGTTGCCCCTGGAGAAACACAAAGAAGAATTACATGTAAAGGGAGAATGTGTATATGATATCATTACTCCAGGAATCTCAAGGGTAGAGTGGGAGACAGGAAGAAAAGAAGATGAAACATTAACCCAACTGAAAGACAAAATTGTACAAGGCTGGCCACACAAACAAGCTCAATTACCAGACCTTATACAAGAGTATTGGGGAGTCAGGCAAGAACTCAACATAGAAGGTAATCTAGTAAGAAGAGGAGAAAACCGAATCCCACCTAAAAACCTGTGGGACAGAATTGCTAACTTAGCACATGAAGGACACCCAGGTAGGAATCTTACGAAAAACAAAGCACGCTCTCACTATTGGTTTCCGGGGATGGACAGGTTAATGGAAACAAAGGTTAAAGATTGCATAAAATGTACACAAAGTGATAAAACTAAAATAACCAAGAGAGTTCCGATGTCCCCTCTAGCAATACCATGCAAACCCTGGGACAAGTTAGCATTAGATATAATAGGGCCCATTGAGTTCTCAACTTGGAGTGGGAAGTAGATGTTTGTACTAGTGGGCTACCATACAAAATGGATTGTAGCGAGGGTGGTACAATCTATAACTACGAAAGTCTTGATTGAATTCCTACCAGACACGTTCTACACAGACGATATCCCCAGTACTCTCATTACAGAAATGGAGTATAATTTACCTCAGAGGACATGGGTGATTTCCTTAAAAAGTTGTCTATCAAACACTTTAAGACCCCATTGTATTGCACAAGAGGCAACAGTTTGGTTGAACAGGTCAATAGAATGATCAAAGAATGCCTCCAGTTGGCTGCTTTTTCTGGGGATTGCTTAGAAGAAGCTTTACGCAACATGCTGTGGTCCTATTACACCACTCCTAACAATACCACTGGCATTTCTCCATTCACTTCCTTAAAAGGGAGGGTCCCTGGAACTAAACTATCCCGAACTGGCCGGTTGGAGGACAATCAGTGTGGGTACACAGGGAAGAAATGGGAGCAAAAGTAAGACTACACCAAACAAGGTACAAGGTCCATTATATCATAGACAAATGACTGTCATAGGAAGTGGAAGATTGGAGATCTGGTAGCAGTTAAACTTTCTACCTCCCGAAGAAGTTCCACTAGCATGTTTTCAATGCCAAAGACCATTACTGAGGTGTGTAGAAATGTGGTTGTGCTAAATGATGGTAATACCTGGAGTGTGGATAGGATAGCAAGACTGAACCCTACAATGAACTACACACCTCATGGCTCCTCATCTGATGGTAGGACAAAACCTAGCCAGGTGTAAAGCCAGATACAATGAGAAATAAGCCTCACTGGCTCAGAGACTTCATCACCAAGTAAATTGTACTATAATCCCCCGGTCGATAAATTACACAAGCTTGAAATGTTCTGTATGTTTATGTAATCTTATCTGGTGTTCCTCAATTGGTATGTTATTACAGTTAAGGATGAATTTCAAATTTTGTCCTTCATGAACAAGGGACATGTGTTGTAAATTAAATGACTCACTTAAGTGTTATATAAATAATTATGGCGGTCATGCCCGCCATGCGGTTACCGCCATTTGGCCGCTCCGCGGTCAAAAGACCGCGGCGGCCATTCTGGCTTTCCCGCTGGGCCAGCGGGCGCCCGCCAAAGGAGCGCCCGCCGGCCCAGCGGGAAAGGCCCTGCAACACAGAGGCCAGCTCCGGATGGAGCCGGCGGTGTTGCAGGGGTGCGACGGGTGCAGTTGCACCCGTCGCGATTTTCACTGTCTGCATAGCAGACAGTGAAAATCATGCTGGGGCCCTGTTAGGGGGCCCCACGACACCCGTTCCCGCCATCCTGTTCCTGGCGGTAAAAACCGCCAGAAACAGGATGGCGGAAAGGGGGTCGGAATCCCCATGGCGGCGATGGAGGTTCAGCCCTGCCAGGGGTATTCCGGCGGGAAACCGACGGATCCCCTTTTCTGACCGCGGCTTTACCGCCGCGGTCAGAATGGGCACTGAAGCACCGCCAGCCTGTTGGCGGTGCTTCCGTTGCCCGCGGCCCTGGCGGTTTAGGACTGCCAGGGTCAGAATGAGGCCCTATATGTATAATTATTAAGAAGTAATGTACTTCTCCCTTTCCCAAGTTAATTCCCTTTGTCATGGTTCATCCCTTTCCCACACCCCCACACCCACCATCCTTGTGGAATCTCTTGGCGTCTAACTTAGAATGTTGAGAGAGGAACTGTCAGTGTGAGACGGTATGTGATTTGGAGGTGTCAAGTGAAGAATAAACTACTTCAATCAATTACTAGTGTCCATTATACATTCTAATTACAACAATTCTCCTTGGAACTTCCACCAGTGTTTGCCATCCACCCATAAACCACATGAAAATGTCAAGAAAAGAGATGCACAAGGAGACTGGGGGCAGAAAACGCAAAATCACATTTTCTGAAAAAGAATGGAGATACTAACTAAGGAATGTGTAGGCCACCTTGATCAGTTATTTGGACAGCCACCACTCACATTGCCTGAATCCCCGAAATATAAAATTTGGAAGACAATCCAGGAAAAGAATAATGCGGTTGGAGTCAAACAGAGCTCCACTGAGGAAATCTGAAAAAGTTGGTATGTCCTCAGATCAAGAACAAAACAACCCAGCTAACTGAGGCCAGAGCAACTGAAGGAGGTCCTGCACTGTCTCCCCACCAACTTTAAATGAGGAATTTGTGGAAATAACATGGGAGCCAGTGTCAGATATAGGATTTTGCACATTGTATACATTGTATATAAATATATATAGGCCATCCAAAATGTGTGTGTATTTCAAAATGTAAAAGAAACATATGCTCTAGATAAAATTTAGTTAAATAAGGAAGCAGTGCATTTTAACAATGCATCATGGCAGATGTAGTCAATTCACTATAGGGTGCAATGAGGTGTCACAAATGTATTAATTTTAAACATCAAAACAAAACACACACCAGAGAAAGGTTCCTAGAGACCCCGCCTATTGTCTCTTAAGTGACCTTCCGCACACCTCGAAGATTAAAATATCCAGTAAATTCATGGATCTGTGCTTCATACTGGCCAAGTGGAAGATTACCCGTAGTTGGAAATCATATCGGGCCCTCAGGTACTTACATTGCACAAGGAACTCCTGAGATGGGCAGATTATGAAGGAGAAACTTTGCCTTGGAGGCCTTCTAAAATGGTTGTCCCTCAGATGGGGCTAGGGCATGGGCGACACTGGTGAAGGAACTGAGACAAATGGTCTCTCCTCCGACAAACTCCCCGACCCGATCTACATAGGGGCGGGACGGGAGGGAAAGTTGCTGGAGGTCAATCAGACTGGGGTTCGTCGTTCAATGGATGAAATGGCAGTTCAGTAGGTGAGGTTAGGTAAACGGCAGCATGGTATTTCCACACTGCACAAGGGGGGAGTGGTTTTGAGTTTACTTGGGGAGGGTTTAGGGGTGCTGGGTTCGCCTGAGATGGGCTATTGGATTGTATCTTGTTTTTGATAACTGAAATTGGACTACTGACCATTGTACGGCCTATTCGTTCTCCCAGTGTCTCCTTTCTATACAACAATCAAATTTGTTTAAAAAAAAAACTAAACACACACTACTTGGCTATAATACAAAAAAAAATAATGAATCCTATTTGTAACAGATATCCAAGCTCATGGAAGTGATGTATCTTAAAGCGAGGGGTATGAAGATGGCCAAATATAACTTAATGAGCCACTTGATTTTGAGATCCATGACAACACCCCAACTGAACCAACGAGCCCTGCAGTTGTAGAACATACAGAGTCATCAAACACAGTCCATGGAAGAAGCACCCAGGAGTCTCACCCAAGAATCTCCATTCAGGCCAAGACAACTGTGAGGAAGACATAGGCATCACACTTGTCATGTTCGCAATACTCAGTCCCAACCAAATATTAGAAGTGGGAATATTTCTCAAAATAAACAAGTTATTGGTGACTTGGATACATCTATGCCTAAGGTTCAGTGCCTGCAACAGAAATAAACATATCTTGTAAATATAAAACTTACAAATATGGAGAACAATTGTTGTGACGCATAACTAAACTGCACTCCACAATCGATGTGTGTTTAGGTGGTTTAATGATAAATCGAGGATCAAGTGTCCCTCAGCAAACAGCATTCAAGAAGCCACAGCAACAACTGACTTTCTTAGAATGTCGCCACAGTCATAGGAAAACATTCTACCCCACACTTCCAAGCAGAGCTAGGTTACAAAGCACTCACGAGCTCACCCCATAGTTACCACCACTTTAATGAAAGCTTACAACACATAACTCATCTCCCCTCTTCAATGACAACAATCAAATTGCAATAAGTATGCTACGCCATCCACCCAAACACATAAATACTCACTACAACCCAATTAGTTCAAAACAAAGTCTTCTAGATATTTAGGTTTGTTAATCACTCTTTTAGATTGTAGCTTGTCAGAAAACTTTTCTGGTTCAGCATACTGATTCTCATCCACACTGGTTGTCACTTCGAGCATGATTCTGAATTTCCTCCCGTTCAATAATGTTGACACCATCCATCACTCTAGTCTCAACACTAACCCCTCCACTAGCACCCCCACTATTAATACTGTTTCCATCAAAACATGTCACCCTGTCCTGCAAGTCATTCACCCTTCTCAAACATCTCCTGATTCCTTACCCCGTAACTGGATACCTTGCATTTCAACATCTTTGCCTACTCCGGCTACTTTCCTTCTACTCCACCACTTCCCCCCTTCCACTTTAACAGAATGCTTGAATTTCTGAACAACTTTTGTTTCTTGAAAGCACTTGGAACCTTTCACTTTGTAAGGTCTCCTTATTCTTATTCGTTCCCCAACCTTTAAATCTACATCTCTCACTTTTTTAAGTTCATCATATCTACTCTTGGCCTTGGTCTGCGAAACCTCCACCTTGTGTTTTATCGATTTAAAATTAGGAATATTCTTGTCCGGATCAGACTTCTCAGTCACCCACACAGGTGATAACTCGTTAAATGAGTGTCTTCCTCTCAATAACGCAAAGGGAGTTACTCCAGTCGTAGAATGGGGATTGTTATTATTGCACCAAATTCTATCCTCTATCGCTTCTTGAACCGGCCTGCCAGTTTCAATAGCCAGTTGTATTGTTTCTTTTGTCATGCGATTAACTTTCTCTATCATTCCATTACCTTGAGGTCTATAAAGTGCAGTCGTCAATTGTTTAATCCCTAAGATGTTCAGAAACGTTTTCATATAATGCGAGATAAACTGTACCCCATTATCCATAACCACAAAGGCAGGAGTACCTTCAGATTGAAATAGTTTCCTTAAAATGTTATTACACATGTTGTGTTAGGTTCTCTCAAAAGTTCATACGACACCCATACAACCAACACAAATCGCTTCCCTTCATTCAATCCGACAATAGGTCCAATAAAATCCATGCCAATTTTCTCCCATGGCCATGTGGGGAAACCCACTGGACACAATGGTGTGTTTTGTATACTTATGGACTTCTCAGCTTGTGAATACACTCCACAACTGTCAACCATCATCTCCATATTTGTGTCCATTCCAGGCCACCAATAATACAGATGTAACTTCTCCCTCGTGCATGTAATACCTTCATGTCCCTTGTGAGCTAATTTGACCAACCCACTCCTCAGTTCAGTTGGAGGAATCAACTTAGTGTCTATCATTGCCAAATTCTTTTCCACACTCAATTCCTCTTTCAACTTAAAGAATGTTTTTAATTCTTCCATCACTTGACCTTCTCTTGGCCACCCACTCCTTATGTAACTCTTCAAATGTATTAGAGTTTGATCACTTTCTACTTTATTCTCCCAACATTCCCTATGCAACGAGACCATCTATCATGCCAATCACCATCTCTTTCTTCTCTTTACCAGTATTTACAGAATCCTCATCCTCACTCATTGGGCATCTCGACAGAAAATCAGCCCTGCAATTTTCCCCTCCTTGAATGTATTTCATTTTGAAATTAAAAACATGCATTTTAGACAACAATAGGATCAACCTGGGGCAAGCATTACTCATCCATTTTTCATTCCACAAATACGTTAATGTTTTATGATCAGTGACCACCAAATATTCTCTACCCCATAAATAAGTAGAAAAATGATGAACACCCCATACACAAGCCAAAGCTTCCTTCTCAATTGTACTGTAATTTTTCTCAGATGATGACAGTCTGCGAGATGCAAAAGCCACTGTAGTTTCTTGTCCTTCATACAATTGGTAAGCATGGCTCCAATCCCCAAATTACTAGCATCCACAGTTACCACCGATGTAGCTTTGTCCTTAAAAGGTTGTGTAGCTGGTGCCTCGACGATCAGCTTCTTCAAAACACTGAACGCCTCTATTTGTTCCCACTCAAATTTCACATTTTTCCTTAATAGTTTCTGCAAAGGTTTGCACCTTTACACAAACCTAGAATAATATTCGCACAGCCCCAGAAAAGATCTTAAATGATCTTTATTAATAGGCTGTGAACACTTTTCTGTTGCTGCTAAGAAGTCATTGTTTGGTTTAATTCCCTTCTCACTCATCTTGTGTCCCAAATACTCCACCTCTCTCAACATAAATTTACATTTTTGTTTTGAGACTATCATTCCATGATCCTCCAATATGCTTAAGACTCTGTCTAGTTTGCTTAGATGAGATTGTATTGTATCTGAGCATATCAAAATATCATCTTGATATGTCAAGACTTCATTTTCCTCTCCAAAAAGCTGGTACATCAATTTCTTGAAAACAGAAGCCACAGATGCCAGGCCAAACAGCATTCTTCAGAACTGAAAGGCCCCAAACGGTGTATTAAATACTGTTAAATCTATCGAATCAGGGGTGAGTTTGACCTGCTGATAAGCAGCCCTAGGATCAATTGTGGACATTTTTTTCGTACCACCAAGTTGTGTCAGCATGTCATGAATTCTTGTCAATGGAAAACAATCCACTTGGATGTTTTTATGTAATGATCTTAAGTCAGCACAAAGTTTTAAATCTCCTGACTTTTTAATGGCTAGCATTATGGGAGAAATCCATTGTGAGAATTCAATTGGTTCAATGACGCCATCCACACACAACCGTTTTAAGCAATCTCTAAGCTTCTGTCTCATGCATAATGGAACATTTCTAGCTCTGTGGATGACAGGAACATAATTTGGCTTAAGAATGATTTTATGCTAAAATCCTTTAACAACTCCCAACCTGTCTTCTAAAAATCCCTGGTGTTTTAACAAAACATGTTCCAAAGAGTTAACACCTTCCTCACTATCATTAACCAAAGAAATTGGTTGTACAGTACCATGTCTGAGAACCATCCCAAACTTACTCTAGTCCTACCATCCCAATATATTGTATCCACCTTTAGCCACATAGACATTGGAAGAAATGGATCTATCCTTATAATGCAAAGTCTCAATGAAATATCCACACAAATCTATTTCTTGACCACCAAAAACAATTGTGTGTATGTCTGAAGGATATAACTCCAACCCATGCCACTTCTCCAAAAATAGTTTATCAGAAATAATAGTTATGGGTGATCTTGAATCAGCAGTAACTTGGATGCAACAATAACCCATTTTCACCTCACAAACTGGGTCTCCCCCCGTTAACTTTGTCAGCATCAGTATCAACCATCGTGATCAATAATACCACATTTTTGTAAAAGTCCTCCTCATTTACACTCTAAGAAATACCATGTATATCCATACTATCAACTAGCATTATCCTAGATGAATTCCTACACACTGGTGCAAAATGTCAAATCTTTTTGTACTTAGAACAAGATTTACCAATATCAGGACAATTGGAAGCATTTGCCAAATTATTTTTTGACCCACATCTAAAACATACACCACTTTTAGCATTTTTCCCCCTTCTATCTTATTTTGCATTGTAGGTTTAATTTAGCATGAAATAGCATTAACACTCTCACAAAAAGACATCTTGTTTCTGTTTAAATCCTTTGAAGCCTATAGAGACCTCTCCATACCTCTAACTATTTCTAATGTCTCTGCTAAAGTGGCATTCCTACCACATGATAATCTCTCTTGCACCCTGTGATCGAAACAATTCACCACCAACTGATCCCTTAAATATTGTTCAATTGGACCTGCAAATTCGCATGAAGAGGCTAAAATTCTTAACTCAGCTATAAAATCACCAATTGTTTCATGTTCATGTTGTTTGCATGTAAAGTATTTATGTCTCTGTACAAATTTACTGGGTTCTTTTTCAAAATGTTTCTCTAATCTCAGAACAGCTTTAGTGTACTCATCCATTTCTGTGATTGATTGTAACCCCACCTCTGGTAAATGAACAAATATTCTCTGCCCTCCCATGCCTAAGCAATCGTATAATATGGTTTTCTTCCTTGCAGCAGGAAAGCCCATCCCATCAATGGAAATTGGCTCCATCTAGCTTTAGGCACTCCTGGTTCATTTAAAAATGTACTAGGAAAATTTGTCATCTGCACAATTGAAATGCACCACTAAATCCTTATGAAGAAGTGGCAAATGTAACCATTGGACGTCTTACTGTAAAAATGCTTTTGTTAATTAAATAAACTTTTAAAATGTCCACAAAGATATGTTATGCAGAAAGCAAACGCAACCTGTAAAATACTGATATTACAGAAAACCCTGTCAAATTACTCCTTAAAATATATATATACAAATATGTATAGCATATAGATCTTAAATGTACATATCAATCCATGTGACATGCACATCATCGCATTATGTAAAGATGTGCGCACAGTACACGAGATGTGTGTATCAACATAACGTAGATTAGTAACGTGGTGTGCACATCACCACATTCATAAAGTGTGCGCACAGATCCTGTATTTGAAGTGTGCATATCACCAATGTAGCCAAACACGATGTTAACACAGCGTAGAATCCGGAAGATTAAAAGCACACAAATCCTGTATTTGTGGTGTGCGTATCACCGATGCAGCCAAGCACATTAACGCAGTGTGGAAACATGAAAATTGAAAACGTGTCAATTCTCCGCTTTCTGCTCCAACTGCAAAGTACATACTGTGCCTGTCCCTTTAATGCCAGCAAAGGTCACCATAAGCAGTGTGCTGATTGTCTGTTTGCTTCTTTCACTCTGTGAGTTCCCCTTTAAATCCTCCAATGATCAGCAGCCAATGAGCCGAGAAGTACACGCTCCTTTAACTCCGGAAACAATCAACAAAAATAGCCTTCCTGGAAAGCGCCTTCACAGGAGAGAACAGTAGGAAATCCATAATAATTCATCTCCTTCTTAACTACAAATAAACAGGGCCTGCTCCTACCTTTGAAAAATATACGCTTCAATCCTTTAGTCACAAACATTGAGGGACACTTATCTGGAAACAAAATAGGAGGCCCACAAGGGTTCTTCTTTCTTTCACTCATCACCAATTCATGTTGTGATGCATACATGAACTACACTCCACAATCAATGTGTGTTTAGGTGGTTTAATGACAAATCAAGGATCAAGTGTCCCTCAGCGACCAGCATCCAAGAAGCCACAGCAACAACTGACTTTCTTAGAACTTCGCCGCAGACATACGAGAACATTCTACCCGACACTCCAGAGCAGAGCATAGTTCCAAAACGCTGACATGCGCACCCCATACTTACCACCACTTTAATGAAAGCTTACAGCACATAACAACAATATTTCCATGGGATTAGAAAAAATTGCAGCTACCATTGCAGAAAATCAAAGTGCCATGAATGCTAAACTTGACAATTTATTACGTATGTGCTGGTAGTGGTTTCACTTGCCAGCCCCAGACCCACTTTTCTGCGACCGCATGCTCTTTAAAAATTTTTTACTGAGTTGTAGGTTAAATTGCTTTTTATTCATATTATCCTTGAATTCTTCATTATGTGAATTGACTTAATTTGCGTTCATCTTCACTTCGACAATTGATAAAGCTTGACAGCATATTCAAAAAATCAGTTTCTCTTCATTATGCAGTAACTCTAAATACCCACTGAATTTCAGGTCATAAGACCCTTCATCAGGGTTTTCTGCAATAAAGCAATATGTTGATGTTCATGTGCACCTAATGAATCACAGTGACCAACAATGACCTGCCAACATACACCTATCACTGTATATAATGCATGATCCAGTGCATACATAAAAAAACAACCATAACCAATGTGCTCCATATATGCAATGATGATACCATCTACTAACAATGCCCATGAACAACCTGATGTCCTCAACAAAAATACAATAAATAAATGATAAATAATAAATTATTAAGTGTCCAACACACACCGCCATGCACCCACATTTTATGTTCTAACCCCTAAAAAAAAGAATCCAGCCATGTGTGATCTGTGTGTACGTTCACCACTGGGTGCATACAAATCAAACTGTAAAATGCCTGCCAACTAGCTAATTTACTTACTTCGAAGTACCGGAAGGCAAAACAAGATTGAGGTTCATCTTGAGAATGGCTGCGTTACCAATGCCTGCCTCAACACTATCAGCCGTGTTGTGATCTGGAGATAATTCAGTTTGACCCCAGATATATCTGGAAATTAACCCATTCTATTGGTTCAAGGCTCAGTGTAAAGAGACCTGTGTGTGCTTAAAAGAGCCGGGTGCCAGAATTTAAAGGTGTCACCCACATAATCACGATCATGCATATCAACCTACTGAACAAAAGGCCAAAGAGTACATCTATAGATATGTGGCACATTGTATCAAATGTGGTTGCACAGGAAAGTACATAAGTCCAAAGAACCAGCTGTTTTTCAATACTGCTGACACAATGTTTTAAAGTGAAATTTACTATCTCATGACTTACAAGCATAATATACAAAAACAGGCTGTGAATCACTCATAAGAAGGCATGCAACTAAATCAAAAAACACAAAAGAAAAGAAAACAACATAAATGGTCACATCATTTTACAGAGCTTAAACAATTAAGGAATTCATTAAAGAAAACAAACATATTCCAGTTTATCATTCATTCTCGGTGGCTGCATAGTTTCCAGTCTTCTGATCCTAAATAATTCAGATTTTGAAAGCCTCTTGTGGTTGTCCATTCCCACCTTGGGAGTGACTACTTCCAAAAATTGGAATCTCAATTGTCTGTCATTGTGTCCTGCTCTCCTCCACTGCATGGCTACACTTGAAGTTTTGGTCTTATTACAGATATTGCTTTTGTGCTTAGTCATCCATACTTTAATATTACTCTCAGTCTTACCTACGTACATTTTTCCACATGGACATTTTAGTACATATATTACATTGTTTTGCTCTTAATTGTGAGAAAGGGCGATAGTTTTTCATAGCTAACTGATGGAAACTGTGAAAATGTAAACTGCCGTTCCTATCCGTGTGTTTAGTGTAAATGCTGCTACGAATGCCTGAGGTCGTAATCCTAACCAACACATTCAGAAAGGATATTTGCTGTTTATAGATCTGATGGGTGAATTTGTTGTGATTATTCCCGGAATTCAGTATGCTAATACTATCAACCTTCAAGTGGAAATGAGCTACTACAGTAGCGATGTAGATCATGCACTGATAAAAAAAAAAAATGCTGGAGAGACATTGCAAACTTATCACATAGCAGGTGTCAGTCAGGTAGAAAACCTGAACGTGAGGACCAAACTAGTGTGAGTAGCATTTCTGTCAGTGAATTGATGAGTGTGCTTGAACCCAGGCATCACAGTGCTTTAGGTGGAAATGTTGGGGCTACTACTACTGTTCTTACCAAGTGGAAGTCATTGACATTTCTATTCCTGTGTTTTTGTTTTATTGTGTGTATTTACACGTATGCTACACACTTTTGTTAAAATATTTTGATATGAGATGATGATATTTTACTTACAGGCATTGAGAAACCTAGGAATAAAGGTTGTTGATGGTAATAGCTATTATTTGTACATTGTTAACTCACCCTGAGAAATAATCATTAGTTATGATAGCACATCATAATTGGCTCTCTGCTGCTTTTGATTCATCTTATTGTCTACATGGAGGTAGCTGTTTTTCTTCCATATCAGATTCAGACTCAGATACAATAAGTTCTAAAACTCTGTGACTTGCAGAATGGCAGATGTTGCTTCAATTTTGCTAATGATTTCAGAAGAGTATTTCAGGGCGCCACCACTCTTTCCATTGCCTGTCTATATCTCTCATTGATGTGTGTGAGTCTTGTAAGAGTACTTAGGATGACAAGATTAATTTGTATGAATACAGTCAAAAATGTATCATACTGATCAAAGATATTTTACCTATCATATTCCCTTCTCTTTATAGTCCTTGCAAAGTGCATAATTTCAACTGCAGTACCCAGTCTATTTACTGACCCCATGAGACGATCACCATTTTAAGTGTCTGGCTAAAGGTCATAGGTAAAGATTAATGAGGCATCTGTCAGTTTGGGATTACTGGCACCCTCACACCCAAATACTCCTCTTAGCTTGATAACCTTACTGAACTGTAGACAACTGCCATACTATAGGTTGTTCTCATGCTGATGGTGCCATTGACTCTAACCTTTTTCACTTGTGACTGAGGATATTTATATCACATAGCTCAGGAGCTACCAGTAAAATTTTCTGAGACACCTTAAATGACTTTCTTTCATAGACATTAGTTAAGTACTACATATTCAGAGAATCACAAGTACTTTTAATTATCTTGTCATGTAGTTCCAGAAATAGAATAGGTCTTGTGAAGTCTCGAGTCAGGAGACCAACTACCTTTCAGTATTATATATCTAATAGGGAATCTCTATGTAACACGTCAGTGCTACAGACAAATAGCCATTGTACATGAGTTACCACTAGCTTGAATGTTGTGATTTTTCACATAAATAATACTCAGTATAGGGATGCTGACCATATGCCACAACAGGTATTTTGGGAAATATTTTATTAAATCTTGGTGAGACTTCACATATTTACCATACCTGATGGCTAGAGAGTTACCATGCTACTGGTATATGGATCCTGACATGTGTCTTGATTATTATATATGTCTTGGAGGTACAAACCTAGACTGATGTCAAGAACTGGTCTTGATAGAAGGTTCTAAGTCGTCTTCTGATGAAGATTAGGCCTGCTGTTTTTGTCGGTCATCTTGAAGGCCTGGACTGGATATAGGTGAGAAGGGAAAACCGAAGAATATAGTAGAAAAAAATTAAACAGGTTAAAAAAATCTCTGGACAATCTTAAGGCAGCTTAAACTATAAAATGTGTGAGAACTAACCATCCACACAGTAAACAGTGTAAACATCCATAGGCAAAAACAGAGAATCGAGATGTGCAGATCAAATGGGCTTGATGCAGGAAGGCACCAGAACATGCAGTTTATAGAAAAAAGTGCCCTTAGGTAAACTCAAGAAACCCATAGTAATTTCCAGAATGGATTACTGAAGACTTCTATTTCTCAGAGCTAATCCCAGATTGAAAACTGGAGCGGTTGAGACATTCACAACGTTTGTGCTCCTTAAGGTAAAACTCTTATACTTTGCTATTGCTCCTATTTACAGACTTTTAAGCCTGTACTATATTAAAGATCACTTGCAATATTGAACTGTTTGACCAAATGTAGGAACACATTTAGGCCCTCATTACAACCCTGGCGGTCGGTAATACCGCCAACAGGCCGGTGGTAAAAAAAAATGAGATCACGACCATGGCGGAAACCACCAACATAGACAGCCACTTTAACACTCCGACTGACATGGCGGTAGAAACAAACACCGCGGCGGTAACCGCCAACAGACAGGGGGAAGACGAGGTTCCGTCCACTGTATTACAACAGGCCTATCTGCCACCTTTTCTGGGGCAGTACCAACGACATCAAAAGCACGGCGGAAAGAGTCTGTGGAATGGAAACCACTCACCTTTCAACACCCAACGAGGACCCAGGACGCCATGGAGCCCGAGTTACAGGTCCTGCCCATGTTGCTTTAGCTCCTCTTGTATCAGGAGCAGTAAAGACGCCGGCGACGACCACGGTGAGTACTGCACCTATCACACGGGGGAGGAGGGAGGGAACAGAGAGTGATAGACACACAACACACAACACCCCCACACCCACCCTCACCCACAACACCATACACACAAATACATGCAGCAACATTACACATACACCCCGTCACCCCCTGGAAGAACTCAAGGACAAAAGGAAATTATTGTAACGAGTGTAATCATTTTAAAATCAGATAGGCCAAATTAAAATATCAGTATATACAAATATGTGCACCAACTACACAAGTCCAGATATGAATGACATCATTGTCAGTGGATCAGTGTCCCAAAATGCATGGGCGAAGCCCACACAAGATACCTGACTCGAAATTAAGAGAACACTGCAGGGGCATCAGATGGAAAATAAACAGGCACCTCAGGGGGAGGAGAGGGTACCTCAGCCGGATGAATGGATGACGCCACTGCTCCACGAGGGGGCTCCATGCCCACAGTTTGGTCCTGGGGAGTGCAAAGCCACAGTCTCCCAAGTCTCTCCAGTGGGTGGTTTGCCCACTGCTTTATCCTGGGGAGTGCAAAGCCACAGTCTCTCAAGTGGATGTGATTCTCCACTGGTTCTGGAAGGGTCATTGTGTCCAGAGTGATTCATCCTGCCAAGGACAGAGGTAGTGGATGTGATTCTCCACTGGTTCTGGAGGGGGCATTGTGCCCAGAGTGCTTCATCCTTCCACGGACAGAGGTAGTGGATGTGATTCTCCACTGGTTCTGGAGGGGCCATTGTGCCCAGAGTGCTTCATCCTGCCAAGGACAGAAGTAGTGGATGTGATTCTCCACTGGTTCTGGAGGGGGCATTGTGCCCAGAGTGCTTCATCCTGCCAAGGACAGAGGAAGTGGATGTGATTTTCCACTGGTTCTAGAGGGGGCATTGTGCCCAGAGTGCTTCACATACAGTGTGGCAGGTCCCATTCCCTCACCTGGGTGTGTGTGCCACGAGATTGCCTGGGAACAGGTAGCATGATACTCCATGGAGGCAGAGACACACTACACCCTGCTGCGACTTCGCCTGCCACATGCAGGTACAAACAGTGCTGGGTGTCATGCCTCATTTACGTTGTGCAGGGTCCAGGACGTCTCCTGCAGCCTCGGATGCTGCCCACTGGGGATGATAGCCAAGTCAGCTGTGGTGGCACTTTCTGAGCACTTCACGGGCTGGTGGTCGTGGTTGTGGCGGTATCTGTGACGGAGGTGCTGGCGGTGGTGCATGTGTCAGCACCTGTGGAGGGACACAGCAGGACGTCTCCTGCAGCCTCGGAAGGCTGCCCTCTGGGGGTGATGCTGGGGACTGTTGCTGAGGCAGCAGACATGCAGGTGGCAGTGTCCACTGCCGTACAGGTTGATGTTCTGGTTGACAGAAGGGGTGACTCTGGTCCCTCAGCTGGAGCCCCGTGCCCTGTCCTGACTTGCTCTTTGCCTTGTGTCCCTTCCCCACCTTTAATGTCACTGCTGGTCCCTTGGCATTGTGCCCTTTTGGCTTGGAGGAGCCCTTGCTGGGTGCTTGGTGCGGCTTCTCCCTCCGGCATGTGGGCACCTTCTTCACCTTGGCAGGTGGCGAAATGGCCTGCTCCTTGGCCTTGCTGGGTGGCACACTGGCAGCCCTGATGGGTGCCACCTGCGATGTGACCGGACTTGCTGAGACCACTGTGCTGGATGAATCGGTGGCTGAGGTGCTGGGCTGGGACCTGGACAGCCTGGCCCTAAGGGAAGGACGGGGGGAGGTGTAGGGAAGAGGTCAATGTTAGCCAGGAAGAGTTTCTTAGACACACTGGCACGGGAAGATGGAGGAGGTTTGGGAGTGGAGGAAGAGGTAGTGGTTGTAGGAGGTGTACGTCTGCTGAATTTGGGTGAAGGTGCATGGGCCGGAGGCTGTTGTGTGGTGGATGGCTGTTGGGTGGGGCGTGCCTGCGTTTGTGTACTTTGGGAGGAGGGCTCATAGACACACTGGGAGAGGACACAGGGGATGTGTGCATGGTAGTGGGGTTGTGGTGATTGCACGTGAGCGGTGTGTGGTGATTGGCGTGCTGGTGACGGAGGTAGTGGATGAAGATGTAGTGAATGTAGGTGTGAGTGGAGACGAGACAGAGAGGGAGGAGGAGGATGTGGATGAGGGGGACACAGTGGAGGCAGGGGATGTTGGTGTGTCTGCATGGGGATGGTGCTTGTGTGAGTGCCTGTGGGATGTGTGGTGCTTATGTTTGCCATGTCCACTCTTGTGTGTTGATGAGTGTGCATGCTGGTCTGATGGTGTGCTTGGGATACGCTGAGGTACGGGGATTGGGTATGGGTAGAGGAAGTTGGAGGGGGGAGGCTGGACACAGGGACAATGGCTGCCATCAGTGCTGACGCCAAAGCCTGAAATGCTCTCTGTTGGCCTCCACACCAGAATGAATGCCCTCCAGGTATGCATTTGTTTGCTGCAAATGCCTCACAACACCCTGGATGGCATTCAAAATGGTTTGTTGCCCAACAGTGAGGGATCTCAGGAGGTGAGGTCAATAGCCTCCTCACTGAGGGCAGCAGGGCTGACTGGGGTAGGGCCTGAGGTGCCTGGGGCGAAGGAGATGCCCACCCTCCTGGGTGAGCGGGCACAGGAAACTCGATGAGGGGCTGCTGGGAGGGGGGTGCTGGTAGGGGGGTTGGTGGCTGTACCTGTTGATGCAGTGACACAGAGGTGCCCACCACCGCAAGGGAGCTCCCATCAGAGGAGGAGTCGCTGTTGCTGGTGTCTCCTCCTGTCCCCGTCGTGGAGCTCCCCTCGCCCTCCGTCCCACTGGTGCATTCGGACTCCGTTACTTCACCCTCCAGGGCCAGTGGCTCCGGTGCCACTGCTCCTTCCCTAGATGATGCCAATGCACACAAGGATAGGGTGACAAAACAAAAAGGGGGGGGGGAGACAGAGGAGACACATGATCAATGCCTGCAACAACACTACGGTTGGAGGACACAACACACAGGGAGCAGCCCTATGCACTAAGCCATGCACTAACAGGGCAGGGGTAAAGCACATGCCCATGGGGGACTCTGTCTAGACCCATTTCATGCACAGCTGGAACTCATAGGAGCCTGAATAGGAGGGCAAATACCACCTTTGGGGTTGGAGTGGGACAGAGCCTGCAAATCATTGGATCTACCTTTGCGCGTCTGCCCTGGCCCAGGGGAACCCACAGCCCACCTCCCCCACCCAGACACCTAGTCAAGCGCGCAGAGTCAGCTGAATGAGAGTGTACTCACCCCCTTGTGGCTGCTGTGATGCCCTCAAGTGCCCATCCAACTCAGGATATGCCACCGCCAGGATCCAGTACATCAGTGGGGTCATGGTGCGACGGGCACCCCTTCCACGTTGGGAGGCCATCCCCAGCTGGGCCTCCACCGTCTTCTTGCTCCAGTGGCGCAGGTCCTCCCATCTTTTCCGGCAGTGGGTGCTCCGTCTATGGTAGACCCCCAGGGTCCGCACTTCCTTGGCGATGGCATGCCAAATACCCTTCTTCTGGTGGGCGCTGATCTAGAGGAATAGTGAAGTAAAAATGGATGTTACTCCCCCGTACAGTTCTTCTCACACATTGGCCACAAACCTCCCATCCTGGCCCAGAAAAACATACACACACCATCCTCACATGGTGGCCTGTCCCCCCCGTCTCTTCCATCCACGACACTCCATACAATCATGTGCCATCCACCATGCACACAGTTTACTCACCTGTTTGTCTGGAGGACTGTAGAGTTGTGTGTACTGGGGGCGGACCCCATCTACCAGTTTCTCCAACTCCTCTGCAGTGAAGGCAGGTGCCCTTTCCCCATACACTGTAGCCATTGTCGCTTCCAGACCCAGGTCACAGTAGCACTTGCAGTGTAGGCCCTCTCCTGCTGAAGGTCAGGTATCAAGTGAGGGAACAGATAGAAAATGGCGGTCACGTCCGCGGCGGTGTGTACCGTCACTGCCAGCGTACATCGTCATTGGCTCCTGGAACCCATAGGGCCCAGTGATAACCAATGCTGAATTGCGCAGCGGTCTTCGACCGCCTACTGCGACGCTGAACAACGCAAGCGCAGTTACCTCATTTCCCCTTGTCCCACCTTACAGGTCAGGCAGCCGCCATTTCAGGGTGCCACATGGCAGGCCAGCTAACTGTGTCACACCTATTTAGGCCAGGAATACGGACAGACAAAGGAACATAGAGAAACGATTGTGCTAAACAGCCTTGTGAAACCTATGTGGTGTCTGACCCTCTGCTCACCGTTCTCCTCCATAGGGCACGTCCGCTGGGGCAGGTGATGAGATGGCGGCATCCTCCGGTGTACAGACCCCTGGTGGACCTGTCAACAATGGAAGACAGACACATCATTATCACTTACAGACTTGATCCTGCAACAATCCATGAACTGTGTGCCCAGTTGGAGCCAGACCTGATGTCAGCTATCCGCCATCCCACAGGAATACCCCCTCTAGTTCAGGTCCTGTCCGTGCTCCATTTCCTGGAAAGTGGGCCTTTTAAAAAAACAGTAGCCATGGCATCAGGGATGTCACAGCCAATGTTCTCTAACGTGTTGTCCAGAGTGTTATCTGCCCTGCTGAAAAACATGCGCAGCTACATCGTTTTCCCTCAGGTGGAGGATCTGCCCACAGTAAAAGGTGACTTTTATGCCCTGGGACATATCCCCAACATAATTGGTGCCATTGATGGTACACATGTGGCATTTGTCCCCCCGCAGGAATGAACAGGTGTACAGGAACCGGAAAAGCTACCATTCAATGAATGTGCAGATGGTATGTTTGGCAGACGAGTACATCTCCCATGTGAATGCCAAGTATCCAGGCTCTGTGCATGATGCTTACATTTTGAGGAATAGCAGCATCCCTTATGTGATGGGGCAACTCCAGAGGCACCTTGTGTGGCTAATAGGTGAGCCCAAGGTCCCCACACAGTTTAATTTGGTGTCTGGGTATAGGAGATTCCCTAATGTTTGGAGGATGTCTAACAGTTGTCCCTCGATATTTGCAGGTGACTCTGGTTACCCCAACCTGTCATGGCTACTGACCCCAGTCAGGAATCCCAGGACAAGGGCTGAGGAACGCAACAATGAGGCACATGGGCGAATTAGGAGGATAATAGAGCGCACCTTCGGCCTCCTGAAGGCCAGATTCCGGTGCCTCCACCTGACAGGTGGATCCCTATACTACTCACCGAAGAAGGTGTGCCATCGTGGCCTGCTGTATGTTGCACAACCTGGCTTTGCGACGCCAGGTGCCTTTTCTGCAGGAGGATGGGCCTGATGGTGGTCTTGTGGCAGCTGTGGAGCCTGTGGACAGTGAAGAAGAGGAGGCAGAAGAAGAAGAAGATGTAGACAACCGTAACATCATCATACAATACTTCCAGTGAGACACAGGTAAGAGGATGGCACTGCTTCCCACATCTCATACTATTGTAGGACCTAGCATAAATCTGCCTTTTTACCTCTGTGTATGGACCCTGACTTGTCACTTTGGCTTTCCATTTCACAGATCTGGGTCCCACTTTGTGCCCTCTGCTATGTTTACTGCTGGCCAACAACTGTGTAACATTGGTATGTGAACAAGTACATTGGCATTGCTATATTTCAGAGAGGTTGCAATTACACATTTGTGAAAGCACAGACTGACTCCAGATTGATTTGTGATTCAAGGGTGTTTATTTCTGTGCTAATAAGTGGAGGGGTGTGTGCAATGGGCTGGAGTGATGGTGGAGGAATGTCCATGGTTGAGTCCAGTTTCTTGGTCTCACAGGTGCATTGTCTCATGGGGCATAGGAAGGGGAGCAGTGGCAGTTTATGGTGGACAGGGTGACAAAGGGTGACATTCAGGAGGGTCTTATTTCCTGGCTGGGGTCTTGGCAATGTTCTCTGTCTTGTTCCTGGATCTCAGGGAATGTTTGCGGGGTGGTGCTCCTTCTGCAGGGGGTGGGGTGCTGGTGGCCTGTTCATGTGGTGGTGCCTCCTGTCCACTAGCGCCTGCGGAGTTGGAGGGCTGTTCATCGTTCAGGCTAGTGTCAGGGGCCCGTTTGTGTGCCACTGTGTCCCACATGGTGTTGATAAGGTCTGCCGGCACCACTGCAATGGTGACCAGGGTGGTGTTAATGGACTCCAAGTCTTCCCTGATCCCAAGGTAGTGTTCCTCCTGCAGCCGCTGAGTCTCCTGAAATTTGGCCAGTACTGTGCCCATGGTCTCCTGGGAATGGTGGAATGCTCCCATGATGTTGGAGAGTGCCTCATGGAGGGTTGGTTCCCTGGGCCTGTCCTCCCCCTGTCGCACAGCAAACCTCCCAGCTTTCCTGTCATCCTGTGCCTCTGTCCCCTGACACCAGGTCCCTGATTGACTTGGGTTGGTGGGTTTGCCTGGGGTCCCTGTAGTGGTAGACACACTGCTGATTGACGTGTCCTGGGGACAGAGGGATGGGCCCACTGGGTGGGTGCTTTGGTGGTGTTTTCTGAGGGGGGAGGGTCTGTGGTGGCTTGTGACAGTGGGTACCGACTGTCCAGAGATCCATGATGGGCCGAGCTGGTCATCTTGATCCAGGCGTGCAGAGCTGCTGTCATCACTGTGGGCCTCTTCTGTGGGGGGACTGGATATGTCTGGCACCTCCTGTCCAGTGACGTTGGGTATGGGTCCTGTTGGGGTGTAAATGCATAGTTTTAGTATCTGTGTGTGCCACCTTGTGCATTGGGTGAGGTACCATCTACTCCTGTGCTTGCATTATCGTGTTTGCCCTTTTGTGATAGTTGGTTTGGGGTCTGTGTGGGTATCTGTACTGGACATGCTTTGGTGATGGGGGGTCCATGAATAGGTGTTGCATGCAGGGCCTTGGTATTGGGATGTGTGGGTTGTGATAGTGGGGCATATGTGAGGTGTTGGAGTGATGGGGTGAGGGTGAAGGTGAGGGTATGTGATGGCATGCAGGTGGGGTGGGGGGATATGGTAAATAAGATATGACTTACCAGAGTCCAGTCCTCCTGCTACTCCTGCGAGGCTCTCAGGATGCAGTATTGCCAAGACTTGCTCCTCCCATGTTGTTAGTTGTGGAAGAGGAGGTGGGGGTCCACCACCAGTCCTCTGTACAGCAATCTGGTGTCTGGATACCACTGAACGCACCTTTCCCCGTAAAGTCGTTCCACCTCTTCCTGATGTCATCCAGTGTTCTTGGATGCTGTCCCACTGCGTTGACCCTGTCCACTATTCTTCGCCATAGCTCCATCTTCCTTGCAATGGAGGTGTGCTGCACCTGGGATCCAAATAGCTGGGGCTCTACCTGTACGATTTCCTCCACCATGACCCTGAGCTCCTCCTCCGAAAACCTGGGGTGTCTTTGCCGTGCCATGGGGTGGTGTAGGTGATGTGTGGGGTGGTGTATGTGGTGATGAGTGTGGTGATGTGTAGTGGTGTGTGGTATTTTGTGCGTGGATGTTGTGTGGGTGATGGTGTTGTGTGTCTCTGTGTGGTGGGGTTGTCTATGCTGTGCTCTCTCTCTCGCCTTCGTCTATAATCTTTGGTCGTAGGGGTTTGTGGGTGATGTGGGTGTGTGTTTTATATTGTATTGGGTGTGTGGGAGTGGTGTGTGTATGTGTATCAGGTGTGTGTATTTTGAATTGTCCAATGTGGCGGTGTTTTGTAAATGCGTGTGTATTTTGAGCGCGGCGGTGTGTACCGCCAATGGAATACTGCGGTTGAAAGACCGCTGCGTGGATTCGTGGGTCGTAATAGCTTGGGCGTGTTTCTGTTGGCGTGACGGTAGAGGTCTTGTTTTCGCCAGTTTATCACTGACCTTTGGTGTGGCGGACTTGTGTGGGTGTCTGAATTTTGGCGGATTCCGAGATGTGGGTCATAATAGCTGTGGCGAAATTCCGCGGCCGCGGCGGTGTATTGGCGGTCTTCTGCACGGCGGTAAGCGGCTTTTACCGCCAATGTTGTAATGACCCCCAAAGTCCTTTCAAACTCGTTAGTAGGATTGGATTCAAGTTTCATGTACATGGTAGTATCGTGGATATGATTTTCTACACCTTGTCTGTAATATGTACTGTCCATGATGACAAGATCCCCTCCCTCGTCCGTCACACAACAAGTTACATCCGGATTGTTGGCGATGCTTTGAAAAATGCCCCTCTCCTCTACAGTCATATTGGATCCTTTAGCAGGCTTGGTGTTGAAAAACTTATGAAGTTCTTATTTCACAATGACCTCAAAAGAATAAAGGACCTTATGACTGACTCGTGCTATGAAGAAGCTTTTACATTTGAATCCCAACAAGGTGCTATTCCCTTTCTTTGTTTCTTTGTTGGTTCATCAACTAAGTTCTCGAAAAAGTCTATTAATCTGATGTTCCTCCTAAACTTTAAAAAAACAACTTCCTGTTCTAATACATTGGACAGGTAGGAAGGGATGCAAAATGTGCCTTTTTGTAAGGTCTTCATTTGTTAGGTTGTTAGTTGACACTTTGAAATGCTGATCACCAAGTTGTTTTCTTCTAGGATTTGTGGCTCCTGGCTTACATCCGTGGATATTTCGCTATGAATTTGGTCTTGCCTTCTCTTCCCACTTCCTCGTCCGATTTTTCATTTGCGGCTGGGCTGATATCTAAAAGGGATCATTCAGTGGTGGTCCAGTGGACTTTATGGTCCCCTGGGGACCCAGGGTTTTCTTGAGAGATTCAAATTAATTTCCAGAACATGAGGGGTCATCATCTAAAGATCTTGTGGATGGTTAGTTTTGCCTCCTTTTAGCATAAATGTCAGCCCAATTGTAAACTTCTCCCAATTTATAATCAACTGTGTCCCACTTGAATTTTCCTATTTTCTGCTCGTTTATCTCAGTAGTATAGCATTTTAATTGGAGTTTAATGTTCAAGAGTGTTTTATTCTAATTTGTCTGTTCCATTTTAGTTGATAATTCACTTTTGAGTTGGTTTAGTTTGCTGGTTAGCTCATGTAGTAATCTCAATAGTTCCTCTATAACGGGTAACATTAGGTCCAGTGAGCACTTGAATTTAGGATTGTTTTTGCATAGTGTAGGTTTCAAGGATATTCTTGGACCTCTAATTAGGGTGCTAGCATATCACCTCAGGTTAACTTCTTTCTTGGTGAGGTAAATTAGTTGTTTGATGTTACTTTCCATTCATCCTGTGGTTGCATCCCTGGACTTCACTTTTTCCTATTAAGGAATATATGCGCTGTGCTTCCTTTATTTGTTGAAATGCCCTCGTGGCTTAGGCTTTGTGGGGAAAACCATGCTCCAAATCAAAGTCTGGTTGCCGGAACATAATAGCAACATCTGCACTAAGAATGATAAATCTGGTTATTGACCGTATGCTTCTGTAATATGCTTTAGACTTGTTCAGTGCTCGGTCCGCAGAGCGCAATTGTGACCTGTTGGGTTCTATGTTGTTGTATAAAACTAATAAAATTGTTTATCAAAAAAAGAATGATAAATCTGTCGTTACAGTACATTTTAACTTGATGGGGCACAGCTAAGCCTAGGCAAAAGACTCCACTGTGCTGGTGTAGTATGCGCAATTCGGAAATTCTGCGTTCAGCGGAGAATGTGGAGCTATCAATAGACTCTGCACTCCACGATGTAGAAGAGTTTTTTTCTGTCATTCTGTGCACGCAACAAGTGAGACAACAGACTTCCGATCTCTCACAAACACAAACAAGATTTTTCACACGCTTGCAAGAGTTAGAGCTGCACCAGCGACTTCTAGCACGTCTTTTGTGTCGTACGTGAGCGCAAGTGTGCTCAACTGACTGCTGCTGCAAACTGGCAAGTCTGAAGCAGCTAAAATCTACAACTTTGAGTTGAAAATCTTCTCTAATGGACTGTTCGTGTTGAGATTTTTTTGCGAGGAGTACTATTTAATTTTTTATTTTTTGAACAGCAGGACGTGCCCCAGATACTCCAACTTCCTGTCCAGTAGGCTCCTCTCAGTGGTTTGTCCATCTTCTGGTAATTTTTCACTTGGATTTCGAGCTGGAAGGATCACTTTCTTTGTTTCCTGGATGTATCATTGGATTTAAACACTTTGGGGGTCATTACAACATTGGCGGTAAAAGCCGCTTACCGCCGTGCAGAAGACCGCTAACACACCGCCGCAGCCGCGGAATTCCGCCACAGCTATTACGACCCACATCCGGGAATCCGACAAAATTCAGACACCCACACAAGTCCGCCACACCAAAGGTCAGTGATAAACTGGCGAAAACAAAACCTCCGCCGTCACGCCAACAGAAATACGCCCATGCTATCACGACCCACGAATCCACGCGGCGGTCTTTCAACCGTGCTCAAAATACACACACACACATACAAAACACCGCCACATTGGACAATTCGAAATACACACACCTGATACACATACACACACCACTCCCACACACCCAATACAATATAAAACACACACCCACATCACCCACAAACCCCTACGACAAAAAATTCAGAAAGAAGGCCAGAGAGAGACACCACCGTCCACAAACTAGCAGCCACAGGCACTCAACACCATCACCCACACCACTTCCACGCACAAAACACCACACACCACTACATATCACAACACTTATCACCACATACACCACCCCACATATCACCTACACCACCCCATGGCACGGCAAAGACACCCCAGGTTCTCGGAGGAGGAGCTCAGGGTCATGGTGGAAGAAATCGTCCGGGTAGAGCCACAGCTATTTGGATCACAGGTGCAGCACACCTTCATAGCCAGGAAGATGGAGCTATGGCGAAGAATACTCGACAGGGTCAACACAGTGGGACAGCACCCAAGAAATCGGGACGACATCAGGAAGAGGTGGAACGACCTACGGGGGAAGGTGCATTCCGTGGTCTCAAGACACAACATCGCGGTACAGCGGACTGGCGGCAGACCCCCACCTCCTCCCCCACAACTAACAACATGGGAGGAGCAGGTCTTGACTATTCTGCATCCCGAGGGCCTCGCAGGAGTCGGTGGAGGACTCTGGTAAGTCAAATCTTAACTATCATCTCCCCCACCCTACCTGCATGCTTTCACAGACCCCCACCCTCGCCCCCTCCCCTATCACTCCAACTCCTCGCAAATGTACTAATAACACAAACTACCCATCCCAACACCAAGCCCTGCATGACACAACAAAGCATGGACACCCATCAATAAAGCATGCCCACTGCACATACCCATAACACCCCCCTCAACCATCATCACACAAGCCCCCACACAGGAATGCTAGCACTGGGGTACACGCTCACCCACCCATTGCCCACCATGACACACACAGATGCAATAATCATGCTTTTACACCCCTGCAGGACCACTACCCAACGTCACCAGACAGGAGGGTCCAGACATCTCCACCCCACCCACAGAAGAGGCCCACAGTGATGACAGCAACTCTGTCCAACTGGATCCAGATGACCAGCCCGGACCATCGTGGGCCTCGGGACAGTCGGTTCCCCACACCCAGTCACAGGCCACCACAGACCTTCAACCCTCTGGTAACACCAGCACAGCACCCACCCAGCGGGCCCATACCTCCATCCCCAGGACACGTCAATCAGCTGTGTGTCCACCACTACAGGGAACCCAGGATAACCCACCACCCCAACAACAACAGGGACCTGGGGGCAGTGGTGGTGGGCACACGGTCCAGGGGACGGAGGCCCAGGAACACAGGGGAACTGAGAGGGCTGCTGTGCGACAGGGGGCGGACAGGCCTAGGGAACCCACTCTCCACGAGGCCCTCTCCTCCATCATGGGAGCATACCACCACTCCCAGGAGACGATGGCAACGGTCCTGGCCAAGTTTCAGGAGGCCCAGCGCATACAGGAGAAACAGTATTTGGGCTTCAGGGAGGAACTCAGAACCATCAGCTCCGCCCTGGGCACCATTGTAGGGGTGCTGAAGGAGATACTTAACACCAGGAGGGACACTGTGGCACTCCAAGGGGGCCCCTGACACTAGCATGGACGAAGAACTTCCCACCACCTCCGCCGGCGCTAGTGGACAGGACGCCCTGCCACAGGACCACCACAACAGCACCCTACCCCCTGCAGACGGAGAACCACCCCGCAAACGGTCCCTGAGATCCAGGAACAAGACAGAGCACGATGCCAAGACCCCCGCCAAGAAATGAGACCACCCTGATTGTCATCCTACTGTCCCACTTTGTAACCCTGTCCATATTGGAACTGCCCCAGCTCTACTTCCTATGCCCATATGGGCAATGCACCTGTGAGACTAATAGACTGGACTCTGCCATGGACATTCCTCCACCATCACCCCTCACCATTTTACAACCCCCCTCCAATATTGAGCACTTCAATAAACACCCTTGAAGCACAAAACAATCTGGGGTCAGTCTGTGATTTTGAAAATGTGTATTAGCAATGACAGTGACAAAATGCGTTTTCAAATGTAATGTCAACAAACCTATGTCACACATCTCAAGTCCATGAGGAATCTAAACAGATGACACACGTTGGAAACCACACCTGTGAAAACCGTAAGGGAAATGTATAACTCAGTGACCATATACTGGTTGAAATCGACAGACAGGATAGAGGTAAAAGTGTGAAAGTACTTGTAGTAGGCAGGAATGTGTTCTCACCTGTGTGTCACTGGAAATATTGCTGGATAACTGAGTCCCTGTTGTCAATGTCTTCTTCCTCTGCTTCCTCCTCATCACTGTCCATAGGCTCCACAGCTGCCACAACACCGACATCTGGACCATTCTCCTGCAGAAAAGGCACCTGTCGTCGCAAAGCCAAGTTGTGAAGCATACAGCAGGCCACGATGATCTGGCACACCTTCCTTGGTGAGTAGAATAGGGAACCACCTGTCATATGGAGGCACCTGAACCTGGCCTTCAGGAGGCTGAAGGTGCGTTCGATCACCCTCCTAATCCGCCCAGGGGCCTCATTGTAGCGTTCCTCTGCCCTGGGATTCCTCACTGGTGTCAGTAGCCATGACAGGTTGGGGTAACCAGAGTCCCCTAATAGCCACACTCGGTGCCTCTGGAGTTGACCCATCACATAAGGGATGCTGCTATTCCGCAGGATGTAGGCGTCATGCACAGAGCCAGGGAACATAGCATTTACCTGGGAGATGTACTGGTCTGCCAAACATACCATCTGTACATTCATTGAATAATAACTCTTCCGGTTCCTGTACACCTGTTCACTCCTATGGGGGGGGGACCAGAGCTACATGGGTCCCATCAATGGCACCTATGATGTTGGGGATATGTCCAAGGGCATAGAAGTCACTTTTAACTGTAGCCAAATCCTCCACCTGAGGGAAAACGATGTAGCTCTGCATGTGTTTCAGCAGGGCAGACAACACTCTGGACAACACGTTGGAAAACATAGGCTGGGACATCCCTGATGCCATGGCCACTGTTGATTGAAATGACCCTCTTGCAAGGAAATGGAGCACTGATAGCACCTGCACTTGAGGGGGGGTCCCTGTGGGATGGCGGATTGCTGACATCAGGTCTAGCTCCAACTGGGCACACAGTTCCTGGATTGTGGCACGGTCAAACCTGTAGGCGATGATCAAATGTCTTTCCTCCATTGTCGACAGGTCCACCAGCAGTCGGTACACCGGAGGATTCCGCCATCTCCTCACATGTCCCAGCAGACGGTGCCTAGGAATGACAACAGCGACCACAGAGTCAAACAACTCAGAGGTATGTACCCACAGTCTACACAGAACACCATTCATACACAAAATCTGGCCTGTATTTGTGTTGTGCGACAAGGCCTAGGTCTGTGTGATGTAGTAATTAGGCCATGTGGGCCCCTAAAATGGCGGCTGCCTGACCTCTAAAGTGGGACAATGGGATGTGAGGTAACTCCCCTGGCGTTGTACACCGTCGCGGTAGGCAGTCGAAGACCGCGGCGCAATGCTGCATTGGTTAACATTGGACCCTATGGGTCCCAGGAGCCAATGACGATGTACGCCGGTAGTGATGGTACGCAGCGCCGCGGATGTGACCGCCGCAGACGTGACCTCCATTTTCTATCTGTTCAATCACTCGATACCTGATCTTCGACAGGAGAGGACCTACACTGCAAGTGCTGCTGTGACCTCGGTCTGGAAGAGACAATGGCTCGTGCCTCTGGGGAAAGGGCCCCTCCCTTCACTGTAGAGGAGCTGGAAAAGCTCGTGGACGGGGTCCTCCCCCAGTACACGCTACTCTACGGTCCCCCAGACCAACAGGTAAGTACACAGGGAGCACATTGTATGGGCTATGCCTGTGTGGAGAGGGCTGGTTGTAAGAAGGAAGGGGGCACAGTTCTGCGTGCATGAAGGACTGTGAATGCATGTGCCACATGGCAAGGGTAGGGATGTGGGCACTCACTTCGACGGTGCAGTTGGTAATGACTTCTCTTCTTCCCCTGTACATGTCATGTAGGTCAGCGCCCACCAGAAGAAAGATATTTTGCGTGCCATCGCCAAGGACGTCCGGACCCTGGGGTCCACCACAGACGGAGCACCCACTACCGGAAAAGATGGGAGGACTTTCGCCGCTGGAGAAAGAAGATGGCGGAGGCTCAGCTGGGGATGGACTCCCAACGGGGGAGGGGTGCCCGTCGAACCATGACTCCCCTGATGTTCCGGATCCTGGCGGTGGCCTACCCTGAGTTGGATGGGCGCTTGAGGGCATCACAGCAGACACAAGGGGGTGAGTACAACATCATTCAGTGGACTTTGTGCGCAGTGAAGGTGTCTGGGTGGGAGAGGAGGGCTGTGGGTTTCCCTAGGCCAGGGTGAGTTCCGTAGGCTAGGCCCCTCCGTAATGCAGGCCATGTGGCACCCCACCCCGCCTCTGTAGAGTGCCAAGTACAGGTATACATGCCCCTGTGTCATCTATGTGTGCAGATGTTGACCATAGCCATGTAGGACATATCCCAGGAATTGCATCTGTAGAGCCCAACAGCGCGACGTAGTGCTGGGGACTGCTGTGTCTGTATTGTCTGCCAACCGTAGCAGTAAGCCATGCACTCAACCTGTTTTTCTTCTGTTGTCCCCCCCCTTTTTTGTGGTCTCCCTGTTCTTGTGTGCATCAGCATCATCAGGCGGAGGTACAGTGGCACCGGAGCACGAGGGAGCTGCATCCCACATGGCCATGGAGGGCCACACCACGGACTCAGAATACACCAGTGGGACGGAGGGGAGCACCACGGCGGTCACAGAATCTGCAACCAGCGACAAGGACTCGTCCTCCGATGGGAGCTCCCTTGTGGTGGCGGCAACATCTGTGCCCCCCACTTCTACAGGTACAGCCGCCACCCCCCCTACCAGCACTGCCCTCCCAGCAGCCACTCAGCCTTCGCCCCGTGCCCGCTCACCCAGGAGGGTGGGCATCACCTTCGCCCCAGGCACCTCAGCCCCTGCCCCTGTCACCTCTGCTGCCCTCAGTGAGGAGGCCATTGACCTCCTCAGGTCCCTCACTGTTGGGCAGTCTACCATTTTGAATGCCATCCAGGGTGTAGAAAGGGAATTGCAACACACAAATGCATTCCTGGAGGGCATTCATTCTGGTCAGGCTGCCCTTCATCGAACCCTGCAAACTCTGGCCTCAGCACTGGTGGCAGCCGTTGTCCCTGTCTCTAGCCTCCCCCCTCCAACTTCCTCCACCCAGACCCAATCCCCTGTACCCCAGCCTATCCCAAGCACACCATGAGACCAGCCTGCACACACCTCACCACACAAGGGAAGTTCAGGCAAACATAAGCACCACACATCCCACAGGCACTCACGCAAGCATCACACACATACAGACACACCAACATCCACTGCCTCCACTGCGTCCCCCTCCTCGTTGTCTCCCTCCTCCCTCCCAGTGTCGTCTACACTCTCACCTGCATGCACTACCACTACAGCCACTACATCCCGCACCAGCACACCCACCACCACACCCCGCTCACGTGCAGTCACCACCCCCACTCCCATTTACACGTCCCCGTGTCCTCTGCCAGTGTGTCTGTGACGCCCCCTCCGAAGATACACAAACGCAGGCACACACCCACCCAACAGCCATCCACCTCACGACAGCCTCCAGCCCATGCACCTTCACCCAAAGTCACCAAACGTACACCTCCTACAACCACTACCTCTTCCTCCACTCCCAAACCCCCTCCAGCTACCCGTCCCAGTGTTCCTAAGAAACTTTTCCTGGCCAACCTTGACCTCTATCCCACCAACCCCCCCACCTCCAACTCATAGGTCCCGTACTAGCACCTCAGCCAAAAAATCTCCGGGACCAGTGGTGCCTGTTACAGGTATGTGGAGTGCACCGGCCACCAGGCCAGCCAGTGTGGCACGGAGCCACAGCACAGCCAGTCCCCTCCCTGTGAAGCACCAGAAGTTGGACAGTGCCCGGCGGGAGAGGGGGAAGACTCCAGCCAGCAAAGCCGCTCACAAGGGTCCCGGGGGGAGTGTTGACTCAACTGTGACTCCTCCCAAGGTGGGGAAGGGGGAGAAGAAATCTCCAAAGTCTGGGAGGAGCAGCACGGCGGAGAAGACCGCCATCATCCCTGCTGCCCAGGAGGCCACCGCCAGAGTCACTGCCCAGGAGGCCAGCCCAATCATCACTGGCCAGGAGGCCACCGCCAGAGTCACTGCCGAGGAGGCCAGCCCAATCGTCACTGGCCAGGAGGCCACCGCCAGAGTCACTTCCCAGGAGGCCAGCCCAATCATCACTGCCCAGGAGGACAGGCCAATCGTCACTGGCCAGGAGGCCACCGCCAGAGTCACTGCCCAGGAGGCCAGCCCAATCGTCACTGCCCAGGAGGCCAGGCCAATCGTCACTGCCCAGGAGGCCACCGCCAGAGTCACTGCCCAGGAGGCCAGCCCAATCGTCACTGCCCAGGAGGCCAGCCCAATCGTCACTGGCCAGGAGGCCACCGCCAGCCCCAGAGTCACTGGCCAGGAAGGCCCCATAAGCCACAGCCCAGCAGACCCATGAAGGACCGCCAGCCACAGGCCTGCTGGGCAATGAAGGACCGCCTTGGCAAGCACTGCTGAACCGGCCAGGGACCGCTGAACAAGGCAAAGACCGCCATGGCAAGCACCGCTGAACAGGGCAAGCACCGCTGAACAGGTCAGAAACTGCCAACTCAAGCACCGCTGAACAGGGCAAAGACCGCCATGGCAAGCACCGCTGAACAGGGCAAGCACCGCTGAACAGGTCAGAAACTGCCAACTCAAGCACCGCTGAACAGGGCAAAGACCGCCATGGCAAGCACCGCTGAACAGGGCAAGCACCGCTGAAAAGGTCAGAAACTGCCAACTCAAGCACCGCCGAACAGGGCAAATACCGCCAAGGCGAGCACCGCTAGCCCATTAGCGGCAGGGGCAGTGACGCAACTGGGACCGTCACGGGGTGAGTGCGGCACTCTGGGCACCAGTCCCCCTCCAGAACCAGTGGAGAACAGCATCCACTCCGTCTGTCCTGCACAGGATGAAGCACTCTGGGCAGCAGTCCCCCTCCAGAACCAGTGGAGACATGCATTCACTTGAGAGACTGTGGCTTTGCACTCCCCAGGATGGTACAGTGGGCAAACCACCCACTGTAGAGACTTGAGAGACTGTGGCTTTGCACTCCCCAGGATGGTACAGTGGGCAAACCACCCACTGTAGAGACTTGAGAGACTGTGGCTTTGCACTCCCCAGGATGGTACAGTGGGCAAACCACCCCCTGTAGAGACTTGAGAGACTGTGGCTTTGCACTCCCAGGATACATCAATGGGCATGGAGCCCCCTCGTGGATCTGGCGTGGTGCACTCATCCGGCTGAGGTGCCCCCCTTTCCCTTCCCCCTGAGGTGCCTGTTGTATTTCTATCTGATGCCCCTGCAGTGTTATCTCCGTTTTGATCAGGTATCTAGTGTGGGCCTCGCCCGTGCATTTTGGGCCCAGTGGTCCACGGACATTGAATGGTGCATTACCTGCACTACTAATCGTGGTGTATATTTTGTTTAATGTGCATATATATAGATATATATATATGTATATATTTGGTTACTGTATTTTGATATACTACAATGGTTCAACTCATTTCCTTTTGTCTTTGCATTCTTCCATGGGGGTTGGAGTTGTTACTGTAATGTTTGGATATGCATTGGTGTGTGTGTTGTAGTGGGTGAGGGTCGGGGTGGGGGTTGGGATGTTGGTTGTGTGTGTCCCTGTGTTTTTTCCTCCCCTATGTCGTAGGTGCAGTACTCACCGTGGCTTCGCCGCCGCCGTTGATGATCCTCGTATAGGAGCAGGAAGACTATCGCTGGCAGAATATGGAGTTCCGGCTCCATGGTGTCGTCGTTCCTCGTGGAGTGTGTAGAGGTGAGTGTTTTGCCTTTGAAATGGCAGTTTCTGCTGTGTTTTTATCCGCGGTGAATCCGCTCCGGAAAAGGTGGCGGATTGGTAGGTTGTGATACTGTGGGCGTTACATTGTCCTCCGCCTGTCTGTTGGCGGTGACCGCTGTGCTGTTTGTCTGTACCGCCGTGGCGGTCGGAGTGTTAAAGTGGCTGTCTTTGTTGGCGGTTTCTGCCACGGTCATAATTCAATTTTTTTTCCCGCCGGCCTGTTGGCGGTTTTACCGCCGCTTTAACACCGACCGCCAGGGTTGTAATGACCACCTTTGTTGTATTTATGAGATTTCACACATACGTTTGAAAAAGACTTGTATAATGGTTTTGTACAACTTGTTTGTTTTTAAAGTTGGCATGCACCAGGATTTATCTGTACTTTTATTTAATTTTTTGAATTTGTTGTGGTGGGTGGGCTGCATTTGGGGCCTAGTTGTAGTTGTACTTGTAATTTTTGTTCTATAAAGGAAAAATGGTTTACAGTTCACTACATTTTCTCAATGTTTTATTTTGTAAATTTGCAATATTCATTTAATACACTATGTTAATATTAAGCGGCCATGTCTGCTAATGGAGTAACCCTTCCAGCTGTAGGCCCAGTACTAGTCATAGGTGCATGATGAAATAACTGTTTGTGGTGTCTGTTGAACTGATACACCATGGATGGCATTGGATTAAAGATAACAAAATGTTGTTTGACTGTATTTCACATTTTTCTCTGCAAACATTGTATGGTGGGGTGATAGTACTTGATGCCTTTGTATGATATGTGTTGTTGTGGTACATTTTTTAGCCCCTTTAATTTTCATTTTTGGAATTACTGACTTAATGCTGTTTTTTTCTCCTGTACCATTGCCTTCTTTGTCTGGCCAGTGCATGAGAGTGTTTGTCATAGTCCACCATTTGTCTTTGTTCCCCATGCCATATGTCCACAGGCCCTTTTTGTATAGTCAATTATAAGCCTATACCCATAAGTGTTTTTTTGTTTTCTATTCATCCTGCTTGTTGTTTGACCATGTGGATGGTGTCCATTTTGTCTAGGCAGCCAGTAGTCCTGCATGTGTTCTTCTTTGTTGTGGTGGCCATACCTCCTTGCTTGTTGTTGTTTGACCATGTGGCTGGCAGCCATTTTGTTTAGGCAGCCAGTGTGCTTTTAGGCCTGCATGTTTTCTCCTTTGTTGTGGTGGCCATGCCTCCTTGCTGGTTGTTGTTTGACCATGTAGCTGGAGGCCATTTTGTGAGGGTAGCCAGTGTGCTTTAGGCCTGCATGTGTTCTTCTTTGTTGTGGTGGCCATGCCTCCTTGGTGGTTTTTGTTTGACCATGTGGCAGGCAGCCATTTTGTGTAGGCACACAGTATGCTTTAGGCCTGCATGTGATCTTCTTTGTTGTGGTAGCCATGCCTCTTTGCTGGTTGTTGTTTGACCATGTGGCTGGCGGCCATTTTGTGTAGACAGCCAATGTGCTTTTAGGCCTGCATGTGTTCTTCTTTGTTGTGGTGGCCATGCCTCCTTGGTGGTTTTTGTTTGACCATGTGGCTGGCAGCCATTTTGTGTAGACAGCCAATGTGCTTTTAGGCCTGCATGTGTTCTTTTTTGTTGTGGTGGCCATGCCTCCTTGCTGGTTGTTGTTTGACCATGTGTCTGGCGGCCATTTTGTGTGTTTATTCAGGCCTAGTAGGTCAATGCTTAGTACTAAATGTACTGTATGAGCAGTGTTTTATATTTTATTATATACTTTTGTTTTGCATTTTTCACCTCCACCATTCCTTGCCTACCAAATCCCTGCAATTTTTCATGGTAGCCCTCTTCCTCTAGTAATTCAGCATTTGAATTTTATTTTTTTAAATGTTATTCTTTTTTGTAATTTGTTTCACAAACTTTATTTTATTTAATTTGATAATAACAGTATAATAATAATATTTTTTATTTTTTTATTTTTTTTGTCTTGGTCTTAGAATGTTTTTAAAACTAAACTACAATTTTTTTTCTATCTTCTTTGTATTTTTTTCTCAATTTTCCACACTAGCCCGATGTCTGCCATAGGTGTTTAGTTGCACTACACTACATTATTCAAGGAGTATTATTTCAATTGTCGCCAGCACCTCCCTGAGTGCCACATGACAATTTGATGCAGATAAAGCTAACAGATACATTCTGTATGCTGTAGTAGTTGTTCTTTCTTATCCTTCATGAGTGTACCTGATAATGAAAGTTAATGTTGGTGTGGTTTTACGAATGGATACTCTATTTATTTCATAATTATTTATAAGTTTAGTTAAGTAACCATTAAATTATATTGTTTCTACTACTAATGCAACTGCAACAATGCCACGTTTCACTGATCCTTTTTGTCCATGTTTGCTTTTAGGTGCACGAAGAGAAAGAGACATCACCCACAGTACTGCCAGACAAAAGGCCTGTGACGCGTGACCACACTCACGTCCACACAGACATCTCTTCAGCTTGTGAAGCTAATTGCTACTGTCAACTGACAGCTTCAAAATGGCCCTAAAGAAAGCTGCTACCAAGAAAGTGGCCAGTGATAAGAAGGAGCTTCCGACCACTGGTATGTCACCCCAGACCTTTTTTGGGAAAAAACTTGTTCCTGTGCACCAGCCTCTGGGGAGCAAGCTGGGAGCAGCACTCCTGCATCACCTGCCCCATTCCAAACTAGGCCCAAGCCCATGTCTGGCACAAAGGCAGCGCTCTAATCACAAGAACGCCGACGAGCAGTGGCACTGAATTTGACTTATCTCTTTCTCAAAGTAGTACCCAATCTTTGTCAGAAACGCAGGCCAGTGGACAACAACAGCCAGCAATAGCACTTGGAGCACATCAGGATGTTGAGCTTCATGCTGAGGAAGCCAAAGAAGCCCCTCTTTCACAAGATCCACTGTCTTCCAGATCTCAGCCATCTTCTTCTTAAAGCCCCCTTCTGATGATCAAGACTCCACTTGGATGCTACCTCAGTCTCAGACATGCCAGGAGAGGCAAGGAGTGAAGAGGAAGGTTCCTGAAAGCTTTAGAGTTATGGATGAAGAAGAGGTAGATGACAAGTCTGATGATGAGCCAATCATCATGGATGTTAGCCCAGCCCCGGTGGAGTCAAACATTACCCATCTTCTCAACCTGCTCAGAGGGATGTTGCACAGATACCACCACCTCCAACTCTGCCAGCTTGCATATTTACAAGGCCCTGGGTGGGACCTACATCCATAGCCACCTCAGTAGAAGAAGGCACTGCAGAGCGGCAAACATCATCAAAACAACATCCACCTACCACCACTTCTTCAGACATTGGCAGAGGCCCCAGTGTTAGAAAGTTGACCTTCCCTGTTGGAATTTCTTTACGGTTAGTGAAAAAAACATTGCCATATGCTCTGTTTTCTGAGCAGGTGTTAGTCAAAGTAAGCTTGGTACAAACTATGGAACTGAAGGCCAAACAACCCATTTGAGAAAACACCACACAATCTGCTAGGAGATGCAATTTAGCGGCCAAAAGCCTGCAAGTGGTGTCAGTGAAGGTGTTGAAAGCAGGGAATCTAATCTGACGATGGTGGAAGGTTAAGGTGGAAAAGAGGGTGACAGTTGTGTTACACAAATCAGCCCTGTCCCCAGAAGTGCAGTAGTATAATCGTCCACATCAGCAAAATCACAATAGCGCAGGAAGCCTCAGAGTCAGGTCGAAACACCAAGGCAAGAACATACAGTGGCTTCCCCCTGATACGCACATTGAGCCTACCACCACCTTCTGCTTTTAAGTCGTCGGCATCAGTGGCACCAGCATCCAATTTTTATAGCTCCACATCCCCAACTGCGACCGTCTGCCCCCTTCTCTCACTTCCCCCTTGCTTACAAAGCCAATAAAGAGTGTCTACTTCCGCACCTGCTGAGTTTATCAAATCTCAGAGCCAACACTTGACATCTGGGACTATTAGAGATTGCCAGGACATTGCAATAGGTTGCTTTGAATAACACAAGTGTCAAATCCACAAATCTAGCCTCATGCTTGTATTTTTATTAGTCGACAAATTTGGAGTTGTGGAATTACATTTCATCCACTATTTCTGAAATCAGTTCGACCAATCTGGAACAGCTCTCACTTGACCCTTGACTATCCCACACAATATGATCAGAATGTGCATTAGTGCATCTGGGGCACCCCGATGGGGCTCCCCATAACATATGACTGATACAGTGCAGCATTAGGTAGATCTGATGTATAAAGGCCAATTGGTTGTGGTTTAGTAAGGGGTTCCTTGATACTAGTTTAATGAGTTCCAGCGCATTCCTCCTCCCCCATTGTTTATTGGTCAAGTCCTTTACTTCCTATCCTCTCCTCAGATCAGATTAGACAAAACTCTGTGTAGCTCCTTAAAAAACAGCTGTCCTATGGCCACCAGTATGGCGGAAAAGAAATATCATAATCTTCAAGATTGTCATCCGGTCATAAGGGGAAAGTGGTATAGCCTTCCAATATGAATGGGACTGCCTTGAACTTGTGATTACCCATCACAAGTTACCCTTAATTAGATCATTGCTCCTGTGATAAACTTTTACCCCCAAATATTTGAAAGTGTCTCACAGCCACTCAAGTCTAGTAGGTGCCAGATCATCTGTTAACACATGCAAGCTCTGCCTCAAGGGGAACAAACAGAATTTACTCCACTTTATTTTTAGTGCAGACTTCCCCACATTCATCAGGTAAGCCCATCAAGGCCAATAAGGTTTCATCAGGGAAGTGAAGATAAACAAGAGGATCATCAGCATACATTGATAGTATATGCTATCTGCCCGTCAATCCTATCCTACAATCAGGTCTCTTCTGTAACAGTAAACACTCCAATAAATCAGTGTACAAAGCAAATAATATGGGTGATAATGGACACTGCTGCCTAGTCTCTCTGCAGATCTCAAACTGTTCCAATAGGATCGTCCCAGTCAGGACTACAAGATCTCCAGGCCAAAGCCCATTCCCTGATGGATCAACATGAGATAGGACCAACTCAAGGTGTCAAATGTTTTTTTCTATATAAACAGAAACTGCCACCAGTCATCATCCCCTCCTAAGGCCCTATTTATCAGATGAAACAGTCGTCTCAGGGTTAGAAAAGTATTTCTCCCGGAAATTAATCCATTTTGGTATGGATGCACTAATGTTTGAACCATATGGAGTAACCTGTTAGCCAATATTCAACCCCAAATCTTATGATCTAGATGCAGCAGCGACAACGGGCTATAAGAATAGAAAACAAATGGATCACTTCCCTTTTTAGGGTGGACCACATGTTCCTACTTGTTTGGCTGCAAGATAGGTGCTAATAATTTGGAAGTAAGTAGTGCCCTATAAGTCATGAAAAACTCCACCAAGAGTCCATCTGTACCCATTTTTTTTTTATTTTGGACTGTTGCTCTTATTGATGTTCAGCCAATATCTGGTACTCTAATGGGTCAATGTGATGCAATGGAATGCCATTCATATGTACACACATCGCATCTTGTTCTACTGCCACTGGGGCATCATACAAAGAGCCAGAATGCTCACAAAAGACAACATTAATACTATTCTGCAAGGTAATAATCCACTTGTGTACAGCTAATAACATCAAGTGGGGTCCTGGGCACCCCTGTTATCAGTAACCAGTCCAAGAGTCTGCTGGCCCTATCTCCCTCTGCATGCGCTCTGTAACATATTCCATTTTGAATAACCTACTCAGCCTGTCTTGAAAATCTCAAAATGTTTGCCTCAATTGTGTAATCTGTGGTGCTCTTTCTGGTTAATTAAACATTTAGTGAATCAGGTAGTCTTAATGCAGCTACCACATATAACAACTTTAAATGCATCCAATTCCATGCCTGTATCCATGGCCAACACTTCATTCTCTGTAAGCTTTAGGAGGCACAATGGCCTTTTTAATAGAATGTCATATAAGGCTTCCATATAAAGCCGTCATGTTGGGATCTTAGCTCTACTCATCCCTATTTCACAACCAATTTGAGAGGATGGTAATCTAATAGCATATGGGCCAACTATGGACAACAATTCATATATCCTATAAACATTCTTATACCAGTTGGTCCTGGAATAGAGGGGCTGGATTTATCCTTCTCTGTATCATGTATACAATTGAAGTCCAGTCCTGAAATGCAGAGACCCTGTAAGTTAATCAACAGCAAATCTAGAAAGGCAGCCTGGCTTTGATGCAGGGTATTTACTGCCACTAGTGCTATGGATTTTCTATCCAGTGTCCTCTCGAACACCACCAACCTACCCTCTGTACTCACTACAATTTGCTGCAACCCAAACAGAATCCCAGATGCAACCGATATCAACACACCCCTCGCAAATGCACATAGTGACTAGCCGCATATCTGCCCTCCCTGCATTTTAGCTACTTTATGTAACCCAGATTCAGTATGTTAAAACTTGTATTTTTCTAGGTGTGGCCATCCCCTAATGTTCCAAGTTAATATTATGTATGTTTAAAGCATGCTATTCCTAATGTCAGCCATTTCAATACCTGGGACCACCCCGCATCCATTCAACAGCTCATGCAAGCACACACCTGTGTGTGCTCGAATTGTGAAGCCATTCCTGCGGGACTTATGCTTTCTGCAAAGCCAAACAAAACAAAAAACTCCCCAATACTTTTACCCAGCTAAGAGCTGAATGAACTCTAAGCCATTATATTTCATTATGCTTCAAGAACTGTAATTTGAACATTACAAGCCTTCCTAAAAATATCTCTGACATGAACAGAAAAACGTGAATTATACAGAAACATTTTCCTCCCCAGATCTGTCTGCTATCACCTGAGCCCTTTCCTTGACTGCCTATTTGTCACTTGGGTGCCCACAAAGTCGTCTGGCACCTCAACCCTTCCATAGCTTAAACTCCTATTGCTCTGACTCTCAAATGTGCCCTCTGGGACACAGATCCCTTCCCTTTGTAACCATTCCAATGACTCTCTAAGTCAGTATTAGCTTAAGGAATTTTGGGGCCCATGGGCAAGACATATTTTGGAGCAACCGGGTTGTATATTTAATACCCATTTTCTGCTAATTAAAGCCCTTATTATGCCAAACAAACTTTCAGAATGAGGGTTCACACAAAAACATTTGAAATATGTATTTCCATGGCCCCTATAAATTCTTCAGATGTCACTGGGCAAAGAAATACAGACTCAGAGAAAGAGATAGGCGGAGAGGAGAGAGACTGGGATATCAAAATAGTCTGAGGCGAGCTAACTAGAGACGAAATTTGCTTCCCCAGGAGCCCTGAGCAATTGCCCACTTTTTTCCAATGCCGTCTCTGCTCTTAGGGTCAAAAAGAAAAAAAGGTTTTTGCTTGTGTGAGAGTGTAGATTTTAGAGATAAAAATCTAAAGTAATCTAGAGTAATTATTATGTAATGTCTGTCATTTTGACAGACTAATGTGTGATTTAACTTTGATTAATAATTGAATTAACAAAAATGGGTGACTTTTTGTAATGGCCACTATCTTATATTGACTTATGTGAACTTAAGCAAAACTGAGATATTTTTCATTATTCTGTTTTTGTAAGAGGAAAAGTGTGCTTCTTAACTAGAAAATGTGTTAATAGTGACATCTGCAGGACCAGAGCAGAAGCAGATGCAAGGTCATTGTGTAATGCAGCTAATGGAAATGTTTCAACTGTCTTCCTAAGTTTGAATATCTCACAGTTAGAGAAATGTTACTAACGTGTATTTTCCTCGAGGGTGGAAGTAAAAGAAACTGGCCCTCATTCTGACCCTGGCGGTCGGTGATAATGCGGCGGCCAAGCCGCCAACAGGCCGGCGGTCCAAAATATGCAATTCTGACCCTGGCGGGAACCGCCAACACAGCCCGCCGCATTAACACTCCGCCCGCCACGGCGGAACAAACAAACAGCGCGGCGGTCCCCGCCAACAGCCAGGCGGCAGACAATGTACCGCCCACCCTATCACGACCCACCAATCCGCCACCTTTTCCGGGGCGGGAGCACCGCCGATAAAAACACGGCGGAAACAGACTACGAACGGGAAAACGCTCACCTCTACGCACTCCACGCGAGATTCCGGCAGTATGGAACCCGAGTTGCAGGTCATCCCCGCACTCCTATACCTGCTCCTGTACCAGGAGCACGCCCGGCGGCGCGGAAGACATCGGTGAGTACTGCACCTACGACACAGGGGAGGGAAAAGAGTACCGGCACACACCCACCCACCCACACCCACTACAACACACACATCAATGCATTCCCACAGATCACTGTCACAACCCACAACTCCCCCCCTCCGAAATAATGCAAAGACCAAAAGAAGAGATCATAAACGGGCAGATATATTGAAATATGGACACCAGTAATCCCAATAAATAAATAAACTATGTACAAAATATATACAGCTACTAAATGTAGTCCAACCACTGTCCGTGGACCACAGGGGTCCTGTGCAAAGGGGCAAGGCCCAGTCCCACGACAAGAACTCCACGGAGAGAACACTGCAGGGGCATCAGAAAGAAAATAGGACAGGCACCTCAGGGGGAAGGGAAGGGGGGGCACCTCAGCCACTTGAGTACACGACGCCAGATCCACGAGGGGACTCCATGACCACTGGCCCATCCTGGGGAGAGCAAAGCCACAGTCCATACAGTCCATACAGTGGGTGGCCTGCCCACTGGGCCATCCTGGGGAGAGCAAAGCCACAGTCCATACAGTCCATACAGTGGGTGGCCTGCCCACTGGGCCATCCTGGGGAGAGCAAAGCCACAGTCCATACAGTCCATACAGTGGGTGGCCTGCCCACTGGGCCATCCTGGGGAGAGCAAAGCCACAGTCCATACAGTGGGTGGCCTGCCCACTGGGCCATCCTGGGGAGAGCAAAGCCACAGTCCAAACAGTCCATAACAGACTCCACTGCCACTGGAGGAGGCATGTTGGCCAGAGGACATCCTGCAGCCCTGCCCGAGACAGATCCTGCCCTGCCACGTCTGCCAAAGGGCCAGCGGTTCTTGCCTTGAAGGGCCCAGTTCAACGCTTCTTGCCTTGAAGGGCCCAGTTCAGCGGTTCTTGAGACGGCGGTCCCCAGCGGAGCTGTGCTGGAGACGGCGGGGCCCAGTTCAGCGGTGCTTGAGACGGCGGGGCCCAGTTCAGCGGTGCTTGAGACGGCGGTCCCCAGCGGAGCGGTGCTGGAGACGGCGGGGCCCAGTTCAGCGGTGCTTGAGACGGCGGGGCCCAGTTCAGCGGTGCTTGAGACGGCGGGGCCCAGTTCAGCGTTTCTTGAGACGGCGGGGCCCAGTTCAGCGTTTCTTGAGACGGCGGGGCCCAGTTCAGCGGTGCTTGAGACGGCGGGCCCAGTTCAGCGGTTCTTGAGACGGCGGGGCCCAGTTCAGCGTTTCTTGAGACGGCGGGGCCCAGTTCAGCGGTGCTTGAGACGGCGGGGTCCAGTTCAGCGTTTCTTGAGACGGCGGGGCCCAGTTCAGCGGTGCTTGAGACGGCGGGGCCCAGTTCAGCGGTGCTGGAGACGGCGGGGCCCAGTTCAGCGGTGCTTGAGACGGCGGTCCCCAGCGGAGCGGTGCTGGAGACGGCGGGGCCCAGTTCAGCGGTGCTTGAGACGGCGGTCCCCAGCGGAGCGGTGCTGGAGACGGCGGGGCCCAGTTCAGCGGTGCTTGAGACGGCGGGGCCCAGTTCAGCGTTTCTTGAGACGGCGGGGCCCAGTTCAGCGGTGCTTGAGACGGCGGGGCCCAGTTCAGCGGTGCTGGAGACGGCGGGGCCCAGTTCAGCGGTGCTTGAGACGGCGGTCCCCAGCGGAGCGGTGCTGGAGACGGCGGGGCCCAGTTCAGCGGTGCTTGAGACGGCGGGGCCCAGTTCAGCGTTTCTTGAGACGGCGGGGCCCAGTTCAGCGGTGCTTGAGACGGCGGGCCCAGTTCAGCGGTTCTTGAGACGGCGGGGCCCAGTTCAGCGTTTCTTGAGACGGCGGGCCCAGTTCAGCGGTGCTTGAGACGGCGGTCCCCAGCGGAGCGGTGCTGGAGACGGCGGGGCCCAGTTCAGCGGTGCTTGAGACGGCGGGGCACAGTTCAGCGTTTCTTGAGACGGCGGGGCCCAGTTCAGCGGTGCTTGAGACGGCGGGCCCAGTTCAGCGTTTCTTGAGACGGCGGGGCCCAGTTCAGCGTTTCTTGAGACGGCGGGGCCCAGTTCAGCGGTGCTTGAGACGGCGGGGCCCAGTTCAGCGTTTCTTGAGACGGCGGGGCCCAGTTCAGCGGTGCTTGAGACGGCGGTCCCCAGCGGAGCGGTGCTTGAGACGGCGGGGCCCAGTTCAGCAGTGCTTGAGACGGCGGGGCCCAGTTCAGCGGTTCTTGAGACGGCGGGGCCCAGTTCAGCGGTGCTTGAGACGGCGGCCGGTCTATGGCCAACTGCTCATTGCCTGGTGGTGCCCTCCTGGGCAGCGGGGATGGTGCTCCTTCAATGCCCACCTGGGCTGTGGGTGGTGGGGCCCTCCTGGCCAGCTGGGCTGGGTCCTCCCTGGCCAGCGGCTATGGGGGTGGTGGGCTCCTCCTGGGCAGCAGGCCTGCAGCCTGACCTCTCCGACTTGCTGCCCTTGCCCTCCTTAGTCGGGAGTCTGTGGCCCTTTCCTCCCTTTGGAGCTGTGGCTGGTGACTGTGTCTGGGTGGTGTCCGGGGGGGATGTAGAAGCCGGGCTCCTGCGGCGCCCCTTCCGCCTTCTGCTCCTCTTCCCAGGGGGTGGGCTGGCTGTCCCCTTGCTGCTGGGCGAAGATCCAGACATGCGGGCTGGTGGGCTCCAATACCCCTGCACCCTTGTCAAGGGGGCTGCAGGGCTGGTGGTGGCTGAGGTGCTCTTCTTACCCCGACGAGAAGGAGGGGGGGGCTCAGGGTCAGGAAAGAAGTTAGCAGTGGCGAGGAAGAGTTTCTTGGGACAATGGAGAGTGGTAGGTACAGTGGGAATGGGAGTGGAGGGAGAGGATGTGGTTGTAGGTGAGTCACGTTTGCTGTCTTTGGGTGCAGGTGCAGGAGGGATAGGCTGTCGTGAGGTGGATGGCTGTTGGGTGGGTGGGTGGCTGCGTTTGTGTGGTGTGGAAGAGGGGGTGACAGACACAGTGGGAGAGGACACAGGGGACGTGTAAATGGCAGTGGGGGTGGTGACTGCACGTGTGCGGACTGGACTGGAGGGTGTGCTGGTGATGGAAACACTGGCTGATGGTGAGGTGAATGGAGGTGTGAGTGTAGACGTCACAGGGAGGGAGGAGGGAGACGAGGAGGTGGGGGTCACAGAGGTGGTAGTGACTGTTGGCATGTCTGCATCGGAATGTTGCGTGTGTGAATGTCTGCGTGATCTGTGGTGCTTATGTTTGGATGAGCTTCTCTTGGGTGTTGAGGTGTGTGCAGGCTGGTCTGATGGTGTGGGTGGGACAGGCAGAGGAACAGGAGACTGGGAGGAGGGAGTTAGTAGAGGGAGGCAGGAGACAGGGACAATGGCTGCCGTCAGTGCTGAGGCCAGAGCCTGGAACGATCGCTGATGGGCAGCCTGACCCGAATGAATGCCCTCCAGGTACGCAGTGCTGCGATGAACCTCCCTCTCCACCCCCTGGATGGCATTCAAAAGGGTAGTCTGCCCAACAATGAGCGTTCGGAGGAGGTCAATGACCTCCTCACTGAGGGCAGCGGGGGTAACAGGGGCAGGGCCTGAGGTGCCTGGGGCGAAGGAGATGCCCGGCTTCCTGGCAGAGCGGGCACGGGGCAAACGCTGAGGGGCTGCTGGGAGGGCGGAGATGGTGCGCTGGGTGGCGGCTGTACCTGTAATGGCGGGGGGCACGGATGGTGCCACCCCCGCAAGGGAGCTCCCTTCCGAGGACGTGTCCGTGTCGCTGCAGGGTCCAGTCGTCCCCGTTGTGGAGCTCCCCTCGCCCTCCGTCTCACTGGTCCAGTCAGACTCTGTGGCATGGCCCTCCTGGGCCATGTGAGATGCAGCTCCCTCCTGCCCCGATGCCACTTCTCCTCCGCCTGATGATGCTGATGCACACAAGCACAGAAAGACAAACAAAAAGGGGGGGGGAGAGAGAAATAAAGGGATATTGAGTACATGGATCTCCGGTACAGTTAGCGGACATGACAGACACAGATGCCCCCTGCACTAAGTTGCGCACTTGGGGTCCGCTACGCATTCCGTGGAACATGCCCTACACGCCTAGAGTTGACAACTGCACCCATGGATGACACGGCCCAGGGATGGCTGTACTGACACACTACTGAGGGTGGTGGCTGGGGACACAGGGGCTTACGGGGGTGCCCAGCCTACAGATATCGCCCTGGCCTAGGGGGACCCACAGCCCTCCTCCCCCACCCAGACACCTCCACTGCGCGACAACAGAGTAGATAATGCTTGGACTCACCCCCTTGTGTCTGCTGTGCTGCCCTCACGCGCCCATCCAAATCAGGGTAGGCCACCGCCAGGATCCGGAACATCAGGGGGGTCAGTTGACGGCAGGCACCCCGCCTACGTTGGGAGGCCATCCCCAGCAGAGACTCAGCGGTCTTCTTGGTCCTGCGGCGGATGTCCTCCCACCTCTTGTGGCAGTGGGTGCCCCGTCGATGGTGGACCCCCAGGGTCCAGACTTCCTTGGCGATGGCACGCCAAATCCCGATCTTCTCATGGGCGCGGACCTATGTGACATGTACAGGGAGGGAGAAATACCACGTTCAAGTTTGTCTGCATTTTCGTTGCCAGTGGCCCAACGCCCCCCATCCCCGCCAGGCCCCCCCGCCATGCCCACCGCCAGGCCCAACATGCCCCCCATCCCCGCCAGGCCCCCCGCCATGCCCCCCGCCAGGCCCAACATGCCCCCCATCCCCGCCAGGCCCCCCGCCATGCCCCCGCCAGGCCCAACATGCCCCCCATCCCCGCCAGGCCCCTGCCATGCCCCCCGCCAGGCCCAACATGCCCCCCATCCCCGCCAGGCCCCCCGCCATGCCCCCGCCAGGCCCAACATGCCCCCCATCCCCGCCATGCCCCCCGCCAGGCCCAACATGCCCCCCATCCCCGCAAGGCCCCCCGCCATGCCCCCCGCCAGGCCCAACATGCCCCCCATCCCCGCAAGGCCCCCCGCCATGCCCCCCGCCAGGCCCAACATGCCCCCCATCCCCGCCAGGCCCCCCGCCAGCCCCAACATGCCCCCCATCCCCGCCAGGCCCCCGCCAGCCCCAACATGCCCCCCCATCCCCGCCATGCCCCCGCCAGGCCCATCCCCGCCAGGCCCCCCGCCATGCCCCCCGCCAGGCCCAACATGCCCCCCATCCCCGCCAGGCCCCCCGCCATGCCCCCCGCCAGGCCCAACATGCCCCCCATCCCCGCCAGGCCCCCCGCCATGCCCCCGCCAGGCCCAACATGCCCCCCATCCCCGCAAGGCCCCCCGCCATGCCCCCCGCCAGGCCCAACATGCCCCCCATCCCCGCCAGGCCCCCCGCCATGCCCCCCGCCAGGCCCAACATGCCCCCCATCCCCGCCAGGCCCCCCGCCATGCCCCCCGCCAGCCCCAACATGCCCCCCCATCCCCGCCAGGCCCCCCGCCAGGCCCAACATGCCCCCATCCCCGCCAGGCCCCCCGCCATGTTAACCAATGCGGCTTCGCGCCGCGGTCTTCGACCGCTGACCGCTGCGGTGTGCCACGCCAGCGCATTGACCTCACATCCCATTGTCACACTTCACAGGTCAGGCAGCCGCCATTTCGAGGGTCCACATGGCTCAATTTCAACTGCGTCACACAGGCCTAGGCCTTGCATAGCCACTCAGACACGCCATTCACTGCATAGAGAATCGTTTACTGTGCTAGCTGTGAGTACGTACCTGTGGGTTGCTTGACTGTGTGCTCCATGTTGTCCTTCCTAGGCACCGTCCGCTGGGTTTGGCGAGGAGACGGATGAATCCTCCCGTGTACCGACCGCTGGTGGACCTGTCGACAATGGAAGAACGCCACATTATCCTGACCTACCGTCTTAACCGTGCCACTATACATGAACTGTGTGCCCAGCTGGAGCCCGACCTGATGTCCCCCATCCGCCAACCCACAGGGATTCCCCCTCTGGTGCAGGTCCTGTCAGTACTCCATTTCTTGGCAAGTGGGTCATTTCAGACAACAGTGGGAATTGCTTCTGGGATGTCTCAGCCCATGTTTTCGAAGGTGTTATCCAGAGTGTTGTCTGCCCTGATGAAATACGTGAGGAGCTACATCATTTTCCCTGAGGTGGGCGAATTGGCTGCAGTGAAGGGTGATTTCTATGCCCTTGGACATATTCCCAACGTCATTGGTGCCATTGATGGGACCCATGTGGCTTTGGTTCCCCCAAGAGACAGGGAGCAGGTGTACAGGAACAGAAAAAGTTACCATTCCATGAACATCCAGGTGGTGTGTTTGGCTGACCAGTACATCTCGCATGTAAATGCCAAATTCCCAGGGTCAGTGCATGACGCCTACATCCTGAGGAATAGCAGCATCCCTTACGTGATGGAACAGCTAGAGAGACACCGTGTATGGCTATTGGGGGACTCTGGGTACCCCAACCTGTCGTGGCTACTGACCCCAGTAAGGAATCCCCGGACCAGGGCAGAGGAACGGTACAATGAGGCCCATGGGCGTACTAGGAGGGTGATCGAACGCACCTTTGGCCTCCTAAAGGCCAGGTTTAGGTGCCTGCATATGACAGGTGGATCCCTAATGTACTCACCTAAGAAGGTGTGTCACATCATCGTGGCCTGCTGCATGCTTCACAACCTGGCTTTGCGCCGCCAGGTGCCTTTCCTGCAGGAGGATGGTCGAGACGGTGGTGTTGTGGCAGCGGTGGAACCTGTGGAGAGTGACGAGGAGGAAGACGACGGGGCTGAAACAGACAACAGGGACAGAATCATTGAACAGTACTTCCAATAGGACACAGGTAACAATTCAAAGATAATTTAGTAAATCTGAACTACTCTCCTGCATCTCTGCTGCCTGTCTATTTGCCCCAGTGTATGATGACTGAGTTGTGGCTTTTCCCTCCCTATTTCAGATCTGGGGTCCCCACTACGAGTCCTGTGCTTCGTTTCCCCATGGACTACAGCTTTGTGGCAGCTGTTTGTTGACTTCACTATGTACAAGGACATATTTGCACTGTCATGTCAATTACAATATTTTGAAATCACAGCCAGACTCCAGATAGTTTTGTGCAAAATAGGTGTTTATTTCAGTGCTCAAAATGGGATGGGTGGTTTCAAGTGGGTGGGGGCTATGGTGAAGGAATGTCCATGGCAGAGTCCAGAGTAACAGTCACACAGGTGCATTGTCCAGAGGCCTGTGGAGAGATGGAGCATGGGCAGTTCAAGGATGGACAGGGTGACAATGTGGGACAGTGGGATGACATCAGGTGGTATCCTTTGCTGGCGGGGGTCTTGACATCCTACTCTGTCTTCTTGCGAGATCTCAGGGCCCTCTTGCGGGGTGGTTCTTCTCCTGCAGGAGGTGGGGGTCTGGTGGGCTGCTGTTGTGCGGGGGCCTCCTGTCCCCTAGCGCCGGCGGAGGTGGTTGGCTGTTCTTGGTCCAGGCTAGTGGCAGGGGCCCTTTGTTGTTGTTGAGTGTCCGTCCTGGTGTTGATGAGGTCCTGCAGCAGCCCGACCATGGTAACCAGGGTGGAGGTGAGGGCTCTGATGTCCTCCCTGTACCCCCGATAGTGTTCCTCCTGCAGTACCTGGATCTCCTGGAACCGGGCCAGTACCGTCGCCATCGTCTCCTGGGAGCGGTTGTATGCTCCCATGATGGTGGTGAGGGCCTCGTGGAGAGTGGGTTCCCTGGGCCCGTCCCCCCCCTGTCGCACAGCTGCCCTCCGAGTTGCCCTGTTTCCCTGGGCCTCTGCCCCCTGGCCGGTGTGCCCACTACCACTGCCCCCAGGTCCCTGTTGTTGTTGGGGTGGTGGGTTATCCTGGGTGCCCTGTAGTGGTAGACACACCGCAGATTGACGCGCCCTGGAGACAGAGGCATGGGCCCGCTGGGTGGGAGCTGTGCTGGTGTTCCCAGAGGGGTTTGGGTCTGTAGTGGCCTGTGCCTGTGTGAGGGGAACCGACTGTCCAGAGGTCCCCGATGGTCCGGGCTGGTCATCGGTGTCCAGGTCGACAGAGCTGCTGTCATCGCTGACGGCCTCTTGGGTGGGGGGTGTGGAGAATTCTGGGCCCTCCGCGGCGGTGTGTTGACGGTCGGGTCCTGCAGGGGTATAGAGGTATGGTTATAGTTTCAATGTGTGGCATATGGGTGTATCTGTGGGTTCCCGTGTCCCCAAGTGCTGGCATTCGTGTGTGGGGGCTTTGGTGAGGGTGGCTTGTGGGGGGGATGTGTATATGCATTGGGCATGCTTTGGTGATGGGTGTCCATGCTTAGTGGACGCATGCAGGCCTAGGTTTTGGGATGTGTGGGTTGTGATGGTGAGACATTGGCAGGGAATAGGTGTGCTGGGGGTGGGGGTGAGGATGGTGGTGGGGGTGAGGATGGTGGTGGGGGTGAGGGTGGGGGTGAGGATGGGGGTGGGGGTGAGGGTGGGGTTCGAGGATGGGGGTGAGGGTTGGGGTATGATTTGGCATGCAGGTGGGGGGGAAGCAGTAGTGAAGCTTCAACTTACCAGTATCCATTCCTCCGCCGACTCCTGTGAGGCCGTCAGGATGCAGGATGTTCAAGTCTTCCTCCTCCCATGTTGTAAATTGTGGGGGTTGAGGTGGGGGTCCTCCGCCAGTCTTCTGCACGGCGATGTTGTGCCTGGATACCATGGAACGCACCTTCCCCCATAGGTCGTTCCATCGCTTCCTGATGTCTTCCCGATTTCTGGGGTGCTGTCCCACAGCGTTGACCCTGTCAACAATCCTCTGCCATAGCTCCGTCCTCCGGGCAATGCTGGTGTATTGGATCTGTGTGCCGAACAGCTGGGGCTCTACCCGAACGATTTCCTCCACCATAACCCTGAGTTCTTCGTCTGAGAAGCGGGGGTGTCTTTGGGGTGCCATGGGGTGGTGTGTATGATGTGTGGGGTGGAGTATGTGGAGTTAAGTGTGTTGAGTGTGGTGGTGTGTGTTGTTTTGTGTGTGGATATTGTGTGGGTGATGGTGTTGAGTGGCTGTGGCTGCTAGTTTGTGGATGGTGGTGTCTCGCTCTGGCCTTCTTTCGGAATTTTTGGTCGTAGGGGTTTGTGGGTGATGTGGGTGTGTGTTTTATATTGTATTGTGTGTGTGGGAGTGGTGTGTGTATGTGTATCAGGTGTGTGGAATTCAAATCGGCCAATGTGGCTGAGTTTTGTTCGTTTGTGTGTATTCTGACCGCGGCGGTGTGTCCCGCCAATGGAAAACCGCGTTGGAAAGACCGCCGCGTGGATTCGTGGGTCGTAATGGCATGGGCGTATTTCTGTTGGCTTGACGGTGGAGGTTTTGTCACCTCCACTTTTCCGCCGACCGCTGGTCTGGCGGTCTGTTGTGGCTGTCGGATTTTTGGAGGTTTGGCTGCTGCGGGTCAGAATGACCGTGGCGGGTTTCCGCGACCGCGGCGGGATTATGGAGGATTTCTGACCGGCGGTAGGCGCCTTTTACCGCCGAGGTCAGAATGACCACCACAGTGTTAATTGTTCTTCCTGCGTGTTCATATTCTTGGTGAAGTAGGAACAAAGGATCCACAGATGAGACGGAAGTGAAGGAAATCAAGAATATAAAATGTATTAGTTTAGGTTTCGTCAATAGAGTAATAGCGAATGGAAAACTTGGGGTAAAAGTGATGTATAGTTCCAGACATCTGTTAACATTCTGATTGGTCATAATTTTCTCACCTTATATCTCATCCAGTCATTTTCACTGAGAAGTTTAATTTAACGTTCTGTCACCACTTTTGGGGGGCAGTCTTCCAACAGTTCAATTCTTCGTTGGTCTGTCACTGTGTCAGATCTTTTGGGAGTTCATGTGTTCCTCAATGCTTTAATGGTTTAGTGTATCTTATAGTCCAAAGTCTAAATCATTACCCCTATCCTGGATCCTGATGCTGATTGCTGATGGTGTCCCTCTGATGAAGTAGACATAGTTGCTGTTATCTGTAGTGCATTGGTAATGTATGAACTATGATTTATTATATGTCTTTTGTTTTTCAGATACCAACTGCAACTCATTAATTAACTGCTGCATTTAATTTTTGATATAACCAGAGTTAGATGTTTTCTTAAATTTGTGTTACTAAAACTTTTACATGAAGCCCAAAATGTTAATGCTAATTAGTGGTCAGTGAGGGAAGTGTTTTCTCACATGCTCATGATATGTTTCTGATGCTTTTTTGTTTATCATTATACTGATTTCTGTATTCAATCTCTCTTGCTCAGATTCTGGTGCTATCATTTTGTGTTATAACCCTTGAGTTGATTTGTCTACTTGCACTGATTGAACTCAGATATATAAGGCGTTCAAATCTGCCTTTGTTGTCTCTCCATATGTATCATTTGTGTTTGAGAATCATTTTCGTGACTCTAGCGCTGTTAATATAGGGAAATAAAATTGTTAACTTCTTAATAAACTGGTATAGTTATTGAAGTGAAATTGAGATTGTATTGATTCCCATATGCTGTTGTGATATTTATGATGTATTCCAATTGACATCCCCTCTAAACAATGTTGGTTCGGTTCATCGGCCTGATGCGTGAAATCCACTATTCAGTCTAAGATAATAGCTAGGCTTTCTCCGCGTCTACAGTTTTTGGTAGCAGAGTTACGGTTACATCATTTTTGGATGATGGCATTGTTTGCGTCATAATTTGTGAAAAGTTTTTATTGTGTTTTGATTATTAATTTTCCAAGATGTTTTACAGATTTGATAAAAATGAGTTGCTAAATGCCTTAAGTGACTTTCCCCAGTCCTTGGAGATGTTCTAGGTTTGATAGGGACTGTTCTTAGTGTTCTGTCGATGAATCGAGTGTGGGTGGAATATGTGCTTGCACAGCTTAAGCTATTTTGCAGATGATTGACTTGTTTGTGAGTTTAAAGGGAGTGGGGTACTCCAAAAGAGGTATGTGAGTGGGGAAGTCGACGAACTTCACAAGTGTGTGGCGCTTAGATCTCGGAACAATTGTTCATGTGGTTGTTGATAGGACGGACCTAATGACTGAGGTCTAGGACTCCGGAGTATATTGACAAGTGTGGTGAGACACTTGGTATATGTTGTTATTTGTCTATTTAGTAGACCAATCTGGCGTGGTTGGTAAGTGGAGTTTGCGAGGTAATTTGAGTGTTTGAAATTTTCGACTGAGATTTGGCAAGTTCTATGTGCACCAGGTCTTGATCAGTTGAGGGTAAAATTTGCAGGTTGAATTTTGCTTGCAAATGTGGGGAACTGTGAAAAAGAATAGCTACAAGTGCGAAAGCCGATAGTGAAATTTGGAAGGTTCCTGGAGCGGTTTTGTTACCCTACCTATAGAAAATAGACAAGTTTGGTTTTTGTGGTTTGAGAATTGCTCGATAATTAATATTCCATTAGTTTGAGTGTGCTGAGTTTAATGAAGATAAACCGAAAGACTTTGTCAGAGCCTCAGCTGCCGCCCAGAGGGTGTGTGTGTTGGTGTGAAGTCAGTTTTGTGACACGCTGAGATAGGCTGGTTGGCAAGAAGGTTCGCACATGGATTGGTCGACAATCGTGTCATGCGATTGGACAAGAAGAGTGGGAGTGGAGGAAGAGGGAGTGGTTGTAGGAGGTGTCTATCTGTTGTGTTTGGGTGCAGGTGCATGGGCTGGATGCTGTTGTGAAGTGGATGGCTGTTGGATGTCTGAGTGCTTGCGTTCATGTACTTTGGGAGGAGGGGGCACAGAAACAGTGGGAGAGGACACAGGGGACGTGTGCATGGATGTGGGGGTGGTGGCTGCCAGTGAGAGGCGTGTAGTGATAGACGTGATGGGGATGGAGGCAGTGGGTGTGGATGTAGTGCATGCAGGTGTGAGTGGAAATGCTACTGGGAGGGAGGTGGACGACAAGGTGAGGGAGACACAGTGGAGGCAGTGGATGTTGGTGTGTCTGCATCTAGATGGTGTTTGTGTGAGTGCCTGTGGGATAAGGTGCGGGCTTGTGTTTGCCTGAGCCACTCCTGTGTGTTGTCTTGAGTGCATGCTGGTCTGAATGTGTGATTGGGATAGGTTGGAGTTCAGGGGAATGGGAATTGGCAGAGGAAGTTGGAGGGGGGAGGCTAGAGACAGGAACAAGGGCTGCCATCAGGGAGGAGGCCAGAGCCTGGAATTATCTCTGTTGGGCCGCCACGCCAGAGTGATTGCCCTCCAGGAATGCATTTGTATGTTGCGAATGCCCTGCCAGCCCCTGGATGGCATTCACTATGGTTGACTGCCCAACAGAGATGGATCGCAGGAGGTCAATAGCCTCCTCACTTCGGGCAGCAGGGCCAACTGGGGCAGGGCCTGAGGTGCCTGGGGCGAAGGAGACGCCCATGCTCCTGTGTCAGCGGGCACAGGAAACTCACTGAGGGGCTGCTGGGAGGGCGGTGATGGTACGAGGGTGGCGGCTGTACCTGTAGTTGGGGTGGCCACAGAGCTGTCTGCCACCACTAGGGAGCTTCCATTGGAGGAGGTATCACTTTCAGAACTGTCCCCTCCTGTCTCCGTTGTGGTGCTCCCCTCTCCCTCCTTCCCACTGGTGCCCTCACCGTCAGTGGATTCGGCCTCCTGGGCCCTGTGGGATGCAGCTCCCTCCTTCGCCGGTGCCTCTGCTCCTCCGCCAGATGATGCTAATGCACATAAGGACAGGATGACAATACAAAAAGGGGGGGAAGAGACAGAGGATATACTTGGTCAATGGCAGCAACAACACCCCTGTTGGCGTACACAAAACACAGGGAACAGCCCTGCACACTAGGCAATGCACTACCAGTCACAATGCTAGTCACCATGCCATGGACAGTAATACCTAACCCCAGTTACAGCATACCTGAGACCCAGAGAGCCCTGCCCAGTAGTGGATGACCACTAGCTTGATTGGAGGTGGAGTTCATCAGCCCCTGCCCAACATGGAACCTACCCTGCAATGTCCGGCCTGGCCTAGGGGCACCATCCCCCACCCGGAGACCACCCCGCCACGCGCAATTAGTATATTGGGAAACTGTACTCACCCCCATGTGGCTGCTGTGATACCCTCAAGCACCCATCCAGCTCCGGATAGGCCACTGCCAGTATGCAGAACATCAGGGGAGTCAGGGTTCGACGGGCACCCCTTCCTCGTTGGGAGGCCATCATCCCCAGCTGGGCCTCTGCCCTCCTCTGTGCCCAGCGTCTCAGGTCCTCCCACCGTTTGCAACAGTGGGTGCTCTGTCTGCCCCTCTGTCTGTGGACCCCCACCTCCTCCCCCACAACTAACAACATGGGAGGAGCAAGTCGTGGTGATCATGCATCCTGAGGGCCTCGCAGGAGTAGCAGGAGGACTGGACTCTGGTAAGTCAAATCTTTAGTACTATATCCCCCACCCTACTTGCATGCCATCACAAACTCCTACCCCTACCCTCACCCCCATCACTCCACCACCTCACATATACCCCACTATCACAACCCACCCATCCCAATACCAAGCCCTGCATGCAACACCAATGCATGGACACCCATTGCAGACATGCATGGACACCCATCACCACAGCATGCACAATAGTGGCAATCACTTAGCCAAAACAATAACATCTCACACAACCCAAACGTGCATTGCTAATAACAACCATAGAGGGAAACATATCCATGCACAAGATGGCACACGCAGATACAATAACACTGCATTTACATCCTCACAGGACCCCCACTCAACTTCACCGGAGAGGAGGTGCCACCAACATCCAGTCCCCCCACAGAAGAGGCCCACAGTGATGACAGCAGCTCTGCACGCCTGGATCACAATGACCAACCTGGCCAATCAGGGACATCTGGACAGTTGGTTACCCTACCACAGTCCCAACCCACCACAGAGCTTCCCCCCTCAGGAAACACCAGCACAGCACCCACCCAGCGGGCCCATCCCTCTGTTCCCAGGACACGTCAATCAGCAGTGTGTCCACCACTACAGGGACCGTAGGCAACCCCACAAACCCAAGACAATCAGAGACCTGAGGTCAGTGGCAGTGGGCACACGGTTCAGGGGACAGAGGCACAGGACAACAGGGAAGCTGGGAGGACTGCTGTGGGACAGGGGGAGGACAGGCCCAGGAAACCCACTCTCCATGAGGCACTTGCAGGGATCCTGGGAGCATACCACCATTCCCAGGAGACCATGGGCCAGATACTGTACAAGTTGCAGGAGACCCAGCAGCTGCAGGAGTGACAGTACCTGGGGATCAGGGAGGACCTGAAAGACATCCACACTACCCTGGTCACCATTGCAGGGGTGCTGGTAGACATGGCCAACACCATGAGGGAGGCAGTGGCACAACAACGGGCCCCTGACACTAGCCACACCGAAGAACAACCCTCCACCGCCGTGGACAGGAGGCCCCGCCACAGGACCAACAGGCCACCAGCACCCCAACCCCTGAAGAAGGAGAACCACCCCGCTAACGGTCCCTGCGATCCAGGCAGAAGCCAGAGAACATTGCCAAGACCCCCGCCAGGAAATAAAACTCTCCTGAATGTCACCCTTGTGTCCCACTCTGTCATCCTGTCCACCTTGAACTGCCATTTCTCCCCTTCCTATGCCCCTGTGGACAATGCACCTGTGATACAAATAGACTGGACTCTATCATGGACATTCCTCCACCATCACCCCAGCCCATTGCACATACCCCTCTACTTATTAGCACTTAAATAAACACCCTTGGAACAAACACAAGTATGGAGTCTGTCAAATGATTGAAATATGTATTAGTTTAACAAGCTGGGAACATTGCAACTCATATGTATAGTTATATATACATAGGTATGACCTGTAGTGGGCAGCAGTAAACACACCAGGAGCCAGAGTGGGGCACAGAGGTCTGAAAATAGAGATGCCAAAGTAATTGGCCATAGACATGGGGAAATCAGGCTGCTGTCTCCAATGTCTAACACAAAACTGCAATGGAAAGTGAAGTTACAGTGTCTTGCTTGTGTGTCACTGTAAGTACTGTTGAATGAGTGAACTTCTGTTGTCCACATCTTCTTCCTTTGCCTCCTCTTCCTCACTGTCCACAGGCTCCACCGCTGCCACAAGCCCATCTCCAGGCTCATCCTCCTGCAGAAAAGGCACCTGGTGTCTCAAGGCCAAGTTGAGCAACATGCAACATGCAACGATGATCTGGCACACCTTCTTGGGTGAGTAGTACAGGGATCCACCTATCAGATGGATGCACCGGAATCTGGCCTTCGGGAGGCCAAAGGTTCTCTAAATTATCCTCCTTGTTAGCCCATGTGCCTCATTGTAATGTTCCTCTTCCCTTGTCCTGGCATTCCTCACTGGGGTCAGTAGCCATGAGAGGTTGGTGTAACCAGAGTCACCTGCAAATATCGAGGGATACCTGTTAGACACACACTCACCCTTAGGGACAACCCCACAGCCATATACCTACATCAACTGGGTGGGGACCATGGGCTCACCTATTAGCCACACCCGGTGCCTCTGGAGTTGAGACATCACATATGGAATGCTGCTATTCCTCAAGATGAATGCATCATGCGCAGAGCCAGGATACTTTGCATTCACATGGGAGATGTACTTGTCCACCAAACACCCCATCCTCACATTCAGAGAGTGAAAGCTTTTTCTTTTCCTGAACACTGACTCATTTCTCTGGGGGAGGACATATGCTATATGTGTCCCATCAATGGCACGAATGATGTTGGGGATATGTCCCAGGGCATAAAAGTCAGCCTTCACTGTGACCAAATCCTCCACCTGGGGGAATACGATGTAGCTGCGCATGTGTTTCAGCAGGGCAGACAACACTCTGGTCAACACAGGAGAACATTGGGTGAGACACCCCTAATGCCATGGCCACTGTTGCTTGGAAGGAACCACTTGCCAGGAAATGGAGCACTGACAGGACCTACACTAGAGGTGGGATACCTGGGGGCTGGCGGATAGCTGAAATCATGTCTGGCTCCAATTGGGCACACAGTTCTTGGATTGTGACCCTATCAAGCCTGTAGGTAAGGATAATGTGTCTGTCCTCCATTGTTGCCAGGTCCACCAGGGGTCTGTACACGGGGAATGTCTCCATCTCCTATTCATCCTCAGCGGTTGAACTCTAGAGTGGAAAACGGTGAGCACAGGTTCATATTCACACACATGTGAAATAAAAAATGCATTTTTCCCTTTACAGAAACAGCATGTGAATACGAAAGTCAGTAGATTTGCCAATGTCTGCTGTGACACAGTTAGGTGCCATGGCCTGTGCCTCCCTGAAATGGCGGCTGCCTGACCTGTGAGGAGAGGCAAGTGGAAATGAGGTAATTCCGCTGGTGTTGAGCGCCATTGCGGTTGGTGGTCGATGACCGCCGCGCAACTTCGTATTGGTTATCATTGGGCCCTATGGGTTCCAGGAGCCAATGGTGATGTACGCTGGTGGTGACGGTATGCACCGCCGCGGACGTGACCGCCATTTTCTATCTGTTCACTCACTTGCTACCTGACCTTCAACAGGAGAGGACCTGCACTGCAAGTGCTGCTCTGAACTGTGTTTGGAAGCGACAATGGCTCGAGTGTCCGGGGAAAGGGTCCCCGCCTTCACTTTGGAGGAGTTGGAGAGACTGGTGGATGGGGTCCTACCCCAGTACACTTTACTCTATGGTCCTCCAGACAAACAGGTGAGTACACTGTGAGCATGATGCGTGGGCCATGAATGTATGGATTGCTGTGTGTGTAAGCCTTATGTGGGGTGGGGGGATGAGGGGTCCTGGGCAGAGTGCTGCATGTCTGGTGGTCAATGTCTGTGCGTAAGGGGATGGGAGGGATATTGTGGGCCATGAGTGCAACAGTCTGTACGGTATGACTAATACCTTTTTATATTGTATCTTTTTCTGCAGGTCAGTGCCCATCAGAAATAGGGTATTTGGCGTGCCATCGCCAAGGAGGTGTGGACCCTAGGGGACAGGCAGAGAACCCACTGCCGCAAACGGTGGGAGGGCCTGTGCTGCTGGGCAACAAAGAGGGCGGAGGCCCAGCTGGGGCTGGCCTCCCAACGAAGAAGGGGTGCCTGTCGTACCCTGACCCCCCTGATGTTCTGCAACCTGGCGGTGGCCTATCCGGAGTTGGATGGGAGCTTGAAGGCATCACAGCAGCCACAAGGGGGTGAGTACAGTTTCCAAATCGTTACTTTGTGCTTGTTAAGGTTGTACCTGGGTGGGGGATGTGGGCTGTGGGTGCCCGTAGGCCAGGGCGAACTGGCAGGGTAGGTCCCTTGTTGGGCAGGCTCTGAAGCACTCCAACACCAATAGTGTTAGGGGGCACCTACTACTGGGCAGGGTACTGTTGGTTTCAGGTGTACAGCCAATGGCGCTGGGCAATGTACCCCATGGGCTGGTGACTAGCTTTGTAACTGGTAGTGCATGGCCTGGTGCATAGGGCTGATCCCTGTGTGTTGTGCACGCCAACTGTAGTGTTGTCGCTGGCATTGATCAAGTGTATCCTCTGTCCCATCCCCCTTCTTGTTTTGTCACCCTGTCCTTGTGTGCATTAGCATCATCTGGTAGAGGAGCAGAGGCACCGGCAATGGAGGGAGCTGCATCCCACATGGGCCTGGAGGCCGAATCCACTGACGGTGAGGGCACCAGTGGGATGGAGGGCGAAGGGAGCACCACGCCGGAGACAGGAGGGGACACAACAGACAGCGACTCCTCCTCCGATGGAGCTCCCTGGCGGACGGAGGGCGAAGGGAGCACCACCACGGAGACAGGAGGGGACACAACAGACAGCGACTCCTCCTCCGATGGAAGCTCCCTGGCAATGGTGGACACCTCTGTGCGCACCCCAACAACAGGCACCCCATACCAGCACCGCCCTCCCAGCAGCCCCTCAGCGTGGTTCCCGAGCCCGCTCACCCACGAGGGTGGGCATCTGCTTCGCCCCAGGCACCTCAGGCCCTGCCCATGTCAGCCCTGCTGCCCTCAGTGAGGAGGCTATTGACCTCCTGAGATACCTCACTGTTGGGCAGTCAACCATACTGAATGCCATCCAGGGTGTCGAAAGGCATTTGCAATAAACAAATGCACACCTGGAGGGCATTCACTCTGGCGTGGCGGCCCAACAGAGAGCATTCCAGTCTCTGGCCTCCGCACTGATGGCAGCCATTGTCCCTGTCTCCAGCCTCTCCCTCCAACTTGCTCTACCCAGACCCAATCCCCTCAACCCCAACCTATCCCAAGCACACCTTCAGACCAGCATTCACCCAAATCAACACACCGAAGTGGCTTAGGAAAACACAAGCACCATACTTCATCTCACAAGCACTCACACAAGCACCATCCACTTGCAGACACAGCAACATCCACTGTCTCCACTGTGTCCCCCTCCTCGTTGTCGTCCACCTCCCTCCCAGTAGCATCTACACTCACATTTGCATGCACTACATCCTCATCCACTGCCTCCATCACCAGCATGCCTATCACTACACTCCCCTCACTGGCAGTCACCACCCCCACATCCATGCACACGTCCCCTGTGTCCTCTCCCACTGTGTCTGTGACCCCTCCTCCCAAAGTACACAAACGCAAGCACTCAGACACCCAACAGCCATCCACCGCACGACAGCATCCAGCCCATGCACCTGCACCCAAACACAGGAGACTGACACCTCCTACAACCACTCCCTCTTCCTCCAAACCCAAACCTTCACCCTCTTCCTGCCCCAGTGTCCCTAAGAAGCTTTTCCTCGCCAACATTGACCTACTCCCTAACCCTCCCCCCATCCTTCACCTCGGGCCAGGGTGGCCAGAACCCAGCCCAGCTCCTCAGCCACCCAGTTCATGGCCACTGTGGTTTCTGCAGCAACTGCAGGTGTGAGAGGCTCCAAGGAGTCACCCGTCAGCCCAGCCAGTGTGCCAGCACCACCTGCCAAGGCCAAGAAGGGTCCAGCACCTAGCAAGGGCAAGAAGAGGATACCAGCCAACAAGGGCAAGAAAAAGACACCTGCTGGCAAAAGCAAGGAGGCACCACCATCTGCCAAAGGCAGGAAGGGGCACACAACACCAGCCATGGCACTTCAGCCGTCCAAGGCTGCAGGTGACGGCCTGGAGGCTACCACCACCACTGGCAGCACCGCCACCTGCACCGCGGTCAGCACCATCACCTGCACCGCCGCCAGCAGCACCACCATTACAGCAGCAGCAACCCCAGTGGGCAGCCGTCCGAAGCTGCAGGGGAAGGCCTGGAGGCTACCACCACTGGCAGCACCGCCACCTGCACCGCAGCCAGCACCACCACCTGCACCACTGCCAGCATCACCACTGCCAGCAGCAGCAGCCCCAGTGGGCAGCCGTCTGAGGCTGCAGGTGAAGGCATAGAGGCTACCACCACATCGTGCGAGACGCCGTTTACGGAGGGTAGGTCCACAGTTACGGACCTGGAACACTTATGCTACGTGTTTCCAAGTCCCTGAAACGTGCCTCTCAAGGAGCCCTATCCTGATTAAGGGATGGGCGACCTGATAGTGACGTAGCGAGTTTGACTTAAAAATGTAAGTGACCGATATATATATTTAATTTTCGTCACTCTTTCCTTTGTAATTGGAGAAGAATTTCCTTAATAATTGTCTTTTTTTGGTCCTGATGAAGCGTCATTGGATCCTTGAGGACCACACGACGCGAAACATGTCGACCCTATTCTGAGGGTACTGCGATTATTACAGACCCCAATAGTTTGATGCTCTTTGAAAGTAATTGAGCATCAATACTCAGTTTATTACTTTCCTATTTGATTTTAGTCTTGGTCTTCATCCGAGTATATTAAATTAAAAGAATGTTTCTTTCTTCGGGATGAATAACCAATTTTAGTCTTACATCTTATTCTCTCCGAGCGTATGCTGGTGCCTTAATATAGGCATCCCTGTCTGATTAGTTTACATCTGAACAGTACGGCTGAGTGCTTCCCTTTTAGGGGAGCCCGTCAGGCGTTGGCAACGCCGGCCTGGCGAGGAGCATTTCCCAATGATGATGCCAGTCATCCATTGTGATGCTTGAGGGTTTTGCTCCTGACACCACAGTGTGCCCTAGGTTATTCGAGTACTTTTGGAACAGTGTACCTTTTTTGTATATTACATTGTTGGGAGACTGTACACTGGACCACAAAAACTCCCGGTCCCTCTTCTTTGCCTTTATACCACCACAACTGCCAGCATCACCACCTGCAGTGCAACTGGCATCCACTGAGCAGCAGTCACCGCCGGAGAGCAGTGTGTAGTAGTAACTACATGGGCTGCAGTGCGTCCTGGCCCCTGCAACACCTGTCGGTGTGACACACAGGTGAGAGACTGTGACCTTGCCCCATCCAGGATGAAGCACACTAGGCACAAGCCCCCTCCAGAACCATTGGAAGAAGCCATCCACTCAGCCCCTGCTTGCCGGGATGAAGCACACTGGGCACAAGGCCCCCTCCAGAACCAGTGGAAGAAGGCATCCACTCAGCCCCTCCTTGGCAGGATGAAGCACACTGGGCACAAGGCCCCCACTAGAACCAGTGGAAGAAGGCATCCATTCACCCCCTCGTTGGCAGGATGAAGCACACTGGGCAAAAGGCCCCCTCCAGAACCAGTGGAAGAAAACATCCACTAGAGAGACTGTGGCTTTGCACTCCCCAGGACCAAGCAGTGGGCAAACCACCCACTAGAGAGACTGTGGCACGGCACTCCCCAGGACCAAGCAGTGGGTAAACCACCCACTAGAGAGACTGTGGCTTTGTATTCACCAGGACCAAGCAGTGGGCAAACCGCCCACTTGACAGGCTGTGGCTTTGCACTCCCCAGGATGAAGCAGTGGGCATGGAGCCCCCTCCAGGCCAGTGGCGTTGTACCATCTTCTGGCTGAGGTGCCCCCCCATTCCCCGTCCCCCTGAGGTGCCTTTGTGTTTCCGACCTGATGCCCCTGCAGTGTTCTCTCCGTATTGAGGCAGGAGTCAAATGTGGCCTTGGCCCATGTGTTTTTGCCCAGTGGGCCACAGACATTTTGGAGTGGGCATTGTCCCTCCTTTTGTATATATTGTGCATACTGTTTGTTGCTTTAAGAACGTATTTTTCTATATTTATAATATTACACTCAATTTAATCCAGTGTTGGTACCGCCCTTGAAGAGCTGGCGCATAGGCATGTTGTAATGCAGTGGGCAGTACATTGTCTTCCGTCTGGCTGTTGGTGGTTACCGCCGCAGTGTTTGTTGCTACCGCCGTGGCTGTTTGTGTTGGCGGTTTCCACTGTGGTCATGATTCAAATGTTTTCACCGCCGGCCTGTTGGCGGTGTTACTGCCGCTTTATCACTGACCACGAGGGTTGTAATGAGGGCCTAAAGGTCTCATTTACCAGGCGTGTGGTGCAGGGTGGCACAGCAAGTGCCTTGCTGCACTGCCTTGCACCATCGGTAAGAGACAGAAAAGCACAGATTTTACAAGATACAATGCATTTATGTCCTCTCCCCGTGCTGGTGCACAAACTGCTGCCTAGCGCCAACGCAGGCACCCTTGCACCATGGTGCAAGGATGTCTGTGATGCGGGGATGATTGTTTTTGTGCAGGAAGGGATTCCTTCCTGCACAAAAACAATCACAAGAGGTGTTTTCCTCTTTCTATGTCTGCTGCAGAATGCAGCAGACATAGGAAGAGGAAAAAACGGGAAGAAATAAAGATATTTCTCCCTATTGCATCATTCTTATGCCACTGCTGAGGTGGCGCAGGAATCTGAAGCATTCCCAGACTTCTGGGACTGTGTCAAATCTCTTCCGGTTCCATGGTTGTTGCGAGGGAACACCCCATGGAATGCCCCTTTCATGTTATGCGTGTAAGAAGTCCCTGTTTATAAGGCCATGAAAATCCAGCTCCGGTGGTGCAGATTAGTCTGGTGAGTGTTGCTGGCACAATATCAATGAATCCATTGCTAGCAGACTTTGCACCGTGTACAGAACACTAAGGGGCATATTTACAAGCCACCTTGCGCCGCCCTAGCATCATTTTACACTAAGGCAGCATTCTCAAGGCATTTATCCCACACTGCATTTACAAACTGACGCAATGCAAGCATAGCGCCACTTTGTAAACCCTTGCACCAAATTATGCCTGCACCAGGCATAATGTATGCAAGGGGGAAGTTCTGACGCAGGGAGGCCTGAAAATATGTTGCAGTTAAAGTTACTAAATTTACAACATTTCACTGCACCATTTTTTCAGTCATTTTTAATGCCTGGTCAGAGCAGGCTTTAAAATGACACATCCATTTTAATCAGTGGGCCTCCCTGTGCTGTGCTGCACGAGCGTCAATTATTTTCACGCTAGTGCAGCAAAGGCCACAATAGCATCAAAAATGTTGACGCTATTGTCCTAACAACCGCCATAGTGAGCCATATTGTAATTATGGTGTAGCCATTGTGTTGATAGGTGGGGCATAGGTGATGCAAGAAAAGTGGCGCATTGGACCTATGCGCCGCTTTCTTGTAAATATGTCCCTAAGAATCTGCAGTTTTTGCAAAACCGTAAAACCCCACATTTATTACTTACAATATTATCTCATGCTGCCCTATTGCACTTAGTTTTTGCCATTGGATGCAGGTGGTGTTCACCATCGCTGATTATTGAGTACCGGAAATTATTTTTCAATGGTAAGAAGGTGCAAAGAAAGATATCATAAAAGAAGGACAGAGGGAGATCACAGGGATACTCAAGAACCTGCAATAGTTAGGTAAAGAGAAAGGAGAGGTGGGTGACTGGAGCAAGGGGCATGCTGTGGACTCAAAAGTAGACAGCGTATGTATTCAGTCAGTCAAGTATTCAACAGTACTAGTAGTGGGCTCCTGCAGAAAACATAAGGCCCTCTGCCCTTTTTTAATAAATTAAGGCCTACATGTACAAAGATTTGAAATTGCGATTTCATAATCGCGATTTCCTGTGAATCATAATTAGGAAAACCCTTTTTCAAATATATGAAACTCTTTTGAGATTATTTTGGATTCTTAGTGGGTTGCAAATAGACCTACAGCATGAATATTAGTGAGATAGTTTGCAAATTGCAACCCATTAGGAACTGCATCAATCACAGATATGGTAGCCTGCTGGGGTTAAGCAGTCCACCATGTCTGTGATTGCTTTTAAATAAAACAATACTTTTGTTTTAAACGCAGCCCATTTTCCTTAAAAAAAAACAGGATGTGTTTAAAAAAATAAATGAAACTTTGGAGTTTCATTTTTAAAGATTAGGCAGTGGTCTGTGTGATCACTGCCTGCTCTTAAAAAAATGCGTTTCCTATTCTCACCTCAAAGGGGAAGGTGTCTCCTGAGGACCCTTTCCCCCTTGAGAATAGGTTACCATCTCCTTCAAGGAGTTGGTAAAATATGACTGTTTTAAGATGTAATTCAGTCGAGAAACATTCAAACATTCCACTCAGATTCGATATTTGGAACTGGCACCCTAAACACGCCCCTTCCAAAAACCGAATCGCAAACATAAATTATGGGGCCAGATGTAGCAAACAAAAAAATTGCAACTCGCAATTTGCGAGTTGATGCGACTCGCAAAATGCGAGTCGCTAATCGAAATGCAGGTAAAATAACAGGGCCGAAATAGCGACTCGCACCCGGAGTCGCAACGCAGTGAGCGAGTCCGCCGATTGCGAGGTCGCTTTTTGCGACCGTGCAAAAAACGAACTCACAATTTGCGAGTAGGTGTCGCAAATTGCGATTAGCTTGTTAATTGCTTACAGGTGCTGCAGAACACCCCATAAACCACTCCAGAACACTCTGGAAACACTTCCTGGCACATGATGATGACATCACAGCCAGGAAGTTTACAAATACACCTGGGAGGAGGGAGGACCACACCCTTTTATAACTGCTGAACTGCACACAGGAGAAACAGCAGCTGCCATGGAAGGAACTCCAAGGAAGAGGAAACTGAAGTTCTCAGAGAGGGAGCTGGAGGTTCTGACAGACGAATGCTGTCAGCACTATGACCAATTATTTGGGAAGGCAGCCCTAAATGTGCCAGAAGCCACCAAGAGACAGCTGTGGCAGGACATCCAGGACAAGATCAATTCCCTGGGGGTGAGCCACAGGAGTATTGATGACATCAAAAAAAGGTGGTATGACCTCTGCTCCCAGACCAAGGAGAGGGTGACTGAAAGACTCCGGGAGATAAGAGGCACAGGAGGGGGACCATCGTCAGTGCCACCACCCACACCCCTGGAGGAAAGGGTGGAGGAAACCCTGGAGCAGGAGGCAGTATCAGGATTTGGGGACCTGGACACCTCAGAGCCCAGCACATCAACCGGTGAGTACTGTGTGACATGCCTGTACCCCTATTAATGCCATACCCCCACCCACCATGTACACAGGGGCATGCTCAACCAAGATAGCTCCATTTCAGGGTAGCAAACACCAGAATGATGCATTATGGGAAATGTAGTCAAGTAGGCAGTTCATAGGCAAATGTTTATTAGGAAGTGTGCAACAGATAGTAGACACTGACAGTCTGTTCCCCATGTCCCACAGGTCTCCCACGAGACACCACCACAACTCAAATTAGCCAGCCCCATGAGGACACCTCAGGACCCGCCAGCACTCCCACCTGCACGGCCAACATCATCCCTGCAGTATCCACACCTGCTGCAACTGTGTCCCAAGAGGCTGCGCCAGGAACAGGCAGGACTGAGACATTGGAACACACAGGGCAGCCACCGCTGCGCAGGCGACGCAGGTCCAGGACATCAGGGCTGCAGTCTGCATCCGGCCAACTACCTCCCAGCACCAGTGAGGCACAGCTGCTGCGTGGTCAGCGCCTACAAGATAGAATTTTAGGGAGGATTAGTGGTGTGCTGCACCGCTTCGTGCGCACTAACGAGGCCAGCATGCAGCAAATGAACTCCAGGATGGACATGATAGTGACAAACACTGGGGACCTTGCCCTAGCCATGAGGGAACTGGCGGCAGGACTACTGGCCCAGGCCGAGGGTGGGCGGCGCAGGGACCGTCAGCTCCTGCACAGACTAGACAGGATGGCCACATCCATCGGCAGGCTGGCGATGAACACCACAGGCCTGTCGAGGAGGACAGTTGGCCTCCAGGTCGAAATGGGCCATTTCGCAGGGGATGTGGCTAGGGGCCTAGGACGTCTCACCCACGTCATAGACTTAATGGAGGCACGGCATCTGTCCAGGGGCACAGGGGAAACACCCCAGGACAGTGAGGAGGGCTCGACAGTGAGCAGTGTCTCTGCCACTGACAATAGGGTGCTCAGGAGTACCAGGCAGAGCACAGCAGAAGCACCAGGGACCAGCCAGGCTGGCAGGAGGCGCAGAAGGACATAGAGATTACCCTGGTCCTGTTGAAGTGGCACATGACGTCAATGTGCCACATGCCTGGTTTGCATTTTCATGCCCATGAACATTCATTACTTGTATATAGTTCTATTTCTGCACTAATTAAATAGTTTTTTTGTTCCACTTAACAAATGGTGTTTTTGGTCAATAGGTGAGTATGGTTGGAGTTGACACGTACCTTCCAAAGTATTGGCTTGCAATGTGTTCCCGTATCAGTCTTCCTTGATTAGCTATACTCCGATCCCCATGATGGCGATGTGGTTGCTCTTGCTCTTCATCATCAGGATCGGGGTCTGCAGGGGTGAGAGGTAGCCCACGTCGGGTGGCTATGTTGTGAAGGATGGCGCATGCAACCACAATTTTGAATGCTGTAATGGGGGTATACTGGGGGGCACCTCCACTGCGGTGGAGGCATCTGAATCTTGCTTTCAGGAGTCCAAAGGTGCGCTCGATAAGGTTCCTGGTCCTCTTATGTGCATTGTTGTATCGCCTCTCACATTCATTGCTGGGTGTTAAAAACGGAGTCATGATCCATGGCCTTAGAGCATATGCACTGTCACCTGTTGGGCACAAAAAGTACACTGTTAGCAAGTCCTGGTTGGTGTGCACAGTGACCTGTCTGTATGTCTGCAAGGTGTCTGTAGCTCTACCTAGGAGGTATCCGTCTCCATATTCCCCACGTTCCAGGCGTTGATGTATCCCACTATGCCTAAAAATGTATGAGTCATGGGTACTGCCTGGAAACTTAGCTACAATGTCAGTGATGACATAATGGGCGTCACAAACAACCTGAATATTCAGTGAGTGGGTACAGTTTCTGTTGCGAAAAAGATGTTCCAGGTTTCCAGGAGGGCATATTTGAATATGTGTCCCATCTACACATCCTATGACATGGGGAAAGTTTGCAATCCTGTAAAAAGTCCAGCTTGGTGCTGTTTATTTCTGCCTCATTCTTTGGTAGGTATATGAAGTGAGACATGTGTGTGACTAAGGCATCTAGGAAGGCCCTGAGGAACCTTGACACTGCACTTTGGGATACCCCACCTGCCACAGCAATGACCCCCTGATAGCTCCCTGAGGCCAAGAGGTGCAGTGAGCATAGCACTTGCACATGCGTAGGGATGGTGCAGCCACGCAGAGTCTGGTGTTCTAGCTGTGGTTTCAGTAAATCAATTAATTCTAGTATGGCTGCGCTGATAAGGCGATATTTATCGTATATCTCTTCCTCAGTTTGCTGAAAAAGAGTCTGCCTTGTTCTATATATCTTCTCCTGTCTGTGGCCCCTCCTCCTCCTCTGCTGGGCTGCGTGGACTCTCCTTCTCACTGCTATCAGGTATATCTCCGCCATCTTGAGTAACCCAGATGCTTTCTGGGTCTCCTTTTATACTTTGGTTATGGTTACCACCTGCTCTGAGTTAGTGGTAAATTGCAAGTGCAAAATGGGCTTTTTGCGACTAGTCACAATTTGCGAGTTGCTATTGCATAAGCTTTGCGACTCGCAAAATGCGACTTGCTAATTGCGGGTCGCAAAATGATGTGGCAATTTTTGCGAGTCGCAAACGGCTCGCATCGCTTTTTGCAAGTCGGAAATGGGGTTTTTGAATCCCATTTCCGATTTTGCATAGTCGCAAATAGCGATTCGGGCCATTTGCGACTCGCAAAAGTTTGCTACATCTGGCCCCTGATTCGGTAACCTGTTATTGAATGGCAATATGTGTTTTATACACAGTTAAAAGCATTTTTGCGATTTCAAAGTACTGCTCATTTGGTTCTTTAGTGCTGCTTTTATTGCAAGGATGGTTCATCAGCACATGCTTCAGCACTACCAGCTTGTCTGCCCTCCTTGTCCTCTCCAGGGGATGGCTGCTGATTTCATTAGTCTTCTTTTTTCCTGCGTTGATTGACAGCACAATGAAAGAGCTCTGTTTCTCCTCTGATCAGGCCCTGTTTTGAGCTGCTTTCTTTCTGTGTCAATAGACTCTCACACTTGACACCAAAGTCCTTGGTGCAAGCAGGCAACTGGGTGATGCGTTTGATTTTTCATTTCTCAGCAATTTTTTTCTTCTTCTCCACCTAACCACCTTTTTCTTTCTGACTGCCATAAGAAGCAAACTTTGGAAAAGCAAATAGGTCTCACCAGTGTTTTTCGCCAATGCTATGCAGCATTCATAAAAAATTTAAAAAATGGTAATTGCTGAAGATGAACAGCATTGGGCAAAAAACCCAAAGCAATGTCAAAGCTAATAGGTTTCAGTTTTAAATAGGAGAGCTAAGACCTTTGTCATTGCTTGTTATACCAGCATGAGAACGCTTGTGTCAAGGTGCATACTCATTCATGTCTGGCATTCTTGGAAACCCATTGCAAGATGGCTGCCATGCATCCTGTTGCATGCACCCTCATGACACACACGTGCATGCATCATGATGCATGTGGCATATACATACCCATGCATGCATCTTGACGCATAGATGCATGCATATTGACGCATGGACATGTGTCATAGTTTGGCTGTTATTTTGTTTGTTTATATTATTTTACTTTACTGTTGCAGGATGGTGAATGCCCACCATGCAGCTGCAACTTTAAAAAAAAAATAATGGCGCACAATGCACATTAAAAAAAGAGCAGTATAGCAGCAACTTGCAGCTCCCGAGCCCACCAAATATTAATTAAAGAAAAAATTATTAAACAGACGCAGAGGTAGTGAGAGGTAACACTGCTGAGCAGCAGGAAAAAAAGGGACACAAAACAGAGGAGAAATGTTAAAAAATAGATAAATGTGGAATGGTACAGGAAGCAATATAAAAGCTCTGAGTGAAGAAGAGTTCTAAAGAAGCAGCAAACATGGAAGAGAGCCTGAAAGAAGCAGCACATGGGGAGAGATAAATAAAATATATTCACTCCCATTGTGTGCTGGGGAAAAAAAGAATAAAGTAGCTCACTGAATGTAATCAGTGTCAGCATTGGAAAGATACATGTCAACCCATCAGAACAACCAGAGACAGACATACTCCTGGGTGGGGAAATACAAGAACAGGGAGGAGCTCCATCAAATTAAGAGCTCAAGGAATGTAAGCAATGACAGCAGTAATAGGATATACTGTATGTCAACCAATCAGAACAATCTGAAACTGTAATGCTTCTGGGTGGGACAAATACAAGAAAACTCCATCAAGTGAGGAGCAGTTTTATGTGATAGACAACAAAGCCCTCCAATCATGACCAAGGGGCTGAATCACAGCCCATTCTTTATATAGGAAACATTTGATCTGGTGAATACCTAAAAAGGCAAGATCTAAAAACAACAAACAAAATAAATCCAGAGTGTGATGATGTATACATGTACCTACTTCACCATGTATTCATATGTTTGTGCCATAATGCTACAGCAGCCACAACATTACAACATATGAGGGTTGTGATGGCATAATGCAGTGGTAATTTTGATGTTGAATTTAATTTACTGCTCTAAAATGGCAGGCACCCAACTTGAAGCATTAAAAAAAATAAAAGATGCCCAACTGCGCGTATAGGGGAAGGAGTGACTCTGTAGCAAAGTGTAGCTGCTTGGCCAAACGAAAATGTAAATTAAAACTCAGGAATGATGTCTGTAGTTACAAGTTATCTAGGCATGTTCTTTGCTCATCAATTTTCCTTGCTGTCTGGCTTTGTTGGCTAACTTATTTTTTCCGTCTGTGCAGAAAGTACCTTACCAGTTGTCTAGTCTGACAAAGAGTACACAAACCATTTTCTATCAGCAGACGTTTATGGCAAGCCAGTCATTTGGACAAGAAAAAATATAGAATGTGTGCTGATATTGAACAAAGACAAGAAAAATATGTAGGATATGGGAGTGCAAGGATAGAATCACATAGGAGTGATGGTGTCCCAAGTAAAAAGGATTCACATGGTTTCTGACATGCATACTCTGATCCACTGAGACCAAGGACGTTAACATCTGTGGCTGAATACCATATTAGCTAAACGGTTCCACTGGTAAATATACCTTGTAAAATTCCCTGCAAACCACAGGAATTAGAAACTGTCTGGCATGCCTCATGAGCATTAAAAGTATTCAACTTCTCTGTCCAAGTAATTATCCCTCCACACTGAAAGACTTTATACATGAGATTCACTTGATAGTGAGTGATTAAGAGGTTTGAATGTAATGAATACAAGTTAGAGACTAAGGGGGTGATTCCGACCCCGGCGGTCCTTGACAGCCAGGGCCGGGGTCGGCGGGAGCACCGCCAACAGGCTGGCGGTGCTCCTAAGGGCATTCTGACCGCGGCGGTATGGCCGTGGTCAGAAACGGAAAACCGGCGGTGTCCCGCCGGTTTTCCGCTGCCCTGAGGAATCCCCCATGGCGGCGCAGCTTGCTGCGCCGCCATGGGGGATTCCGACCCCCTCACCGCCATCCTGTTCCTGGCGGTTTCGACCGCCAGGAACAGGATGGCGGTGAGGGGTGTCGTGGGGCCCCTGGGGGCCCCTGCAGTGCCCATGCCAATGGCATGGGCACTGCAGGGGCCCCCGTAAGAGGGCCCCACTTTGAATTTCAGTGTCTGCTTAGCAGACACTGAAATTCGCGACGGGTGCTACTGCACCCGTCGCACACCTTCCACTCCGCCGGCTCCATTCGGAGCCTGCTTCCTCGTAGAAGGGTTTTTCCCACTGGGCTGGCGGGCGGCCTTTTGGCGGTCGCCCGCCAGCCCAGTGGGAAACCCAGAATGACCGTCGCGGTCTTTTGACCGCAGTACGGTCTTCTGGCGGTGAGCCCCCCTAAACCTTTAACTGTAAACAGAACCTCAGATCCCTGTTTTAGGAAATTGGGTTGTTAGTTGAAGAGGGGTAAGTATGCACCTCAAGAAACAATCACAGTGCTTGTCAGGGTCAACCACTAAAGTCACTAAATAAACTTGAGCTCAAATCCCTGGTTGCTATGGCACAGAGGAGTCAGGCATAACGTAGAGGTAATGTGTAAAGTATTTATGCAGTACTAAAACAGATAGCCGAAATGTAAAACAATAAAAATACCAATTACATAAATAATAATTTGATAAACAAAATTACACCAAAATGACAAAAATCGAATAACGGGAACCAGAAATATGATTTTTTAAGTTTTAAGTAGAAGCAGTGCCAAGAAAAACAAAGTGCCAATGAAAGTCAATGGTAGGACTTAGGTGCAATTTGACACTGATTGCAACGGATCATGGGTGGGATACAGTAACCAGGTTCACTGTTGTTAAACATGATACCTTCTGACTTTAGTCCTTTAAATAAACGTCTGACACAAGAGTACACTTCTAAAGCCCCCAGGACCTCAGGGGAGACACTTAGGTCCATATTTATACTTTTTTAGTGCCTCATGTGTGTCATTTTTTGATGCAAAAGTGACGCAAACTCACAAAATACAATTATATTTCGTAAGTTTGCGTCGCTTTTACGTAATAAAATTATGCTAATACGGCGCTAAAAAAGTATAAATATAGGCCTTAGAGACTCACAGGGTAGCAGGCAGAAGCCAACATGAGGGTCCAACCCTTGTCCAAATGCCACTGGTCAACTGGGAAGTTGCAGCAAAAGACCTCTTGTAGCTTGTTGTGTTCCTGTAGCTTTAACAAGTCAGTCTTAGGACCATTGGAGCCTAATTCTTTGTCCTACCCTGTAGCTTTAACAAATCAGTCTTGTGACCATTAGAGCCTACTTCTTTGCCCTACGTACTAGAGGGAGAGCAAGTCCTTCTAAGCTCTTCTCGGGTCTCAGACAGCAGATTCAGTCTTGTTCTGATCATTCACTTGTCCAGGTGTGTTCTAAAATGGGTGCCTGGTGATGCCGCCTTTACACCTGGCATGAGATTGTCAGTTGGAAAAACTCCTGGGGATGAATTAATCAATAGGGCTGGGGGTGTGTGAGGGGAATGTGGTACAGTAATCCTATGGTCCTCCCACATCTAACACTAAAACCCAGTTTAAGGTAATCCCTGTAACCCCAGCCAAGTCAAAGACAGAAATCTAGTGGAGCAAAGCTGAGCTTTAAGCAACCAGACAGTGGATACACCCAAATTGTTTTGGCATTATGTTTGCCTCGTTTGAAGTGTCCCTTCCTATATCATATGAAAAACTCCAGCAGACCTGTCAAGGAGGCATTGACTCTCCAGCAGGATCTGATACTTTGATGTCAACAAGAGGCCCACTGTGATGGAGGCTGGTCTAGCTGGAGAGAAAAAACAAGGATGCAGGACTGGCTGTTGGCTACATCTCCTTGTGACAGGATAGACCTCTTTAAAGTTAATCAAGTCTTTGTGATCAGCCCACAGCTCATCCTGTTATAGGTAAAACAACCCTACCCCACACCCATAGCTGTTTGCCCGCACCCTAAGTTCATACGTTATTCATCCCCATTGAAATGCTAATTACTGGCTGGCAGACAAGAAAGAGCAAAATGCAGATATAGGGCCAAACATACAAAAATTAGGAATTGCAATTTCCAAATTCAGATTCTTACCAAATCGCAATAGAGAAATCACAATCCCCAATATAGGAAACCTTAGAATTTTTAATTAGCAATGCCTAGTGGGTCACAAGTTGACCTACTTAATAAATATTAATGAGATAAGTTGCAGTTTGTGACCCATCAAGAATGATAGCCATCAAAAGGCTGGGGGCCCTACAATGTCTGTGATTGCTTTTGAATCAAGCATTTTTTTAATGTAGTCCGTTTTCCTTAAAGGAAAACGAGCTGTGTTTCAACAACAAAATATTAAATGGTTAATTTTTTTTTTTTTAAGTAGACAGTGGAGTGATCCGTGGGACCACTGCTGGTTCCTAAAACATATTTTGTTAAACATTCCTAAAGAGGAAGGGGTCCCATAGAGACCCCTTCCCATTTACAAAAGGCTACGCCCTCCTTCGATATGTCTTTAAAATATTAATGTTTTGTGACCATAATTCAGTTGTAAATCATCAACAGCATCCACTGAGATTTGGAATCTGGCAAGCACACTCTACACACAGCCCTTCCAAATACTGAATTGCAAAACCAAATTGCAATTCAGTAACAAATTACAGAATCACAATTTGGTTTTTGTACATTTCAGAATGCTTTATGTGGTCACAGACAACCCAGTTCTGCGAATCAGACAACTTGTAAAATTCTAAACTAAACTTGAGACCCTTAGCTTCCGAGGACGTCAGGCGGGGCAAAGGTGACTTTTTAATATTGCAAACCTGACTTCACCCCTGAATTAAAATTTTAATAAATATTTCTAAAAGTCATTTTTTTTTGTAGTGGCTTTCTAGAAGGATATAGGGTATGCCAATGCCAACTCTGATGCACTGAAAGTAGCTTTTAGGTGCTAATCACGGTAAGGACATGTTTAATATTATCCTTTGCATGTCCTAATTTAGAATACCATGCCTTAATTGGCAGTAAGGATTACATATGGGTGATTTATCAATATTTAAAAGGAGGCTCTTAGGCCTGTCAAAAGGGATTTATTTTGCTAGGGTAAATTTGAAGTAGAGACCTGCACAGCCAAGCTACTGGTAGGAGGCCTGCTGTCATGTTTGCATTGTCACTGCAGTAGGTGGCACAATGAGTGCTGCAGCCTTTTGGTGATATTTACCTTGCAGGCTCTGGGTAAACTGCAGGTACCATATACAAGGGGTTTATAGGTAAGTTAAATATGCCAATCAGGAGTATGCCAATTTAACTGTGTCGGAAGGTGGAGCAGAAACACTTAACCCTTGGTTAGTAGGTATAAAGTGCACAGAACTGTTTAGACAGAAAATTGAGTTCCTCATTAAAGGCAATACAATCTAAGGTGGCCCTTTAGAAAGGGCAAGTTTCCCAAACCTGTACATTGGAAGATGAGAGTTGGAAGTAGGATGGATTCAAAAGGATGGACGAGCACCCTCCAAAATGCATCCCTTTCATTGTGCATTCTTGAATGGTCTGATGGTGCACCTCCTGACTTCAGGAACCTCTGTATGCCTTTGTACTTTACTGAATGCTGGGCGTTCTCACCAAAATTCAGGACGCCCTCTGACAGAGTCCAAATTGTTGCCTACCTCTATGTACTCTATCTTGAAATCTGAATTCTCTGTACCATGGAATTCAAGGAGCACCTCACTGATTGTGAAACATGCCTAGGGCTTCTTGGTCTCCCAGTTAGAAGGATTCTGCCTGAAATGTTTTGGCCAGGATAGCCCCTTTTGGGTGGTGTCAGGGCTCATTTGCATATGGCTGATCATTGTCTGTGATAACATGGATGAGCTAAAATGATGGATTGGGAAGTGGCCTAGAGTGATTACAAATGGCTACGTTGATTTCGATCATTCTATCCATCACATTTGATGCTGCCTTCCTGGCCCTATTTGCCAAACCAGTAGGGTACAGTGCCACATGAAAAACAAGCGATTGAAACCAGCTTCCATGGAGTACACCTTTTACGAACTGCGCTGACCAGCACTGGATTTTTTCTTAAATACTTGAGCTGACTACCATTTGTGAACAAAGGGAGCCGTGGAGCTGGAGCTATGGAGTTTATGTTTAATCCATGCGTTTTTAGTACCCACGTCCCAGAGCTGGCCTTTAAATCTAAAACATCCAGACATTTGCCTGGGGCTTTATGGGAAATGAGGCAGGAAAGTATTTTCCTTTCATTGAAACCATTTCATCCGAGCTTGATTGCTTCATTGTCCTGTTGTCTCTTTCTCAGCGAACAAATAAAAGTGATCAGCAAGATGAAGGCTGCTACTGAGATGCATAAATATGTATCTCAATAGCGTTTTAAAATCTGGCCTCGTTTGCTGTAAATAAACGTCTCCACTTCTACTTTCTAAAACAAAACTGGTACTTTCAGCAACAGTGTGAAAAATGCGCATTTTGTATGTGCTCACCAAGGGAACTTACCATTGGTTTTAAAATGGTTTAACCTTTATGGCGTTCCAAACTCAATTATACATTTAAATAAATGTGAAAGACGTACATGATCTGTAATATTCGAAAACGGCATTGAACTTGCTCTTGCTTGCCTGTTGGGGGTGGGTAGGTGTGGTAAGGTGTATTACGGCCTTTTCATCTAGGAGAGAAAAAATGATAGAACTGGCCCGGCCAGATCTAAGGTGGCAGGGACCCTGGTCTGGGCATTTATCTAGCAGAGCAAAATGCTAAGAGTTAGCCTTCAGGGGTGATACTAAGAAAACCAAGAGGCAATTTAAAGGAGCGATTGGGAGGAAATCAAGCGGGAGTGTGTTCGAAGGAGCGCATGTGTAAAGCGTCAGCGCGGTGTGGAGGTGTAAGGGTATACCACACCTGAGTGAAGAATCTTTGCCCCCGCCAAACGACCGAGGCACCTGGCAAAGCAGGTTCGGAAGCAGAATGAGTAATAAACATGCTTTTACATTTTGTTTTTTATCTAGTTACATTTGCGGTGTTCCAAGACAGGTTATTCTTTTATTTTGGAGACACTGTCTACTTTTTTTTCTGAGTGGAAAGTGAGAGGATTTTGTAGTGAACTTTGTTTCAATCTCTCTGTGGTGCAGTCAGCGCCACTATAAATAGGCAGCGGTGGAGCCCTACATTTTTCTGCAATATTTACTACATTTTGTGGAAAGAAAACACAAGTGACTGTTTAGTGTGGCACATTTTTTAACAGTACCACTTCATTATTTTGTAATTTTTGCACGTTAGCACTGTCTGGGCAAAGGTTTCACTTTATTAGTACCAGTACCAAATACAAATACCACTCGCTGTAAGTAACTGAAAAGTCACCAGTCAAGCGTTGCAGCATTTGTAGTAACTTTTAATCTGTTTCAGCTGGAAACAAAATGTGTTTTTCCTAAAATCGACAGATTATGCAGCAGACGGTGGATTATGTGGCAAATGAGGTGAATTCATCATATATGGTAAAGAATGCGGCCGCAGAATCACATAATTCCAGTGGCCTTGTGTACAGGGAGTGAGGGAAAAAGTCAATTTGTTTCTAATTCACAAAAAATGTAAACACCTGTAAATGAATTGTACAAATATTTTAACGGATACCAGCAGTTACAAAAGCACAAATGAAGCACATTTTGTTTTGTAATTCTGAAGTGTAATGCAAACAAAGAGTTTAATAGGATCAAAACAAATCTTGTTTATGCAGAAGTGACAACTATTGTATTTCACATTTCACACTTACTACCTATTCGTATGGCACTGAAGCACTTACCTATATGGGCAGCAAGCTACGCCAGACAGGGTAGTATGTGGTAAGAAGAGTGTTGTCTTTATTTTATCATCTATTGTAGGAAGCGTTTCCATGTTGTGCTTGATGACAACTGAGGTGGGGTTATCATGTAACGAGATGCAGCGCATAGTAATGTGGTGGATGATTAAGTATGAGAAAGACAGGCATGCAATTTATGGTTTTTCAGTAGGCTGGCAGCTTTGATCAGCTCTGCGGGCCCATTATGGTATTTCTTATGATTATTGTCTGCTTAGCTGGTTATTGCAGTGGGTTGTCCAGTGTAGGAAGTTGGCTCTGTATGCACTATTTCAAAGTAAGGAATAATATGCACACAGTCCAATGGTTCCCCTTAGAGGTAAGATAGTGGCAAAAAGAGATAATACTAATGCTCTATTTTGTGGTAGTGTGGTCGAGCAGTAGGCTTATCAAAGGAGTAGTGTTAAGCATTTGTTGTACATACACACAGGCAATAAATGAGGAACACACACTCAGAGACATCCAGGCCAATAGGTTTTTGTATAGAAAAATATATTTTCTTAGTTTATTTTAAGAACCACAGGTTCAAATTCTACATGTAATACTTTGCATGAAAGGTATTGCAGGTAAGTACTTTAGGAACTTTGAATAATCACAATAGCATATATACTTTTCAAATAAAACACAAATAGCTATTTTACAACTAGACACTGTGCAATTTTCACAGTTCCTAGGGGAAGTAAGAGTTTGTTAGTTTTTGCAGGTAAGTAAACCACCTACGGGGTTCAAGTTTGGGTCCAAGGTAGCCCACCGTTGGGGGTTCAGAGCAACCCCAAAGTTACCACACCAGCAGCTCAGGGCCGGTCAGGTGCAGAGTTCAAAGTGGTGCCCAAAACGCATAGGCTTCAATGGAGAAGGGGGTGCCCCGGTTCCAGTCTGCCAGCAGGTAAGTACCCACGTCTTCGGAGGGCAGACCAGGGGGGTTTTGTAGGGCACCGGGGGGGACACAAGTTAGCACAGAAAGTACACCCTCAGCAGCACGGGGCGGCGGGGTGCAGTGTGCAAACACACGTCGGGTTTGTCGTTGAAATCAGTGGGAGACCAAGGGGTCTCTTTAGTGATGCAGGCAGGCAAGGGGGGGGGCTCCTCGGGGTAGCCACCACCTGGGCAAGGGAGAGGGCCTCCTGGGGGGTCACTCCTGCACTGGAGTTCCGATCTTTCAGGTCCTGGGGGCTGCGGGTGCAGAGTCTTTACCAGGCGTCGGGATCTGGGAAGCATGCAGTCGCGGTCAGGGGGGAGCCTCGGGATTCCCTCTGCAGGCGTCACTGTGGGGGCTCAGGAGGGGCAACTCTGGCTACTCACAGTCTCGTAGTCACCGGGGAGTCCTCCCTGAAGTGTTTGTTCCCCAGAAGTCGAGCCGGGGGCGTCGGGTGCAGAGTAGCAAGTCTCACGCTTCCGGCGGGAAACGCAGTTGTTTTAAAGTTGCTTCTTTGTTTCAAAGTTGCAGTCTTGGGTGAACAGAGCCGCTGTCCTCGGGAGTTCTTGGTCCTTCTAGATGCAGGGCAGTCCTCTGAGGCTTCAGAGGTCACTGGTCCCTGGGGAGAGCGTCGCTGGAGCAGTGTCTTTAGAAGTGGGGAGACAGGCCGGTAGAGCTGGGGCCAAAGCAGTTGGTGTCTCCGTCTTCTCTGCAGGGTTTTTCAGCTTAGCAGTCCTCTTCTTCTTAGGTTGCAGGAATCTAGTTTCCTAGGTTCTGGGGAGCCCCTAAATACTGAATTTAGGGGTGTGTTTAGGTCTGGGAGGGCAGTAGCCAATGGCTACTAGCCCTGAGGGTGGTTACACCCTCTTTGTGCCTTCTCCCAAGGGGAGGGGGTCACATTCCTATCCCTATTGGGAGAATCCTCCATCTGCAAGATGGAGGATTTCTAAAAGTCAGAGTCACCTCAGCTCAGGTTGCCTTAGGGGCTTTCCTGACTGGTCAGTGACTCCTCCTTGTTTTTCTCATTATCTCTCCTGGACTTGCCGCCAAAAGTGGGGGCTGTGTCCAGGGGGCGGGCATCTCCACTAGCTGGAGTGCCCTGGAGCATTGTAACACGAAGCCTGAGCCTTTGAGGCTCAATGCTAGGTGTTACAGTTCCTGCAGGGGGGAGGTGTGAAGCACCTCCACCCAGAGCAGGCTTTTGTTTCTGTCCTCAGAGAGCACAAGGGCCCTCACCACATGGGGTCAGCAACTCGTCTCTCAGCAGCAGGCTGGCACAGACCAGTCAGTCCTGCACTGAACAATTGGGTAAAATACAGGGGACATCTCTAAGATGCCCTCTGTGTGCATTTTGTAATAAATCCAACACTGGCATCAGTGTGGGTTTATTATTTTGAGAAGTTTGATACTAAACTTCCCAGTATTCAGTGTAGCCATTATGGAGCTGTAGAGTTCGTTTTTGACAGACTTCCAGACCATATTCTCTTATGGCTACCCTGCACTTACAATGTCTAAGGTTTTGCTTAGACATTGTAGGGGCATAGTGCTCATGCACCTATGCCCTCACCTGTGGTATAGTGCACCCTGCCTTAGGGCTGTAAGGCCTGCTAAAGGGGTGACTTACCTATGCCACAGGCAGTGTGAGGTTGGCATGGCACCCTGAGGAGTGTGCCATGTCGACTTAGTCATTTTCTCCCCACCAGCACACACAAGCTGGCAAGCAGTGTGTCTGTGCTGAGAGAGGGGTCCCTAGGGTGGCAAAAGACATGCCGCAGCCCTTAGAGACCTTCCCTGGCATCAGGGCCCTTGGTACCAGGGGTACCAGTTACAAGGGACTTACCTAGGTGCCAGGGTTGTGCCAATTGTGGAAACAATGGTACATTTTAGGTGAAAGAACACTGGTACTGGGGCCTGGTTAGCAGGGTCCCAGCACACTTCTCAGTCAAGTTAGCATCAGTATCAGGAAAAAAGTGGGGGGTAACTGCAACAGGGAGCCATTTCTTTACACAAGCCCCCAGCCCACAGGCCAGGAGACTCAGCCAAAGCTGGGAGAGTCTTCCTAGTCTGTCAGGCGGGGAAGAGTAGAGGAAATAGGCTAGTTTGTTGCAGGGCCTACTCTGCCTTACATCCTCCTGTTCAGATCATTCCCTCTGGGGAACTGACCCACTTCCACAGTGATAGGACCTAGTCTGAATTGCCTCTTGTCTGTGTCTTTAATGTCTCCACCCATTCTCTCTATTTTGGGGTTAGAGGTATCCACCTCTGCTAATCTTATCTTAGCCAGGGTCACCCCTAGCTTACCCAAAGAGGTTACCCAGAGCTGGAGTAAACCCACCATGACCAACAGGGTCAGGGGGCCTAACTTGCTATTTGGCATGGGGTCAGACCACCATGCCAAGGATAGTGCAGCCATAAAGGCTAACACCCAGCAGAGGCCACTGACAGCTGTCAGTGCCCAGAACCACACCTTTAGCTCTTCACCTACAAGGGAAGGGGCTACGTTACAGGCTTCTTTGGGTTCAGGTTGCCTGTCTGCTGTATTAGAGTGGGGGGTTACCACATCTTGTAGTAAACACCCTTCTTCCACTCTTTCTTCTGTTAGCTGAGGAGCCACCCACTCAGGCTTAACAGTTGCCTGACTAGCCCGGACTTCTTGTGGGTCAGGTTGGACGTTACCAGTGCCACTTGTGGAGTTCTCCCCTACTGGAGCAGAATCTTTTTGGCTTGCTGGAACCTTGGCTAAAAGTTGTCCACCCTTCCTACACTGTTTTCTTTTCTTTTTCTTCTGGGGCCTACTTGCAGTTACTGCAGAGGCAGCACCTCCAGAATCCTTGGGAGAGGACTGGCACTGGACCAGTTCCTCTCTTGGGCTCTGACTAACCTCTGGGTAGTCATTTCCAAGGAGACAATCAAGGGGGAGGTCTGTACTGACTACCACCCTTCTCCAGCTAAACGTCCCACCCACTTCTATGGGCACAAAAGTCACAGGCCTATCAGTGACCCTGTCTGGGCTAACTCTTACTCTGGCGGTCTCACCTGGGATGTACTGGTTGGAGAACACCAGCCTGTCATGCACAATAGTGTGACTGGCACAAGTGTCTCTCAGGGCAGTGGCTGGGATTCCATTCACCAGTAGGTGGTGGAAGTGTCTACTTCCCTCTGGAATCTCCAACTCACCTGTTGGGCCCTTTTTCCAGTTGAAGGCTATGAAGACCTCCTCATCTGAGGAGTCATCCCCAATGGCTACACTGGTCACCCCTGGGATTTTTCTAGGGGGTTTGTTTTTGGGACAAGAAGTGTCCTTGGTGTGGTGCCCTGTCTGTCTACAGTTATGGCACCATGCCTTAGTGGCATCCCAGTTCTTACCCTGGTACCCACCTTTGTTTTGGGTTGTGTCTCGGGGCCCACCCACCTGGTCTGGTTTTTGGGGGCCTTCAGAGGACTCTTTTTCTTTATTTCTAGTGTCACCCACTTTCTCCTGGGGAGGCTTTGTAACCCCTTTCTTTTGGTCACCCCCAGTGGGAGTTTTGGTTACCCTAGTCTTGACCCAGTGGTCTGCCTTCTTTCCCAATTCTTGGGGAGAAATTGGACCTAGGTCTACCAGATACTGAAGCAACTTTTCATTAAAGCAGTTACTTAAAATGTGTTCTTTCATAAACAAATTATAAAGCCCAACATAGTCATGCACTTCATTTCCAGTTACCCAACCATCCAGTGTTTTCACTGAGTAGTCAACAAAATCAACCCAGGTCTGGCTGGAGGATTTTTGAGCCCCCCTGAACCTAATTCTATACTCCTCAGTGGAGAATCCAAAGCCCTCAATCAGGGTTCCCTTCATGAGGTCATAAGATTCTGCATCTTTTCCAGAGAGTGTGAGGAGTCTATCCCTACACTTTCCAGTGAACATTTTCCAAAGGAGCGCACCCCAGTGAGATCTGCTTACTTTTCTGGTTACACAAGCCCTCTCAAAAGCTGTGAACGATTTGGTGATGTCATCACCATCTTCATATTTAGTTACAATCCCATTAGGGATTTTCAACATGTCAGGAGAATCTCTGACCCTATTTATGTTGCTGCCACCATTGATGGGACCTAGGCCCATCTCTTGTCTTTCCCTTTCTATGGCTAGGATCTGTCTTTCCAAAGCCAATCTTTTGGCCATCCTGGCTAGCAGGAGGTCCTCTTCACTGAGGCTATCCTCAGTGATTTTCCTGTGAGGGAAGCAGCATCTCTGACTAGTATATTTGGAGACAGGGCTTGAGGGGCCCTGTTCTCCCTATGTAGGACTGGAGGGGGGAAGTCTCCTCCAAGTCACTATCATCATCCTCTGGGTTGTCATCCTCAGAGGGGTTGGCTTTTTCAAACTCTGCCAAAAGCTCCTGGAGCTGTTGTTTGGAGGGTCTTGAGCCAATTGTGATTTTCTTTAGTTTGCAGAGTGACCTTAGCTCCCTCATCTTAAGATGGAGGTAAGGTGTGAGGTCGAGTTCCATCACATTCACATCTGCACTAGACATTATGGGGGTCATTCTGACCTCGGCGGTAAAAGGCGCTTACCGCCGGTCAGAAGGCTGCCACAACACCGCCACGGTCGCGGTAAACCGCCACGGTCATTCTGACCCTCAAGAGGCAAACCGCCAAAAACCCGACATCCACAAAGGTCCGCCACACCAACGGCCAGCGTTAAACTGGCGAAGACCAAACCTCCACCGTCACGCCAACAGAAATACGCCCATGCCATTACGACCCACGAATCCACGCGGCGGTCTTTCAACTGCGGTATTCCATTGGCGGTACACACCGCCGCGCTCAAAATACACATACAGCTCCAAAACACAGCCACATTGGACAATTTGAAATACACACACCTGAGACACATACACACAACACTCCCACATACCCAATTAACTATAAAACACACACCCACATCACCCACAAACCCCTACGACCACAAATCAGAGACGAAGCCCATAGAGAGACAGCACAGAATAGAGAACACCATCACACAGAGGCACACTACACCATCACCCACACAACAACCACGCACAAAACACCACACACCACTACACTCACCACACTCATCACCGCAAACACCACCCCACACCTCATCCACACCACCCCATGGAACCCCCAAGACACCCCAGGTTCTCAGACGCAGAACTCAGGGTCATGGTGGAGGAAATAGTTCGGGTAGAGCCCCAGCTCTTCGGGACACAGGTGCAGCACACCACCATTGCCAGGAAGATGGAGCTATGGCAAAGAATAGTGGACAGGGTCAACGCTGTGGGACAGCATCCACGAAATCGGGACGACATCAGGAAGCGGTGGAACGACCTACGGGGGAAGGTGCGTTCCATGGTATCCAGGCACAACATCGCGGTGCTGCGGACTGGCGGCGGACCCCCACCTCCTCCCCCAGAATTTACAACATGGGAGGAGCAGGTCTTGAACATCCTGCATCCTGAGGGCCTCGCAGGAGTAGGCGGAGGAATGGACTCTGGTAAGTCTCATCTTCACTACTTCATCCCCCCCACCCCACCAGCATGCCAACTCATACCCCCACCCTCCCCCCACCACCATCACACATCCTCATTGGTAATGTCTCACCATCACAACCCACCCATCCCAACACCAAACCCTGCATGCCACCACAAACCATCGACAGCCATCACCTAAGCATGCCCACTGCACATACCCATCTCCCCCACAAACCGCCGTCACAACAGCCCCCACAAAGGAATGCCAAAACTGGGGTACACGGGCACCCACCCATTGCACGCTATGGCACACACAGAAGCAATAACCATACTCTTATACCCCTGCAGGACCCGAACGCCACCACACCACCCAGGAGGGTCCAGAAATGTCCAACCCACCCCCAGAAGAGGCCCCCAGTGATGACAGCAGCTCTGTCTCCCTGGACCCAGATGACCAGCCCGGCCCATCGGGGACCTCGGGACAGTCGGTTCCCCTCAGACAGCCACAGGCTACAGCAGACCTACCCCCCTCTGGGAACACCAGCACAGCACCCACCCAGCGGGCCCATGCCTCTGTCTCCAGGACACGTCAATCAGCGGTGTGTCCGCCACTACAGGGCACCCAGGTTAACCCACGACCCCAACAACAACAGGGACCTGGGGGCAGTGGTGGTGGGCACACGGTCCAGGGGACAGAGGCCCAGGGAAACAGGGGAACTGGGAGGGCTGCTGTGCGACAGGGGGGGACAGGCCCAGGGAACCCACTCTCCACGAGGCCCTCACCTCCATCATGGGAGCATACCACCACTCCCAGGAGACGATGGCGACGGTCCTGGCCAGGTTCCAGGAGATCCAGGTACTGCAGGAGGAACAGTTTATGGGGTTCAGGGAAGAACTGAGAAACATTAGTTCCGCAATGGGCACCATCGTTGTGTCTCTCAACCAGATTGTCACCACATTGCGGGACCATGTGGCACCACAAAGGGCCCCTGTCACTAGCATGGACCAGGAACAGGCTACCACCTCCGCCGGCGCTAGTGGACAGGAGGCCCCGACACAGCAACAACCGGCCACCAGAACCCCACCGCCTGCAGAAGAAGAACCACCCCGCAAGCGGGGCCTGAGATCTAGGAAGAAGACAGAGTAGGATGCCAAGACCCCCGCCAGGAAAGGATACCCCCTGATGTCATCCCACTGTCCCACATTGTCAACCTGTCCAACCTTAAACTGCCCCTGCTCCACCTTCCACAGGCATATGGACAATGCACCTGTGAGACTGAGAATCTGGACTCTGCCATGGACATTCCTCCACCATCACCCATCACCGATTTTCAACCATGTCCCAAAATTGAGCACTTTAATAAACACAATTATTGCACACAAATAATCTGGAGTCTGCCTGTATTTTTGAAAATATGTATTAGACATAAACGTGCCAAAATGACCAGTTACATTGTGATGAAAACATACCACTGTCACACAGCTGTAATCCATGGGCAAACAAAGCAGAGGTCACGCAGTGGGGCCCACATCTCTGAAATTGGAAGGGAATGTCACAACTCTGTTAGCATACACTGGGTGAAAAGGACAGACAGTAGAGAGGCAGGAGACTGTAAGTAAATATAAAATGTCGGTGTTGATTCTTACCTGTGTGTTGTTGAAAATACTGCTGTATCACTGTGTCCCTGTTGTCTGTGTCGTCCTCTTCGTCTTCCTCCTCTTCACTCTCTGCAGGCTCCACAGCTGCTACAACACCACCATCTGGACCATCCTCCTGCAGAAAAGGCACCTGGCGTCGCAAAGCCAGGTTGTGAAGCATACAGCAGGCCACGATGATCTGGCACACCTTCTTTGGTGAGTACATTAGGGATCCACCTGTCATATGCAGGCACCTAAACCTGGCCTTCAGGAGGCCGAAGGTCCGCTCGATCACCCTCCTAGTACGCCCATGTGCCTCATTGTACCGTTCCTCTGCCCTTGTCCTGGGATTCCTCACTGGGGTCAGTAACCACGACAGGTTGGGGTAACCTGAGTCACCAATTAGCCACACACGGTGACTCTGTAGTTGTTCCATCACATAAGGGATGCTGCTATTTCGCATGATGTACGCGTCATGCACTGACCCAGGGAACTTGGCATTTACATGGGAGATGTACTGGTCAGCCAAACAGACCACCTGGACATTCATGGAATGATAACTTTTTCTGTTCCTGTACACCTGTTCACTTTCTCTGGGGGGTACCAAAGCCACATGTGCCTCATCAATGGCACCAATGATGTTGGGAATATGTCCAAGGGCATAGAAATCACCCTTCACTGTAGGCAAATCCCCCACCTCAGGGAAAACGATGTATCTCCGCATGTGTTTGAGCAGGGCAGACAACACTCTGGACAACACCTTTGAAAACATAGGCTGAGACATCCCTGATGAAATGGCCACTGTTGTTTGAAATGACCCACTTGCCAAAAAATTGAGTACTGACAGCACCTGCACTAGAGGGGGGATCCCTGTGGGTTGGCGGATGGGTGACATCAGGTCTGGCTCCAGCTGGGCACACAGTTCCTGTATAGTGGCTCGGTCAAGCCTGTAAGTCAGAATGACATGTCGTTCCTCCATTGTCGACAGGTCCACCAGCGGTCTGTACACGGGAACATTCCTCCATCTCCCAGCGGACGGTGCCTAGGAAGGACAACAACGAGCACAGAGTCAATCAACCCACAGGTACGTTCCCACAGCTTGCACAGTACACGATTCTCTATGCATTGAATGGCTTGTATGAGTGTTGATGCAAGGCCTAGGCATGTGTGACGCAGTAGAAATTAAGCCATGTGGGCCCTTGAAATGGCGGCTGCCTGACCTGTGAAGTGCGACAATGGGATGTGAGGTCAATGCGCTGGCGTGGCACACCGTGGCGGTAGGGAGCGATTGAGGCATGCATCAAACGACGGATGAGAGCATGTGCCACATGGCAAGGGTGGGGATGGGGGGCCACTCACATCGAGCATGCAGAAAATTATGACAATGTTATTTCTCCCCCTGTACATGTGACATAGGTCAGCGCCCATCAGAAAATCGACATTTGGCGTGCCATCGCCAAGGACGTCCGGACCCTGGGGGTCCACAACAGACGGGGCACCCACTGCCGCAAGAGGTGGGAGGACATCCGCCGCGGGAGCAGGAAGACCGCGGAGGCTCTGCTGGGGATGGCCTCCCAACGTAGGAGGGGTGCCACTCGTCAATTGACCCCCCTGATGTCTCGGATCCTGGCGGTGGCCTACCCAGATTTGGATGGGCACGTGAGGACATCACAGCAGACACAAGGGGGTGAGTCCAGCACATTCTGCTATCTTAGCGTGCAGTGGAGGTGTTTGGGTGGGGGAGGAGGGATGTGGGTATCCCTAGGCCAGGGCGATTTCTGTAGGCTAGGCCCCTCCGTAAGGCATGGCCCTGTGCCCCCGCCCCCCACCTCTGTAGGGTGCCAAGTACAGCTATCCATGGCCCTGTGTCACCTATGTGTGCAGTTGTCGTCCATAGGCTTGTAGGCCAAGTCCCAATGATTGAGTAGTGTACCCCAAGTGCGCTGCGTAGTGCAGGGGGCTTCTGTGTCTGTCCTCTCCGCCAACTGTGTTGCCAATGCATGCACTCAACATGTCTTTATTCCCCCCCCCTTTTTTGCTGCTCTTCCTGTTCATGTGTGCATTAGCATCATCAGGCGGAGGAGAAGTGGCATCGGAGCACGAGGGAGCTGCATCTCACATGGCCCTGGAGGGCCATGCAACCGACTCGGAGTTCACCAGTGAGATGGAGGGTGAGGGGAGCTCCACAACGGGGACACGTGGAGACATCAGCGACACAGACACGTCCTCGGAAGGGAGCTCCCTTGTGGTGGCGGCAACATCCGTGCCCACCGCAACAACAGGTACAGCCGCCACCCAGCGCACCAGCTCCGCCCTCCAAGCAGCCCCTTAGCGTTCGCCCCGTGCCCGCTCGAACACGAAGGCGGGCATCTCCTTCGCCCCAGGCACCTCAGGCCCTGCCCCAGTTACCCCTGCTGCCCTCAGTGAGGAGGTCATTGACCTCCTCAGGACGCTCATTGTTGGGCAGTCTACCCTTTTGAATGCCATCCAGGGGGTAGAAAGGGAGGTGCACCGGAGCAATGCATACCTGAGGGCATTCATTCGGGTCAGGCTGCCCATCAGCGATCGTTCAACGCTCTGGCCTCAGCACTGACTGCAGCCATTGTCCCTGTCTCCTGCCTCCCTCCTCCAACTTCCTCCACCCAGTCCCACTCCCATGTTCCTCTGCCTATCCCAGACACACCTACAGACCAGCCTGCACACACCTCAACACCCAAGGGCAGCTCATCCAGACATAAGCACCACACATCACACAAGCATTCACACAAGCAACAGCCACATGCAGACATACCAACAGCCACTGCCTCCTCTGTGTCCCCCTCCTCCTCGTCTCCCTCCTCCCTCCCTGTGACATCTCCACTCACACTTGCATGCACAACATCATCAGCCACTATGTACATCACCAGCACACCCACCAGAACACTCCGCACACGTGCAGTCACCACCCCCACTGCCATTTACACGTCTCCTGTGTCCTCTCCCAGTGTGTCTGTCACCCCCTCTTCCAAAGCACACAACCGCAGGCAGCCACCCACCCAACAGCCATCCACCTCACGACAGCCTCCGTCACAAGCACCTGCACCCAAAGACACCACACTTGACTCTCCTACAACCACATCCTCTTCCTCCACTCCCATACCCACTGCACCTACCCTTCCCACTGCTCCTAAAAAGTTTTTCCTGTCCAAAATTAACCTCTTTCCATCACCTGACCCACCCCCTCCATCTCGTAAGAGTCCAATCAGCACCTCAGCCACCACAACCCCTGGACCTACAAGGACCATAGTACAAGGATATTGGAGTCCACCACCTTCAAGGGCAGCTACATCGGCCAGCAGTAAAGGGACAGCCAGCCCACCCCCTGGGAAAAAAACCAAGAAAGGCAAGGCCCGGCGCGAGAGGCCAGAGACGGCAGCCTCCAAAGGCACTACCCTGGCACCGTCAGGAAGTGGGGTGCCACCTAGCACATCTACAAAGGGAGGCAAGGGCCACAGAGAATCACGGAAGGATGGCAAGAGCAGCACGGCCGACAAGTCCGGCAGCAGGCGAGCTGCCCAGGAGGGCCCCACCAGCCCCATTCCGGGTGTGAAGGAGGACACCCACGGGCCCGGGACTCCAGCACAGGAGGGCCCCGCAAGCGAGAAGTCGGATGGCGAGTGAACTCCATATATTGGCCGGATATGGTGCCCTGGAGACACATGTCAAGAACCGCTGAACAGGGCCCTTCAAGACAAGCACCGCTGAACAGGGCCCTTCAAGACAAGCACCGCTGAACAGGGCACCGCCGTCTCAAGAACCGCTGAACAGGGCCCTTCAAGACAAGCACCGCTGAACAGGGCACCGCCGTCTCAAGAACCGCTGAACAGGGCCCTTCAAGACAAGCACCGCTGAACAGGGCACCGCCGTCTCAAGAACCGCTGAACAGGGCCCTTCAAGACAAGCACCGCTGAACAGGGCCCTTCAAGACAAGCACAGCTAAACAGGGCACCGCCGTCTCAAGAACCACTGAACAGGGCCCTTCAAGACAAGCACCGCTGAACAGGGCACCGCCGTCTCAAGAACCGCTGAACAGGGCCCTTCAAGACAAGCACCGCTGAACAGGGCAACGCCGTCTCAAGAACCGCTGAACAGGGCCCTTCAAGACAAGCACAGCTGAATAGGGCAACGCCGTCTCAAGAACCGCTGAACAGGGCCCTTCAAGACAAGCACCGCTGAACAGGGCACCGCCGTCTCAAGAACCGCTGAACAGGGCCCTTCAAGACAAGCACCGCTGAACAGGGCCCTTCAAGACAAGCACCGCTGAACAGGGCATCGCCGTCTCAAGACCCGCTGAACAGGGCCCTTCAAGACAAGCACCGCTGAACAGGGCCCTTCAAGACAAGCACCGCTGAACAGGGCCCTTCAAGACAAGCACCGCTGAACAGGGCCCCGTCTCAAGAACCGCTGAACAGGGCCCTTCAAGACAAGCACCGCTGAACAGAGCACCACCGTCTCAAGAACCGCTGAACAGGGCCCTTCAAGACAAGCACCGCTCCGCTGGGCCCTTCATCTCTGCACCGCTCTGCTGGGCACCGCCGTCTCCAGCACCGCTCCGCTGGGCCCTTCATCTCAAGCACCGCTCCGCTGGGCACCGCCGTCTCAAGCACCGCTCCGCTGGGCCCTTCATCTCTGCACCGCTCCGCTGGGCCCTTCATCTCAAGCACCGCTCCGCTGGGCCCTTCATCTCTGCACTGCTCCGCTGGGCCCTTCATCTCTGCACCGCTCCACTGGGCCCTTCATCTCAAGCACCTCTCCGCTGGGACCTTCATCTCTGCACCGCTCCGCTGGGCCCTTCATCTCTGCACCACTCCGCTGGGCACCGCCGTCTAACGCACCGCTCCGCTGGGCCCTTCATCTCTGCACTGCTCCGCTGGGCCCTTCATCTCTGCACCGCTTCGCTGGGCCCTTCATCTCTGCACTGCTCCGCTGGGCCCTTCATCTCAAGCACCGCTCCGCTGGGCACCGCCGTCTCAAGCACCGCTCCGCTGGGCCCTTCATCTCTGCACCGCTCCGCTGGGCCCTTCATCTCAAGCACAGCTCCGCTGGGCCCTTCATCTCAAGCTCCGCTCCGCTGGGCCCTTCATCTCAAGCTCCGCTCTGCTGGGCACCGCCGTCTCAAGCACCGCTCCTCTGGGCCCTTCAAGTCAAGCACCGCTGGCCCATTGGCAGAAGGGGCAGGCCCGGATCTGTCGGGCAGGGCTGCACGATGCACTCTGGGCACCATGCCTCCTCCAGTACCAGTGGAGTCTGTAATCCACTTGAGAGACTGTGGCTTTGCACTCCCCAGGATGTAACAGTGGGCAAGCCACCCACTGTAGAGACTTGTGAGACTGTGGCTTTGCACTCTCCAGGATGGCACAGTGGGCAAGCCACCCACTGTAGAGACTTGTGAGACTGTGGCTTTGCACTCCCCAGGATGTAACAGTGGGCAAGCCACCCACTGTAGAGACCTGTGAGACTGTGGCTTTGCACTCCCCAGGATGGCACAGTGGGCAAGCCACCCACTGTAGAGACTTGTGAGACTGTGGCTTTGCACTCCCCAGGATGGGACAGTGGCCATGGAGGCCCCTCGTGGATCTGGCGTCGTGGACTCATGTGGCTGAGGTGCCTCCCCTTCCCTTCCCCCTGAGGTGCCTGTAGTTTTTCTATCTGATGCCCCTGCAGTGTTCTCTCCAATGGACTCGGGTCTCCTGTGTGGCCTTTGCCCATGTGTTGAGGCCCATTGGCCCACGTACAATGACTGAAACCCAATTTGGACAGGACAATTTACATATGTGTATATAGTTATAGATGTTGGAAATCATTTTTTACTTAGCCTTACAATATATTTGAATTTCATGATCATTTTATTTTGTCTTGGCATTCTTCCGGGGGGTTTGGGGGTGTCACTCTGAGTTGTTGCTCTGCATTGATGTGTAGGTAGTTGTGGGTGAGGGTGGGTGTGTCGCATATGTGTGTGCCCGTAATCTTTTCTCCTCCCCCCTCCCCTGTGTCGTAGGTGCAGTACTCACTGTTGTCTTCTGCGCCGGCGTTCGTGCTCCTGGTAAAGGAGCAGGTAGACAATAGCTGGTAGGATGTGTAGTTCTGGTTCCATGCTGTCCAGATTCCTCGTGGAGTGTGTAGAGGTGAGCGTTTTCCCGTTCTTAGTCTGTTTCCGCAGTGTTTTTATCGGCGGGGCTCCCGCCCCGGAAAAGGTGGCAGATTGGTGAGTTGTGATAGGGTGGGCGGTACATTGTCTCCCGCCTGTCTGTTGGCGGTCACCGCCGCGCTGTTTGTTTGTCCCGCCGTGGCGATCGGAGTGTTAAAGTGGCGGTCTGTGTTGGCGGTTTCCGCCAGGGTCAGAATTCCATTTTTTTTACCGCCTGCCTGTTGGCGGGTTGGCCGCCGCTTTAACACCGACCGCCAGGGTTGGAATGACCCCCTATGTTTCTAAAAGTTGGAATACTTTTTAAGAATCTAAAACTAGTTCTAGAATCTAATTCAAACTTTCACAAAACTTTTAAACTCTAAAGGAAATGCTAACAGGGACTAACACAAGGCCCTAGCAGGACTTTTAAGAATTTAGAAAAATAGTTCAAATTGCAAAAATCAATTTCTAATGACAATTTTTGGAATTTGTCGTGTGATCAGGTATTGGCTGAGTAGTCCAGCAAATGCAAAGTCTTGTACCCCACCGCTGATCCACCAATGTAGGAAGATGGCTCTGTATGCACTATTTCAAAGTAAGGAATAGTATGCACAGAGTCCAATGGTTCCCCTTAGAGGTAAGATAGTGGCAAAAAGAGATAATACTAATGCTCTATTTTGTGGTAGTGTGGTCGAGCAGTAGGCTTATCAAAGGAGTAGTGTTAAGCATTTGTTGTACATACACACAGGCAATAAATGAGGAACACACACTCAGAGACAATTCCAGGCCAATAGGTTTTTGTATAGAAAAATATCTTTTCTTAGTTTATTTTAAGAACCACAGGTTCAAATTCTACATGTAATACTTTGCATGAAAGGTATTGCAGGTAAGTACTTTAGGAACTTTGAATAATCACAATAGCATATATACTTTTCAAATAAAACACATATAGCTATTTTACAACTAGACAGTGCAATTTTCACAGTTTCTAGAGGGAGTAAGAGTTTGTTAGTTTTTGCAGGTAAGTAAACCACCTACGGGGTTCAAGTTTGGGTCCAAGGTAGCCCACCGTTGGGGGTTCAGAGCAACCCCAAAGTTACCACACCAGCAGCTCAGGGCCGGTCAGGTGCAGAGTTCAAAGTGGTGCCCAAAACGCATAGGCTTCAATGGAGAAGGGGGTGCCCCGGTTCCAGTCTGCCAGCAGGTAAGTACCCGCCTCTTCGTAGGGCAGACCAGGGGGGTTTTGTAGGGCACCGGGGGGGACACAAGTTAGCACAGAAAGTACACCCTCAGCAGCACGGGGGCGGCCGGGTGCAGTGTGCAAACACACGTCGGGTTTGTCGTTGAAATCAATGGGAGACCAAGGGGTCTCTTTAGCGATGCAGGCAGGCAAGGGGGGGGCTCCTCGGGGTAGCCACTACCTGGGCAAGGGAGAGGGCCTCCTGGGGGTCACTCCTGCACTGGAGTTCCGATCTTTCAGGTCCTGGGGCTGCGGGTGCAGAGTCTTTACCAGGCGTCGGGATCTGGGAAGCAGGCAGTCGCGGTCAGGGGGGAGCCTCGGGATTCCCTCTGCAGGCGTCGCTGTGGGGGCTCAGGGGGGGCAACTCTGGCTACTCACAGTCTCGTAGTCACCGGGGAGTCCTCCCTGAAGGGTTTGTTCTCCACAAGTCGAGCCGGGGGCGTCGGGTGCAGAGTAGCAAGTCTCACGCTTCCGGCGGGAAACGCAGTTGTTTTAAAGTTGCTTCTTTGTTTCAAAGTTGCAGTCTTGGGTGAACAGAGCCGCTGTCCTCGGGAGTTCTTGGTCCTTCTAGATGCAGGGCAGTCCTCTGAGGCTTCAGAGGTCGCTGGTCCCTGGGGAGAGCGTAGCTGGAGCAGTGTCTTTAGAAGTGGGGAGACAGGCCGGTAGAGCTGGGGCCAAAGCAGTTGGTGTCTCTGTCTTCTCTGCAGGGTTTTTCAGCTTAGCAGTCCTCTTCTTCTTAGGTTGCAGGAATCTAGTTTCCTAGGTTCTGGGGAGCCCCTAAATACTGAATTTAGGGGTGTGTTTAGGTCTGGGAGGGCAGTAGCCAATGGCTACTAGCCCTGAGGGTGGCTACACCCTCTTTGTGCCTCCTCCCAAGGGGAGGGGGTCACATTCCTATCCCTATTGGGGGAATCCTTCATCTGCAAGATGGAGGATTTCTAAAAGTCAGAGTCACCTCAGCTCAGGTTGCCTTAGGGTCTGTCCTGACTGGTCAGTGATTCCTCCTTGTTTTTCTCATTATCTCTCCTGGACTTGCTGCCAAAAGTGGGGGCTGTGTCGAGGGGGCGGGCATCTCCACTAGCTGGAGTACCCTGGGGCATTGTAACACGAAGCATGAGCCTTTGAGGCTCAATGCTAGGTGTTACAGTTCCTGCAGGGGGAGGTGTGAAGCACCTCCACCCAGAGCAGGCTTTTGTTTCTGTCCTCAGAGAGCACAAAGGCCTTCACCACATGGGGTCAGAAACTCGTCTCTCAGGAGCAGGCTGGCACAGACCAGTCAGTCCTGCACTGAACAATTGGGTAAAATACAGGGGACATCTCTAAGATGCCCTCTGTGTGCATTTTTTAATAAATCCAACACTGGCATCAGTGTGGGTTTATTATTCTGAGAAGTTTGATACTAAACTTCCCAGTATTCAGTGTAGCCATTATGGAGCTGTAGAGTTCGTTTTTGACAGACTCCCAGACCATATACTCTTATGGCTACCCTGCACTCACAATGTCTAAGGTTTTGCTTAGACATTGTAGGGGCATAGTGCTCATGCACCTATGCCCTCACCTGTGGTATAGTGCACCCTGCCTTAGGGCTGTAAGGCCTGCTAAAGGGGTGACTTACCTATGCCACAGGCAGTGTGAGGTTGGCATGGCACCCTGAGGAGTGTGCCATGTCGACTTAGTCATTTTCTCCCCACCAGCACACACAAGCTGGCAAGCAGTGTGTCTGTGCTGAGAGAGGGGTCCCTAGGGTGGCAAAAGACATGCCGCAGCCCTTAGAGACCTTCCCTGGCATCAGGGCCCTTGGTACCAGGGGTACCAGTTACAAGGGACTTACCTAGGTGCCAGGGTTGTGCCAATTGTGGAAACAATGGTACATTTTAGGTGAAAGAACACTGGTGCTGGGGCCTGGTTAGCAGGGTCCCAGCACACTTCTCAGTCAAGTTAGCATCAGTATCAGGCAAAAAGTGGGGGGTAACTGCAACAGGGAGCCATTTCTTTACATCCAGTCTGAAATTTTGGGAAAGATTTACTTACATTTAACCCAACTCAAGGCAGTGAAACTCCTTACTGCACTGTGTTGCTTGAAAGACAGCAGAAATGTGAGATATTTAGAAAGATATGGCACATTTCTGATGTCTCCTAGCATTGGTGTATTGTGTGCCGCTTAGCCCCTCTGCAGGCACCCTTGCACCATGGTACCAGGGTGCCTGCATTACAGGCAGGATTGTATTTGTGCAAGAAGGGACAACTTCCTCTACAAACACAATCTATGTGTGTGTGTGTGTGTATATATGTATATATATATTTTTTTTTTAGTTAAGTTCAGATTTTACAGGCACAAAACTATAGAGATGAAGCTTTTATAGTTACAGTTATTTCAACTCGTGCCCTGAGGTAACTATAACTCGTGCCCTCATCATGCACAGTTTTTTCATCTATAATTTTACTGCAAATGTTACAGTGATATTATCAATGATGTCATAGCAGATGTCATCAGTGATATAAACTATGGGGTAATTAGCAGTGCACGGCGAGGGCACAAGTCATAGATGACTTAGGGCATGTGTTAAAATTACTTCAAATAACTCTAACTATAAAAGCTGAAATTCTTTGGTTTTGTGCGTGTAAAATCTGAACCTAACTATAATGTCCCTATTACCTCTGTTTTTTGTGAAAGTCCAAGTTTTTAAAATTCTAATTCCTAACAATAGCGTTCCTGCAACCTCTGTTTTTTTCAATGGATTCTAGGGCTTTTTAGCGTTAAGTAAGATGCCCATCACAATGCAAGGTGAGGGGACGATTCGATGCAGGGACTGGCCTGGCATTGTGTTGCCCTCACCCAAGCTTGCTGCCCCTGCTCCCCCTTGCCATCTGTTGTCCCAGTCCAGTCCCCTGCTCCCTAATTACAGCCCTCTGTGGCCTTTGTTCTGCCACTGACCTTCCCGCCTGCCCTGAACTTAGCTTGCTGCCCCATCCACTTCCTCCCTACCCTCTGTTGTCAGAGTCCATGCACCAGCCTTCTCCCCCCTGCCCTGCATGGTCTGAAGTACCTCCACTGCCCTCTATTTAGCTTGATGTCCCTGCCACCCCTCCTGCCTCTGTTGCTCAGTTTCATGTCCCATCATTGACCTTCTGCTTATCCACCCACCCCAAAGCCCTGGAGACCACCTCGTACCTGTGGCAATACACTTTGGAGGGGGGCCTTCTGGCCTGCCTTGAGGAGCCTGGGGCATATCTGTTTGCAAACAAGGCCCGCATTCTGCGAATGAGAGCTACCAAACAGCTCTCACTTGCAGAAAGTGGAGTTTTCATTTTTCTTTCCTGCACGTAAATATGTGTGCGGGGAAGACAGACAAAAACATTGCTCTCGCAACCAGGGAGCTGCTATAAAAAATAACTTCTTGCTTGGGAGAGCAATGCCGGCTCCCGCAGGACGCGGGGAGTCGGCTGGGACAGCAGGGACATTCAGGCTCCCCCACGGTCCTCTCTCTCTCTTTCTCTCTTTCTCTCTCTCTCTCTCTCTTCCATCCCATAATGGGATGAAAGAGAGAGTGAGAGATTGTTATTGCAATGGTCTCCCTTAAGACTAGCAGACTAGCAAGATGGTTGGGACAAATGTTATAGTTATGTGTGGAAGCTGAGCAAACAGAGTCATTTCTGACCTAATGGTCAAGTTCTTGTGCTATCACTCAGCAGGCTGAAGGTTCAAATCCTATGATCTCTTGGCAGTGTGTTTTTTTATTTACTGGTGTTTTGACTGTTAAACCTTCCTAGTGGTGGAACATTCACATGTCTTTCCAATGATTTATGTGTGGGTTTGACTGTCATAGGTATATCTGAAAGCATCACAGTAAGGAGTCACCTATGGCCTAAAGGTTAAAGTCACAGACCCTTGTACTGAAAGTTGAGGGTTCTATTTCAGGTGTGGCAATGGTTATTTTCCTTTGTTAATTTCTTTTAAACTTCAAATGTTTAAGGTTCATACTGAAATGTGATCTCACTCTTTAATTCACAAATACATTTGTCCATAAATATCTCATTTTAAGTATATCATTCATCCGAGCCTAAAACTCTCGCTACCTCTCTCTCCCTCTCCCTCTCATTCCCATTCTCTCTCTCTCTCTTTCAATCTCTTTTTACCACTCACACACCCATTCAGACACTCACACACCCACTCACAGACCCACTCAGGGGCCAAAGGGTCATGTGCAGGGTGGGGTTGGGTGGTTGGGTGGGGGTTGGCTGCAGTGTTAGACTGCATGCCAGGCCTTGCAGACAACCCTTGTTGCGCACGGGCAAAGGCTGTGCACAGCTCAAGGTTGGGTGCCTATAGGGGTTGGACTCAAGGCTTGGCCACAGACTAAGCCCTGTGTCCAACCATTGCTGTGTACCGCTGAAGACTATGTGTGGCGCTCTTTGATTAATATACAGTAATGCAAATTACTATACATTAAAAAACCATAGAAATTCACTGAAATTGGTCAAATGCTTCCCTTTATTATGTTGGAGGACCCGAGTGGATGAGGTCCCTGACCATAAATCGGCCCAGGAAGAGGGACCGTGTGCCATTCTCCCACTTGAGTATGTTGGGGGGCCTCAAGGGATGAGACCTCTGGGGCCGAATATTGGCCAAGGAAGGGGAGCCACGGACCCCCGTCCCCTTGATTATGTTGCCAGGCCCTGGGGTATGGGGTCTCCCAGGCTGAAATCAGCAGAGGAAAGGAGCTGTGTGCCACCCCCTTGACTATGTTGGTGGATCCCAGAGGATGGGATCCACAGGTTCAAAAATGGCACAGGAAAGGAGGCCATGTGCCTCTACCTCTTGATTATGTTGCCATGTCCCTGGGGATGGGGTCCCTGGGGCTGAAATCAGCCCGGGTGGGGAGGCACATGTTTCCCATCCCCCTTAAAATGTGCTGGGCGAAGGAGTGCTTGTAATGCACAATAGCTGTGTAGAGGGATTGAACACATTATAAATGCTTGCATTTAAGAGTAATTCTGTGTGCTGGTGGCAGATGGCCTGTATTCATTAAGCTCCATACAACTTTTTGGTTCTGCGGAATACATTTCTAACAGGAGAATGATTCTATGTTGTAGATACTAACTACTTGAGTTATTAGAGAGATTTGTGTTAGCAAGATAATGCCTGCTTAATATAGAAGATTGTGTGCACCAGGTACTAACCAATGTACATGTGCATGGTTTGCTTCAGAAGAAGGGCTATCTGTAAGGTTTTCACCGCAGTATAAAGAGTGCAGATAGCACGATCTTTAGCACCTTCAGGTCTTGGTTATTTTTTAGCAAAGACTGTCTTTTGGAAACTCTTGCATAGAATGTACACTTTTCTCAGTAGATTCGTTTGAATACTCTGGTGCAGTTCTCATGAGTGTTTCACTGCAAACAGTGTGGTAAAGAATTAACTATCTCCATAGATTAAACACTGTTTACAGTACTCAGTTCTCTACCCATATAACTTAATTTCTTAATGTATGTTCAGTGTCTGTCAGGGGACTGATACAGATAAAAGTTGTCTATAGTGGGAAATTCGTTTTGGAATTGGCATTCACTATTTTTACTTTCTTTTTATAAAGATTGAACACTGTACTCAATGAGGGTTTCCCATATATCTGCAGTTGATTGTTAATGTTAACTATTCTATCTGTAAAGTGTATGCTATAGGGTCAATGTTGCACATAATGCTTGTTTTCAAGTTTTCAACACCTGAGAGAGTTGTACTCTGAGTTGGTAGTAATGGTGCCTGATTTTCTCCTGAGCTATTTTGTACTTAATCCCAGACCTCTACTGCCATAGTAATTTATACAGAAATATTCAGGAAAACAAAGCTTGGATGACGTCATCAATGATGCTGTCGGTGATGTCCTCAATGATGTCATTTGAGATGTCATCAGTGATGTCATAACTAATGTCATAGAACATATCCTGAGTGATGTCATATGTGTATTAACAGTGCTCAGCGGGGGCGCAAGATATAGTTAGCATTGCTAAGTATAACTGGTGAAATTCTGAATTTTGTTAGCTCAAAACGTTAATGATGCCAGTTTCCAATCTCTCCGACTCCGTCAGCTAAGTTTGCTTATTTACATGGTTTCCAGACAAAACAAGGATCTCATGGATTAATTCCTAGAACATCTCATCAAACCACATTGCACACACTACCGTTCTCTGCAACTTAAAGCTCTCATACACCTCAAGTATATAAAAACAAGAGACACTCTACCCAACCTCATCACCACACTCAACATGGTGATCTCATCTTCATATCACCAACTGTCCAATGCACCTGTTCTATGCATCTGGACTGGAAAAAGGGTCTCATCATCCTCATCACCATGCACTGTAACACAAAGAGGGCAACTCAGAAATGATTAACAAATCACCATATGCTTCAAAGGCTTCAACATGGACAATGTGAAGCACAAATTCTGATCTCACCTTGCCATCTTCACATGCAATGGCAACACCCTCATAAGTGTTTTCCCTTTCACTTGTGAAAAACTATTTAAACACCCACATCCCAGAAAAAAGTGAAAGCTAAGCTCTTCAGCACAATGGTACTCTACAAACATCACTTACAATACACACTCCATCCACAGACAGGATATAAAATTGAGGACAAACAGAACTCTGGCTGACCTCACACTCTGTCAATGATGAGACACCAAGGGGGTCATTACAACCCTGGTGGGCTGTTTTGGAGGAAGCACCACCAACAGGCTCGCGGTGCTTCCAGGGGCATTACGACCGCGGCAGAAGCCCCACCGTCACACCTCCGGGACCGCAGGTTTCCTGCCACATTGGTCCCAGCGGTTTAAATTCCCCAGCGCTGCCCAGGGGATTACGAGTCCCCCTCCCGCCATCCTTTTCATGCCGGTAACAACCGCCATGAAAAAACTGCCCGAAAGGGGAGTCGTGGGGCCCCTGGGGGCCCCTGCCACGGCCCCATGGAGTTTTCAAAAGCGCGACGGGTGCAACTGCACCTGTCCCACAGCCACAACACCGCCGGCTCCATTTGGAGCCAGCTCCCGCGGTGCAGCCGAGATCCCCGCTGGGCCGGCGGGAGGAAACCAGGTTTCCGCCCGCCGGCCCAGCGCGGATCTCATAATAGATCCCACAGGAGTGCGCCCGCATTGGCGGCCGCCCGGCGGTTCAACCTTGCCGTGCGGCAGTTGCCGCCCGCCAAGGTTGTAATGAGGGCCTAAGTCTGTCTGTCAAGGGCCCTTTGATATTGCCAGGCGAAAGGGTGACTCCTCCCAGAAGCAATGGTGCCACACTGCACAGAATATTTTACATGAAAATGAAACAAGTGTTTCTTTAGAGGGCCTGAGGTGCAAGTGGAAAGTCACTTAACTGGGGAGTTTCTCATCTGGTTAGGTTACGGGATCTACACTGCATCTAGAAAAAGAGAAGACAGATGTGTGCAGTGAAAGGTACACAGAGAAGAAGTACCAGAGAGGGTAGTAGAGAGAAAGAAAAGGCTAGGAGGTTGGAACATTAAAATAAAAGACAGTCTGATTGACTTGTTACAAAACACTGGGTATTTTGAAGAGAATGCCAGAGTGGAGGTTTCACAGTCACCTCTGTGAAGCTCCAGGTCCTGCCTTTACCTGAAAATGGATCATGGCCATTCCAGGTTGGTCTAGTGGGCTTGGGGCACAAAAATTGTTTGAAGGCCCAGTAATAATAGAAGGGTGAGGAAAGGCAATGTATGCTGACATAGGGGTTATTTGCAAGGCAGGCGCTAGATCCAAAAGAGGAAAACATAAAGTAATGCAAGATTACTTGCGTTAAAAGGAACAAACAAGATGGAAATCTGACAGGCATTACTCCAGCAGTGTTATAACTTGTGTTATGCATATTCTTTAGTTTGTTTTTCCTTTTTCTAATCATTACGTACCTGCTGAATTTCTGAAGTACTGTGGGATGGACAGTAGTGAAGGAGCTGGGAACTTACTCCATAGCAACCTGACCACGTGCCAAACTTCAAGGACCAGGAAGGATGGACAACCGGTTCAGGCACCTGGAAAGGACAGAAGGAAGAGGACTTGAAATTCTGAGGGAGTCAGACCAATAATAAAGCTCTTATATAATACACAGGTGTTGTGAAAGAATCCAAGCCAAGAACCCAACCTCCTGAGAAAGTCAATGACAAAAATGTATACGAAATTACCTCATAGATAAAGGCTTTGCCACACCATGGATTAGGAACTTCCAAAAACTCCCAATAAAGAGGCCACCAACTTGAATGAGGTACTTTATGTGGCCAACTCTGCACATAACTGGAAACTCATGGTGCCTGTGTTTACAAAATAAGAAAGTCCACACTCTATGCAGTTTTGTTGTAACCTGCCTCTGCTTCCACTCCCGCCATCCACTACCTTTTATGAGACTCCTCTGGGTTCCTTTGGGTGCAGCGGTGCTGCAGTGACTAAGATGATTGGAAGACCCCACTTTCAATGAGGCGCAGTGTGAAGCAACACACTGAACAGTTACACGTAGAAGTCTTTTTCCCCTTCCAACACTCTGAACTCGGATAACTTCTGATCTTGGTTTTACTTAGTGATTAGTTGTGGCTATGAAGACGACACACTACTAAAGTACCTCCTGAATATACAGAAAACTTATTACATTAGCCAGAACAAATTACTAAACCAACAATAACATAAAATCCTAATCTAACCTCTTCTAACTCTCACAATTTGCAGACAAGTCCGATGCCATCAACCTCTTTGGTGTAAAAATACAGATGATGACAACACATTGACAATGCCAAGATTGCTTTTCCTTTTACACTCACTCCTCCCTACTGCATCTCACAATGGTCATCTTTGAAGCCCCTGTCTTGCAAATCTTGCTCACATTCTCAACTGTCTCACAGCCACCTCCTTTGAGGATGAATTTTTACACTCAGCAAAGCCCTCTCTGACAAAAGCTCTCTCACCCCTTTTCATCATTGTCAATGCCTAGTTCACTCAAGGTAGCTCCTCAAAATGTCAAGCCAAAGTCAGATCCTCTGATTCCTGAAGAAGCCCATACTAGACCTAACCAATTATTGATACATTACACCTACTCTATCATTGAAGAAAGTAGTCTACGCACAACTTCAATATCACTTCAATGCCCACCATCTTTCACATGACTACCGACCTGGGACCGTAGGACCGTTCCACTTTGTCACTTTGACTACCGACCTGGCTTTAGATCATGCTGCAGCACAAAGATAACTAGGTTAAAAATGATTGAAAATGCCTTCTTGACCCTGGACAAGGGTGTGACCCCTGCCTTCTGATATTGCTGGACCTCTCCGCTGATTTTAACACATTGATCATCCCACCCTTACCCTCACATTAGAGTCCCAAAAGGTGATTAATTCACAGTGATCTGCATTGGTTTTCATCCTACCAATAGAACTGACTCAATTTTTCTAAAATGTACACCTTAAGGTCCCTGAAGATCCCAATTACCTTAGATGTCCTCAAGAGTTCTAGCTTGTCCTCCGTCATCTTCAACCATCACATTGAGCTAACATTCATCAGTACTCCAACACTCAACTCCAAATATCCAATGCCTCCAATACTGCCTGCACCTCATCCAGTTCTGGATGTCAAGAACTTGCCTGAAGTACAAGCACACAAAACAGAATACCTACAATTTGCCAAGAACAAGTACTAACTATTACACAACTGACTCAACAATATTAACCTGGACAGATTTTAACCCACACCTTTTACACAATGCCAAGTCTCTCAGATTCACTTTTGATACCTAACTTTACCTAACCTTAATTAATGCATCACTGAGGAAAACCAAGGCAATCTGGTATCAGCCAAGAATTTTGAAGTTTTTAGTGAAAATCTAGAAGCGGAATGTACCACTCATAGTTATTTGTTCTTGCTAAACTTGGGGTCCGCAATGGAACTTAGGTCGGATACAAGCTCCAGGTTAGTATCACTGTAGAGTTATCTTTCCAAGTCTGGTGTGAAGAGTTCAGTTAAACAAGGAACCTTTTGGTAGGTCCAGTACTGAGGATGGTCATCATTGTAGCACAAAGGTCTAGCCATCACTGGAGCTTAATGGGGGTGGATCATCGTGGGCCGTTGCTGTTAGCTTTCTTTGGGGAGCAACCCCTAACCGACTCTCAAACTAATTCTGATCAGTTCCTCTGTCCTTTTTTGGTTTGGCTTCAAGCTGTCTAGGTTGATAAAAGTAGGGGCAGCCATGGTGTCATGTTCCTTTGTGTGTACTATAGGCAACACCCTTTGAAGTTTAAGTGGGGCTAGGTACACTGCCTCACCAGCCATCCTGTCAGGATGGCCCATCCTGTCCACACCTAAACCCCATTTGTCCCCATGTCTGGAAGGAATCAACAATGCACATGTTTACTAGCAGAAAGGCACAGTGGTTTGGGGCACAAAAATGCCACCTTTCTCAAACTGGCACTTTCAGAATTGGGAATTAAAATCTGATCTTACCATTAATGAGGATTTTATATTACAATTTATTTGAGTGTAAACATCATTGTTCTATCTGCTTCCAATCTAAAGTTAGCACTTACTGAAACTTAATATGTTTTTAAAAAAAGCCTTTATTTCTGAGCTTTTCACAGTTACTGAATACAGAAAATTACCCCTGTAATATGGAAAAACACAAAACCCACAACAATATGTGGCCTGTCATATTCCACCTCAGCACTTCTTATGTCCCATACGTAGTTGCATTTTATATATATATATATATATATATATATATATATATATATATATATATATATATATATATACATTACAGTAAGCACATACCAGGTTGGAAGCCTGTTGCAATTCACCACACATATTAAACCTCCTGGATGCCGGAACTCAATACAGCAATGCTCAATGAGACACAACTCCCTCTCCTTCCTCTGAGCCAGTGTCGACCTCTGAGCCAGCCTTGTTAGTCCCATAATCCTAAATCATCCAGCACCCCCACCCATGTTGCAATGTCGTCCTGTACATTATCATCTATTCACGATTGTATGATGTGCTGCTCCTCTGCCACCACCCATTGCAGGACATCCTAGGCCCACAGAGCCGTTGAAGGAGCATGAGTGCCCATCCAAATGGATTGCCACCATCCTCCTTGCCAAAAGAAGGGCAAGTTGCATGAATTTGGATGACATCTTTCTTTGGGCCTCTTCACTATTCCCAACATGCACTCCTGTGGGGTGTTCAGGAGTGGAAACCCGACTGCTGCTTCGATCTAATGAACCACCTCCTCTCAGAACAAACTCTTGTTCCTACAGATCCACACTAGGTGTAAAAAGGAGACATCTCTTCCCCACTCCTAGGAGACCTAGCCTCTTGTGCCGGGTAAACTTTGCTGAGGAAAGAGGAAGTAATACACGCCCAGTGCAGGTAATTGAAACGTATAAGCTTAAACCGGCTATTGCTGGAGACAGCACTAACCAAGAAACTAGCCAACCCCCAGTCCTTATCCAAAATGGGCTCACTAGCTCTCTTTCCCAAGCATGTTGAACATGCACTGGCAGTTGTGTGAGGTCCCACCTGAGTGATTTGTAGAGTAGCATGTTTAGATGCCTCCCTTCTCCCCATGTAAGTAGCCCACCCAGCACTTGTGATGTCAGCGGCAAAGCTAGAAAAGTGCACCACACCTCCCTCACATGTTTTCAAGATTAGCATCCTGGAAGAACTAGCTGGCTCCCAACTGGAATGGGTCTCGGGCCTCCTATTAGATAATAAACACTTCTCCAGGATACAGGTCACCAGCTAAAGTACAACCCCCATCTCTCCATTTTCCCACTGAAATATCCGCAACTACAGCATAGAATGGAGGAAGGTCCAACAGGCATGACTCCTGATCGAATGGGGCTCTGTGAATCACCGTCTTCACCACCCCATTACAGGTTGTCGCCATCTGGCGTACTAGATAGGGAACTGGAAAGACCGCCCTCCCACGCTCATAAGGTGTCTAGCCAGTGTACCGATTGTGCCCCACAGTAACATCTTTTCCCAATTCTCTGCGGCCAAGCCACTGGGCCCCATACTGCAAGGGCGCTGCAAAGTAGTAGTACCGCATATCTTATAGTGCCAGTCCTCCCTCCTCCATATCTCTCTTCAGTGCTGACAGCATCACAATGCTGCGGTGGGCTGCAGAAACCAAAGATATCAATAAACTGTCAATCCTTCTAAACCCCCCCTGCTTGAGCGGGCAGTGAGAATTTTGCACAGCATTAAAGCACCTGGGAAGAAAGACCATCTTGGGATGGCCACCGTGCCCGCACAGAGAGAGGAAGTGTATTCTAAAATTGGATGGACCTTTGAAACCCTGCCAACACCTGCTCCAGATGATGGTGGTTCTGAAGCACCACCCTGTGAGCCACAGTGATTTCCAAAGACAGGAAACTCACCGTCTCCCGTTGGAAGCCAATCTCCAGTAAGTATACCCATGCTTTGATGCTCAGCCACCCATGGGAAACAACAGTGTCTTACTTTTGTTGATTCGCAGTCCAGAGATCTTGCCTAAAGCTGCCATTTGCTGCACAAGGATCAGAACTGCTTCCCTGGGAAAATGGACACATATTAGTGTGGCATCTGTGTATATCAGCACCAATTGTCCCTTGTCACCCACTGGGATCCCCAGTCCACCACCCCCTGGCGGAGTAGTGCTACCTCCATCACCAGTGCAAAGAGCAGAGGCAAGAGATGGCAGGCTTGGCGGGTGTCCCTCACCACCCTGACTGGGCCATTGGCTCTGTGTACAGCAACCTCACCCAGTTATCCAAACCCCAGCACCCTCAGCCCCACCATCACGTAGGACCGTTCCACTTTGTCGAAAGCCTTATCTAGATCAATCAACACCAATGCCATCTCCTGTTCTTCCTCTGCCACTGCTTTGTGTTTGGCACAATGTGTGCTGCAGCCCACCACTGGCATTTAATTTACAGACCCTGGGTACATGTAGTACCATTTACTAGAAACTATAAGTAAATTATAAGTAACAATCAGGTTTAGGCCAATTCTATCAAGTTTTAGGGAGCGAGAACAAGTACTTTATCCCTGGTTGATGGATGTAAAGTTCAAAGAGTTATAAAGCCATCAAAAATAAATTAGGCAACAAGAGTGGAGAAGTCAAACAGTTTGGGGGACTAGTACTAAAGGGTGTCACATTTAACTTTCAAGTTGCAAACGTACACAAGACGCTACCACTCCAGCAGCTCTGATGAATTTGTCCTGCAGCTGCACACAGGCATCTCTGATGTCCTTGTGCTTCCTGTCCTTGTGCTATGGCTGCACATTTACTGTCCTCCCAGATCAGCAATGGGTGCTGTAGTCCACTCCAGGGACTGCATGATCTTCATCAGATAACACCAGGCACACCAGGCACAAACTCTGGCTCCAACAATGGCAGCCATCAAGAGATACTTCATGACTCCATTCTGGAAATTATTTGCAACAGCACTCTGGAGAATCTTTGTGACTCCACTCTTGTCATTCTGCTCTCCACTGTCAGTGATCCTCCCTCCTAGCTTCGTTATTGTCGCCAGTGATGGAATGTCACTCCAAAGATCTGTAACTGTGAGAATTAAGCTTTTGTTTTTAATGGGAATTAAAAGTTACAGGTAAGAAAAAGGGAGACACCACCTTTCAGAACATTGTTCACATCGTTCCTCCCCACGTTCTACCATGTGTTATCCCAGTAACTGTCTAAAACATTGTTGTGTTCCGACCCCAATTTTATTCAGCTTGCGCTTAGCAGATCTGCCACACCTTTTGAGAGACCATGGGTTTATTTCTCCAAAATAAATGGTGCTCATGCCCCCTGTTTTTTTTCAACTGATGATTTTGCGCTAGTTGATTTTACCTCATATCTACAAAGACAATTGGTGGCCTTACCTTTTTGATGGCATGCAACATAGTTTCACAGTAAACACAGATAAAACAAGATTTTCATATTTGGGAGAAACATGTAAAATTATCTTTGTTTTACACTTGTAATATTGTAGAAAGAGTACATTCCTATAGATATCTGGGCCTGCTTTTTACAAGTTCCTTGAAATGGAGGGAACAGTTATAGTTAGTATTAATGCAGGTGGGAAGAACCTGTGGTGGATTGATTAGATTAATTTCTGAATATGGAACACTTTCTAAGTCCCCTTTAATCACCAGTTTTAAGAGTAAGGTTATATAAATTGTCTTGGATAGTTCTGAAGTTTTGGCTTGTGATCATTTCACAAACTGGCACTCCAATGTGAAGCTTTCTTGGAAACATTTTAAATCTGTCGCCAAACATGATGATCTAAGCATTAAGGTCCAAACTGAGGCTCTCATTGTGAGTGGTATGGTCATGTGGGGATTCATGTGTTAAGATTTGTATATTGCCTCTTCTACAGGGACCAAGCACACCTTTTCTCAAGCTCCTGGAGAGAAATCCAAAATAATTAAAATTGTTGGCTTCTGCAAAATTGAGCCAGGTAAACTTTTATAAAGTACATCACGTTATTCATGGAGTGACAAGAAATTGGACTGTTTTGCATCACAACAGGTTTTGAAAAATTGAGCCTTGTTAACTTCAACTGAGAGAGATACACTCATCCTCGTATGAAGACACTATCTGATTGTGAAATGACGATTGCAGTAATGAAAATTAAGTCTGGCCTGGACCTCTGAATTATAGATTCTTCCTTGGCCCCTTAGATAAGCTAAAAGAGATGTATATGCTCTTTGGAATGCACTTTGAAAGTAAATTCCAAATTACCCACATTATATTGGATTTTCTAATACTTGGAGTTACGCCAAAAGAGTCTAAACCCTTTTTTTTCAAAGTACAAATTAACATCTCTTCAAGCAGCAAAGATTTTATTACTGAAAATGTACACAGACATGGCTTTGGGCTTGGGCAAATATAGCTAACTGTAACAATGTATCCAGGAAGTTCCTAAAGCGGTTAATGTTGAATGCATGTATGTATTATATGATGTTTTATGGACAATTTGTCTTAATTAACATGTGTTTAAACTTGAACTTGAAATATACAGAACTATTTAAACCTATAATAGAGCTATTCTAGTAAATTATAAAGCTAATATCTTTGGAACAGTTTTTGCTGAATGCATGCATTTGGATCACCAGGTCAACTTAGTTGTGGCTTCTTTAAACTGTCACCCGGAATTTTGTTGTGAGTCCTGCCTCTTTTAGGTAGTGAAAACTGAGACTAAATTGATAGAGATTTTTTTGAAGAAAACTAGGTCAATATAATGCTCTCATTATCAGTACCTCTAGAAAAAACATTGCTTATTTTCAGATGGTCCAAAATTCAGAATCTCACACATGAAGGACCAAGCATTGGCCTCCAGTAATAGCAAGGATAAACTTTAAAGTCCCTATGTTGACCCATAAGGTTACATAGGGCTGTGATACTAATTAGCTGAAAGATAGTGTACGTCCATTCAGCTCTACTGGACACTATGGTCAAGTGGTAAACAACTTTTAGAGCTGTGGGGGAGGAGGTAATTCACTGCATGATCCACCAAGTTTTGGAATGAGCTACCATAGTGGGTATAACGTCTGGATGAACATCTATCCTTTACAAAAGTTTTATAAATATCACTTTTTCCTAGTTTCTAAATTTACTGCAATTGCTCATGCACTAAGTGATTGATAACTCCTCAAAACATGGTGGAATTGACTGGGTTTTATGCAGAGCCACTGGAATTATGTTATTGATCTTCATTTGCTGCATAATTATAGATTTGTCACATTTGCCACATAGCCTATCACCTACGGCACAATCTGCAGACATTAACAAAAAAAATTGTTTTAAGCTCAAACAGTTCTAAAATGTCTAAAAATACAGCGGCAGGGGCAGTGCAATGGAAGGCCTTTTGCATAGATTAATTCATCACCTTTGTGTTGCTTATTGCTCTATGTAGGTGTTAAACTCATACTACTGAGATGCAACTAATGCCCAGACAGTGTTAACAGGTGTAAGAATGACAAAATAAAGAAGTAATACTATCACAAAATGCAGACAGTGTAAACAGGTGTAAGAATTACAAAATAAAGAAGTAATACTATCCCAAAATGCATAATTTGCCTTTTCTTACATCTTAATTTACTCAATTCTGCCCCTTAATTTGGCCCTCCCCTGCTGCATAAATTGAGTGTCCTGCTTAAATGTCATTCCTGTGCCAAATATATTGAGTGTCCTTTGCAGTGTAAATCAGCACATGATATTGACTGGGTACATGGTGCCATGGACTTGCTCATGGGTGTTACCTCGTTTCTCGTCACACCTGTATTTAAAAGAAGAAGCCAGATAAGAGGATTTCATTTCCCATCACCTATCTTCAAAGGAAGTGACATCAGTGGATCTTCCATCATCCATCAGCAAAAGAAGTGATATCATTGATTTCTCGCCCATGGCACCCTGTCCTCCTCCTTCCTCCAAGGACCTACTTAATGGCAGCTGCAAGGTGGACGTGACAAAGACAAGCCTGTCTGTGCCCGTTGACTCCTAGTCCACACCCAGTGCCAGGAACCCTTGTTCTCCCCCTACTCACTGCTACTCTGACACTTTCCGCCGTGCTCCCAACCCCAGCCTCCTCTCACTCCACTGCTGCCACACTGCATCACACAACACAGAGAATGAGTGTTCATGTGCATCTCCTGCAAGTTCTCATGCACTCTCATGTACCCCAGATCCACCACTCCCGTGCCAACAGCACCCATCACCCATGTGATCAGACTCCCACAAACCAGCACCGCTCACGCTACACAGACCAAACACCACCCACACAACATACCACACTCTCATGCAATATCCTCAACACCTGCTCACTCATCAAACTCGCTACATAGATATAGGGCCTACTGCATAACCACTCCCTAGATCGGGTCTTCATCATGTAAACATGGCTACCCACCCACCCACAATGAGGTACCTATTGGCCCAATTTTCTCCTCAATCATCATCACAGCAGACAAACCAATAATTATGATGATGTGGGCAGACCATGCCCTTCTCGGTTTCAGCATAGCCATCCACACCACCACAGACCTACTACTTCTGAAATAATCTGCTGCAGCTGGAAAAGCATCACTGAAGAGGAATGGGCTTCCACTCTCTCCGAGTACCCGCCTGAGCACACCAAAAATTTGTCGAAGGCCACCAAGAACTTCACAGCTAGATCAGCGCATGGTCCAGTATCTTGGCTGCCATCAAGCGCAACCCGGAGGCAAGAGTCTGACCACAGGCCAGTTGACATACAGAGAAACTACAAGCTGATGAAACGCCACTGCAAGCAACTGGAGCGCAAATGGAGAACAAGTATGGACACCACAGATAAAGACATCTTCAAGTCATCCCTAAGACACAATCACCAGCAGATACGGAACACCAAGCACACAACTCTAGTAGATCCCATTGACACCAGGACTAAGAGCAGCAAGGAAATCTTCACTATAATTAAAGATTTCACCGGCCCTCCTGCTACCTCCAACAACATCACCCCCTCACAAGACGTTTGCAACAAGCTTCCAGAATTCTTAGGTAACAAAATCACCTCCATATATAAAATCTTCAGTCCTCAGCTGGACCCTGTCAGTGTCACAGCTCAACTTTCCTTGCCTTGTGGCCCGCTGTCACCACCATAAAATCACTGCTACCATGAAGACCATCCACTCGGGAGCCCCATCTGACCCTTGCCCATACCATGCCTTAACCACAGGACTCCTACCAATCAGTGAAGCACTAACACCCATCCTCAATGCCTTGATAGACTCAGTCACATTGCCAGACACCTGGAAACATGCCACCATCATGCCCCTGCTCAAGAAACCATCTGCTGCTCAGACACACTTTCCTACTGCAGACCTATCTCCCTACTACCAGCAAATGTCTTAGAGACACTATTCAACCAACCCCTTACCAACCACCTAAGTAACCAGCAGCTCATTGATACCACACAGGCCATATTCAAGCACAACAACAGTACAGAAACAGCACTCATCACTTCCACAGATGACATCAACATCACCCTTGGTAGAGGAGACACAGAACCCTTATTACTCTGGACCTCTCTGGCACATTTTACACAGCCTCACACCCCATCCTCATCAGCACCTGCATGAGATTGGCATCCAAGGACCCGCACTCCACCGGATCTGCTACTTTATAACAGATAGAACACAAGCTGTCAGCCTTGCACCCTAATCATCGAAAGCCTGCAAGCTCATCTGTGGAGTGTCTCAAGGTTCATCACTAAGCCCCACCTGCTACAACTCATGCATTATCCTTATGGCCAATGTCACCCGTGCACACAACATCAACATCTATTTTGACGTCACACAACTCATACTCTCCGTCTCCAATAAGACGCCAACACAAGAAACAAGTTTACTGCCTGCATGTCTCTTATCTAAATGAAAGCCAACTCAACGCCGACAAGACAGAGGAAGTGATCTTCAGCAAGAACACCTCACCATAGGACTCCAGCTGGTGGCTGTCCAAACTGAGACCCAAACCCAGCACCCACTCCAGGAACCTCAGAATAATCATCAAGATTAAACTGAATTTGACCGCACAAGTCAACATTGTCACTGCATCCTGCTTCCACACCCTGAATATGCTGAGGAAGACCTTCAAATGACTCCCCCCCAAAAAATGAAAAAACTGTTACCAACACCCTAGTCACCCAAGTTGGACTCCAGAAACACCCACTATGCTGGGAACACTGGGCAACTCACAAGAAGACTACAGACCATTCAGAACTCAGCAGCCAGCCTCATCCTCAACCTACCACAAAGAACTCACATCCATGGACGGCTCCTTCACAATGACGAAGGAGCATCACCCCACTGGTTGAGCCAGCAACTGAAAAAAAAACAATATTTTAATATCATTTTATTTATTAGCTGCTGGCTCAGCCAGTATGTGTAGGGAGGGGCAGCGGTGGTCCATGAGAAGGAGGAGGAGTGGAGTCAGTGCACTAAGAGGGCTTGTCAGTTTTGCCGGCTGTATTAGGCCGGCCAAACTGACATGCTTACTTAGGTTTCTCCATCCCTGTTGTGCAACACAGCAGGGTCGGAGAAACTCCACAGACTCCAGTGCACTGTCTGAGCAGCAGACCAAGCCACTCAGACCAATCATGATGCTCTCTCGTGCTAAGTATAGCATGAGAGAAACACCATGATTGCGTGGAGAGCCTGTGCTAGTGTACCAGGGACTGCTGGGACACCACCACCATCGAGGGAAGTGGATTGAGGCGACCGGTGGCAACAGCTGCAGAAACAGGTAAGTTTTTTTTTAAACTATTATTTTATTTCCCAAAAGTATCCCCCCATCTCACCACTCCCATTGAGATTTGCAGTAGTCACTGCTGATCACGTCACACCATGCCTTAGGGAGCTCCATTGGCTCCTGATACACAAATGTGCACATTTCAAACTCCTCACACACACATTTGAGGCACTAAAGTTATTTTGTCCAACCTACCCGAACAGTCACATATACTTCCACCAACCACTCAGACACCTTCACTTCCCAGGAACACTGCTCATACACATCCCATGCATACACAGTAACAGAACAGGAGGACAGCTGTTCTGTTGCATTCCTCCTAAATCAGAGCCTCTTCCTCTTCTTGAATTCCACAAGAAGCAAAAGACCTACCTTTTCAATTAACCAGCCTACCATAGGCAGGGCTAGGCACACACACCTACTCAGTGCCAGGATACCCATGCAAGTGAAAGCGCACTTTACTAGTACACATAAGATTAAATAAATTGGACACATGGCAGTGAATGGCACCTGGGAGTATGTGGACAGATGTGCTTAGTGACCTCTGAGGCACACCATGAATGTGGTATTCACTGGCCTATTAGGCATACCTAGATAGTATGCACTGATGCTATATATTGACAAAAGCTAGGCAAATGATAATGACTATCCAACAGCATATTTGGGCACAAGGTGGCATTGACTATTCATTGGCATATATCTTGCCAGTGAGCACTGTTAGGCTTGGCATCGTTGGCGTGGTCTCCCATAACTTTTTGCCTCCGCTTCCCAAGTTGTTTCTCTGTGATTGGACTCTGTTTTTGCTGTTTTGTTTGCTCTGGACACTTTACCACTGCTGACCAGTGCTAAAGTGTAAGTGTTCCCTGTGTAAAGTTATATGTGTAATTGGCTTTCCATGATTGGCATATTTGATTTACCAGTAAGTTCCTAGTAAAGGCCCTGAGGGCCTGTAACTCAAATGCTAATAGTGGGCTTGCAGCACTGGTTGTGCCATCCACATGAGTAGCCCTGTAAACATGGCTTAGAGCTGCCACTACAGTGTCTATGTGTACAGCATTACACTGCCAATTCAACTTGCCAAGAGTACCCACTTGGCAGGCCTAAACCTTCCATTTTTATAAATGTAAGGCATCCCGAAGGTAGGCGCAAAGTAGCCCCATGGGCAGGGTGCAGTGTATGTTAAAGTTGGGACATGTACTGATGTGTGTTACATGTCCTAACAGTGAAATAAGAGCTAACTTCAGTTTTCACTGTTGTAAGGCCTATCTCTCTCATAGGTTAACATGTGGGCTGCCTTTAAATATTATTAAAGGGTAGATTCCCATTGGGAGCAGGTAGACATGTGGAGTTTAGGGTCTCTGAACTCACAATTTAAAAATACATCTTTTAGTGAAGTTGGCTTTTAGATTGTTTGAAAATGCCACTTTTATAAAATAGGCATTTTCTTGCTTAAACCATTATGTGACTCTGCCTGTTTGTGAATTGCCCATCTGGGTAAGTTTGACAGTTGGACTGTTTGTGAATCTCCTCTAGACAGTGACACAAAGGGAGCTGGGGTGTAGCCTGCATATCCTAATGGGCCATTTGTGCTGGAGGGGAGGGGAGGAGTGGTCACTTACACCTGAATGGGCTTTACCTGTCCTCACACAATGCAACAACCTGGTGTGAGTTTTGAGCCTGGCCTGAGCAAGGCCAGGCTCCACCAGGGGGTTTGCCAACTTCAAAGGCAGAAAGGGGTATAAGTATTGGACCCAAAATCCCTGGAAATCAGATTCAGACTGGAAACAAGAAGAACCTCTGCCAAGGGTTGGCCTGCAGTAGCTGCTTTTGCCAGAGAGAACAAAGACTCACTTTTGAGTGACTTCCCACTGGTGAAGAACCTCCAAGGGCTTCAACGGAGCTTGCCTCCTGTTGTTGAAGTTTCAGGGACATCAAAGACTTCTCTTTGGCAGCACCTGGACTCTCTGCTGAGACTCCTACCCTGCCAAATGGTGCCCTAACATGTCTCTGGGCCCTTGATAGGTAAAGCTGGTGGAAAGGACAGAAATCCACACACAGACCGCCGTGCTGGGAAACTTTCGACACAGCATCCGCAAGGGGGATGATAAACCACGTACCACCGGCCTCACGGTTAAAATAGATGCTCCACCTGCATCGCGGCTGGGAGATCGACGCATCATGGCTGGAGAAACGACGCGCAACACCTTCTAGCGGTTGCTGATAATGATGCAAGCCCCACGCAGTGTGGTTTCCTGACACCGTCCAACCGGATTTCGAATGCACCATCGCTGGGCGTGAAAAATCAACGCAAAGCCTGCCCGGACCTGAGGTGCCCATCTGAGAATCAACACATCACTCTCTTGCGGGAGAGAAGAAATGAAGCACGCCGACCCAACCAGAGAAGGAACGACTTGTGCACGTTGGATTTTTGTTTTTCTGGTCTTGTTTGATTTTAGATAAATATTACCTATTTTTATAAACTGGTGTGGTTCCCATTTTGTAGTGTTTCACTGTATTATTGTGTGTGTTGGTAAAAATACTTTACACATAGCTTCTGAAGTTAAACCTGCCTGCTCGTGCTAAGCTACCAAGGTGTGAGTGGGGGTTAACTGAGGGTGATTCTCCTTAACACTGACTAGAGTGAGGGTCCTTGCTTGGACAGGGGAAAACCTGAATGCCAACCAAAGACCCCATTTCTAACAGGCACTGACCCCCTTTGAGCCATACATGGGCTCATGGCATTAACTGACCTACTGGGATAACATTGCACACAGTATTGACTTGACTGGTGTATGCTGCATGCCTCGGACATGTGTATTGGCACTTTGGTGAATCATACATGGCTTAAACTGGCATGTGAGGTGGCATGTCTCAGCATATAATTAAAGTGACTGGCATATGGAGGTTATATAGCAACATGGCACTGTAATCTGAGTAATAACTATGCTATCTAAGGTCCTGAATTTTATCAGATTAAGCACATATGTAGAGCACAAAACAATACTATCTAGGCCAGTGGTTCTTAAAATTTTGACTTCTGTGGTCCCCTACTTTATCATCATTGGACCCCCAGTGAATCATTATTGGAATTCGGGGACTTCCCACTGAGTCATTACTGGAAGATGGAGACGCCTGCCTAAACATTGTTGAAGATTTGAACTGCAAAACAACACACATAAATTACAGAAATATGCATTCATCAAACATATTCACAAATAACACATTTACAATTTTAAAAAGTGCTTTTAATAGGAAGGTGAAACTTGCTTAAATTCAATTTAAGCTACACATTGTCCATACTACGTTCCCTTTTTTCAAATACCACTTGGGGGTTAACTAACCCCAAATGCCTCTCGAAAGTATTTGATTCACTCAGAAGACCATGAAAAACATAGAATATGTATTTGTACAACAAGCTTAGACCTTTAAGGCATCTTGGTAATGAATAGCAGCTGTGTTTTAATAATCAATGCAACTGTACTCGTTTTATCAACCTCACAAGGATAAAAGGCATGGAAATAATAGCCTGCTGAGCGGGTAAACTGAACTATTTTGTAAGTGCCCTGCAAAAACTGCCTGTGATCCCTTTGACTCTTTAGCCGACTGCTGAGAAAAAACAGTGCTTATCCTATTGCAAATCCTAATCTATAAGTATTACAATGCAAAATAAGAAACCATTTCTCCATTGTTTGTTTTTGGAAGTTGTGCTTGCTTAAATTAAATGTGTTTATAATAATATTATAATAATAATTATAGTAATGTGGCGCTATTATTTAAGTGTATTTCTCAATGATTGTAATGATTTTTGGTAAAAAGAAAATCATCTTTATTGACCACTCATATACAATAGCGACATTCTGACTTTAGTGGTCTCCCCTGACGGCTGGAAAACAAAATCGGCTCATGGCAATCAAAGTTTGGAATGATTTATTGACAAAAGAAAAATGTATTATCAGTGAATCACAGATTAAGTCAGACAGAGGTGCCGTCTGTGATTGTAACATAAGTAAGCTATCAAATGTAAACGCATGGCACAAATATGGAGTGCCTGATTTAGAAAGATAGACGTAAACTTTTGTGTAAGGTTACTACTTTTTGGTATTCACAAACTACTTGTCGAGTTTTAGGACTCTGCACTCCCTATACTTATGTGTGCAGAGTTCTATGCACCGGGTGACTCACCGGTCTATACACCATGCTCCAAGCCTAACGACACCATCAACATATAAAATGGTCATCAAGAGTAGAGGAAAAATGTACAGATTGGATGAACACTAAAAATGAAGACCACCTGGTCCATCTTTGCACAACAACAGAGGTTGGGTGTTTAAAGTATGAACCACTGGACTAAAAACTTAAAAGAATTAAGAAATTTTCTCTGTATGGAGACCTAAAATAATAGAACCAGAAGCCCATAAAATCCCAACATGTGGCACACAAACAACTTAATGTGGGAAAAGAGGAAACAAAATAATTATTAGACAGGTACAAAAACTTCAACACTGGCAAAAGAGACATTGAAAGTGAAAAGAAATAATCAATCAAATGAAGAGCTATAAAACATTTACTCAGTGTGAAACAGGTAGCTAAAAAAAACTGGGTGGTTTTACATAAGGCATATCTGGGATTAATTCAGCCAAATTCTGATGTTGGGTAAACAGAATTGACTCTGGGAAACACCAGCCACACAAAGGAAATCAGCCCTTCTGAGTGGGAAGAATTCATTGAAGCCCAATGTGCAATAAAGGAAGAAACAACGAAAGGAGAAATATTTTATTTTCCTTCACTTCTTGTTTGAGACTCAATCTACTAATTAAAAAATTGTGATTAAAAACTCAAGAATCCCCCAAGAGCAAACAATGTTCCAAATGTTTTAATATGGCCCAACAAGAAATAGCTTGCAAAGATAATAAAGAAGAAATGCATAGTTGTGGCTCCATGGCCAGGCAGGATTCTGGCATCCATTTTAAAAAATAAATCTGAATTCTGGCTAGATCCCTTGGCAACAAGCTTGAACAACTGCTTTCACCCCAAACTAATTTTGACCTCATGGCAAGGTTGCTACATCTACCCATCTACAAAAATAGCAAACGGGTGTGATCCATCAAATTACACATTTATCACTCTCCTAGATGTAGAAGTCCAATATTATGCTTCACTGATTCTAGCAGATATCCACGACTGGGCAACACAATATAAAATGATTCCCTGGTATCAAAGGGGCTTTAAAGTAAATAGCAGCATGCTAGATAACATCTGACTTTCTCTTACTTTATCAATGACACCTTGACACCTTGAAGACAGGTACATCACTATACATTTACTTCATTGACTTTTGAAAAGCATATAACAGCTTAGACAGAGGTCTTGTATGGTCCAAATTGGCCAAGTGGGGTATTCCCAGTAAAACAGTAAATGCAATTATTCTGCTGTACTCAAACAATTTGGTGCAATCAAAACTAGATATGGAAGGAACCCTGACTAATAAAATACTGGTTAGCAGAGGTCTGAAATAAGGCTGTGTATTTGCCCCACTCTAATTTAACGTATTTGTTGCCAACATGGAAGCAGCAGTTGTGAATCCTAGAGCATTTCCACCCAAGATCAGTCACCACCAGCTCAAGATTCAGATGTTTTGCTGATAATCCTGCTAGTCTAGATTTTATCCATATAGGGCTTAAATACTTACTAAACATTCTCTTCAGTTACTGTCAACACAACAAGCTTGTAAATAACTATGCTAAAACAAAAGTCATAACTTTCACTAAGAAAGGAAAATTCATAAGAAAACGGATGCCAGATCTCAAGTACTGCAGCATATAAATATCTAGAGGTGGTCGTCAAACCTGCAAGCCATCACAAGGTCCGTATGCAAGAGTTGAAAAAGCGAGAGGCTGGTTTTAGGTTTACACTAACTAAAATAGAACACCACCTACATGGACTCACCTTTAAACCAATACAGAATGTGTTACATGCAGAATTGATACGATGATTAATGAACAACTGATTGCCTTCCCACTCAAATTCGACAATTGGCTCAACAGAGTACAGATTTGACCATAGCCTATAATTTTCAAACTAACCAACTCTTTTAGATGAGCCCCATTTTGTTTTGTGTTCAAACTCAAGGAGCAATCCCTAAATCAAAAAGCTGTGTTATTAACATTTTGGTGCAAATTAAAGCAGGCAGATACAGGCACATTAAAAAAAACAGCTCTGTGAGGAGGCTATGGAGACAGTATGGTCCACAATCACCAAGTCCATCACGGGAACATTTTTTATGACACCTTTCTGTGACACCAAGACTTTCAATCAACTTCTTAGCATGATTCTCGAAACAGAGGTTGTTGCAAAATCAGGTCAAATCAATATATACTGAGGCCTTCATTACGGCTTGGGCGGTCTTTAAAAGACTGCCGAAGCCACTGCAGCCAACCGACCGCCAGTGCTGGTGGTCTGCTGACCACCATATTAGGAGTCATTGGAGGCCTTCTGCCCGGAGTCCGACTCTGAAAAGGAGGGTGCATTGCCAGCACCACCACACCAGCAAGACTCTGCCCGCCATATTACAAGCCGTAATACGGCTTGGCGGAGTCTTGCTGGCGTGGTGGTGCTGGTGGTGCAAAAATGCAGGACCCATCCCCCCCGGATGATCAGCTCACCGGATAAGGTAAGGTAATCATCCGAAAGGGCGGAGTGCTGGGTGCATCTGTGTGCGTGTATGTATACGAAAGTAGGTGTATAAGTGTGTATTTGTGAGTGGGGGTGTCTGTGTGCAAGTGTGCAAGTGAGTGGGGGTGCATCTGTGCAAGTGTGAGTATGCAGAGGGGGAGTGAGTGAATGTATGCGTGCGTGGAGGGGGTGGCGGTCTGCATGAATGTGGAGGGGGGTGAATGTGGTACATGTGTGAGCGATTGTGGATGGGAGGGGGGTGAGTGAGTGTTGGTGGATGGGGAGGTGGAGGGTGTTTGTTGGTGCGTGTGTGCATTTGTTTGTGTAAGTGGACGGGGAGGGGGTGCATGTTTGTGTGAGTGAATAGGGAGAGCAGGTGAGTGTATATATGCAGTGCAGGGGGAAGGGGTGAGTGAGTGTATGTATGAGGTGCAGGGGGAGGGGGGATTGAGTGTATGTATGCAGTGCAGGGGGAGGGAGTGTGGGGGGCTTTTGGATGGATGTGTACGGTTGGAGGGTGTATGTAAGTGTGTGGACAGGTGTGTATGTAAGTGTGTAGACAGGTGGGAGGGAGTGCATGGAGGTGTGGGAACATGTGTGTATGTGTGTGCCAGCGACAGGAATGAGGATTCCTGTTGTCAGGTGCGTTACCACCAGGGATTTTGTGGCAAGGTGACCACCACGGAGAGCCTGGAGGTCTGCAGCCTTGTAATCCGGCCGGCAGGCTGGGGCCTACCGCCGGGCTGGGGGTGCTCACCGGCGGCTGCATCAGTCTGACTGCACCGACGGGCCAAGCAGCATTGTGGTGGTATATCCTCTGCCAAACCCCACAACTTGAAAAGTGGCAGTCTTTAACACCAGGTCTGTGGTGGTGAGACCGCCACAGCAAGACTGGCGGTCTGATGACTACCAGCCTCGTAATGAGAGCCTGAGGGTCTGACCAAAGCAGCATGCCAAACTATTAGCGGCCACTTTCACCAACGGGGTTATATAAGACTATCTGAACCTTTCACTGGCATGGACTACAAAAAATAACTTTTTGAAACTACTCTGTGCACTGTTTGATATCGGCAAAATATGCCAAACTTGGAAACACATGTGAATCAACCAGGTATGCCAGTTCCGCACTTACTATAAAGAGTCACTAGCTCACGTTGGGTGTGTCTGAAAGAAAGCAGATTTTGCTTCAGAAGTTTCATGAAGCAAATATTAGAACATGTTCCAATGCAGTTTCTTTGTGTTTTTCTAGAAACAACTGCCTGCTTATTAGCAGATTCACAAAAGTCATGAAACTTTTTCTAGCTGCACTGAAAAATTGCAGAACACAGGGCAATGAATAGAGGGCCTCACTGCTGGCGTTTATCATCAGTACTGATTTGCACTAACCTTCATATGGGATATTTTAATGGAACTTTTTAATCGCAACATTAAATTGAATTGACACCAATGTATTTATATGCAGAATTCTGATTTTATATTGAATAGTTTTATTTCATTCTCAATAAAATTATTATTATTATTAATATTGTTATTATCATTAATATCACGTTTTCCTGTTTTTATTTCTGACATCAATGCATTGGAATTTTCACCTCTACTCTGGAAGGGGAGTGCTAAATCGGTCGTCTTCCCATGTACTGTGCTTAACCACTTAGCTGCCAGGCCTTTCCCCCCTCAGGTGCCAGGCCTTTTTTTGGCTATTTGGGGAAGTTTGCGCTTATGCCCTCATAACATTTTGTCCACCTAAGCTGGTGGTCATTTTTGTAGATCCTACAATGTCTTACTACAGAAAATACAGCTGAAATAAAAACTATTGAAATTGTGGTGAAAAAAACAGCCATTTTTCTCCACATTTTAGTCTGTAACTGTTTCCTGCGATGTCAGATTTTCAAAAGCAATATACCGTTACTTCTGCTGAACTCTTCTAGTTGCGGGAATATATAGGGCTTGTAGGTTCATCAAGAACTGTAGGTACCAGAGCCAATAAAGGAGCTGCACCTTGCAATGAGTTTTCATTGCATACCGGGTATACAGCAATTCATTTGGTGAAATATAAAGAGTGAAAATAGGTATCAAGGAAACCTTTGTATTTCCAAAATGGGCACAAGATAAGGTGTTAAGAAGCAGTGGTTATTTGCACATCTCTGAAATCCGGGGTCCCATACTAGCATGTAAACTACAGGGCATTTCTCAAATTAACGCCTTTCTTACACACTGTCTTACATTTGGAAGGGAAAAATGTAGAGAAAGACAAGGGGCAATTCTGTGTTCCCCCAAGTCTCCTGATAAAAATGGTACCTCACTTGTGCGGGTAGGCCTAATGCTCGCGACAGAAAATGTCACAAAACACACCATGGACACATCAAATTTTTACATTGAAATCTGACGTGTTTTTTGGAAAGTGCCTAGCTGTGGATTTTGGCCTCTAGCTCAACCTAGGGAAACCTACCAAATTTGAGAATTTTTTAAAATGATACACCTAGGGGAATCCAAGATGGGGTGACTTGTTCGGTTCTCATCAGGTTCTGTTACCCAGAATCCTTTGCAAACCTCAAAATCTGGCCAAAAACCCCTTTTTCCTCACATTTCGGTGATATCTGAAAGGAGCCACAAATTTCCTTCCACCCAGCATTCCCTGAAGTCTCCCAATAAAAATGGTACCTCCCTTGTGTGGGTAGGCCTAGTGCTCACGATAGGAAATGCCCAATACATAAGGTGGACACATCACATGTTCCCAAAGAAAACTGACCTGTTTTTTTGCAAAGTGCCTAGCTGTGGATTTTGGCCTCTAGCTCAGCTGGCACCTAGGAAAACCTACCAAACTTGGACATTTCTGAAAACTAGATATCTAGGGGAACCCAGGTGGGGTAACTTGTGGTGATCTCATCCGGTTCTGTTACCCAGAATCCTTAGCAAATTCCAAATGTGGCAAAAAACACTTTTTCCTCACATTTTGGTGCTACAAAGTTCTGGAATCTGAGGGGAGCCACAAACTTCCATCTACCCAGCATTACCCACGTCTCCCGATAAAAATGGTAACTCACTTGTGTGGGTAGGCCTAGTTCCCGCAAAAGGAAATGCCCAAAACACTATGTGGACATGGGGGTCAGAAATGGCCTAAAATAAATTTGCCTAAGGGGTCGCTCCCCATCTGTAAACAAATTAAAAAAATTAAAGTCCCTGGTGCCTAGTGGTTTCTGCCCCCCCCGGCAGATCGACCTAATACAAATAGGCCTATCTGCCCCTGGAGGGGCAGATAACAAATAACAATTCGCCCTCAGGGTAGCGACCGTTGCCTAAGGGGTCGCTCCCCACATGCAAAAAAAATAAAAACAACAAAAAAAGATCCCTGATGTCTAGTGGATTCTGCACCCCCTGAACTCTCAGAGAGACATCAAAGGAAAGGAAAGGCCTTTCCTTTCTGTTGATGGCTCTCCTGCCCCCAGCCTCTGATTGGAAGAGAAATGCTTTTGCGTTTGTACCCCGATCTGTGCTGGAAACTGAGCGATTGCTCGCTGACGTCATCAGACGTCACTGGGGGTGGGGGTGGGGGTGGGGGCCGGGGTGAATGGGGTACCGATTCCCCTTCCATTCCTGCCCATGGGAGGGGGTGCTTGACTATCGAGGGGAGTGCTAGCGCTTCCCCCGAGGGCCCATAGCAGGACGTAACAGTTACATCCTCAGTACCTGAGCGGTGCAAACGAGGATGTAACAGTTACATCCTGGGCACCGAAGGGGTTAAAGTTTTATCCTATCAGTGCTACTATTACTGCTGTATGCCTTTGGCGGACTCCATAGCTGAGAACCATACTGTTTGTGAAAACTGTCAAAATAATATTAACTGGCGGCTTGTTAGATAATGAAAATAGTTCATGACAGCCTGGCATGTAGCCTAAAAGACAGTTAAGAAAAATGTGGTTCGGAGGAATCGGCCCTACAGTTTAAAAGCATATGCTAGTCACCTCAGAAGCTGTGCTGATTGCTGACTACTGTGGTAACGCACCATGGCTCATTTACACGTGACTTAATGATTCATTTGGAAATTGAGTTAGGTAAACGCAATCTGCATCAACTGTAGAATATGTGTTATAGATCTTGAAGAAGGCAAACCTGCAAGAAGGCTTGCACATATTTTAATATTTTCACGGGTTATTTGGTGCTTGATCCACCTTAATTAAATTAATTAGATAAACCCTTCTCACTGGAGGCTTTCACGTCTCTTCACATATATAATCGAGTCCCCCTGAGTCATCAACCAGGCCCAAGCTTAAAAGAGGCACTCACATATTACCTTAGACGGAGGAGAAGAGTTCATTGGCTAGGCAACTATCACTGAAGAGCTTTTTAATAGGTGATATATTACAAACTCTTTCTGGTGCTCTGTGGTACACCTATGAATAGCGCCAGCAAAAGTTGGGGAACCTAGTGGTGGAACGGCCCCCGCAGCCCCTTGGGTGAGGGATGGGGCCTGAGCTTCAGGGGGCCCCATTATCACAGTAACTGGGCCTGAGAGTTCCTGAGTAAGTCTGGGGGGGCAGCTCCATGTACTTTGTAGGGGGGGCCCTCTCAAGTTTTGTTACACCACTGTGCAGTGGACCATGAGGTTAACTGAGCTATAGGGGTTTATGATGGATGGTGCTTGACAAGAGAGATTTTGGTATTAACAACCCAGTAACCACATCACTCTTTACTAGAATTGAGGAAGTAGTGGGTGGACTTTTAGTGATTGGATTAGGGTCATCCACCACTGGCATGCCACTTGCTCTTTTAAAAACCCCTGCTTGGCTGACTGATGCTTCAAAACCAGTCTGGTCACGTGTAAGAACGAAGAATCCTCACCTGATCAATAGGTTTCTCTGTTGCCTATCAGAGTTGTATCTCCCTTTGACTTGACTCTCAACTTTCAGAACTTTATCCTAAGCAAGTTACCTGAACTAGTGCAAAGGAAAATTTGAACCTGCATCTGCAGAGAAACCTGCCTGATTAAGAACTTTCTTTTGTACCCTAGGCTCATGAGGGGCAAATGATGCCCTGAAACCTGCAGGAGGCTGTTACTTAGAAATGGCCTGCAGTAAGAATGCTGGGTTTGGTAGAACCATCTCTAAAGAAGCACATCTGAAGTGGGTTTTGGTATAACTTACTTTATTGTTGTATATCTTGACACATTTGCCAGATTATTTGCTGGGTGTTTTGTTGACCTGCAATCAACTTAGACCTTACCTGGAAGGACATCACTTCATGAATTAATGTGCAGCGCCTTCAGCTACTTAGATTCTGTAGTTGCTCAACATATTCCAAGTGGAGGTTCTGCATCTTCAAGCTGGAGTTACCACCTGAGTCTTGCCTCCTTCCCCCGCTGAGGGCAGAACATTGAATATTTCCCTAAATTAACACCTTCTCCCTGCTGGAGTTTGAGGCTGCCACTCATCTGGTTCATTACGATACTGAATTACTTCAGGTCCCCTCCTTGCACGAACTAGTGTAAGGAAGACATTATTGATAAGTGAATTAATGATGTATATAAACATGAAACTGGAAATTTGTAATTTTAATATGGTTTTGCACTTTTTGATAAATCTAGGCATGATAAAACATAAATAAATAAATAAATCTTCTCCTCTCCCTAGCCCTGCACATAGCACAACCTCAGAAATTAGTTAGTCAGTGTGAATCAGGTGTCTAGCACCACCTATGACTTTCATAAGAGGCTTCAAAGACTTTGGGAAGTTTTTGTAACTTGCCTCAACTATGTAATTTTTACTGTTGTTTGGTAATGCTGTTACATGTCACACCTCACATATTGTCTCTGGGGAATGCTTTACTTGTTAGACCAAAAGTAGGGCAAGATACCCTTTCCTCCATGGAATCCTCAGTCCCAGCAATGTAGCAAAGGCGCACATCATGACTGTCGCCTCCATTCGACTACGTATTTTAATACAGCATTGGGTTTTGATGTTGAATTGTTCCTGAGTTTTTGGTCACTGGTGTAGATGTGCACTGATAGAAAACATGTGGTAATACTAAGATCACTTGTATGACAGATGCAAAAATATTTGCATGTGTTGTTATTCTCCATTTTACACAATTTACTTATTTTGGTAGAAACCTCAGAATACAGCCATATCCAAATAAATATATGGCTGTATTCTGAGTACATGACTTTTTTCTAGCAAAAATCTTTGTTTGGTTATATTACTGTAATTAACAAAAAAAAAATCTTTATACATTTTAAAGATTTGCAGCCAAAACAGTGGTGAAGGCCATGCCGACCTATGTAAATGTATGTAGAAATTACAAATCCTTTACACAGGAGGAACAAGAAAAAGCTTTAAAGCATAAAAACATAAATAAAAAAGACACAGTGAGGCATGTTGACCTTACACCGTATCCCTCACACATCCCAGGCTTCAGTATCAATCACCTTCTTGATGCTAGAACTATAATGAAGAAATCAGAGAGACCACAGATAGGTGGCACTGGGAACTGTAACCATTGTCAACAGCATTAACCCTGATCATCCAACCACCATGGTCATGTTTTCATGCGTCTTCAACTGTAGCTGTCTTCATCTCCTATCTGTACCTGAGCTTAGAAAGGGAGACAGGAGATAACGATACAAATATTCTAAATTGTAGGGTTCCTAGAGTTGGATAAAAGGGCCGCAGACATGATCAGACAAGTGCATTTGGTCTTGGGCCTTATATAAACATCTTTCTTATGTGGCCAATCTAAAGGGTTTGGTCTACCGTTCTTGATACATCAGTGTTGTGGGATACGACCAGTGTCATAGTATACATACCTTTGCTACCATGAGAGTCGCCAAAATTTATCTCTGCCAATGGGAGGTGGTGTCTTCTACATCAAAAATGTCATGCAAGATAGCTAGTTTAGCTGAGCCAACAAAATGAAAGAGACTAGTGCCATGCAATGCAACCTACCACACACCAGTAATAGGTCATGTGTGTGCAGTACCAAAGTAAATAATGGTCACATTCCTCTGTCACACATCTTTTGTTATCAGTTAACAGTTATCATTGGGCACTTATCTAGCTTTTTTCAGCCTGCATAGAGTCCAGTACCAATTGTTCAGAACCTTAATGTGCAGATACTTCGGTCTGGCTTCCCCTAGGGTACGGTCATTGTGAGTCATGAGATCAGCTCAATCCTCATCTGCGTTGGGAGCTCCAATATAGACAATGGAGTGCTCTGGACTTCGAATGGCTGGTAAAAACCCAGAGCATCAACATTCCAATGTTTGTTGTTCACAGCTGTTGTCATGAGAAAAAGGCCTCAAGGAACCCAAGAGGATTTTAATTTTATTATTTAGAACATTCTCCCCTTATGGGGCGGAATGTTCTAATAGCCATATAGCCCGTGTTTGTCTCAGGACTTTAAGACTGGAGCGGGCCTTTAATGGACGGTATAGCCTGCTAAAAATGCGCTATAAGGCTATTTTCTCATCTGCCAGGATATTTTGATCTTTAGTCATGCTGCCCAAGTACAATTTATCTATGAGAAGCTGATACAAATCTAAGATGGTGCCATTAGATGTTCCCCATGTCCTCACATATTTCAAAAGAGGCTATTTAGTAAGGATGGCGGGGTCACATCTCAGTTTGCCTCTCAGGTGGTAATGCAAAGTCCACTCTAAGTACTTGTTTTTGCATACATGTATTGACATTTATAAAATGCAAGGAGAGAGCAGTGGAGTATAATTGGTTTAATCTGTGTAGGTACAGAATATTGTGAACCGAATTTTACGTTACAAAAATATTTGGCCCTAAATTTGAGGTCAAGGAAACCAACAGATAAGTAGTTATAGGTAAGAATAGATTTTCTATGCATAACTACACGTGTACCTCGGTGATATTTAATTCTTTATGGTACACAGACACCAGAATTTGGAATTAGGAAGAGTAAATCAATACTTAGCTACATACTCTTAACTCCCTGATATTTTGGGCACAACATTTTTTAACTCGATATTGAGTACACAATGTTCCAGCCTACAACCGGTCAGACCATTATACAAGCTAATGAACAATATATTACAGGGAAGGGGGATCACAACTATATGTGGTCTAGGTGTGCCTAAAGTATAAGATGCTCCTTCAAAAGAATTTGTCTTCAATTCTTTCCTCCTTTGAAGAAACATGGAGGCAATTCTGATGCACCTAAGGATGTTATGCAAATATTTGGCGCCTTGCTAGAGAAGACCTGCTTTAGATTTTTTCGCTTTTTTTGTTTGTATAATGTCACTTCCAGTGAGTCCTTCAGATTGTATTGACCTTCGGAGACACTAAGGGGCATATTTATACTCTGTTTGCGCCGGAATTGCGTCGTTTTTTTTTACGCAAATCCGACGCAAAGCTAACTCCATATTTATACTTCGGCGTTAGACCCGTCTAGCGCCAAAGATCTTGGAGTTTGCGTAATTTTTTAGCGTGGACACCTACCTTGCGTTAATGATATGCAAGGTAGGCGTTCCCGTCTAAAAAATGACTCCAAGGCATGTGCGCCTTATTTAAACTCCCGTGCAAAAATGGCGCACGGGAGTGGGCGGGTCAAAAAAAATGACGTCCAGCCGCTTTAGCGTCATTTTTTAACGCCTGGTCAGGGCAGGCGTTAAGGGACCTGTGGACTCGGGAGGAGCACCAGAGGTGCCCTCCCATGCCCCCAGGGACACCACCTGCCACCCTTGCCCACCCCAGGAGGACGCCCAAGGATGGAGGGACCCATCCCAGGGAACTTAAGGTAAGTTCAGGTAAGTATTTTTTTATTTATTTTTTTGTGGCATAGGGGGTCCTGATTTGTGCCCCCCTACATGCCACTGTGCCCAATGACCATGCCCAGGGGACATAAGTCCCCTGGGCATGGCCATTGGGCAAGGGGGCATGACTCCTGTCTGTGCTAAGACAGGAGTCATTTCAATGGGAGTTGGGAGTCAAAAAAATGGCGCAAATCGGGTTGAGGCCAATATTTTGCCTCAGCCCTGACTTGCCCCATTTTTTGACGCCCAAGCCCCATTTTCCCCTACGCCGGCGCTGCCTGGTGTGGGTCATTTTTTTTGACGCACACCAGTCAGCTGCGCCGGCTAACGTCATTCCATAAATAAGGCGCCCGCATGGCGCTTTGGAATGGCGTTAGCCGGCATTCACTTTTTTGACGCACAACTGCGTTGGCGCAGTTGTGCGTCAAAAAGTATAAATATGGCCCTAAACCTTTCTCTGCTCTTTTATTCAATTGCATTATTCATTATTGCTTTGTATGTTAATCAGTTATTCTTGATAGACTGAATACTTGCCAGGGGAGTTGAAGGTATCCCAATATGGTGGAGGAGATGTTGTTGCAAATCTATGATCCTTTGATAAGGTAATGAAGGGTTGGAGGGTGAGATCTGAGATTCCTTGTTGTGCGGCTTTGTCATCAAACAGATAAGGACTGAATGATGGTTCTGAAGTCAACTCCAGGGAGGTATGATTTTATTAATAGGGAAATGTGTCACTTGTATATTTTTTGAACTTGCGTTTTTGTTTAGGAATGATCACAGTCGATGGTAAAGATGAGTGTTTTTACATATGTGGCATGACATTGTCTAAGTTCCTTTTCCAATAGCAATCTAGCGTCTGTTTTTCTTTTGTACAATTGACAATAAAAATAATATAATTTGGTCTTCAGTTAAATAAGCAGTAGTTAGGCATTTGATATCCATGATTAGATAAAGCTTTTTTGTTTGTATATATTGGAGTAGTAATTCCACCCCCTTTACTGTGCAAAATGTGAGGTTCAGTTGGATGTCATGAGCATGTAGTGGGACCTTGAGTTTGAGGTTGGCAGGAAGAATTATGAAATGTTCTTTGTTTGGGTTAAAAATTATTAGGAAGAAGAGGCATCCTTGTATGACTCCACAAGTTATTTTTAGCTGTTAAGATCTGTAGATACCGAACTGAATAAGCTGTGAGTGACCAGCAAGACAGTATTAAAACAAGAAGAGCAAGGTTTCACTTAATGTCATATATATGTTGTGGATGTTCATGAGTGGCTGATGGTCAACAGTATCAGGAGCTGAATAGAGGAAATAAGAACAAACAAATATGTGAGTCGTCCATTAAGTGGATGATGGTTGTTTTGAAACTGTAGTATGGTGTGAATCTTTCGGTTCCGCACATAACGTAAGGCCAAGTCAGGAAACCTCATCTTTCACAAATGTTTGGACATTTTCTGGCTTCAAATAAGGTGGAGCTTTGGCCACCCAGTCAGCTGTGGGTGAAAGTTACCTGGAGCTCATGATGTGTTGGAAATTGAGCTGCAAGGAATAATTTTGGCTCACACTCCTGTCATAACATTTGCTCCAAGTGGTGAAAGGTTTTACACTGCTGACCATGACTATTTAGCACCTACCAGCTTTGTGTAAACAGTTGCTACTCTGGTCTGCAGACACATAACACCAATCTCTATTGCTTGAAGCCCTGTTTATAGATGTTCGGACTTCCACTATCAGGGAATCACCACTGTACGGCTGCCACCTGCTGTCTTAGCAAGGATGTTTTTCCACTGAATCACCTTTTTTTATTAATCTTTGTCAGCTTTGTACTTTAACATGTAGGCACCATGCAGTGGAATATCAAGTTTCAACGTCTACAACTTTACAGTTTCACTTATTTTTTTCCAAAATTTGTAAGCTCTGGCAATCTACTTCTATGCTCCAATGACCACTTCTTTGTCTATATTTACAAGGATCTCCACTCGATTTCATTAAGAGCATGAGAATGTGTTCAGTTCTCACGGTATCCATTAAGATGATTTTTGTAATTGAAGTACTGATAATCTCAAAAAGAGTTGTGAATGCTTCTCCAATAAGTGATGTCCAAACAGTCAATGGTAGGATGTTTCCTTCGTAGAGGTGGGCATCAGAATAGTGAGGGTGGTTGTAAAGTCTTTGAGAACATCTTTATGTTGGATGGGAAGGGTTTGTTTTCATAAGGCATAGGAGATAAGGTAACCTTTGGCTTGATGTGGCAGGTTCTTATTCAATAAGATCGATCTTTTGTATGAAGAATGTGTTGCCATCTTGGGATTTGTTTCTTTAATAGTGTGCGGGCTGTGGCAAAAGATTGATGTTTAAGAACTTTACAGTGACAATGTTTATGCATGTTTCTTTTTTATTCTCTCAGGATGTCCAGAAATTTTGTTTATTCCAGCTCCTCTTTTGTTTGTGGATGAAGCTATCATAATGTTGTGTATTTTAGGAAGTGGAGGGTTTTATCCTTTTGATGCACAGCTGTAGTGGGACGTGAGGGCATGAAAGCTGATAAATGAAAGGTGAGAGAGAGAAAATTGAAGGTGTATTACTCTTTCTAAATTACTTTGATGAATGTCACAACTCTTGGTTAGTGGGTAAGTGGATAGTAGAATAATCTCTCCCTTCCAGTTGTAATGGAGTAGGTGCTGTGATGTCTTGGCATGACATGAGTTTTGCGTATTAAGCCTACGAGGCACCATACATCTGTGCCACGGGTATTATGATATGAGCTGGTTCTTATGTGGAATCTTGGGGTGGATAATGGCAGTTGGAGTTGGAGAGAGGCTGCCTGGCGGAGTGGTCTGGTCAGGGTTTTGGTGAAAAAAAGTATGTGGCTAAAGGAATCTGATGTCAGCGATTTCCTTACAATGCTGGTAACAAGCTTGCTTGGACCCTGACACCCTGGGCACTGGAGTACGCAGTGTTACGGTTTTGTGAAGGAAACGGTTCACAAGGTGACCCAGCGTGTGTGTAATTCCCCTAGTGCAATTGTATTTCACTTTCAAAGAAGTGTTGTGAGTACTTTATTTTTGGTGAATTTACTTTGTTGGGCCCAACCTTCCTAGTTAGTTGTTGAAAGCATACTACATCATTGGAGCCCAGTGTATGGATCTCTGGCTGCATTATTGTGAGCCGGCATTGGTACGTCATCTCTGGACACCATTTTGCTTAATGTACAAATATTTTAGATTGGGTAGACATGCTTTATGTCGGTGGCCATTTTAAGTCAATGCTTATACTTATCTCCTGAAAGCAATTAATTAGTTTGTGACTCATTGCAATTGGATGTCAAGCTGACTCATGGTTGTGTAAGAAGATCTTCAGTTGTTATACGTGCATAAACAGTAAGTTATAGCGCATCTGGATGTGGTACATGTGCATTACTTAAAAGTGATCCACACACTTTGCACTACATTTTAAATTTACATTGCCAGTACACAATTTGGATTATCACTGTGCTTTTTTGTCCCAGAGATGCACTTCAGCGTTTAGTCATTCAAGCTTAGCCTGTGCTAGGGATATATTCAAGGTACACTGTTTCAGCATAGTGTACATTTGGACTCTCTTGGTGCTTACAACTTCGATTCAAGTAGTGTGGTCTGCAAAAAGAGTATTTAGCTTTCCTGCAGCCAGCAACTTTGTGCATAGTGACACACTCACTGGATTCCTTACAAGTGTGTCATTGCCCTTCTTTAACCTCTGATTACAGCGGCACACACTAAAATGTTTGTTCATGTGTCTGTTTACTCTTTCTAATGACAGTCGTAGTGACACACACACTTGAATTGAGCTTTGTGTCTCATTGTATGTCTGCCAAAGTCATTTCCAGTGATACACACACTTGTGTCATGATAAAGAACATGCACTTTTCTGTTATTTGTTATAGCATTTTAGGTGTTTTTCCTGTTTTTATTGCTACTGCATAATAGGAGTATTTTTGTACAGTGGTGAATGCTGACTATTTAGGATACTGTGCAGGTGTACACCTGTGTAGGAATTGTTACACTGTATTGACCGAATATTCTGGGTGGTTCCTTAATATGTTTATCTGTGTAGAGCTATAATGGTTTCTGGAAATGTATGGAACATGCCTCCTCCCCAACCATTCATACCACCCACAGGAGAATCAACACTGAAATAGGAGGAATGGCAGGAATATTTAGAGAACTACATTTCTACTTTTGAGGAGAATGAATAACTTACTGCTGAGAGAAAGAAGAAGATGTTTTACATTATTTGAGTGCACCAGGGTTGGTGGTATACAATTGTATAAATACGAAACCAAGACCGAAGGGTCAAGAGGATGTGTATTTGAATGCTTTAGAAGATTTGGCTGACTATTTTAAATTCTTCCATAGGAAGCAAGAAAAAGAGGAATCTATTGAAGGTTTTGTGGGGGCTCTACAATAATTGGCTCTCACATGCCGGTTTGGTGCTCTTCACGAAGAGCTAATTCATGATCAAATGTTAATGCAGGCAACAAATCCCAATATACAGGATAAACTTTGGGGTAAGTGGGAACCATTTCTTCAAGAAGTGATAGACATTGTTAAGAACTCTGAGTTAACATGGAGATGTGCTAAGGCTGTTTTATCTGAGGGGAAAGTAATGAGTTCTAAGCATGAAAGTTCTGTAGTAGCCAGGATAAGGAATGAGAACATTTATTTTCGCATGACTATGGAGGAGAATGATTCTATTAAAGTGGACAATGTGAATAAGTCTAAAATATTGAGTGAGAAAAATGTTTTAGATGTGGTAACAAGTATCACTTAGCCAATGAAAAAAGTTGTCCAGCACTCAAGCAGAAATGTTCAAAATGTGGCATTATTGGACATTGTTACAAAGTGTGTCAGAAGAAGACGAAGAAAGACTTTGTTGTAAAATTGAAGATCTGAAGGATGATGTTCAATCTAGTTCTTTGGATGAGGCAGATCTGAATTTATTTGTATTGGATGTGGACGAAGACATTTTATGTGTGGAGGGAAAAGGGAAGAAACGGGTGTACAAAATGTGCATTGGGGGTGTGAAAGTTTCCATTGTGGCAGAATCAAAGTCGCACCATACTATTGTGAATCAAGAGGTGTGGCAGGATAAATTTGTGCCAGTAGTTGGTGACAATTCAAGAAAGTCAGATATTTCACCCAAAACATTTACTGGAGAACATATTGTTATGGTTGGTTACAGAGAATTGTTATTTAAATTTAAGAACAGGAACCTTTAGTAAAATTGTATGTGTCAGCTATGGGTCCATCTGTTTGTGGCTGGATGGATCAGGATGATTTGGGTGAGTGTGAGTTTAGTCTCAGTATTGATAAAAAAAAATCCTGGGGCTTTCCCTGGAAAAATTTGAAAACTCAGAGGTTTTCAACAAAAAACACAACCCAAGCCTAGTGCTGAACCTTGCATTCACAAGGTAAAGAATATTCCTTTTTCTATAAAGACTGAGGTGGAGAAAGCGATACAGAAATTTAAAAAACGCAGGCATTATTCAACTGGTAGAATCAGCAGAATGTGGCGCACCTTTGTTGATCACCATGGAGACCATTGGAAAGTTGAGATTGTGTGTTGATCTCTGTTATGTTCAAAAGTGTATTTTGATCAATCAGTTTCCCCTGTCTAAAATTAGTGCATTGCTTTAACGTACTAATGTGATAAAATGGCTCTCTACCATTGATCTCACTGCTGCGTCATCAGGTCCCAGGTGAAGTGACCAGTTGCTGTAGTCCTATTGTGACGAAGTGGTGTTGGTGTCGCTGCTGCTGTCAATGAGGTAGTAGAGGATGCCAAGAAGGAAGTAGGTTGAGGAGGCAAAAGCGTGAGGAGAAATGATGTTGAATAAACAGGTGGAGCTGCACAGAGGCGGGTGAACAGACACTTACCAGGAGGTCAGAGAAGTAGATTTTTCAATTAAAAATCGATATTTTAAGACAACTACTCAAATTTAAAAATACATTTGAATGATTGGAACAATGTAAAAAGGCATTTATGGATATCAAAAAAGATATTTGTGATGCTCCACCTCTGCAGCATTTTGAACCTGCCTTACATAATGTAATCACCACCGATGCTAGTGGTAGGGGCCTTGGAGCGGTTTGCTTTTGCTTCTTGTTCAACTACTCCTACTGAGGAGAAATACTCAGTATTTGAATGAGAGGCATTAGCTTGTGTCTGGGGTCTGGAACATTTCAGACAGTTCATTTGGGGCTACAAAATTAATTACTTGATTGGAGGAAAGCATTAGTATACAATATTTGGGCTTACAGTATTACTCCTTGTGCATCTCTGGACCTAGCCCTTTTGTGCTAATAAGGGGAAGAACACCCATTACTAAAAATAATGTAGGGTGGATGGTCACGCTAAGAAAGCAAATTGTTCATCTGGTGAGATTAAACAGATGTTGGAGCATGCAATATTATAATGCAAAACATGGAAGCAGATCTGTGCACATTAAGGTAGTAGTCAGAGTGGTGGTAAAAAGGAGTAGTACTTTGAAGAAAGGCCAAAGCCGTTTTTCACAACCATTAAGGTTTGAGAGAATACACTGTAATTCAGTGCTGTTAAATGAGTGTGGCATCTCTCATTTTTATCTTTGTGTAAGGGGAAGGAGAGGCTGCATCAAACATCTTCACAACCTACATGGAACAGGATAAACATAAGGTTTGACTGGCTGACAGAGAGCGGAAGTAGTGAGGGGTTGCAGAATAAGGAAGTAGATCTCAGAAGAGAACAGACACATTCAACAGCCTATGATGCAGGAAATGGGTAGGACAGATGAGTTGACTGAATGTGGTTGATGTGATCAAAGGTCCAGCAATGGTATGGGTGTTGGGGAAGAATCAGTGTTCCAGGATGTTAATATTAGTAATAATACACACAGTTAAAAATGTCCACAAGTTGAGAAGAGAGTAAGTAAATATAGGCTTGTAGTGAAACAAACCTAACAAGTTGAGAGACTTTATATGTGATAATAGTATAGCAAGTTAATATTTAGTAGGTATGGTACTTAGGTTGTATTATGGGGGATTTTCCTGTACCAGTTGTAAGGGCTATAGTGTATAGATGCAACAGATGTCCTGGTATGATATATCAGGTTTATAATTCTCTATGCAGTATGTTTAGGACCTTTACAGCTTTTATATGCTTATTAATTTATGTGTGTGATTATGTATTATTTGCACTGTACTGGGTTGTATTTATAATTTTTATTGAAAAAAGTGGATGTGGTGTGATGGGTTTTGTCCATTAACCCTCGAAGGGACCGTACATCTGTGCCACGAGTATTATAACATCAGCTGGTTCTTATGTGGAACCTTGGGGTGGATGATGGCAGTTGGAGTTGGAGAGAGGTTGCTGGGCAGAACGGTCTGGTCAGTGCCGAGGTGGTGTGTCAGGATTTTGGTGAAATAAAGTATACAGCTAAAGGTATCTGGTGTCAGCGAGCTCCTTACAGTAAGAAGGGCGTTTGAAGTAAGACACTGGGTGATAATAAGCTTCAGAGGATTATGTTAGATATGTGTAGATTCTATCATGTATCTAGGAAGATGAGAAGTGTAAGTGAATAAACTGTTGATACGTTTGAGGATCTCTTCAATTGGTATCCTGTTTCCTGGGGTGTAGATTAGGTTGAACATGGATGTTTGATGGATTAGGAAGGTAGAATGAGAGCTAAAGTGTTTCATGGAGCTGAAATTTGATGGCTGCTGAACAGTACTGTACCCTGAAGGATTTTGATTGATTGGTGTTTCTGTTTTTTTTTTTTTAACTTTATTTATTAATTTTCCAAGAATATTTAACATATAATAATAAGACAAATCATGTGATATTGTGAGGAGTACAACAGCAGTATTATGGGGGGAGAGTGAATGACACTATCAACGGGGTCAATATTTGTTCCAGGGGGCCAGCAGCAGCAGTGACAAAAGACCAGAGGTGGGCAACAATGGTATATGAGTAGTCAGCTATGACCTATAACATGGATTAGGAGGAAGTGTCAGAGAGTGTGGTTTCAACTTGTGAGTCGGTAGTGTATCAGTAGGTAATCCCTCAAAGGCTGCCATATGTCTTTACATCTCGACGTAGGTGGCTGTAAGGTGGCATAAACTTCCCTGGTGGTGTCACAATAGATTACACTATTAATCCATGCCTTTGCTGTGGGTTGCTTCTCACAGCCTCAGTGCAAGCCTGCTTCACATTTGGTGAGTAATAGCACAATTGCTGTGTATCTATGCACTGATGAAGGAACATCGGCTACGTGTCCCAATAGTACCAATAGGAGGTAGAGATCTAGATCTAGCCCCTACATTAATGATATATGTGCTAATATGTCACCCCAGTATAGATGAATGGGGGGCATGACCACATCATGGGTGTGACGTCCGCATCTGGACTACCGCATTTAAGACAATTAGGTGATCTATCAGGGTCAATTCTTGCAAACACAGCAGGGGTGGAGTATGTCCAGTGTGGAAACTTAAAATGGAGTAGCTTGTGGCAATGGTTTGGTGATATAAGCTTGGTTTGCATGCAGCAGTAATCCACACTTTATCTGACAGTGGATGGTCCAGGTCGCTTTCCCAATGCTTCGGCACTCACTCATCTTGAGCGTGCTGGAAGCTTATGCAAGTCTTATATACCCGGAAATAGTATGTCCCCCATCACCATTCGAGCTCAGTACTGTTAATGGGGCAAAGCTATCTGGGGCCAGGGGATAGGAGGGGACACATGCACATAGAGCAGCATGCATGCTTTGAAAGATGGAGATATCCATGTGGGTGTCATCAGCAAATCGAGGATCTCTGCAGTGTGCCAAAAACATGGCCATTGGGAAAAAAACACCAATCGTGCTAATGCCATATATGTGAAGGGTGTGTTGGACCACTTGTTCCAGGGTAGGCAGAATCCAGAGATTTTTAGGCAGTGGGAGTAAAGTGTGTTCTTGTTTTTTAACAAATGCATTTAAGAAAGAAAGACTACTTAGATCACTGCCACAAGTGATCCCCCATATACAACTACTGTGAGCCAGTTAACCAAGAGTAAGAGGTGCTTGTTTGTACTGTAATCAGAATCAGGATCATTTTGGCCAAATATAGGGGGTTATTCTAACTTTGGAGGAGGTGTTAATCCGTCCCAAAAGTGACGGAAAAGTGACGGATTTACCACCAGCCGTATTACGAGTCCATTATATCCTATGGAACTCGTAATACGGCTGGTGGTATATCCGTCACTTTACCGTCACTTTTGGGACGGATTAACACTCCTCCAAAGTTAGAATAACCCCCATAGTTCCACCATATAGTGAAAAGAGACTTATTACTACAAATGTTAAAATAAAATCTATATTATATATATATATATATATATATTTGAAAAAGCAATTTGGCCTCATTAAAGGACTAAAGAAGCAGTTCTCCCACATTTACGGGAGGATCAGTTGTTAGGTTCCCAAAGACAGACACTCAGATGGCTCTATTGTTGGAAGTCTATGGCCTGATAGCCCATCCATCATGAGGCCAGTACCGCAATATGAGGAATGCCAGATCCACAAATTAAAACATTATTTCTGGCCACTACACATCAGAAGAATACTCCCTACCCATCAAGGCTATGACTTTTTAAATTTCAGAGAAAAAAAACATTTTGTAGTTTGGTTGTTACATGCACAGAATAAAATGTAGATCAACTGCCATCACATAGTGGTGACCATTATTACAGTTTTGAAAAAAGTACTCCAGCTGCATTGATAGAAGAACTTTCACCAAAATGATCCACACTAATCTAGTGGTACTTTTTGGATTGTATGGGTGAGCAGGGGAAAGGACTTCGACTATACCAGCATCCTCTGGAAGCCCTTACTCTATGAATGATTAAAAACAGCCATTGAGAAATGTGCAGACTTGTGTTCTTCTGCTACCTAAGATTCCATCACAGAAAGTGATGTCCACAGAAGAGCTAACTGAGGAGGTCAGAGAAGTCAGAATGCTGAAACCGGGAGTCAATTAAGTGGGTGTTGATGGGTGTCTGAGAGTTTCCCCAGCTGTGCTATTCCTGTAACACCAAAGGCTTCTCGCTGATGCTTTCTGTGGTGGAGAGATGCAGGAGAGGCACCAGATAGAACCACCAGGAGCTTTTAGGTGGAATGTGAGTTACAGCAACTGTGATATAAGGGCACAGTGGTTTGTTATGGCCTCTCGAGGAGGATGTGAAGATCAGTGTCATCCTGCAGCCCTAAATAGGCACATGTGTCTGTGCATCTTATAGCCATTCAGCTGCCCTGCCCCACCTTGGAGTCTCCCGCAGTGCTCTATAGGTTTTGTGAGCACATGCAATGCCTATATATTATTCATCACCATGTGCCTTATATGATGCCACATGCTGGTGAGAGCTTTCAGCACAGAGTTTCTAGTGCTCTATGCATATGCCTTATGTCTATTGTTCTGCATTGCTCGCTATAGCAACTGCCCAGGGAAAAAAAAAACACGACTTTTTGAACATAAATAGAATCTTAGGGAGGACGGAGAGGTACTGAATCCATGTCGAGGAGAACAGATGTATTTTATTAATACAGTAGTTGCAATGGCATCGGACAGTAGGGGTCCAATGCATAAAAATGATGGATATTTTTAACCTCTCAACAGAGGCAGAGGGGTTGCCTTACTGCTCCTGAATTGCGACTGTCTTGATCTATCCAACTGGGCAGATAGAGTTGTGGGCCCATTTACCTAGCCTCCATTAGGACCTATGTCACTCCTGCTTCGCCACTGGCCCTGGAGGCTACAAGGTGAATTAGACTGAATTTTAAGTTGGTGTGTGAGGAAAGTGGCAACTCAGTGTAAGATATTCTTCAGTGCCCTTTTGAACCTTGATTTTGCCCTTCCAATTCAGAATTTCCCTTTTTTTTTTGCAAATCCTCACTTCCAGTAGGAAACCCCCTAGGTTGTATTTACATTTAGAGACACTGTTCTCAATTCAATGGCTTCAGATTCAGTGTTGGCAAATCATTTTGCCCACACTTTGAGGGTAGGAGGTGAGAACACTAGAGTGAACACCTGGTAAAAAGGCCTAATGCGCTCGAGTCAGGAACACCCTAGTCTACATGGTGTCCATCATTCACAAGCCCATCCAACCAGTCACTTATAACACAGCATAAAAACTGACAAACAGAACTAAGCCCCAAGCTATTAGGGAACATCTCTGGACATCTCATGTCTTAACTGAGGAAATCCAAACTGTGAAAACAGGCAAAGGCACATAAAATGCAATTCTTCAATCAAGTGCCCTACTGATTAGAGGCCCTCCTTTCTTCTCCTCCCACTCTTTATGAAACTACTTAGGAAACCCTTAGACCTTTTTCATGTTATTTCTGATGTCATGCCCTGCTGATTCACCTCATTGGTGATGTGCTCTAATTTACCATCTGTACGAGTTTATGCCGACCACAGTTCCTGCACATATGTTGTCTCCGCCCTGCTAGTGGACTTTCCACTTACTTTTGCCAAATCCTGTCCAGCTGTTCCAGATTAACATTCAGCTTTGTTACCTGCCCTGAATGTCGCCAACCACAAAGGAGGTTTGGGGCACTCAGGTGAACTTCAATAGTATCACTGCACACATGGGTCAGATTCATAAAGATTTTTCTGCATGTGACTCTCATGGCTAACCACAAACACTCAAGGGAAGATTACACCATTGCCCACCTTTCTATATCTCGCTGTCTGTTTACCTCCTCTGTGCCATGTTTACTGAACTAGTGAGAACCAGTGCTCTGGGTGGTTTACTTGTAAAATAAACTAATAAATAAATTAAATAAGTGTTGTTTCCCAATTTTTTTCTTGGGGAGACTGCTACAGGTAAAACAGAATGCTACGCCTGTGCAGTCTAGAATACACATCACACCTCTTTCTTCTCTAGCCTACACTTCTCATTCTCATATCTCACTACGGCGAGTTCTTTTTCATCCCTCCTTTTCCTCTTTGTCACTATCTTCTGCTTCCTCCCTGTTTCTCAATTTTTTGTCCTTTTATCTTTCATCGTGGTCACAGTCTGATGTTGCCAAATAAATCCTGATCATCCACCTGGAACTACTGGTCTAAATCCGGGGACTTCAGAGGGTGTTTGGTGTGTTGCATCCCCCCAGTAAAGGTTTTTTCAGGTAAACAGTTGGGTACAGGTGCTTTTTGTTTGGTATGGTGAGGCGTCTGTTGGATTTTCCTAGAAATTGTTACATACTGGTGCAGCTAAAATTTGGCTTTTACCCTTGGCGTCACATTAATGATCTACACATGACAGAAATTACATTATATTGTGTGAATTGCTAATAGGCTAACTGTAAAATGGTGCACTGGAAGCCTATATTAAGGTGCATTCACTATAGACTAGTATTTTAATGTTTGTGGTATAGGAATGTCAACTAAGAAATAATCATTTTATTTTGATTTCTTATGTTTCCTTGTGATGTTAAGAAATAATTTTCATTGAAACGATAATGATCCTGTGATTAATATGCATTTAAATGACGTATGCTAATATTGAAAGTTGTAGTTCACCATTATACTTATTGACATGCATTAACAAGTTTTTTCACTTTGTAATATACTGTAACATGAATATTGACATAATTTATTACGTTTATATGTGTTTTGCATAACAAGAATAAAGCCATTTTAATTATTGTCTACTTTAATTTAGTCATATTGATTTGTTAGGCCTCTGTCTTGCAGAACGTGAGAAAGCTGTTTTCTTTTGCCAACATGTCATTTCTTTACAGGTGTCATTCCCATACAATGTTAGTTTGGAAATAGATGTGCTATTGTTCTACTCATACAGAGCCTGACAAAGTAACCTTGAGGATGGTACACCAAGAAACAGAGAACGTGAAGATTGGCTCAATTTATAAACTGTTACAAAGTCATTCAGGAGAGCAAAGATGTATGCCTTCTCATGACGGTCTTGGGAACTTGTCTTGATGTTACAGATGCCTGTCCTATGATGTGCTATGATTGAACAATGAACTCTTTTGATCCATATGATGTTACAAATGGACAAATCATAATTCACTTTGGACTTAAATTTGGCGTTTCTAGTTGGATTGAAGACTCTCTTAACTTTGGGCTTTGAGAGGTATGGACCTCTGGCCTTGCCCGTCATCCTTCCTAATACGTGCTCAGAGAAGCCTTAGATTTTTCCCTGACCCATAAGAATACTCTTGACCGACCTTCTGAAATGCTGACACCTTCCCCTTTTAATTTTACCAACCTTAGTTTGCTTCGTTTTGGCCCAAATGTCATTTTTTCAAATTCTTTTTGTCCCTTATTTCCTTTTTACATTTCAGCCCCTTGTTTTGTAGCCCAGCATGTCAGTTAGTGGCGTGTTAACTTTAGGGACTTCCATTACTTAATTAGTTAACTTAGATGATTTTAAACTGCCTACAGGGTCAGAAGATTTGGACAGTATTTGTTCTCTGAACATTAAGTTATTCTCCTGTTATTCTGCATTGCCCTGATTGAATGTTTAGTTTGGGAAATGTTAGTTACCTAAATGTTTTTGTCATTTAGGCCAACCTGTGGTGATGCTGTATCTTTATAGCTTGGTTTTGAGAATTATCTACATTAGTTTGAGCATAAGTTTGTAATAAAACCCTTTAACTTTATTTCTGACTTTGGTTCTCCTTGTGTGGCTAGATTGGCCATACTGTTATTTTAAATGTTGACTGAATCATGATGTTAACTGTCTCTTACCTCTTAGCTAGGGTGAAAAGATCTGTCAACCATTTAGAGCATTCCTGAAATGCTCTAGCAATACGAAAAGACAAAAAGGGGACACACACTCTGTTTTAAAATATTTCGAAAATTAAGTTAGTTTACAAAATATTGTGTTTTCCATCACTTAGTACCCCAACCAATCCACATTCCTCTTCCTGTTCAATGTCCTGTATGCATTTCTCATGTGCTCTGCATGTCATGTAATGTATTTTAACATTATATGCCAGCATCATTGTTGGAAAATCTGGAGCTCACCCCGCACCCCCCAACGTTACTGACCAAACTATGCCTCAGCCTAAAGCAATCAAATCAATCCCTGGTTAGAGTCCCTTGAACTTGTTCAGGCAAGTGCATTTTTATTCCATGTGCAAAAGGCAGCCCAAACTACCTTCTGCGCTGCATTTAATATCCCTGTCCCTTCTATTACCTGATGCAATGTTTCCATGCATGGCAATGTCCAGTTGTCAATATGTCATGAATTAGCTGAATGCAAATAAAAACCCTGGGACCTTCAGCCTTTTTGTTACAAAAAAATCAATTTGTGAATAAAATTAATTGACTTATGACAAACAAAACACATTAATGACAAATCAACTCTATGCAAGGTAGAAATAAATCAATTACTGACAAAAATGTATCCATACATGACAAAAACGAACTGACGATATAGAATTACTCATGACAAAAAACATTTAGGGGGTGATTCTGACCGCGGCGGACGGCGGTCGCCGCCCGCCACGCGGTTCCCGCAGAAAGACCGCGGCGGTCATTCTGGCTTTCCCACTGGGCTGGCGGGCGACCGCCGAAAGTCCGCCCGCCAGCCCAGCGGGAAACACCCTTCCCACGAGGACGCCGGCTCAGAATTGAGCCGGCGGAGTGGGAAGGTGCGACGGGTGCAGTTGCACCCGTCGCGAATTTCAGTGTCTGCTAGGCAGACACTGAAATTCTTTTTGGGGCCCTCTTACGGGGGCCCCTGCAGTGCCCATGCCATTGGCATGGGCACTGCAGGGGCCCCCAGGGGCCCCACGGCACCCCCTACCGCCATCCTGTTCCCGGCGGGAGAACCGCCAGGAACTGGATGGCGGTAGGGGGTGTCAGAATCCCCATGGCGGCGGAGCGCGCTCCACCGCCATGGAGGATTCTCAAGGGCAGCGGAAAGTCGGCGGGACACCGCCGACTTTCCGTTTCTGGCCGCGGCTGAACCGCCGCGGTCAGAATGCCCAGCGGTGCACCGCCAGCCTGTTGGCGGTGCTACCGCCGACCTCCGCCATGGCGGTAATTACCGCCAGGGTCAGAATGACCCCCTTAATGTGACAAAAAAATCATTAACTACAGGGACGTATTTTAATGTCATACTCAGAGTCTGCCTCTCTTCAACCAATAACTGATCTTTGATAGGTTAACTCAAGCTTCTCAACATGAATAGAAATTACCTCAAAAGGATAGGTGTTGGACTTTTTTGCTTATCCAGGGTCATCCCCTGTCTTTTTGCCTTCTGCCTCCTATTTTTCCTGACCTGTTGCTGTTGTTTTTTTTTTAACTCTGAGCACTTTACCACTGATAACCAGTGATAAAGTGCATATGCTCTCTGTGTAAATTGTATTGGTAATTGGCTTATCCATGATTGGCATATTTGATTTATTAGTAAGTCCCTAGTACAGTGCACTAGAGGTGCCCAGGGCCTCTAAATCAAATGCTACTAGTGGGACTGCAGCACTGGTTGTGCCACCCACATAAGTAGCTCTGTAATCGTGTCTCAGACCTGCCACTGCAGTGTCTGTGTGTGCAGTTTTAACTGTAAATTCGACTTGGCAAGTGTACCCACTTGCCAGACCTAAACCTTCCCTTTTCTTACATGTCAGACACCCCTAAGTAGGCCCTAGGTAGCCACAAGGGCAGGGTGCAGTGTATGGTTAAGGTAGGACATATAGGGGGTCATTACAACCCTGGCAGACGGTGTTAAAGCGGCGGTAAGACCGCCAACAGGCTGGCGGTCTTTTTTTAAGTATTATGACCATGGCGGTTAACGCCATGGTCATCCGCCGCTTCACCGTTCCGCCCGCCAGGGCGGAGACGACCGTTGGCTGGAGACCTGGGTCTCCAGCCCGGCGGCCGTGACAATACCGCCTCCAGTATTGTGACCCGGCTTACCGCCGTGGATTTCCAGCGGTAGGAACCGCCATGAAATCCATGGCGGTAAGCACTATCAGTGCCAGGGAATTCCTTCCCTGGCACTGATAGGGGTCTCAACCCGACTCCCTCCCCTACACCCCCCACCACACCTGCCACCCCTCAAAGGTTGCAGGGCCCCCCTCCCCACCCCGACCCCCAACATAACATTACTGACACACACCCGACACGCACGCAGGCACCACCAACACACATACACACACACACACACCAACATACATGCCAACATCCACACACACACTCAGACACGTACACCCACATTCACGCACACATCCATACAGACATACATACAGACAGACATGCACACATTTCCGAAACACGCATCACCCCCGCAAGCATAAACGCACACACACACTCCCCTATATACACAGATGCACACCACCATGCACCCACACAACACACAACACCCCCTACCCCCCTCCCCTAACAGACGATCGACTTACCTGTTCCGTCGATCCTCCGGGAGGGGACGGGAGCCATGGGGGCAGCTCCACCAACACCACACCGCCAACAGAACACCACCGCGCAGAATCACAGGATGTGATTAGCTCGGCGGTGTTCTGTTGGCATGGCGGTGGAGGTGGAGCAACCTCCACTTCCCCGCCGCCCGCAAGTATGGCTGTTGGCGGCTCTCTGTCGGAAAAACGACGGAGGGCAGCCAACGGTCATAATACGCCGCGCGGCAAACCGCCACTACTGGCGGTCTTCCGCACGGCGGTCCTTCAGCGGTCTTGTTAAAAGACCGCCGAGGTTGTAATGACCCCCATAGTAATGTGTTTTATATGTCCTCACAGTGAAATATTGCTAAATTCGTTTTTCACTGTTGCAAGGCCTGTCCCTCTCATAGGTTAACATGGGGGCTACTTTTAAATCTGATTAAAGTATAGATTCCCTTTGGGAGAGGATGGACATATGGAGTTTGGTGTCTCTGAGCTCACAATTTAAAAATACATCTTTTAGTAAAGTTGATTTTAAGATTGTGTATTTGAAAATGCCATGTTTAGAAAGTGAGCATTTTCTTGCTTATACCATTTTTGTGACTCTGTCTGTTTGTGGATTCCCTGTCTGGGTCAGTTTGACAGTTGAGCTGGTTGCACCTCACACTAGACAGTGACACAAAAGGAGCTGGGGTGTAGCCTGCATTCCCTGATGAGCCATCTGTGCTAGGTGGGGCGGGTAGGAGTGGTCACTTACACCTGAAAGGGCTGTGTCTGTCCTCACACAATGCAGTCTCCGACCCCCTGGTGAGTGTCTGGGGCCTGGCCTAGGCAAGGCAGGATTTCACATTCAAAAGAGACTTTACTTTGAAGTAGGCCTACTTCAAAGGAGAAACTGGGTATAAGAAGAGCACCCAAAACCACAGACTTTAGAAACACTTCTGGAACCAAGAGGAACCTCTGCTTGGAGAAGAGCTGAATGGCTGAGGAAGAAGAGTTGCCCTGCCTGTGACTGTGCTTTGTGGAGCTATCCTGCAGTTGCTGCTTCTGTCAGAGTAAGAGGGCAAAGACTGGACTTTGTGTGCCTTCCATCTTGAGAAGAAATCTCCAAAGGCTTGATCTAGAGCTTGCCTCCTGTTGTTTGAAGTCTCAGGGACAGCAAAGACTTCTCTCTGCAAGCACCTGGAGTCTCTGGAGAGACTACTACTCTGCCCTGTGGTGCCCATCCAGTTCCTGGGACCCTGAAAGGAGAAGCTGGCAGCCTAAAGACAAGGAAATCCACGCACAGAGTGACGTGCGGGGAAAAGATTGACGTTACTCCGATCTGCGGCTGAAAAAACAATGCGCCGCCGGCTCCGCAGCTGAGAAAACGACGCTCGCAGGAAACGCGACCGAAGAATCGATGCACAGAGCAGGAGAAACAACGCATAGCTTCGCTGACGGAGGCCAGGAGATCACAACCTGCGCTGCAGGGATTTCGGACTATCGTGCGGCTGGATTTCTGACTCACGTACCGCTGTGCGGAGTTATTTTCAACACACATCCGCCCAGGCAGAGTTATTTTTGACGCACACCCTGTTTTTTTCTGACTATGAGGGCTATCCGTGGGTGAAGGCATGTCATCATCGGTCTGTGCGTAGGCATAACTGAAGCATTTAGCTTGAAGGTGAAGTTGAAAATAACCCATGGAATTCCTCTCTGTCCCCTTAGAATTGATGGTGGTTCCCTCCATTTTATTTTCCATACCTATGTTACACAGCGATGTGCATCTGCGGGACATTTGGAGACAATCTGGCTGGTTAAAATACCAGATGATCACAGATGCCAGAACAATTAAATACTCCCAACTCTACACACCTCATACCTGTGTGGTGTGTGTTGTAGGGCACCACACAATTTCCTACCACACAATATCTTGCCCACGTGATAGCATGTGTTAGGATAACCTCAGCTGCAGAGGGCCAGACAGGTTTATCTTAACTAATAGCATAAGGAAACATGAAGCTAAGGTGAGGAGGCTCCCTCTACCCCCTTCTACTGGTACTGTTGCATGAGGCCTATCCCACAATCCAGAACTCCACAACCACTGAATGCAATGTTTCATCTTTCAAACAGAAGTTTTCTACTGTGATTCAGACTTATATCCTGCAGGTTATGCACAATGTTCTGCTTCAGAAGCATTGTATTTTTGCGGGATCTTATGAGCATTTAAACATGCGACTTGCAGATTACTCACAGATCTGTAAAGCACACACATTGCTCTCCTGATGTATTTGACCAGAATTATAATCTGCAACCTGGTGTCTGCACACTACACCTGGAATGCACTGACCTATAGTAGTGGTGGATACATTAGGCAAAAGAATATAGCCAGTAATATAGTTCAGTGGATCACCGCCGGAAAAGGGAAAAAAGTCATGGACACTCACAAGTTGATGCAGGTAAAGGGTGGCCAGGATTAGGTGAAAGCCAGAGGGTTGGAGACATAATGGGGAAGTGTAATGAAAAGCAGAGTAAGTAAAAGGCTATGATCTAGTACCCTACACGCAATATTTGTACCAAACATATCTCTCATTAAATTGACAAGAAGGAAACGTGATAGTAAAGCAGTGTTTGAACAAAATGTCAAGTTCAAAATATGGTATGGACAAAATGTTGTGTCAAGAAAATTGAGGACAAATATATTGTGAAGATACGTTTCTCTCGGTAAGCAAACTTTTACTATACTTAACTACACATACATGTACCTTGACGATATACATATATATCTTCAAGGTAATTAGATGTCAGGTTAAGCACAGTAAATCTATACTTACCTATTTGCATTTACCTTCTCGATATTTTGGTCCTCAATATTTTTAACACAATATTCTATCCACATGATATTTTTTAGCTTGGATATTCTGTCAGACAAGCAGCCCATAAAGTTTCAGAATATAACTCATGTGTTAGTTTGCTTGCTGAGGAGATCATTTCGTAGTCTTTGGTTTCCGGATTGAATCATAAAAAAGCTTAGAGGATTAATGTGCTTAGAGCACACCATTGCTTGTTATACATAGGAAACAACTTTGTAATGTGTCTGGGTTAATACTGTGGCTACAGAGATCGTTTTCTAACCCACAGTGCACAAGTTAAAATTCTGGTAAAATAAGTTAGTGAGTTATGTGACTACTGCAAACGCCTGCCTGTAATTTGCCAGGCAACTCAATCTTTCATAATTCTAAGGTTGGTGAAATGGATTTTGTTTTTCATTATTATTACTTGCTGTTAAGTGTGAAACAAGTTCAGTTCGTAAGCTGACTCAATGGCTTATCGGTGGAACATGCAGTGATCTGCTGGTCACCAATTCCAAACTGAGCTCCATCCTCTGGGGTAAGTAAAAAAAAGTGCCTTTATGAGGTATCAGACATTACTATTACTAAACATAAAGGAGCTATGATTACCCTATTAAATTGGGGAATCACACTATGGCCCTCATTCTGACCCTGGCGGTCGGCGGAGAGACGGCGGTCGGACCGCGAACAGACCGGCGGTATTAAAAATGGCATTCTGACCGCGGCGGTCCCCGCCGCGACCGACCGCCACTTCTCCACTCCGACCGCCACGGCGGTCATGACCGCGGGGCTGGAGTTTGCGCACTCCGGCCCGGCGGTCGTCCCAAGACCGCCAAGGGTATTATGACCCTGCCTACCGCCGCGGTTTCTTGCGGGCGGGAACCGCCGTGCGAACCATGGCGGTAAGCACTATCGGGGCCAGGGAATTCCTTCCCTGGCACTGATAGGGGTCTCCCCCACCCCCCACTACCCACCCGAGTCCTCCCCCCACACCCTCCACCCCCTGCCACCCCCCAGAGGTGGTACGAACCCCCTCCCCACCCCCACCCCGACATGCACATACATGCACCCCGACATGCACACACCCCCAACATGCACATATACACACCCCCTACACACACATACACAACGGGGACACATACCCGCACACATACATGCAGACATGCGCACCTGCCGAACAGCACACATTACCCATAGACACAGCAGCACCCCCCGCCCGCATACACGCACTCACACACCCCCTCTACACACTCACACGCACACCCCCATGCACGCCCACATCACACAACACCCCCCCACCCCCTCCCCTCACGGACGGTCAACTTACCTTGTGCGTTGGTCCTCCGGGAGGCGACGGGAGCCATGGGGAGGTGACCGCCAACAGAAGACCGCCAACAGAAGACCGCCACACAGAAATGTGGGTCGTAATTCTGTGGGCGGTGTTCTGCTGGCGTGGCGGTGGAGGTTGACCAGTCTCCACTTTCCCGCCGACCGCCAGTGTGGCTGCTGGCGGTTTTCCGGCGGAACGCTCCCAGCGGTCAGAATGCGCACAGCGGCATACCGCCGCGGTCGGCGGTCTTCACCGCGGCGGTAACTCGGCGGTCTTGCGAAAAGACCGCCAAGGTCAGAATGAGGGCCTATGTGTATTTCTAGCACTTAGAAGGAGAGCTATGGTGTGAAGCACCTATATAAAAAAGGTAGTGTATGATATTAGGATAGTTATTACTAATGTAATTTTACATATAAAATTACATACCTGACATTCATGCACAATACACATAGATCAACATATCCACCATGTATAAAGTGCTTGAGAAAGTTAGAAAACACCTTTAAATTTCAGTTTATATCTTAGCAATGTATCTAGTGACAATCTTTGTCTTTCCTAGCCTGAAGGGCTGCTCTATCTGGAATTCAATCAATCAATCATGTATTTGTAAAGCGCAGCAAATCAATCATGAGGGTCTCAAGGTGCTGGAGTGCTGACAGCTGATTGGTGATTTGCTCATTCGAACAACCCGGTCTTGAGTTCTTTCCTGAATTGCTGTAGAGATGGGGATATTCTGAGGTGGATGGGTAGGTTGCTCCAGACTTTGGCCTCTGAATGATAGAAGTGTCCTCCGCTCTTGACCCAGTGGATCCGGAGGTGTCTGTGAGGGGGAGGAAGGTGGATAGTAGGTGTCTGGTTAGTTGGTGGAAGGTTATGCACTTGTTGATTTATATTGGTCCTACATTGTATAGTGCTTTCTATGCATGAGTCAACATCTTGAAGTGGCACCTTTTGTGGATCCGGAACTAGTGTAGCTTCTTGAGGTGGCATGTGATGTCGGTCCATCTCGGGAGGTTGAGTACGAGCCTTGCCGTGTGACAGTTTTTTTGGTGTCGTCTGTGGAGCCACCTGAAGATCCTGCGGAGCATGCTTAGGGTGTGGAAGCAGATGAATGAGACTGTGTTTACCTGCTGCTTCATAGATAGCTAGCTGTCCAAGATGATGCCGAGGTTGTGCGCGTGGTAAGTTGTCCGAGTTCTGCAGGCCACCATGTTTCGTTCCACGGTGAGGTGCTTTCCCAAAGATGAGGTCTTCTTCAGCCAATTGTCCTTCATCCAGTAAGCAATGTTCATCATACATTTGTTGTAGATGGCTTTGGTGGTGGTGGGATCTTCTGTCACTGAAAAGATGAGCTGGGTGTTGTCGGCATTGGAAATGATGTTGAATCCTTGTGATCTGACAATGTTGGCCAGTCATTTATGGTTGAAGAGGGTAGGGCTGAGGGGTGATCCGTCAGGGATGCCTCAGATGGTCTTTCTGGGTTCAGAGGTGTACTGCTGGAGTCAAATCTTCTAGGTTCTTCCGCTGAAGTCTGAGGCATTTAACTTAAGGGTGTGTCTCTGGATTCCAATGTGGTGGAGTCTGTTTATCAAGATGTGGTGGGAAACGGTGTCCAAGGTGGTCCAGGAGGATGAGGGCTGTTGTATCGCTGCTGTCCAGGAGAGCCCTGATGTCTTCAGTGTCTCTGTGCTGTGGTTTGCTCGGAATCCAGATTCAGAGAGGTCCAGCAGGGTGTTGTTTTCCAGGTGTTTGGGGATTTGCTGGTTGATTTCCTTCTCAAGGATCGTTGCTGGAAAGGGGAGTAGGGAGATGGGTTGGTAGTTCTTAGGGTTTGCTGGGTTTTTGGATGCTCTTTTCAAGAGGGGCCTTACATTAGCGTGTTCCCAATCCACAGGAAAGGAGGCTGAGGTGAGGTTTTTTTTCAGTAATGTCTTAAGCTTGTTGCCAATCGTCTTGCTCCTGAGGATGAAGATGTGATGTGGGCAGGGGTCCGTTTGTGCTCCTAAGTGAAAGGAATTCATGCAGACCATTGTGAATTGGGTTGTGAGGGGATCCCAGTGGGTGAGCAGGAGTGTATTTTGTGTTTGTGGGTGGGAGTCAGCTGATTCTGTCAGCAATGGGGTTTGGGTTTCGAAGTTTTCGTAGATGACAGAAATTTTGTCATGGAAGAAGACCAGAGGGTGTAGCACATTTTTTGGGTGGAGGTGATATCATTTTCAGTGGCTGCGAGGTTGGAGAGCTCCTTTGCAATAGTAAAGAGCTCCTTCTTGTGGTGAGCCCTGGCTGCTATGATGTCCGTGAGTGCATTTTTATTTGTTTCTTTTATTAGATGGTGATACTGGTTGAGGGCGGCTTTGAAAGCAGTGAAATATCCTGTTTACTTGCTGGTACACCACTTCATTTCCAGTTGCCAGCATTTGCATTTTGTTGACTGCAGTTCTGCAGTTCTGCAGTGAAACAGCTAGCTCTTCTAGTAGGTCCTTTGGACTTGGTTGGCTTGGCGGTGGGCAATTGTGTAGGTGCACTCAGAGATCCACTGAGGGAAACCCTTTGTGATCTCATCTGGGTCATATGTTATGTCTGGAGATTTGAGAACACTGTTCCACTGGTTTTCTGAAACCTTTTTCCAGTCTCTGTTCATTGAGTAGGGAGGCACTGTGCCTGTGTTTAAGATGGTGAAGTGGACACTGTATTGTCGGCCCGGGTGTCCTGTGTGACGTGGTTCTGCATCACCCTGTCACTGGAAGTAAAGATGGGGTTGAGCGTGTGTCCTGCGATGTGGGTGGAGTTGGTGACCATTTGTTGGAGTCCGATGCTGTTCATGCTTTCTAGGAGGTTGGTTGTGCTGGGCATGGTTCAGGCACTCACGAGTGCAGACGAGCTTGCTTTTGGTGTGCTAGCAGCGCATCTGTGAAGCGTCCTCTGTAAGCAGTCGTAGGGGGTGGGAGGGGCTCTCAGGGAGGTGGGAAAGCAGGAAATGGGAAAACGCCGGGAGTGGGGCGGGGAACAAAACAGCAGCAAGTAAAAGAGGCAAGGTACAGAGAAAAAACAGAAACACAGATGTAGGCAAATTACAACCAAACAAATGCAACCACCTGATTAACAGGCATGATTCAGTGAGCTAGAGAGCTCCAGCGAATCCAGAACACAGCCGCACGCCTCGTCCTTGGCCTCCCCCGCCACAAACGAATCTCACCACACCTCAAATCTCTTCACTGGCTCCCCATAGACAAGAGAATCACTTTCAAGATCCTCATTCACACACACAAATCCCTCCACAAGACCGGCCCAACCTACCTTAACGAAAGAGTGAATTTCCACACTCCCACCCGCAACCTCCGATCAGCCGACCTCGCACTAGCTACAGTCCCCCGCATCCATCGAACCACCACAGGAGGCATGGCCTTCTCCTACCTCGCCCCCACAACCTGGAACTCCCTCCCCACCAACCTCTGCAAAACCAAAGACCTCCTACTCTCCAGAAAAAACCTCAAGACATGGCTGTTCGAACAGTAACCCCCCTCATCCCGCCACTAGCGCCTTGAGACCCTCACGGGTGAGTAGCGTGCTCTATAAATATTTCTGATTGATTGATAGATTGAGCTAGAGGACTATGACAGAATCACAGTACCGGTGAGCTATCACAGCAGCAGGGGAGCGGCATGCTTGACCCCCTAGAGGTCGAGGGCTGCTCACTGGAGCCATGCATCGGCCTCCATAATTAGTCATGGGAGGTGGGTGAGGCTGGCAGGGAGGCAGGCAGCAGGAAAGCAGCAAGAGTGGGGCAGTGAAAAACAGCAGGTAAAAGAGGCAAGGTACAGTGGAAAAACTGAAACACAAATGAAGGCAAATTACAATGAAATGGAAAAAAAGCAAACAAGCACAATACAGGAAGCAAACATATGCAACCATCCGAATACTGGGCACAATACAGTGAGGTAGAGGACTGTGGCAGAGTCACAGTACCGGTGAGCTATCATAACAGCAGGGGAGCAGCATGCTTGACCCTAGAAATAACGTGCAAGGATCCAGATATCTGTTTTTCCTCCAACACTTACTACCAGCCTATACGTGGACAAAAATAGTCAGACCAGACATTTCTTTGTACTCTGACATCCTAGAACAGACTTTGAGATTTAAAGAGAAGTGGAGGAGACAGATTTAGAGAGTGAGAGAACCTTCAGGACTGTTGAAATCATCACTTGCAGTACTATTGCTGTGTTATTCACAGAGTGGCAGAGTGGCAGGTAAATACTAGTGTGGGTACATTCCTAGGATTAGGCAGTCCTTCATAATCCACACATTAGAGGAGGTCTGAAGTTAAAAGAAAATAGAAAACAATTGTGACTTTTTGAGGTTCTGACTGTGATCTTAAGAAAGTATTTCAGAATGAGCAATAACTGCATACCGATGTGTTCTGTATGCAGCACTTTTACAAACATAAACTGCTGAGTGCTTCACGCCTCTGCCAATACACCTTCTTCCTGACTTGTCCAGCTTTGCCTTCATCCTCTTCCTATAACAATGCTGAAATCTATGCATAGACATAGTAATGTACTTTATTATTTCACTGTAGAACAACGCAAAGCCTGCTGCTTTTGCATTAATGTCCCAATGAGCAAACCTGTCTCCTTAACTTCTCTCTCGATCTTAGAGCCTCATTATGACTTTGGCAGTCTTTTGGGTAGACCGCCATGGTGGTGGACGCAAAAAGACCACCATGTTGGTGGTAATCCGACTGCAGTAATAAGAGTCACACTGTGATGTCTGCCAAAAAACTGCCACATTCCCAAAACTGCCAGGACACTGAAGGATGGAAAAGAGGCGGTTCCACCATCAGCACATCGAGCCCAATAAAATTCCACCCACCAAATTATGGTCCGCACATCACCACACTGGTTCTTCCATGGCGGAAAACTATTGGCGGTCCAAAACGAGGCAGTCTCAACTCACATCTGTCAGAACACACCACCACATTGGATAGTTTAAATACCCCACACCTGACACTCATCCACACACCTACTCACAGCACTATATAATACACCCCTACACTGCACACAATCCTTTGTATCCAGAATGCCATACACAAGAACTGAAAAGCCAAACAAGAATAGAATTTGTACTTGTGCACAGTAGGCACACATACACATTTCACTCATCACTGGTTACACACTCCACATCAGCACAATTATCACAATACACACATCAACTGCACACACAATCTGCTATGACTGTCTCCAACTCACATCGCAACACCCACACCTCACCAATTACTAACACTGCACCCTTATACTCACAACACCCCCACACACTGTCTACACAACCATGTCCCCACAAAAAAAAAACACGTTTCACTGATGACGAGTTGAGGGTCATGGTGGATGAAATTGTAAGGGTAGAGCCACACCTGTTCAGAGCTCAGGTCCAACAGACACCTATTGCCAGGGAATTGGAGTTGTGGCAAAGGATAGTCAACAGGGTCAGTGCCATAGGCAGTCATCCAGGCACAAAGGAGGGCATCAGGAAGAGGTGAAACAACCTACGGGGGAAGGTGCGTTCAATAGCATCCAGGCACCAGCTAGCCGTACCGAAGGCTGGCGGTGGGCCCCTACCTCCTCCCCCACCTTTAAATCATGGGAGGAGAAGGTCTTGGACATACTGCATCCTGAGTGCCTCACAGGCATACTTGAGGGACTGGAGTCTGGCAAGTAACCCCAATGTTAACTTCACACAATTGTGTTGTCCTGCATGCTTCCTCACCAACCAAACCCACCCTAGTGAACTATTCTAGCCACTACACCGCTCACCAAATCACTAAATGCCCCTCTCTGGCATACCACCTCTCCACTGAGCCTAACTGCCCTCTCAGCCCTTGGAAATGGCATATTAACTACAGACTAATCATATCACTACAACTCCCAGAATGCACTAACTCATCATTGTGAAAACCTGGAATGTGCACAACACATCACATGTAATGCATGTACAACTAAATTACTAGCTACACCATCTAGATTGTTCTATTGAGGACCAGTGCATGGCAATGACAGTAATGCAATGGCACACGCCCAATAGCAACCAAGTTGAGTGACCATTCCTAATGGCCACAGATCAAATATCCCTAGCCAGAAATAGACTAACCTGGGTTGGAAAGTAAGATGGCTGTATTCTGTTGGAAGTACCGCCATGGTCATAATTTGTCAGTCTACTCCACCAACCTGTTAGCAGTTGGACCGCCACTGCCAACATAGCAGTCATGAGACTGCCAAACCCGTAATGACCCCTTTGGTCTTTTCCAGAGATATTCTCTCTTTTTACATCCCGGTGCTAGGATTACAGACAGTGAGAAAGAGAGCAACAAAATGACAGTTTGAGAGACATTGGGGGTGATTCTAACCCTGGCGGTCGGTGTTAAAGCGGCGGCCAACCCGCCAACAGGCTGGCGGTAAACAAAATGGGATTCTGAGCCTGGCGGGAACCGCCAACACAGACAGCCACCTTAACACTCCGACCGCCACGGCGGTACAAACAAACAGCGCGGCGGTCACCGCCAACAGACAGGTGGCAGACAATGTACCGCCCACACTATTCCAACTCACCAATACGCCACCTTTTCCGGGGCGGGAGCACCGCCGATAAAAACACGGCGGAAACAGACTACGGACGGGAAAACGCTCACCACTACGCACTCCAGGAGGAAGGAGGACAGCATGGAACCCGAATTAAACATCCTACCTGCTCTCGTCTACCTTCTCATCTACCACGAGTACGAAGTCCGGCGCAGACGACAACGGTGAGTACTGCACCTACGACACACGGGAGGGGGAGGACGAAAGGTTACGGGCACACACATATGCGACCCCCCCCCCCCAACTATGTACTCACCAATGCAGAGCACCAAGTCACAGTGACACCACCCAAACACCCCTGAAAAATGCTAGGACATAATCAAATTTGGAATAAATATTTATGTACCAAAAAGCCCCAGAAAATTATCGTACAACCATGAAAGATATTCACAACAAAACTAATGACATACACATCAGTGTATAACTGAAGTACCAAGTCCTGCACATCCTACGAATTCAGCATGTCCGTGGGCCAAAGTCTTGAGAAATAAGGGCAAAGCCCACACAGGAGACCTGAGTCCTTTGGAGAGAACACTGCAGGGGCATCAGATGTAAAAACTACAGGCACCTCAGGGGGAAGGGAAGTGGGGGGCACCACAGCCACATGAGTCCACGACGCCAGATCCACGAGGAGCCACCATGCCCACTGGACCATCCTGGGGAGTGCAAAGCCACAGTCTCTCAATGTCTCTACAGTGGGTGGGCTGCCCACTGGACCATCCTGGGGAGTGCAAAGCCACAGTCTCTCAATGTCTCTACAGTGGGTGGGCTGCCCACTGGACCATCCTGAGGAGTGCAAAGCCACAGTCTCTCAATGTCTCTACAGTGGGTGAGCTGCCCACTGGACCATCCTGGGGAGTGCAAAGCCACAGTCCATCAGGTGGATGACAGTCTCCACTGGTCAAGGAGGAGGCATGGTGGGCACAGTGAACCATAAACGGTGCTTGAGACGGCGGTGCCCAGCGGAGCGGTGCTTGAGATGGTGGTGCCCAGCGGAGCGGTGCTTGAGAGGAAGGGCCCAGCGTAGCGGTGCTTGAGAGGAAGGGCCCAGCGGAGCGGTGCTTGAGATGAAGGGCCCAGCGGAGCGGTGCTTGAGACGGCGGTGCCCAGCGTAGCAGTGCTTGACAGGAAGGGCCCAGCGGAGCGGTGCTTGAGATGGCGGTGCCCAGCGGAGCGGTGCTTGAGATGAAGGGCCCAGCGGAGCGGTGCTTGAGATGAAGGGCCCAGCGGAGCGGTGCTTGAGATGAAGGGCCCAGCGGAGCGGTGCTTGAGACGGCGGTGCCCAGCGTAGCGGTGCTTGACAGGAAGGGCCCAGCGGAGCGGTGCTTGAGATGAAGGGCCCAGCGGAGCGGTGCTTGAGATGAAGGGCCCAGCGGAGCGGTGCTTGAGATGGCGGTGCCCAGCGGAGCGGTGCTTGAGAGGAAGGGCCCAGCGTAGCGGTGCTTGAGAGGAAGGGCCCAGCGGAGCGGTGCTTGAGATGAAGGGCCCAGCGGAGCGGTGCTTGAGATGGCGGGCCCTGTTCAGCGGTGCTCTACTCCACGGCGGGCCCTGTTCAGCCGTGCTCTTCTGCACCGCGGGCCCTGTTCAGCGGTGCTCTACTCCACGGCGGGCCCTGTTCAGCGGTGCCTATCTCCACGGCGGGCCCTGTTCATCGGTGCTCTTCTGCACCGCGGGCCCTGTTCAGCGGTGCTCTTCTCCACGGCGGGCCCTGTTCAGCGGTGCTCTTCTGCACCGCGGGCCCTGTTCAGCGGTGCTCTTCTCCACGGCGGGCCCTGTTCAGCGGTGCTCTTCTCCACGGCGGGCCCTGTTCAGCGGTGCTCTTCTGCACCGCGGGCCCTGTTCAGCTGTGCCTATCTCCACGGCGGGGCCCTGTTCAGCGGTGCTCTTCTGCACCGCGGGCCCTGTTCAGCGGTGTTCTACTCCACGGCGGGCCCTGTTCAGCGGTGCTCTTCTGCACCGCGGGCCCTGTTCAGCGGTGCTCATCCAGCAGGTCAAGGGAGCCAGACCTGGCCTGGACTCCCTGCTCAGTCGCCCTCGGACCGTGACGTTTCTGGACCCTTCGGGGACGGACTCCTGGCCTCCTTAGTGTCCTCCTTCCCAGCTGGGATGTGGCATGTGGGGTCCACCTTCTCCGTTCTCCTGCTGCCCTTCCGCTCCTTTGATGGGGCTCTCGGGCCCTTGCCTCCCCTAGATGGTGTGGGTGGTGAAGTGGCCGCACATTGCTCCTTGGGGGCAGCCCTGTCGGTCCTCGCACGGCGGCCGTTGTTTTTGCGGGTCCTCTTGCCGGGGGGGGGCTGGACGTGTCCTTGCTGCTGATCGATGTGTCACTGCTGGCAAAGGGTGGGCTCCAGAACCCAGGCACAACAGTGACACCCGAAGCTGGGCTGGTGGTGGCTGCGGTGCTCTTGGGACTCTTTGAAGATGGATGGGGGAGCTCATCGGGGGGAAGAGGTTAAGGTTAGCCAGGAAAAGTTTTTTAGGGCCAAGGTAAAGGGTAGGAGAAGTGGAGATGGAAGTGGAGGTAGAGGAGGTGGTTGTAGGAGAGTCAGGTGTGCTGTCATTGGGTGAAGGTGCTGGTGCTGTAGGCTGTCGTGAGGTGGATGGCTGTTGGGTGGGTGTCTGCCTGCGTTTGTGTGTCTTGGAAGAGGGGGTGACAGACACAGTGGGAGAGGACACAGGGGACGTGTAAATGGCAGTGGGGGTGGTGACTGCACGAGTGTGGACTGTACTGGAGGGTGAGGTGGTGATGGAAGCACTGGCTGATGTTGGGGTGCATGCAGGTGTGAGTGTAGACGTCACAGGGAGGGAGGAGGGAGACGAGGAGGAGGGGGACACAGGGGTGGCAGTGGCTGTTGGCATGTCTGCATCTGGGTGTTGCTTGGGTGAGTGTTTGTGGGATCTGTGGTGCTTGTGTTTGGATGAGCTGCTCTTGGGTGTTGAGGTGTGTGCAGGCTGGTCTGATGGTGTGGATGGGATAGGCTGAGGAACAGGAGACAGAGAAAGGCTGGAGGCAGTAAGAAGAGGGAGGCTGGAAACAGGGACAATGGCTGCTGTCAGTGCTGAGGCCAGAGCAGTGAACGCTCGTTGATGGGCAGCCTGACCCGAATGAATGCCCTCCAGGTACGCATTGCTCTGTTGCACCTCCCTTTGCACACCCTGGATGGCATTCAAAAGGGTCGTCTGCCCAACAATGAGCGTCCTTACCAGGTCAATGAGCTCCGCACTGAGGGCAGCAGGGGCAACAGGGGCAGGGGCTGAGGTGCCTGGGGCGAAGGAGACGCGCGCCTTCCTGGGCGAACCGGCACGGAGCGAGGACTGAGGGGCTGCTGGGAGGGCGGGGCTGGTGCGCTGGGTGGCGGCTGTACCTGTAGAGGCGGGGGGCACGGATGTTGCCGCCACCCCTAGGGAGCTCCCATCCGAGGACGTGTCGCTTTCGCTGCTCTCACCAGCGGTCCCCGTCGTGGTGCTCCCCTCGCCCTCCGGATCACTGGTGCCCTCGGTGTCTGTTCCTGGGCCCACCGGGGCCTTGTGTCCTGCAGCTCCCTCGTGCTCCGATGCCAAATCTCCTCCGCCTGATGATGCTAATGCACACATGCACAAGAAGATGAAGAGAAAGGGTGGGGGGAGAAAAAAGAAGACCAGGTTGAGTGCATGCAATGTCAACACCGTTGGCGGAGAGGACAGACACAGGTGCCTAATGCACTAAGCCGCGCATTCGGGATACACTACTCAGTACTACTGACTAAGACAACAGGCCAAGAGACGTCAAACGCGAACATGGGAGATGCTGGACCTTCAATGGCTGTACTTGTCACCCTACCGAGGTGGGGGCCGGGGGCACAGGGCCATGCCTAAGGGAGAGGACTACACTACAGAAAGCGCCCTGGCCTAATGTCACCCACAGCCCTCCTCCCCCACCCAGACGCCTCCACTGCGCAGAAAGATAGGAGAATGTGCTGATACTCACCCCCTTGTGTCTTGTGTGATGTCTTAAAGCGCCCATCCAATTCAGGGTAGGCCACCGCCAGGATCCAGGACATCAGGGGGGTCATGGTGCGACTGGCACCCCTCCTAGGTTGGGAGGCCATCCCCAGCAGTGTTTCTGCGGTCTTCCTTGTTCCGCGGCGGATGTCCTCCCACCTCTTGCGGCAGTGGGTGCCCCGTCTGTTGTGGACCCCCAAGTTCCGGACTTCCTTGGCGATGGCACGCCAAATCTCGATCTTCTGATGGGCGCTGACCTATTTGACATGTACAGGGTGGAAAGGAGGAAATCATGAATGACCTGCATGTTAGATGTGATTGGCCCCCCCCACCAACTTTGCCATATGGCACATGCTCTCATCTGTCGGGCGTTGCACTCCTCATTCGCCCCCCACCCCACCAACTTACATCCACCCCAATCCACACAGGCATAGCCCATTCCATGTGCACCCGGTGTACTCACTTGTTGGTCTGGAGGACCGTAGAGTAGCGCATACTGGGGGAGGACCCCATCCACGAGCTTCTCCAACTCTTCAGACGTGAATGCAGGGGCCCTTTCCCCAGTCGCAGCAGCCATTGTATCTTCCAGACCGAGGTCACAGCAGCACTTGCAGTATAGGTCCTCTCCTGTGGATGATCAGGTCTCGAGTGATTAAGCAGATAGAAAATGGCGGTCACGCCCGCGGCGGTGCGTACCGCGGCGGTGCGTACCGCGACTGCCGGCGCACTTCGTGATTGGCTCCTGAAACCCATAGGCTTCAATGTTAACCAATGCGGCTTTGCGCCGCGGTCTTCGACCGCCTACCGCCACGGTGTGCCCCGCCAGCGCATTGACCTCACATCCCATTGTCCCACTTCACAGGTCAGGCAGCCGCCATTTCAAGGGCCTACATGGCTTAATTTTGACTGCGACACACAGGCCTAGGCCTTGCATTGCCACACATACACGCCTTTCAACCCATTGCCATTCTTTAACTGTGCAAGCTGTCTGTACGTACCTGTGGTTTGGCTGACTCTGTGCTCCATGTTGTCCTTCCTAGGCACCGTCCGCTGGGACTTGCGATGAGAAGGAGGAATCCTCGCGTGTACCGACCGCTGGTGGACCTGTCGACAATGGAAGAACGCCATATATTACTTCGATACAGACTTGACCGTGCCACTATCCATGAACTGTGTGCCCAGCTGGAGCCAGCCCTGATGTCCCCCATCCGCCAACCCACAGGGATTCCCCCTCTGGTGCAGGTTTTGTCAGTCCTCCATTTTTTGGCCAGTGGGTCATTCCAGATCACAGTGGCCATGTCATCTGGAATGTCTCAGCCTATGTTTTCTAAGATTTTGAGCAGAGTGTTGTCTGCCCTGATGAAACTCATGCGGAGCTACATCATTTTCCCAGAGGAGGGTGACTTGCCTACAGTGAAGGGTGATTTCTATGCCCTTGGACATATCCCCAACATCATTGGTGCCATTGATGGGACCCATGTGGCTTTGGTACCCCCAAAAGACGATGAGCAGGTGTACCGAAACAGAAAAAGTTATCATTCGATGAATGTCCAGGTGGTCTGTTTGGCTGACCAGTACATCTCCCATGTAAATGCCAAGTTCCCAGGGTCAGTGCATGACGCGTATGTGATGCGAAATAGCAGCATCCCCTATGTGATGGAGCAGCTACAGAGACAACGTGTGTGGCTAATAGGTGACTCTGGTTACCCCAACCTGCCGTGGCTACTGACCCCAGTGAGGAATCCCCGGACAAGGGCAGAGGAACGCTACAATGAGGCCCATGGGCGTACTAGGAGGGTGATTGAGCGAACCTTTGGCCTCCTGAAGGCCAGGTTTAGGTGCCTGCATATGACAGGTGGATCCCTAATGTACTCACCAAAGAAGGTGTGCCATATCATCGTGGCGTGCTGTATGCTTCACAACCTGGCTTTGCGACGCCAGGTGCCTTTCCTGCAGGAGGATGGTCCAGATGGTGGTGTTGTAGAAGCCGTGGAGCCTGTAGAGAGTGAAGAGGAGGAAGACTCAGAGGACGACACAGACAATAGGGACAGAGTGATACAACAGTATTTCCAGTAACACCCAGGTAAGAATCACCCACGCCATTTCACAATTGGTTCTAGCCTCCTGCATCTGTACTTTCTGTAGTTCCCACCAGATCTTTTTGGGTAATTTTTGTTTTTCCCTTCCCTTCTCAGTGCTGTATGACTCAGTGCCTGACTTCTGCTTGGTTTGCCCATGAACTACAGCGTATTGACATTGGTATGTTGTCATCACTAATTGACAGAACAGATATTGAACAGTAATATGTAATACATTTGCTAATAATACAGCATGACTCCAAACTGATTTGTGTGCAATATGTGATTTATTTACAGGGCTAGATATTGGTACATGTGATTATAAGGGTGATGGGTGGGGGTGGAGTAATGTCCATGGCAGAGTCCAGTTCTCAGTCTCACAGGTGCATTGTCCTTTTGCCTGTGGAAGGATGGAGCAGAGGCAGTTCATGGTTGGACAGGGTGGCAATGTGGGACAGTGGGAAGAGTTCAGGGGGTATGTCCTGCTGGCGGGGGTCTTGACATCCTACTCTGTCTTTTTTTTGGATCTCAGGCTCCTCTTACGGGGTGGTTGTTCTTCAGCAGGAGGTGGGGTTCTGGTGGCCTGCGGTGGTGTTGGGGCCTCCTGTCCACTAGCGCCGGCGGAGGTGGTAGGCTGTTCCTGGTCCGGGCTAGTGACAGGGGCCCTGTGTGGTGCCACATGGTCCCGCAACGCATCTTCTATCCTGTTGAGGGCCAGGACGATGGTCCCCATTGCGGTCCCGATGATTCTCAGCTCCTCCCTGAACCCCATGTAGCGTTCCTCCTGCTGTGCCTGGATCTCCGTGAACCTGGCCAGTACCGTCACCATCGTCTCTTGGGAGTGGTGGTAGGCCCCCATGATGGTGGTGAGGGCCTCTTGGAGAGTGGGTTCCCTGGGCCTCTCCTCCCCCCCCTGTCGCACAGCAGCCCTCCGAGCTGCCCGGTTTCCCCCGGCCTCTGTCTCCTGGACAGTGTGCCCGCTCCCACTGCCCCCAGGTCCCTGTTGTTGTTGGGGTGTTGGGTTAGCCTGGGTGCCCTGTAGTGGCAGACACACCGCTGATTGACGTGTCCTAGAGACAGAGGCATGGGCCCGCTGGGTGGGAGCTGTGCTGGTGTTGGCAGAGGGGGTCGGGTCTGGTGTGGCCTGTGTCTGGGTGAGGGGAACCGACTGCCCAGAGGTCCCCGATGGTCCGGGCTGGTCATCAGGTTCAGTGTCGACAGAGCTGCTGTCCTCACTGTGGGCCTGTTCCGGGGGTGGGATGGACATTTCTGGACCCTCCTGGCTGGTGTTTTGGCGTTCGGGTCCTGCATGGGGTAAGAGAGTTTGGTTATTGTTTCTGTGTGTGCAATAGCATGCGTGTTATGGGTGCCCTCGTCCCCCAGTGCAGGCATTCCCTTGAGGGAGGTGTTGTGAGGGTAGTTAGTGGGGGGGGGGTAAGTGCAGTGGTCATGCTTGGGTGATGGGTGTCCATGGATTGTGTTGGCATGCAGGAGTTGGTGTTGGGATGGGTGGGTTGTGCTGGTGAGACATTGTCAGGGAGGATGTGTGCTGGGGGGTTGGGGGTGAGGGTGGGGGTGTGGGTTGGCATGCTGGTGGGGTGGGGGGGATCTAGTAGTTGAGATTGGACTTACCAGAGTCCATTCCTCCGGCTACTCCTGCGAGGCCCTGAGGATGCAGGATGTTGAAGACCTCTTGCTCCCATGATGTAAATTCGGGAGGGGTGGGTGGGGGTCCGCCGCCAGTCTTCTGGACCGCGATGTTGTGCCTGGAGACCATCGATCGGACCTTCCCCCGTAGGTCGTTCCATCGTTTGCGGATGTCCTCCCTATTCCTGGGATGCTGTCCCACCGCGTTGACCCTGTCCACGATCCGCTGCCATAGCTCCGCCTTCCTAGCTATACTGGTGTGCTGCACCTGTGAGCCGAAGAGCTGGGGTTCCACTCTTAGGATTTCCTCCACCATGACCCGGAGTTCTTGGTCTGAAAAGCGTGGGTGCCTTTGGGGTGCCATGGGGTGGTGTGGGTGAGGTGTGGGGTGGTGTATGTGATGATGAGTATGTTGGTGTGTGGTGCTTTGTGCTACTATGTGGTGTGTGTGATGGTGTAGTGTGCCTCAGTGTGTATTGCTATGGATTGTCTGCTGTGTCTCTCTCTCCTTCTCTCAGTAATTGTGGTCGTAGGGGTTTGTGGGTGATGTGGGTGTGTGTTTTATAGTTGATTGATTGTGGGGGAGTGGGTTGTGTATGTGTATCAGGTGTGTGTATTTGTAATTGTCCAATGTGCCTGTGTTTTGGTGCTGTGTGTGTATTTTGACCGCGGCGGTGTGTTCCGCCAATGGAATACCGCATTGGAAAGCCCGCCGCGTTGATTCGTGGGTCGTAATGGCATGGGCGTTTTTCTGTTGGCGTGACGGTGGAGGTTTGGTCATCTCCAGTTTATCGCTGCCCGCTGATGTGGCGGGCTGCAGTGGAGGTCGGATTTTTGGAGGTTTGGCCGTTGTGGGTCAGAATGACCGTGGCGGCTTTCCGCGGCCGAATGACCCCCATTGTTTATAAAGACTTAGGCCCTTATTTTACATCTTCAGGGCATTTGTGGTAATACCACACATCTGGTAATCACGTTACCACAATCATTAATTGAGATACTACAGAAAGGTTTGTATTTAGGAGGGAATAATATGAGGAAACTGTTCTTCCTGATTTTCTTCCACATTTAAAGCTATGGTAATAACACCAGACTTGGGTTACTGGTAACTGACAAGTTTTTTATGTGTATGAAAGATGCATTGCTGTTTTTTTATGCACTTTTCTTTAATTATAAAATCCACAGTTTCTTTACTCCTCTCAACATTCTTCAAATGAGGGCATGAGAGCCTTAGCATTACAAGCACTATGCAAGAACCATATTTGTTGCCTAACAAATTATTATGTGATAAATCCAAGTGGCTTTCTCAGTGATAAAACTCCATGTTGCAATATCCATCAGTGCATGGGCAAAGTGAAGCCTGGGCAAGAAACTCTAATTTGAGCTCCTACTGTTTGCATAGTCTTGCTGTGATTTTGGGCAACGTACTTGATATAGCACTATTTAATCAGTCGTGCAATGCAGCAGAGTAGGTTAGAAATACCATTACAGTCTCTGCTCTGAGCTTTTAAAGCATTTTAAAGTTTATACATTGCGGAATAGTTACATTGTTATTGTCCACAATCAGACTTCTTGCATGTTAATTAAATACATTCAACATTATGGTTGTTTTATTGTAAATAAAACAAATAATACCCCTGTCTTTTGTTCTTTGTGACTGTTGTACTTTTTCTAAACACAACACATACTCTCCATCACTACATGTGGACAGTAGAATCAATGTCAGATATTCTTAAGGTTCTTGGTACAATAGAAGAACTAAGTTCAGGCTTTAAGTGAATAAATCATTTCCTGTGACAGCACTGGCGCCCCACTCCTAATTTCTCTTTGCTGTTTCATGTTGTTTTGTGAAAAATGTTTGAGACCGGTGGAAAATAATTGCCCATAAATTAAGGCTCTCCTTGGTGCCATGTTGTCCAAGATGAGCAGATGGCACGGAGGAGTACCATACTGTTTTATTTACAAACAGTTTAACAGTCCTGCAAACAAAAGGTGGTGATTGTTGCACTTGTGATCATAATGCTCAATGTAATAAACGAGCATGCAACAAGTTTGACCATTTGCAATAATAAATAATTGACGTCAGATCAGTTATTAAGACCGAATCTCGAAAAAAGTCCAATCGCCTTCACTCTCTATTTTTAATTAATATTAAGAGATAAAGAGCTGAATGGAGGGCTCTCTTCTTAGAATATCCAACTTTATTTTGCATGAGTCGAAGGCCTTCCCTGCTCTCACCTGCTTGAATTGTGGAGTATTCTCACTCTTTTTTTTACATCCATTACAGAAAGATAGAAAGCTACTGCAGGCATTTTTTAGTAATATGAAAATCGAAAAAAAAACTTTCTCTCGAAGCCTAGCTACATTCATCCAGCCAGCCCAACATAGAGCCCCACCTATTCCTGAAATCAGACCCCCTTTTGCTAGGCTAACTAAGAAGGGAACAATCAATAAATGTTTAAAGAGTTGTAAAATGAAGTGTTATTTTCATTTCTGCAAAGCAGCAACTCTAACAAGCTCTAATGAGAGTGAAACACGTGTCAGGGGTTGCTTTTATTCATTCCAGGTTGACTTGGATGGTACTTTAGCAATCCAAAGCTGTAATACTGTACCTAGAATGGTAAAAAGACCTTTGTCATTTTTCAGTTTGGAGTAGAAGACAATTGCAAATACTATGCTTACAGACTTTGCTGTAAATATGGTGAAATGCTTTGTCATTTTCTAGCTCAGCATGGATGGCACTATGCTAATCCTATACTTAAAACTGTTGGAAGAAAAACAAACATATGAGATGAGCAAATTTGGGGTGTTGGTGGTGTTCTAGAGTGTTCCATATAAAGGAACTGCTCTCCACCTAAAGTTTGGGATTTAGCCAGGGTTCCTGCTTTCCTTTTTGCATAATTTGCACAGCACTCTAAGCCTGGCTTTTTGATTTATACTTGTTGCTCCTTTCTGCATGGACATAGCAATAGCTCTCTGTTGAGCTCTAATAAGAGTGAAAGTGTTAGAGGTTGCATTTATTCATTTCAGGTTGGCATTTATTCATTTCAGGTATTTTGCTAATCCAAAAATGTAATACTATGCCTGGAATGGTAAGAGGATTTTGTCTTTCTTCAGTTCAATGTGGATGGCACTTAATAATCCTCTGATTAAAGGCTTTGCTGTAAAAATTGCAAAAAGGCTTCGTCAATTTCAAGCTTTGCTTGGATGGCACTAAGCCAACCCTATGCTTGAAACCTCTTCTAGCAAAACAGACATTTGAGGTGAGCAGGTTTGGAGAGTCTGTGGTGTTTTAGAGTGTTCCATATAAAAGAGCACCTTGACTTCTAAAACTTGGGAACTACTCAGGGTCCCTGCCTCCCTTTTTGCATAATTTATATGACACTCTAAGCCTGAAAGCGCTTTGTTTTGAATTATATTGGTTGCCTCCTTGTGTCTGGAAGAAGCTTTACGTGTCTAGCAAGCTCTAATAAGAGCGAAACACGTGTCAGGGGTTGCTTTTATTCATTCCAGGTTAGCCTGGATCGTATTTTACCAATCCAAAGCTCTAATACTGTGCCTGGAATGGTGAAAGGCCTTTGACATTTTTCAGCTTGGAGTGGAAGACAAATCCTGTGCTTGAAGACTGTGCTATGAACATGATGAAAGGCTTTTTGTTGATTTCTAGCTTGTTGTGGATGTCACTGTGGTAGTCCTATTCCTAAAAACATTATTAGCAAAACAGATGTTTGAGATGAACAACTTTAGAATGTTGATTGTGTTCTAGATTGTTCCATATAAAGGAACTGCTCTCCACCTAAGACCTGAGTACTACCCAGGGTTCCCTGCTTCCTTTTTGCCTAATTTATGCAGCACTCCAAGCAAGAAAAGGGCACTGTTTTGACTAATACTTGTTGCTCCGTTGTGTCTGGATAAAGCAATACCTCTTTGATGAGCTTTATTAACAGTACACAAGATTCAGGGTTAGCTTTCACTTACTCCAGGTTGGCTTGGATGGTATTTTACCAATCCAAAGCTGCAATACTGTTCTGACAAGGTGAAAGGCTTTTATAATTTTTCAGTTGGACGTGAATAGCACTTTCTAATCCTATGTTTAAGGACTGCTGTAAAAATGCTAAAAGGCTTTGTCACTTTCTAGGTTGGCATGGATGTCAGTTTCTTAACAGAAAAACAGAGATCAGATATTTGAGAAGAGCAGGTTTGGAGTGCTGGTGGTCTTGTAGAGTGTTCCATGTAAAGGAACTGCTGTTCATCCTAAAACTTACGAACTGCTTAAAGGGGTTCTCCATGCACCAAAATTATATATATCAAACTTTGGTGCCAGTGACAAATCTTCACAAAAGTTTGAAAACTAATGGGCCAGTCACTTCAGCTGCTGTCTGGAAAGTTTCAGGATGATTCGTCAAGTGGGGGCTGAGAAGAAGGGGGTTCCAAAATGTGTTTTCCCCATGCAATTTCCGATAGAGATTTTAGACATGACTATAGCCTGAACAGCTGAATAGAATGACACCACATTTGGCAGTAAGCTAGATCTTGGTACAGAAAGATCACTTTTTGTAATTTGGTGTAAATCTGTTCAGTAGTTTGGGAGTTATTAAAGAACAAAGATTTTTTTATATCTAGAGAAGTGGATCGTGGATCAACACACCCACAGCAGTGTCGTGATTGGCTGATGAAACCTAGAGAAAAGATGTGGTTGACATTTTTTCTGACTCGCATGGGTTGAGCGGATGGAGAAAAACGCTAGCTGTACCATATTTAGAAGTTTGAACTCCCCTTGTGTGTTGTTACGGAGTCTATTTTTACAACCTGTTGTATTATTTTACAACACTGAGTCCTGATGATGGTGTGACGAACCTCTGACTGCCACCACAGACCGAAACATCAACATTGCCCTCTCATTTGACAAGCTGAATTGAAAGACCATGATATTGCTTGAACTGGGAGTGAAAACCAGGCAATTATTGTGCAGGACAGTGTCAAGAGGAAGGTTATAACCCCTTTCTGGATCTTCTGTTGGGATACAATTGTGTGATCTAGGGGGTTATGTACAGTGTTGTAGTCTATAGGATGGACATTTGTTGAATTAATTGTACATTTTGTGAACTTCCTGAATCCTATTGATTAATATATTGGATTTGAACAGTACAGAGTTGTCTTATTCATTAATTGAAGACTGGATCTTATGTACACAAATTACCATGGGCCATGTGCACAGCAAATTACTTCTAAACAATTCCTCTAGGAGCATTTTTAAATGAGACATTTTTTCAATCGAGACACGGTTCCTGGTGGGGAGAGGATAAAGATAAAATAGGATGAAAGGGGATGGGATAGATCTATCCTGACCCAGTGGAACTGAAGGAGGGTTCTCAGACTCTCACAGCCACTAACATACCCACACACGCACACACCCACTTAAACACCCACACAATGACTCATCCACCACTCACACACCCATAAAGCCACTCCCAGACCCACTCACAGACCCACAAAACCCATAGAGCCACTCACACACCCACAAAACCAATTACACACCCACTCACAGAACCACACAGCCACTCATACACTTACTCACGCACCCACTCAGACACTCACACACCCACTCACAAACTCACTCATGGACCCTCAAAACCACTCACACCCCCAGTCACAGACCTACAGAGCCACTCACACCCATACTCACACACCCGCTCATATACTTCCACTCCCACTTACATATCCACACAATCACACACACACAGTCACACACGCATGCAGCCACTCACACATCTACTCACAAACCCACAGCATGGGGCTTGCTGCATTCAGGGTTGACTGCATACAGGGGGATGGTCGCAGGGCTTGCCCACAGGCCAGGCACTGTGGCCATGCACAGTCAAAGGCAGCGTGTGGCGACATTTAGGTTAACATAAAGTCATTGTTAATATTAATTTATGTTGAAAATACCCTAGTAATTCACTGAAACAAATTAAGGTTACCGTGATGTTGTAATTAGGAAATACAATAAAAAACTTTAGAAATTCACTAAAAAACAGTGGTTGCAGGGAGGTTATAGTTAGGTTCAGATTTCACACACACAAAGCCATAGAAAATCAGCATTTATAGTTATGCTTATCTCAAGAAACTATAACCTGTTCCCTAAGGTAACAATACCTCACTCCGTCACCATGCACTGCTAAGTACCTCACATAATACATCAGTCATACTATCTTCTATGACATCATAGATAATATCACTGCAATATTTGCAATAAATAAAATGATTGATGAGAAAACTGTGCATGGTGGGGGCACGAGTTATATTTACCTTAGGGCAGGAGTTATAGTTTCTTGAGATGAGAAGAACTATAACTGCTGAATTTCTAGGGTGTGTGTAAAATCTGTACCTAGCTTTAACGTCGCTGCAACTTTCAGTTTCTTAGAGAATGTCTAAGGTTTTTTAATTGTATTTTCTAACTATAATGTCCCAGTAACCTTTCTACTCCCTCTGAAGAAAGGTTGCTGATACAACAGAGTCATGTAAACCTTGTTTATTGCATCATTGACATTTAGCGCAGTTTGGCTTCCCCGTATCCTTGCTCAGAATGAGGAGCACCATTTAGGTTTACAATTTTAAAGTGCATTTTTGCTATATGTCTAGATAAAAGTCAAAACAGGCTTTCTGTAAATTCGAGGTGCCTATGCTTTAATACCTTGGGGCTTATTTACAAGTCCCTAGCACCACCGGAACTTCACTTTTAGCGATGCCCCGCAATGCCCATTTACATATTTATAGGGTGGCGCTAAGCCATTTTGCGTGGCTTACCGCCGCCTTGTAAATATGGGACCCTGGTGCCGTTTTCTAAGTCAGAGGGGCGTGCAATGGGTGTTGCTAAGGGTGTTTCCATGCAACACCCATTGCTCTTGACACTGCCAAAGATTTGCGAGAAATTGTAAATCTGAGGCAGCGCCAAAAACTAACGCCACTCTAGGGTTGTTGTTAGAGTGCTGCAACAAGGAGAAATACTTTTTATTTCTCCTCGATTTTGCTTTTTCTATGTGTGCTGCATTCTGCAAAACACCATTAATGAGTGTTTATGTGCACGAAGGTGTCCCATAAACCATAATTAAATAGTGAAAATTTGCTACTTCTATGTGTGCTGCATTGTGCTGCATACATAGAAGTAACAAATTGCCATTATTGAATGTTTATGTGCAAAAAGGACACCTTCCTTCACATAAAGAATAAGGGCCAGATGTAGCAAAGGTTTGCGAGTCGCAAACGGGCCGAATCGCTATTTGCGACAGTGCAAAATCGGAAATGGGATGCAAAAAGCCCATTTCTGACTCGCAAAAAGCGATGGGACCCGTTTGCGAGTCGCATCTGTTGCGACCCCATTTTGCGACCCGCAAATACCAAGTCGCAATTTGCGAGTCGCAAACCTTATGCAATTGCAACTCGCAAATTGCGACTAGTCGCAAAAAGCCCATTTTGCATGTCCCATTTACCACTAACTCAGAGCAGGTGGTAACCATTACCAAAGTATAAAAGGAGACCCAGAAGGCATCTGGGTTACACAAGATGGCGGAGATATACCTGATAGCAGTGAGAAGGAGAGTCCACGCAGCACAGCAGAGGAGGAGGAGGGGCCACAGACAGGAGAAGATATATAGAACAAGGCAGACTCTTTTTCAGCAAACTGAGGAAGAGATCTATGACAAATACCGCCTTAGCAGCGCAGCCATACTAGAATTAATTGATTTACTCAAACCACAGCTAGAACACCAGACTCTGCGTGGCTGCGCCATCCCTACGCATGTGCAAGTGCTATGCTCACTGCACCGCTTGGCCTCAGGGAGCTATCAGGGGGTCATTGCTGTGGCAGGTGGGGTATCCCAAAGTGCAGTGTCAAGGTTCCTCAGGGCCTTCCTAGATTCCTTAGTCACGCACATGTCCCACTTCATATACTTACCAAGGAATGAGGCAGAAATGAACAGCACCAAGCTGGACTTTTACCGCATTGCCCACTTTCCCCATGTCATAGGGTGTGTAGATGGGACACACATTCAAATATGCCCCCCTGCTAATCTAGAACACCTTTTCCGCAACAGAAAGTGTACCCACTCACTCAATATTCAGGTTGTTTGTGACGCCCATTATGTCATCACTGACATTGTAGCTAAGTTTCCAGGCAGTACCCATGACTCATACATTTTTAGGCATAGTGGGATACATCAACGCCTGGAACGTGGGGAATTCGTAGACGGTTACCTCCTAGGTAGAGCCACAGACACTTGCAGACATACACACAGGTCACTGTGCACGACAATCTGGACTTCCTAACAGTGTACTTTTGTGCCCAACAGGTGACAGTGCATATGCTCTCAGGCCTTGGATCATGACTCCGTTTTTAACACCCCGCAATGATTCAGAGAGGCAATACAACAGTGCACATAAGAGGACCAGGAACCTCATCGAGCGCACCTTCGGACTCCTGAAGGCAAGATTCAGATGCCTCCACCGCAGTGGAGGTGCCCTCCAATACACCCCATTACCGCATTCAAAATTGTGGTTGCATGCGCCATCCTCCACAACATGGCCACCCGACGTGGGCTACCTCTCACCCCTGCAGACCCAGATCCTGATGATGAAGAGCAAGAACAACCACATCGCCATCATGGGGATAGGAGTATGGCAAATCAAGGCAGACTGAGACGGGAACACATTGCAACACAATATTTTGGACGGTACGTGTCAACTCCCACCATACTCACCTATTAACCAAAAACTCCATTTGTTAAGTGGATCAAAAATAACTGATTTATTAGTGCATTAATGAAACTATTCACAAGTAAAGATTGTCCATGGGCAGGAAAATGCTAACCAGGCATGTGGCACATTAACGTCATGTGCCACATGTTATGGTCCAGGGTGATCTCTAAGACCTTCTGTCCCTCCTGCCAGCCTGGCTGGTCCCTGGTGTTTCCGTGGTGCTCTGCCTGCCACTCCTGAGCACCCTGCTGTCAGTGACAGAGACACTGCTCACTGTTGAGCCCTCCTCACTGTCCTGGGGTGTTTCCCCTGTGGCCCTCGACATTTCCCGTGTCTCCATCATTTCTATAATGTGGGTCAGACGTCCCAGGCCCCTAGCCACATCCCCAGCGAAATGGCCCATCTCCACTTGCAGCCCAACTGTCCTCCTCGACACGCCTGTGGTGTTCATGGCGAGCCTGCCGATGGATGTGGCCATCCTGTCCAGTCTGTGCAGGAGCTGCCGATCCCTGCGCCGCCCACCCTCGGCCTGGGCCAGTAGTCCTCCCGCCAGTTCCCTCATGGCAAGGGCAAGGTCCCCAGTGTTACTGCAGATCATGTCCATCCGTGTGTTGAGGTGCTGCATGCTGGCATGGTTGTTGCGCACAAAGCGGTGCAGCACACCACTAATTCTCCCCAAAATTCTATTCTGTAGGCGCTGACCACGAAGCAGATGTGCCTCACTGGTGCTGGGAGGAAGTAGCCCGGATGCAGACTGCAGCCCTGATGGTATGGACCTGCGACGCCTGCGCAGCGGTGGCTGCCCTGTGCTTCCACCTGTCTCATCCCTGCCTGTTGCTGGGGCAGCCTCTTGTGGAATTGTTGCAGCAGGTGTGGCTACTGCAGGGATGCTGCTGACCGTGCAGGTGGGGGTGCTGGCGGGTCCTGGGGTGTCCTCATGGGCCTGGCTGCTTGGAGTGTTGGTGGTGTCTTTCTGGAGACCTGTGGGACATGGGGAACAGACTGTCAGTGTCTACTATCTATTGCACACTTCATAATAAACATTTGCCTATGAACTGCCTACTTGACTACATTTCCCATAATGCATCATTCTGGCATTTGCTACCCTGAAATGGAGCTATCTTGGTTGTGCATGCCCCTGTGTACATGGTGGGTGGGGGTATGGCATTGATAGGGGTACAGGCATATCACATGGTACTCACTGGTTGATGTGCTGGGCTCTGAGGTGTCCAGGTCCCCAAATCCAGACACTGCCTCCTGCTCCAAGGTTTCTTCCACCCTTTCTTCCAGGGGTGTGGGTGGTGGCACAGACGATGCTCCCCCTCCTGTGCCTCTCATCTCCCGGAGCCTTTCAGCCACCCTCTCCTTGGTCCGGGAGCGGAGGTCATACCACCTTTTCTTGATGTCGTCGATGGTCCTATGGCTCACCCCCAGGGAATTAATCTTGTTCTGTATGTCCTGCCACAGCTGTTTCTTGGTGGCTCCAGGAACATTGAGGGCTGATCTCCCAAACAAGTCATCATAGTGCTGACAGCATTCCTCTGTCAGCACCTCCAGCTCCCTCTCAGAGAATTTCAGCTTCCTCTTTCTTGGTGTTCCCTGCATGGCAGCTGCTGTTTGTCCTGTGTGAAATTCGGCAGTTATAAAAGGGTGTGGTCCTGCCTCCTCCCAGGTGTATTTGTAAACTTCCTGGCTGTGATGTCATCATCATGTGCCAGGAAGTGTTTCCAGAGTGTTCTGGAGTGGTTTCTGGAGTGTTCTGCTGCACCTGTAATCAATTTTCAAGGTAATCGCAATTTGCGACATCTACTCGCTAATTGCGAGTTCGTTTTTTGCACACTCGCAAAAAGCGACCTCGCAATCTGCGGACTCGCACACTGCGTTGCGAGTCCGGGTGCGAGTCGCTATTTCGGCACAGTTTTTTTCCTTGCATTCCGAATTGCGACTCGCATTTTGCGAGTCGCATCAACTCGCAAAATGCAAGTTGCAATTTTTTGTTTTGCTACATCTGGCCCTAATTCTCTGCAATGCAGGCATGCTTGCACTATGGTGCATGGGTCCCTGCATTGGCGCTAGGCAGCTAATTTTAGCATCAGCGCAGGGAGAGAGGACAGGAATGTGCTGTATTTTGTAGATACAGCAAATTTCTGCCCTTTCCCGGTGGCACAGGGCTCCGCAGCTAGACACTTGCTGTGCTGCCCTGCACCGCGGAGGCTTGTAAATAAGCTCACTTACAATTTATGAAAGATCATATAAAAACATAATTTTGTAAAATGCACACTCTGAGATCTATGTCCATCTTTCTGCCATTTAAGGTGCTTGTGTTCGAACTTTTCGGTAAAAATGAAAAATGCTTATATTTCATAAAATTATTTAATCTATTGAGACATAAACAATTTGACATTTACCCACAATTCCGCCCAACTGGGCTGCAGTTTCCTTGTATTCAATACTACCTTTTTCTATATAAAATTCAAATTCAATTTCATTGTTGTAGTATTGGTTACAAAACTCATGATTTTATACAATCACATTCTGCCAACATGGGCGAGTCCCATATACCTCGAATGTATGATAAACTCATAATTTAGCACCCATATGTCTGTGTATTATAAAGACAGTAGCACCAAATCACAACAGTTACCAGACTCTGGGGGTCATTATGAACTCTGGCTGTTCAGACCGCCATGCCGGCGGCAAAGACCACCACCGCCATGGCGGTCTGAACCGCCATATAATGTTCACAGGCGGCCCTCTTCCACCGCCAGGCTGCTGCCGACAGGTAGCCTGACGGTGGAGGAAATCATTATCCGAATGGCAATGCTGCAAGCAGCGCTGCCCTTCGGATAATGATCCCTTTTCCTCCAGCCTTTCCCAGGTGGGTTCCCCCGCCAAGTTAAGGCTGGCAGAAGGGGTGCTCCGAGGCCCTCGTGCAGTGCCCGGTCACGCAGGTCACTGCCCGATTTACAGGCAGTGATCTGCGCTGTGGGTGCTGTGGCACCCGCCGCACATCAACATTGGCGGCTGTTTCCACCCGCCGGCCCAGCCGGGAAAACATTATACTGTACAGCCGGCAGGGGGGTCGTTGCGCTGGCGCCAACGCTGATCTCAACGGTTTTTACCGCTGAGATCATAATGAGGTCCTCCGTTTCTGAAGTGTTGGTTATCTAAAGTGCCCATGTGCAAACCTTTATGTGCAAAACTTTAAATAAATTTAGCTCTTTTAACCATTTCTGATGTCTTCATTTTTTCAGTCCAGTAATTTAAAATTGTTGATGGTAGGATTTAGACATCTCTCTTTGCCACTAATGGAAAAAGGTGGGAGAGATGTCCTAAAGATGTGTGTGGAAGTTCTCCTCTGTGTTCAAACCCATGGTGGCCTTAGAGATAAGTTCTTTAATGCATTTAGACTCTAATCTTCTAAGAAGCAGTCACCAAGACTGACACATACCCCATCCCCAGCGCTGATGAGCTATTAGATCAGCTACGAGCTGCCTACTTCCTCAGCACATTTGATTTAATGTCTGGGTACTGACAGATCGCCTTGACCAATGGGGCTAAACAGAGGTCTGCATTCTCAACCCTTAAAGGGCACTTCTAGTTCTAGGTAATGCCTTTGGGTTGAAGTTGCCCCTGCCACCTTCTTGTAGTTGGTTGGGTTGGAGAATTTCAGCGCCACCTATCTAGACAACATTGCATTTTTGAGCTCTAGCTTGGAGGACCATTTGTGCCACCTCATTGTTTCACTGTCTGCAAAGGGCAAGTAAGTGCCAGATAGGGCAATGTTCAGTGGTTTACTTGGGTCACCAAGTGGGAGGAAAAAAAGTGCAGCCCCTCCAGTTCAAAGTTCAAATGATTCTGGCTTTGGAACCCCGCACCATGAAGACCCAGACAGAAGTGAGAGTCTTCTTAGGCCTCACTGGTTATTACAGGCGATTCATCAAGGGTTATAGCACCATTGTTGCACCCTTAACAGATCTGATTCTCAATAAGCAGCGACCTCAGGTGATTTGAACAGAAGCGTGAAAGAACCCTTTTGATGGCCTCAAAGGGGACCGTGTGCACAGCAACCATGCTCAAGGCCTGTGACTTCTCCAAATAATTAATTGTGCAGTCATGCACCTCAGAGCATGGAACAGAGGTCATCAAGAGGGCCTTGGCCAACCTGTAGGAGGTTACTTCCCAAGGAACAGAGGTGCAATAAAGAGGGAAGCTTTTAGAGTGGGCTGGGCACTGAAGACTCTGAGACAGAACCTGTTTCATGCTCACTTCATGTATCATACAGACCACAAATGGTTAATGCAGATGAGGAACTGAGATGGTGCATCTTCCTACAGGGAATAGATTTTACAGTGGAGCATCATCCTGGAACATGCCACATCATTGCTGATGGTGTCTCAAGGTTCTTTCGTATTACTAAAGAGAGCTCCAAAGGGGTTGGGTAGTTCTCCCCACTTTCAGCTGGAGAGGGCACTTGCTGCACCTGGCTTACTTGGTGTGGTTTTCCCCTACCTTTTTGCCTTCAGACCTCTTGTTTTTGGTGACTTCTTTTTTGCTGGTCTTAGGACTCTGCCCACTTTACCACTGCTAACCAGTGCTAAGGTGTTGCTGCTCATTCCCTACAACACGGCAACATTGGCTAATCCTCGAATGGCATATCTAGGGCCTGATTTATGAAGGGTTAGCACCACCTTTGTGTCATTTTGTGTTACAAAAGCGGCTCAAACGTACAAAATATAATTATATTTTGTAAGTTTGTGCCGCTTTTACGTCAAAAAAAGACACAAAGGCTGAGCTAACTTTTCATAACTCAGGAAGTGTACTTGTCAGTCCCCAGGAAAGAGGCAGTATATGTGCCAAGGGCCTGAAAATGCTGCCTGTAGGTTTGCAGCACTAATTGTGATACCCACTTAAGTAGCACTTTAAACATGTCTCAGGCCTGCCATTGCAGAGCCTCTGTGTGCAGTTTTAAACTGCCATTTTGACCTTTTGCCAGACCCAAACCTTCTTTTTAATACATATACCTTACCCCGAATGTAGACCCCGGACATCAATGAGGGCAGGGTGCAATGTCGTGAAAGAGTAGGTAGTTTTAAGTTTTACATGTCGTAAAAGTGAAAAACTCTTATAGGATAATATTGGACTTACCCTATTATGTTTTATAACTGTAATTTCCAAATAGGAATAGATAATCAGTTCATGTTTGGTGTCTCTGGAATTGGAATTTAAAATCCTAACTTAGGATGAAGTCAGAGTTTAAATTACAGTTTTGAAAATGCTGCGTTTACAAAGCTGGAATTTTCTTGCCTTAGCCATTTGGTGCATGAAGCCTGTTTTTGGGTCACATAACTGGGTGTAGGTAACAATTGGACTTTGGGTATACTGCCTAGACAGCCACACACAATGGGGAGCTTTGGTGCAACTGGATGGGCCATCACTGGAAGAATGGGAGGGAGAAGCTGGGCACAGGCCCACTTACACCTGAATAGGCTGCACCCTGCCTTCATACAAAGGGCTCCATAGCTCCTGTAGTTAATCTGGAGACAGAGCCAGGAAGGCAGGCCATCTGTGCCCTTCAAAGGCCTGCCTCTAGAGACTTCTCCCCACTTCACAGGACAACTGTATATGAATAGAGGACCTCAGACACCACCACTTCAGCATACTTCTGGACATGTGGATAGGACTGCTGTGCTGCTACAAAGGCTTCCACTCTGATGGACTTCTGCTGTAAAGTAACTGCTGCTCTGCAGTGCTGACCTGCTGCCTTCAGCCCTCTTGTCTGGGGAAGAAGAACTGGGTCTGCAACTACATCTTGAATCCAGGATCCCAGAGTAACTCAAAGTGCTAGACTCCTGGCCTCCTGACAAGAATCTCAAGACATAAAAGGCTCCCCATCTAGCTCCTGGGCCCAGCTGCAGCACGTTTCTGACCCTCAAGTGGTGTCCCTCAGGTCCTGGACCCATAGTGTGGCTCATTGAGCTTGAATCAAGCTTTTGGGCCCTTCACGATCGCAAACTGACCTGTTTGCACGAAGACCGCACCACTCACACCAAAAATCAGTGCAGAGCACTGCCAGCACCCCTCTCCCCAGTGTAGCATTGATTGGTCCAGGGAGACTGCCATCATTAAGCTCCAGCTTGCCAATCTGCAACAACTGGCCTGTTCTTCGCACCATGCTGACAACCTCCTGCAGTGCTCTCCTTGCTCCCTGTAGCCCTCTCCAATGTGAACGGGACTCTTGGCACAAAACATGAGAAGGTAAAACCTCAGCAGGACTAATCTGCGACTCTGTCTGACCTGCACTCTATTGTGATTGGCCTGAACTTTTGACTTTTACCCTTTCCAGCACGGCCACATGCCCATGGTTGGCGCTTTGTGCTTTTAGGTGTTATTTTACATTTTATTTTATGAAAAATCATAACTCTGTTTCTACTGATTGGATTTGTGTCATTTTGCTAAGGGGGTCATTACGACCCTGGCGGCCGGCGGTATGTTGGCGGTAACACCGCCAACAGGCTGGGGGTGTTCCGCCAGCAATTATGACCGTGGCGGAATTGCCACGGCCATACCGCCGGCCCCTCCAATTTCCCGCCAGGATTCCGCCTGGCGGTCATAATCCCCAGGGCAGTGGTGCCAGCACCGCTGCCCTGGGGATTATGAGTCCCCGACCGCTGGCTTGTCTATGGCGGTACACACCGCCATGGAAAGGCCGGCGGTAAGGGGACTTGGGGTGCCCCTGGGGGCCCCTGCACTGCCCATGCACTTGGCATGGGCAGTGCAGGGGCCCCCAGGCATAGCCCCGTCGCGCATTTCACTGTCCGAATTTCGGGCAGTGAAATGCGCGACGGGTGCTACTGCACCCGCTGCACATCAGCATTGCCGCCGGCTGCAATGTTGATAACAATGTAATAGGGAGACAGAAATACCGCCGGCAATGGCGGTATTCTGTCTCCCGCGGCCTAAGAGGTCTTTTGAAAAGACCGCCGAGGTTGTAATGACCCCCTAAGTCCTACTAATCTGATGTGGGATCATTTCAAGTGGTGTTTTCACTGTTTTAGGGTTTGATATATGATACAAATACTTTACACATTGCCTCTATGTTAAGCCTGACTTCTCTCTACCAAACTACGATGGAGTTGAGCACAAGTTAATTTGGGTTTTGCTTATGCCTTACCCTGACCATGGCTCACATCCCAGTCATCAAGTAACCCAATTTCTCACAATGTTTATTTCCAGATTAGTTCCTAATGTTTTTGTACTACAAATGTTTGAATAGTGTAGAATGCAGGGGTACCCCACTTGTAATACTTTGTCTCTTAGTGGTGTTGTACCCATGGCTCTAAGGTTGTATGCCACTGTGCTCATCTCAGGAATGTGTAAGTATCTTTCCAAATTACAGAATGTAGTCCATGGGGTCTGGATAAGTGGTCTTTACAGTGGCAAATGTACACTTGTCAACCTCTTGCAGAAATGCGGATTATGTAAAATATATTATTGGGTAATCACTTTAAAATGAATAGAAAATTGTTCACAAATGCAGTGCGTAAAATTATTTCAAGACCAAAACCCTTGATTGATTTTTATTTTATTTTTACAAAAAGCAACAAATACTGATATGCATCAAGGTGCTATAGTTGCAGCAGTCCGTTACAGACCTGTGGCATATCAAACATTTGAATACTAATAGGACACTTGCTAACTAATGAACAACCAGATCTTAAGTGCCGTTCTATAAGGCTGGTGTCCAATGATCACAGACAGAGACTGGGGGAGGGAGTTTCAGAGTCTGGCTGCAGCAAATGGAAAGGTTTTACCACCCCATCTCTCCTTTTTTACTCTAATTAGGATAACCAAATTAATATGGGCTGAACAGAGATTTCTACCTGGAATGTACTGATGGAACATCTCCTTGACCCCAGCTGGGCTTGCTTGATGGAGAACCTTATGTACAATACAAGTGGCTTTGAACAAGGTCTGCTTTTTATTGCGGAGCCAGTGCAGCTCACAAAGCCTCACAGCAGCTGATTGAGGCTTGGAATATTAAGAACTGCCCTGGTTAGAGCGTTCTGTGCTACCTGCAGTTTTACCTGGGTGTTAATATTTTAGTTCAAATATAGGGCATTGCAGTAATCCTTTCTGGACATGACAAATGCCACCTGTTTCCGTGCCGAGAAAGGAATAAACAGGAAGATTTTCTTTAGCTTTCTTATATGCCAGAAACAGGTCGCTACTCTGTGATTGGCCTTTCCATTAAGCAACATCTCACTATCTGAGATCACCTCAAGATTTGTTACCTTCTCTGCTGAAAGAGGAGTAGTACCTACAGTGTCCAACCACCAGATGTTATTCCAAATCAAGGCTTGCATCCCAAAAAGCAACACCACAGTTTTTTCACTATTAAGTTTAATAAAATTATTTTATATCCAAACTGTAACTTCAGACATACAATGTGAAAAATGAACACCACAGTTTTTTCACTATCAAGTTTAATAAAATTATTTTATATCCAAACTGTAACTTCAGACATACAATGTGAAAAATGATCTGTAGTAGCTGCTGAGTTCTTAGGGATAAATGCAATAATCTGAGTGTCATCAGTGTATGATAGTGCATGCAACCCATAAGTAGCGTATAATGATGGCAAGTGGAGACATGTAAAGGTTTAATAACGTAGGGCTCAAAGAAGAGCCCTGCAGTACTCCATATGGCAAAGAGATAACATCAGAGTGGTACGGATTTCGCATCACCCTCTGAGAGCGGGCCTTAAGGAAGGAGGACATCAATGGCAGGACCCTATCTGCGATGCCTATTTCTTGTCGATGCTCAATCAGCAGTGAGGGGGAGATGGTGTCAAAGGCCGCTCCTTCCCCTTCATCCACTAGCCACCATCCCTGTTCTCACACAAACTCCATCAAGTGGAGTCATCACTAATGTCATCATGAGTTATGTAATATGTAAGGTCATAAGCACTGCCTTGTGGGAGTGCACTTTTAAGTTTACTAAGCTAGCTATAACTGTTGCATTTCAGTGTTGTTTTGATTTTTAACCACCAGTTTTGTGGTGTTTCAACAGCTAACTATCATGCACTTTAACCTTTGTCTTTTTCAGTGAATTTCTAGTGTTTTTTTTTACATAAGCATGGTACATTAGGTTAATGTGTGATGATGTGTGCTTATGTTTGTGGAATATTATTGTGAGAATTGAGTGAAGTAGTTCTAAGAATGGAATGTGGGGAGCAGGGATTCTGAAGAAAGGAGGCTGGCAGGCTGTTGGACTTACTGATGTCTGAGGCATTTTCTGCTCTACAACTTAATAAAACATGTTACCTATACTCAATCGGATCCCATAATACTTCACATTGGCAATGAGCTATGATCAATGCCTCCGTCTGAAGCATTTTCTGCTCTACAACTCAGACATAACATCATGCATGCTCTTTTTTGCCAGGCAAACATCATGCTTTCACTTGTTTGTAATTACAATTCGGATTGTAGTTTGATTTCAATGTGGTAGACATCCGGTGAGACTTTATTTATTGCTATTATTAGTACTGTTGTGTTAGAGCTTCTGTTTGAAGGGTGAACCCTTGGGCCCGCAAACTTCAAATGCTGATGTTCTCAAACACTTTACAGAGTGTGATGTGGAGTCTGCCGTTACCTCGCACTCGGACCTCTGGCACTCTTCCCAGAGTGTGCTGTGGATTTCAATGTGACCTCACACTTAGACCTCTCGCTTGGACCTCTGGAACTCCCTGATTTTCTGTGGCCTTGCGTTCAGACTTCCTTGCACTGGGACCTCTTTTGCTTGGCTCTGATCATATTTGGGATCTCTCTGTGCCTGCAGTGTGTCCTGGATTTCTTTGCTCTTATAACGTGATAGCTTACAATATATTGACAGGCTCATCTGACATCGCTCATACGTTCTGAAAATCCTGGCTCTAAGTTCAACTACCAGTGCTTCTTCGTCCAAGGGCTCCATAATCATTGGCTGAAGTAATCTTTATTCAGATTGATCCTTCTGGAAATCATTTCTATAGGCCACAGTATCATAATTTCTATTGGTTCTGGTTTTTCTACTAGGATTTGTTCATTGTTTATATTGTTAGAGAGCAAGCATTATTAGTAAAAATATGTATAATCAAAACAAAATGATTAACACGTACGAAAGGGCCGAATAGAGAAACACATGTTAGAGAAATAAAATGTGTATGTTTAAAAATGTGGCTGATATGGTGTCAGCCACCTTGAGTTCAATGTGAAAAAATAAATGTCTGTGAAAATGTATTTTGATTAATTATAACTACATGTACTGACAGGAAACATGAATAATATTACTGTACTGCAAAACTAATGGTTTGAAATTCTTAGCAATGTTTTATTCTTCATGTTGTAGCTTTAGTGAAAAGGCCTACATTTTAGTATTTTTCCAGAAGCACAGTGTTTAAATGTTATGCTGATTTTACTGAAACTCTTTGCAAACATTGTTAATTGAACATTCTGTTAAATGTGCACAGTGGAAAGCTACTGCTTTCTCTGTCCCGCTCTAAATGTACTTCCTTTTGATAAATGTTGCAAGTGTTAACAATGATCCTTAGTTTTTGAAAGGAAGCTACGTTAGCTAAATGTTGTGCTTTTAAAAATGTTATTATTACACAGAAACTGCCATCCGGAGAGGAGCGTAAATGTGATCCTATCTTGGAAGAGGAACGTAGAAAAATACAACCGAAGCCCAGATTAAATTTAAATGGATATGCACTAACTCACCTCATTGTCTTGTCCAATAGAAGCTTGGCTAGTAACTTTTGGGACTTTAATTTAGCAAGTTTTAGGTGATGTAGGTCAGTTTCTGCTTAGCTTTCCATGCAGTCAAGTTCTGTTTAGTTCCAGTTCAGTTCTGCTCAGTTCTGCTATTCAGCTCTATTGTTTAGTCACTTGTGATTGTAACAGTTCAGTTACATTAGGTTCAACATAACTGAACTGTTTTCTCTTTTCATGTTCCTGATGCTGATCTCTGAAGACCTGCTGTTCCTGTGCTCAGCTGATGAAGACTCTGCAAGATGCTGTCTCATTTAGGAGAGGTGTAACCAATGTGCATTTGTTTTTCCTTTTAGAAATCCAACCACATTTTTGTAAGTGCCATAGTTAGATTTTTTCCAAATACATTTTTGTCTTATTTTAAATGTTTGCTTGTGACAAAGTCTTGGCCACACAGGCTTTTCAAATTAGAATTTGGTGGTTAGGATGGCTGATCCAACAATTAACTTAAATATTTACTAATTGATTGTGATTGATTCAATTGCACAACGAAATGACATTTGCTGCTATTTTCCAAAACCTTTGTTGTTATTCTGCATAATTCTCTTGGAGTGTTCAATGGTGATTGTACTCACAAGATTGAGAATTCTCTTCAGACTTTTGGGGCAGCCTGTGTTTTTTCTGTATTGCTATCATTTGGTTTTGTGCATCATTTACATGAATGAATATGAGCTGTGAATACACAAGCTACATACAAATTTTTTACCCAAAGTTAGCACAGTGCTGAAACGCTATCATTTTGGCAGATGGTTTCAGTGATCAGAAGAATCTGGTGAAAACAATGTGACTGACTTGCGTAAACATGCATCCTCATGTAATTTGAAGGGGCTCTGGAAGAACACATTAAGGATCGGTTTATTTTGAGATGTAATACCGAGAAAGTGAGGGAGGAGCTTTGGCAAAAGGATGACCCACAATTAGATGATGTTATACTGATTTCTAAAACAATTGAGCACTACCTAACTTGTGTTGATATCATAAAGAGAGAAAATGGTTTTTTGGATTCAAAAAAGGTACACAGCATTATTAAGTCACAGGATAGAGATGTAAAAAAATATTTACAGGAAAGAGTTTCAGAAGTGGTGCTATAGGTCAAAAGGGGAATGACAAGATCTGTCCTGCTTGAGATGTCACATGTAAAGTGTGTGATAAGTGTGTGGTAGTGTCACTATGGAAAGAATTGCAAAGTGCAATCAAAACAGAGGAAAGTGAAAGAGGTTGAGGTAGATAATGAGTGTGATTATGATAGTCTCCAGTGTGGGGAAATTGTTTTACGGATAGAACAGCAAAGTGGGTTTTCAATCTTTCATAACCTCAAGACTGTGACTAGGGGCAATATTGTCCCATACCCCATCTGATTACCCACAACATCATCAAAAAGGGCATTCTAAAAAGAAGAGGGAGTTGGGACATGTCAACTTGATTTTTGGAATCACAACAGCAAAGTAAACAGTCCCACTGATATTGTTAATATCAATGATGAAGATGTTATTTGATTGTGGGGCTAAGATTGCTATGGTACATAGAGTTTTTTATGAGCATCATAATGCTAATAAAGTCAAATTGTTCCAACTAGACATTAGACCACTAGCTTATAGAGGTCAACCAATAAAACCTGTTGGATACTTTATTGGTGATTTGGAATACAAGGGATGCATCACAGCTGGTGAGATTTATGTCTCTTGTAAAGGAAATAGTATCATTAGCTGGTTTCATTAGATATCATGTTGGATCCCAATAGATGTCCCCCCATTGTTCTGACGGACAAGAAACCTGCTCTGGTTGGAACAGTACATAAGAATCAACAAAAGTATTTTAAGAGGTCGCATCAAGAATACACAGAAGTATTTTATAAAAAGCTGGATTGTTTGACTGAGTATTCATATAAAATAGTTCATAAAGAAAATGCTGTTCCTCTTGCTTGTAACTTATGTGGTGTACCTTTTCCCATGAGACAAGCTATGTTTGAGAAATTGAATAGACTGAAAAAGGATGGGATAATTGAAAAAGTTGGGGCTACTAAGTAGATCTCCCAAGTTGTATTAGCTCACAAGAAATCAGGTGAGGTGAGATTGTGTTTTAATGTGAGGGGTTTGAATAAAGCAGTTCTTGTAGACAGGTATCCATTACCCAATTTAATGATATGAGGTATCAGCTGGAAGTTGCAGTAGTTTTTAGTACTTTAGAACTTATATTTGCATATTGTCATATAAAACTGGAGAACTATTCCATGGATTCAACTGCTTTCATCACTCCTTTTGAGTGTTTATATATACTAGAATGCCATATGTTTAATCTCACCAGCCTCTGTATTTCAGAGAGCTATGGAAGACGTTCTGATTGGCATTGATGGAGTAAAGATGTATTAAAATGATGTTTTGATATACTGGTCCACACAAGAAGAAAATGAGAGAAATTTGGTCTTTAGAGGGTGAGTTGGAGTTTTAGGACATTAACAAATATTTGCCCAAGGCTCCTTCTTTACAAAACTTTAAGGCAGCAGATAAATCAGTTTAGATCACAGATGCTAGCTGAAGATGGTTAGGGGCTGTGCTGAAACACGGGGAAGGTGTTAAGGAAATAATTATTATGTTTCTAGCTCGTTGTTTGTAAGGCCCGAAGTTTAGGTATTCAGTGATAGAAAAAGAGGCCTGTGACGGGGTCCTTTATCCCGAGTCGAGGGGATATTGGAAGAAGGTGACAGACGCGGCACTTAAGGGTGTAGTACGTTTATTTATTTCTTCGTTGAGATTGTAGCACTAGCTTTTCCGCCAAAGTGTTATATTCCAAGTCCAAAACTAATATATATATCCCTTTTCTTTTCAGGGTTCCTTGATGTTCCCGGGACAGCCTGGTCCGGTCCGGAGGGAGAGGTCTGGTTCACCCGGCTCTCATGGCCCCAGGATTTCCCAAAACAAAGAAGGAGAAAGGAACAGGTAAGTGGGGAAATTTATCTATATAGGGTTAATTGGGGTTAGTAAGGAGTGAGAGGGGGGGGGTTTGTGTGGAGGTGGAGGAATGTGGGGGTACGTTTCTCTTGTGTCTTCCTTTCGTTGTGCCCTGTTTGTGACCCCCTTACAGTTTTATCCACTGGTCTGGGTACGGTCCTTATGGGGTTACCCTTCAGTTAACTGTGGTGCTGATTAAATAGGATCCCCTTCCCTACACAACCTCAGCCCTCTCCTCTTAGCCCCTTTAAACCCAGCCAACCACCCAGAACCCCAGTCCCAGCCCCGGTACGCTCGTACCTGACTTGGCCATGCCCCTCCAGGGACGTGGACGGCTGGTAGGCGATCTCCCGACTTCGTCTCGACAGGGGCGGGAGGCGCCCAAGGGTTTCCGCTCTCTGTCCGCTGTTCCTTCTCTACGGCGGGGTTTTCCTTCTCTCTTGGTGGTCCGCGGCGTTCCTCTCTCCGGCTCTCCCTGACGTCGGCGTCTCTCTCTGGGTTGCGCGACTCTTCCTCTCCGTCGGTCGTCCCTCCTCCTTCTATCTGACGGATGACGTTGGACGTCATCACGTCAGGAATCCCTCGGGTGCCCCCGGGGTATCCTCCGGCGGCCGTTCGCTCCGACCCGGAACCGGCGTCCGGAGGCGCCCGGTTACACATCCCCTCACATGAATGGGGCTGATCGAGCCCCACCAGATCCGGAAACCGGGACAAATAGTCAGCCTGACCCATAAGGTCACCAGGGAGGTGGCAAACCTAGAAGGAGAAAGGTTGGAGTTCCATGAACCATCTCAATATACGATTGTTGGTATTCTTATATCTTGAGAGCCACGTAAGGGGTGCATGGTCCGTATACAGTAGGAAAGGTCTGCCCAAAAGATAGTATTGGAGACTTTCGATAGCCCACTTAATGGCAAGACATTCCCGCTCTATAATGGGGTATCTTTGCTCCCTGGGAAATAGCTTACGGCTAATAAAGACGACGGGATGGCTCACTCCGTCTTCATCCTTTTGAAAAAGAACGGCCCCTACCCCTACGTCGGAGGCATCCGTTTGGAGATGAAAGGGTTTGTCAAACTCAGGACATTTCAATATCGGTTGAGTGGTGAGACACCTTTGCAAGGTATGATAACTATGAAGTTGAGTCGGGTCTAGTCGTGGGATGTTGTTGGGCTGTCCTTTTCTTAAGAGATCGGTTAGGGGGGCAGCCAAACTGGAATAGTGGGGAATGAACCTTCGATAGTACCCTACTAGACCTAAAAAGGAACAAACTCCCTTCTTCGTGGTGGGAGCATTGGTGTGTAGGATGGCTTCGATTTTATTCTTTTGGGGTCGAAGTATACCGTTGCGAATGTGATAACCCAGGTAGGAGATCTCACTAAAAGCCAGTCGGCTCTTGGCGGGGTTGGCTGTCAGTCCAGCCTTCCTTAAAGCCGAGAAGATGTGGTCTATGTGGACCACATGGTCTTCCCAGGTCTCACTGAAAATAACGATGTCATCCAGATAGGCAGCCGCGTATCTGGTATGAGGTCGTAATATGGTGTCAATGAGACGTTGGAAGGTGGCGGGGGCGCCATGTAACCCAAAAGGGAGAACCTTAAAGTGATACAATCCTGAGGGGGTAGCGAAAGCCGTCTTTTCCTTGTCTTCGGGACCCAACGGGATCTGCCAATATCCCTTGGTCAAGTCAAGGGTAGACATGTATTTCGCTTTCCCCAACCTTTCTAAGAGCTCGTCTATCCTAGGAAGAGGATAGGTGTCAAATTGTGATATGGAATTGACCCGTCTAAAGTCAATACAGAAACGTATAGACCCATCAGGTTTGGGTACCAAGACCACGGGCGAACACCAGGGGCTTTGGGAAGGTTCTATGATGTCTAGATCTAACATCTTCTCGATTTCGTTTTCTACGAGGGTTTTCCTAGCTTCAGGGATACGATAAGGTTTTAGTCGTACGGTCTTCCCAGGTGGTGTGAGGATTTGATGATGTACCAATCGTGTCCTACCGGGTACCGAGGAGAACACCCGACCGTGTTTATCGAAGAGATTCTTCAATTGTCTATTTTGTTGAATCGAGATCTCTGTATTAATGATAGGAACCTCTCTCTCGCCAGGGGGATCAGTGGGGCACCACCCTATCTCTAGTTCCTTAACGGTATTAACTAGGCAGCCGTGCCTTGGGTCGTTCGGAGGTTCTTCCCATCTTTTTAATAAGTTAACATGGAAGATCTGTGACCTAGGGGGAGTGTCGTTAAGCTGAATTTTATAAGTTACGGGGGTTACTAGTCCTGTTACGGTGTAGGGTTCTTGCCACTTGGCCAACAATTTGTTGTCTGAACTGGGAAGAAGAACTAGCACTTTATCTCCTAGGGAAAAGGACCTCAATTGGGTATTCCGATCATAATTCCTTTTCTGTTTGTCTTGGGCCCTCTCCATGTGTTCCCTTACGCTTTCCCATACTGTATGTAGGTGGGTTTTTAACTCACGGGCGTACTTTAGAATGGTTTTTTCCCCGTCTTCTTCTTCCCACATCTCAGCGGCCATATCTAGTAGGGTCCGTGGTTGTCGCCCAAACAACAGCTCAAACGGACTATGGCCCGTAGAGGCTTGTTCGTGTGTCCTGATTGCGTATAATACTAAAGGGAGTTTCCTATCCCAGTCCTTACCAGTCTCCGAGATAGTTTTCTTTAGTAGTGTTTTGAGGGTACGGTTATATCTCTCCACCAAACCATCGGTTTGTGTCCGTAACTGTTTAATCCCCAATAGCTGACATATTTGTGTCATCAGGTTGGACATAAATTGGGTACCTTGGTCCGTTAGGATTTCTCAAGGAAACCCAATTCGGGAAAAGAACCCTATCATGGCGTGAGCAACACTTTTGGTGTTAATACTAGAGAGGGGAATAGCCTCAGGGTATCTCGTGGCGTAATCTACTAATACCAATATATAACGATAGCCTCTCGAGGAGGGCAGAAGAGGGCCAACGAGGTCCATCCCTATTCTGGAGAAGGGGACATCAATGATGGGGAGGGGTTGTAAAGGGGCCTTTCTCCGTGAGCCTGGGTCAATCAATTGGCATTTTGGACATTGTTGACAGAATTTCCTAATCTGGGAAAATACCCCCGGCCAGTAAAACTTCCTCAACAAATACTCCTCTGTTTTCTCCCTCCCATAGTGTCCACCCCCGGGCTGGCTGTGTGCTAAGTGTAGAACTTGTTGTCTATAAGGTTCTGGAACTATCAACTGTTTCTTTTCGTCTTGGTCTTTGTAAGTGACTCGGTATAATAGGTCCTTAACTATGGTGAACGAGGGACTCTTATCCTGGGGGTTCCGTGGGCGTGCACTTTTCCATGCATGAATTAAACTGGGGTCTTCTCTTTGCGAAGTCCGGAAGCTGGGAAGAGCAGTGAGGGCGAGGACCTTTGTAATTACCCTGGTCCTGCTGGAGGGGTCTTGGGTATAGGCTTTCTTAATTATTCTTTTCTCCTTCCGGGTGAGTTTAGGTCGTACCCTCGGAGGTGATAGAGGCATATTGGAGAAAGGAGCGTCCTTCCACCAGTTGTTGGTTTCTTCGAGCTGTCTAAGGCTGTCTAGGAGTTGCGGGAACTCCGAAAAGTCAGTTCCTATAATCGCTTCTTCAACCAGTTGCTCTACTAAACCCACTCTTATGGGTATTTCTTTTCCTCCCCAGGTGAGGGTTGTCCAGATTAGGGGATATTCTCTGGTTTCCCCATGGATGCAACAGATTGATACCGTGAATTCCGAAGTGTAGTAATGTGCGTTGAACAACCCGGCCCTGACCACAGATTGGCTGCACCCTGAATCGATGAGGGCCACTGTGCTTTTCCCATTGATAATCAGTCTCTTTTTATAAGGGGTGTCTCTTCTCCCTGTGTAAAAGACTCTTCCCCTTGTGACCCCTATTTCCATGGGTTCTGGTTTTTCTGTTTTCAGGGGGCAACCTCGAGCTATGTGGCCCCATTCCCCGCAACTGAAACACTGAGGTTGTTGTATATAGGGCCTATCTAGTCCCCGGGATTTCGCTATGTCCTCATTGATTCTTCGTCCCGCTGTCGAGGATGTTCCCGAACCCAGACGCAGGGGACTAGGTGTTGATGGGGGGGGGGGTTACTTTGAATTCAAGGGAGCGATGAAAGGCACAGGCCAACTCGATGGTAGTATTGGTATCCGGGTTTGGATGTTGTTTGATCCAGTTGCGTGTAGACGGAGGCAGAGCATCCAAGTATTGCTCTAAGAGCACGATCTCAATAATGTCTTCCCGATTTGTCCCTATGGGACCCAACCATTTGAGACCCAGATCCTTGATCCTAAAATATAGGGCCCGGGGATTTTCATTGGTTCCCCACTTCGCTTTTCTAAACCGGACGCGATAATGTTCAGAATCAAAACCCACCCGTTCTAAGATGCTCTTTTTAATATCCTTATAGGGGGTTATTCCACCGGAGTTTACCGCTTGATAGGCGGCTTGAAGAGTCCCCGTCAATAAGGGGGCGATATATTGGCCCCATCGCTCCTGAGGCCAAGTAGCGGAAGTAGCAACTCGTTCAAAATTGGTGAAAAAGGCATCGGGGTCTTCACCTTCTTGATATCGTTGTAAGACCGAACTGGGCACATTCGGGTGTACGCGGGTAGCAGCGATGGTATCTGTGAGATTCTTAATGGCGGTTTCATGAACCAACTGGTTGTTGGCCATTATGGTGGCCTGACTCTTAAGGGCATTTTGTAGTGCCTCTCTTTCCAATTTGGCCTCTTTTTGTTGCTCTTCCCACACTAATTGTAGGTGTCTTTGTCCGGAGGCCAACTGTTGCATCATATCGGATAGGGTACACTTCTCCTCCATGGTTGGGAAGTCTCTGTCACCTATTCCAACGTCCCACTTCTGACACCACTGTGACGGGGTCCTTTATCCCGAGTCGAGGGGATATTGGAAGAAGGTGACAGACGCGGCACTTAAGGGTGTAGTACGTTTATTTATTTATTCGTTGAGATTGTAGCACTAGCTTTTCCGCCAAAGTGTTATATTCCAAGTCCAAAACTAATATATAAATCCCTTTTCTTTTCAGGGTTCCTTGATGTTCCCGGGACAGCCTGGTCCGGTCCGGAGGGAGAGGTCTGGTTCACCCGGCTCTCATGGCCCCAGGATTTCCCAAAACAAAGAAGGAGAAAGGAACAGGTAAGTGGGGAAATTTATCTATATAGGGTTAATTGGGGTTAGTAAGGAGTGAGGGGGGGGGTTTGTGTGGAGGTGGAGGAATGTGGGGGTACGTTTCTCTTGTGTCTTCCTTTCGTTGTGCCCTGTTTGTGACCCCCTTACAGTTTTATCCACTGGTCTGGGTACGGTCCTTATGGGGTTACCCTTCAGTTAACTGTGGTGCTGATTAAATAGGATCCCCTTCCCTACACGACCTCAGCCCTCTCCTCTTAGCCCCTTTAAACCCAGCCAACCACCCAGAACCCCATTCCCAGCCCCGGTACGCTCGTACCTGACTTGGCCACGCCCCTCCAGGGACGTGGCCGGCTTGTAGGCGATCTCCCGACTTCGTCTCGACAGGGGCGGGAGGCGCCCAAGGGTTTCCGCTCTCTGTCCGCTGTTCCTTCTCTACGGCGGGGTTTTCCTTCTCTCTTGGTGGTCCGCGGCGTTCGTCTCTCCGGCTCTCCCTGACGTCGGCGTCTCTCTCTGGGTTGCGCGTCTCTTCCTCTCCGTCGGTCGTCCCTCCTCCTTCTATCTGACGGATGACGTTGGACGTCATCACGTCAGGAATCCCTCGGGTGGCCCCGGGGTATCCTCCGGCGGCCGTTCGCTCCGACCCGGAACCGGCGTCCGGAGGCGCCCGGTTACAAGGCCCTTCGCATTTATTGGGCCATCAGGAACCTAAACAATTGGATGAATTTAGTGTCTGTGAAATAACACGTGGTATGATCAGTGAAGATGTGTGGAAGAGTTATGTGAGTAGAGATAAAGAGTTGAAGGAGTTGGCTAAGTTGTATGAAGAAGGCTGGACAACTAAATCTGGTGTTAGTTCTGCATATGTGAAGTTTTGGGAAGTCAGGAATGAATTATCTAAGCAACATGGGTTAATCTGGAAAGGTACAAAGTTAGCTCATTCGACATGCATTAGAGCGCCATTAATTGATCTTGCTAATCAGGGCCATCTAAGAATATGTAAGACTAAGGAGATGCTAAGAATTCATTTTTGGTAGCCAGGGTTGAATACAGAGGTAGTGAGGATGGTTAGAGATTGTGTGGAGTGCAGAGGCAGTGACAAAGTAAGTAAACCAATAATACAACCTATGATTTTGAGAGATCTGCCTATGAGATCGTGGGAGGCTGTAGCTTTGGATATTTTGGGCCCGGTCACTAACAAGTAGGGCCAATATTATGTGATGTTATTAGCAGACATGTTTTTGAGGGGGCCGGAGATATGCATTTCCCAAGGAATTGCAACTTGTAATGTCATAGTGTTTCTTTAGGATGTGTCTGGCAGAGAAGGTTTTCCTAATTCCATTCTCACAGATAATGGTGTTCAATTGGTGTTAAAGTTGATAAAAGAATTTCTGTCACATAGGGAAATTAAGCACAATAAATTTTCCTATATCATGCTGAATGTAATGGACTGGTTGAAATATTTAGTAGAGTCTTGAGGGCATGGATTCAGATTGCCAAAATGTGAGATAAAGATGAAACAGGCAGAGATTTTAACCAGGGTACAGATTTGCCCTTTAACACTTAATTACAGGAAAAGTACAGTTTGAGCTTTAATAGGGAGGAAGCCAAATTTTCAGATGCGTTGAATCGGTTTACTAGGGACATTGTTGACATGTCTGAGATTTGGAGAGAGACAGTTTCTGAGAGGAAAAAGTTGTTTGACAACAAATATTCTGTATGTCACACTGCTGTTGCAGTAGGTGATGTGGTGAGGGTAAAGGTGGCCCAGGGGTCAGGGTTGTTGTCAAAATATTCTGCACCCCTGAAAGTGATCAAGTTGTTTAGGAATTCTATTAAGTTAAAAGATGGCCACATCTGGAATTTCAGTAGACTGATACTGGTAAATCATAAGATTGGGAAATTATTGTTAAAAAAAGGAATGACTGTGCTGAAAGTTGTGAGTTGTCCTTTGAAATTAAAATTAAAAGTGTTTTTTTTTTATTAAAGGGAAATGGTCAGGCCCAAACCTTCCCTTTGACTACATGTAAGTCACCCCTAAGGTAGGCCCAAGGCAGCCCGATGTGCAGCGTGCAGTGTATTTAAAAGGTAGGATAAGTACTGGTGTGTTTTACATGTCTGGAAATACTGGTAAATTTGGTTTTCACTACTGCCAGGACTATCTGTTCTACAGTTTAACATGGGGATTGTCTTGAAATATCTTTTAAGTGTAATTTCCAATTGGGAGCATAATTTAAAAACACATCTTTTGGTGAAGATGATTTTCAAATTGTAAGTTTGAAAATGTCACTTTTATAAAGAGGGCATGTTCTTGCTTAACCATTCTGTGTCTCTGCCTGTCTGTGGAATTCATGTCTGCGTCAGGATGACAGTTGGCCTGGTTGTGAATTCACTCTAGACAGTCACACAAAGGGAACTGAGGTGTGCCCTGCATATCCTGATGGGTCTTTCTGAGCTAGAGTGGTGGGAGCACCTGAATAGGGCTGTGTCTGTCCTCATACAGAGCAGTCTCCAACCCCCTGGAGTGTGTCTGGGGCCAGGGCAGGGACAGTAGGGTCTTGTGCACTACAAATACTTTTCTTTGAGGTTTGTCTACTTCAAAGGCAGAAATGGGTTTTAATACTGGACCTCTGATCTCACAATGTTGGAATCCTTTTGGACTGAGGACATTCTGCCAAGATGAACAGCTGGATGCTTTAAGAGGGACTGCCACTCTGCCTGTTGCTTTGTTGTGCTGGCCTGCTGCTTGCTGCTTCTGTACTGGGAGTGAAAGGACTGGACTGGCCTCACCTTCCCTGTCTAGCAGTAAGGAACCAATGTCTCACCTCCACAGTATAAATAAGAAACCAACGCCGCATCTACTCCAGTGATGCAACACCTCCCTGATTCATTGCAATGTCTTTGTTTCCTCGTTTCCTAAGGTACTGTACCTGGGTTCTGTGGGACTCCATGACTTCAGACTAATAGGAACGACTCCATCAAGACCTCCTGATAGGCCCAGTTGGAGCTATTGTGTTTCTAAGCACTTTTCTTAGATTTAATATTTGAAAATTAGTATCTTTGCTTGTGTATGGTGGATGTTTTCTGTTTTGTCTTTTTGGATATTTTTTCTAAACTGGTGTGGAGTACTTTTGTGGTGTTTTCACTGTGTTACTGTGTGTGTGTGTGTTTGTGTGTGTGTGTGTGTGTACAAATACGTTACACATTGCCTCTGAGATAAACCTGACCACTTGTGCCAAGTTACCAAGGTGGTGAGCAGTGGTTATCTTTACTGTGTAGTTCTCTTAGCCTGACTAGAGCGTGTGTCCCTACTTGGACAGGGTGCGAACCACTGCCAACCAGGGACCCTATTTCTAACACCACCGGCCTGGCATTGTGGATTGGGGAGAATTCTTCTGTTAAGTAGGCAGAAAGACAGGCAAGCCACAAAAACCATGGTTCAAATTTGGGGCTCGACTCCGTGATGTATCACGTGCACTAGCATGGCAACAGGGGCATGAACCATCTGTTGGTAGGTGGACACCTAGGTGAGAATGTCCTGGTTTGGATGAAATCTATAAAGAAGGATTTGAAGGAGATTCAGCGTCATTGGTCAGGGTGCCATGTAATTTGGACTGAGTTTGTTCCAAGGAGAATGTGGCATGGGGCTCTCAGGCCATCAGCTGTAGACAGAGCCAGAATGAAGATTAATAAGGAGATGTGATCCTTTTGTAGGGACCAAGGCAATGGTAGACTTGAGCTTTCTGATTTACAATAAGATGATGCTGAGTTTTTCTGTGGAGACAGGGTCCACTTGTCCTATTTGGGAATGGAGTTGTATTTGTTGCAACTGAAAGATGCACTAGTTAAGATTTTGAACATTCAATAGCGAGCTGTTGGTGGGAGGGGGTGCACCAAAAGTCAGGTCAGGGCATTTTTCTGGGTGGCAGTTGGCCAAGATGTTGGCATGGTTTACTGAAGTTTATTGTTGTTGACAGCAGCAAGCCAGGCTGAATGGGAATGGGTAGACAAGTCCATGGTTTCAGTGGCCTGTGCTGTTCTCTCTATTCCCCAATAGATACAGCAAACACAAGATAACTTTCTGTGCTGCTCCCCCTTTTCCCCAATAGGTACAGCAAACACAAAAGAGCTAACAGCAAAGGGGAACAAGACCAATAGCAGAAGGCACCTGCATCAGCAGCATCAAGGCACAGCAAGTCACAAAAGGGGGTGGAACAAATGGCCCTTATCTGGAAAGCACAGTTGAGAACATCAAACAAACATCTGTACAGCAGTATGGCATAGACAAGGCAAATAACCTGACATTTCAGAATGCTTCAACCGCATAGAAATGCCACCCACCTCCCAGGATCTTAATACTTTTGAGAGATCTAAGGAAGAAGGGAGAGCACAAAGAAACAAAAGGCTGAGGCCAATGACACAGAGTTAATTTATAAAGCGATTCAGACTCCATTCATGTCTGCATAGAGCTTGTAATGTTTCATGCCATTACCACAGAGATAAAACTCATGTGTACATTACAATATTATGTCACTGGGCGGCCAGGGAGACCTTCATTATGAGTGGCCCAATAATTCTGATGGGGCAAGTAACATGCATTACTTGCCCCCATGGCCAATAACAGGCATCACTGCTGCATCAAAATTATACAATTAGAGTGGACATAGCATGTTCATGATATTTTTTCAGGAAGCAGGAAAAGTCTCACGGTGAAATGGCAGGTACAACAAGCAGCAATTAACACAGAAAGTCTGATTTCCACATCATATTCCTCAAAAAGTTATATTACCAGTCTACGCCCCTTGAATTATGAATGAATTTTATGTTATATGACGAGTCAGTGAAGAATACAAGCTCTCTAATGCCACTGCACACTGTCATGTGCACGCCCCAGCAAATATGAGAATATCAGAAGGACTTCTAATAATCCGGCATCCCACCCACCATAGAAGCTGCCATTACAGGCATATCACACTAAAGAAGCATTACAGATGCCAGTTTGTATACTGAGGCCCTCATTACGACCAAGCCGCCCGCCAAGATCAAACCGCCGGGCGGCCGCAAATGCAGCCGCACCCCGCCGCGGCCATTTGGGGATCCCCGCTGGGGATTCCGCCTGCCAGCCCAGCGGGGATCTCGGACACAACACAGGAGCCGGCGGTGTTGCGGCCGTGCGACGGGTGCAGTTGCACCCGTCGCGCTTTTCCCTGTCTGCATAGCATAGCAGACAGTGAAAAGCTGCACGGGCCCTATCAGGGGGCCCCTTCACTGCCCATGCCATTGGTATGGGTAGTGCAGGGGCCCCCAGGGGCCCCGCGACTCCCCGTGGCTGGCGGTAGTGGGACTCGTAATCCCCTGGGCAGCGGTGAAAGCAGCGCTGCCCTGGCGGATTACAACCGCCGGGACATTGTGGTGGGAAACCGCCTGTCGGTCGTAATGCCCTGGGAAGCACTGTCAGCCTGTTGGCGGTGCTTCCTCCAGAACAGCCCTTGCGGTCTTGGACCGCCAGGGTTGTAATGAGGGCCTTAGACTGTAGTGGATACACCAGGATGCAGAATACAAAGGGAGGGTTTGTGGAAATTCAGGCGGTGGTTGATGTATACTGGTCCTTGGTCATGGAGGGCCTAGTAGGCATGTGTCAGCGTCTAGAATTGGCATTTATTCTAGATGGGGAGCTAGTGGAGATGAAGTGGATGGCGATGTGGGTCTGTCTGGGGAGGTTGAGGATGACTCTGGAAGCTTTGTTCTGTATTGTCCAGAGTCTCTTTAGGAGTTGGGTGATGAGTGCTGCATAGAGTGTAATGCAAGAGTCCAGCTGGAATCTAGCACTTTCCTGGTGTTGATAGGGAGCCATCTGAAGATCTTTCGGTGCATGTAAGGGGTGTGGAAGGAGACGGAGGTGACTGTATTGATCTGGCGTTTCATGGTGAGTTTGCTGTCCACAATGATGCCACAGTTGCAGATGTGGTCTGTCAGTGTGGGTGTGAGTTTGGAGGGATACCAGGCGTTGTTCCTTGGGGAGGTGTTGTTCCCAAAACCCAGCACCTCTGTCTTGTCCGTGTTGAGCTTCAGGCTGTAGGTTTCCATCCAGTAAGTCACGCTCATCATGCAGTTGTGAGAGTTGGTCCTACAAGTGGAAGGGGTCTTCTGAGAGCAAGAGGATGAGCTGGGTGTGCGTGCGATATGGTGTTGAGGCCATAGGTTTTAACGATGTAGGCTAGGGGTGTCATGTACGTGTTGAACAGGGTGGGGCTGAGGGCTGAGCCTTGAGGGACGCTGCCGATGATGCTCTTGAATTCTGGAGTGAAGGTGATGGGTGGATTTTCTGGGTTTGTCCTTTGAGGAAGAATGCCATTCATTTGAGTGTGTCTCTCTGGATCCCTATGTGGTAGAGTCTCTTGATAAGGGTGTGGTGGAATTTGGTGTTGAATGCTGCTGAGAGGTCGAGGAGGATCAGAGGCACTGTCTCTCACAAGTCGAAGAGGGTGCTGATGTCGTTAGTGGCAGCGATCAAGGCACTCTCTGTGTTGAAGTTGGCATGGAAGACATTTTGGAAGGTGTCCAATAAGTTGTTTCTCTCCAGCTGTTCAGTGAGTTGATGGTTGATAGCCTTTGTTAGACCTGACTGCCTTAGGGTGGTCACCCCTAACTTTTGCCTGCCTCCCTCCACTTTTTGGACACTGTTTTTGCTGTTTTTTAGACTCTGCGCACTTTACCACTGCTAACCAGTGCTAAAGTGCATATGCTCTCTCCCTTTAAACATGGTAACCTTGGATCACACCAAATTGGACTATTTGATTTCCTTGTAAGTCCCTAGTAGAGTGCACTATATGTGCCCAGGGCCTATAGATTGAATGCTACTAGTGGGCCTGCAGCACTGGTTGTGCCACCCACTTTAGTAGCCCCTGTTGTTTCAGGCCTGCCATTGCAAGGCCTGTGTGTGCAGTTTCACTGTCACCTGGACTTGGCATTTAAAAGTATTTGCCAAGCCTAAAACTCCCCTTTTTCTACATATGTCACCTCTAATGTGTGTCCTAGGTAACCCCTACAGCAGGGTGCTGCGTGGGTAAAAGGCAGGACATGTACCTGTGTAGTTTACATGTCCTGGTAGTGTAAAACTCCTAAATTCGTTTTTACACTACTGTGAGGCCTGCTCCCTTCATAGGCTAACATTGGGGCTGCCCTCATACATTGTTGAAGTGGTAGCTGCTGATCTGAAAGGAGTAGGAAGGTCATATTTAGTATGGCCAGAATGGTAATACAAAATCCTGCTGACTGGTGAAGTTGGATTTAATATTACTATTTTAAAAATGCCACTTTTAGCAAGTGGGCATTTCTCTGCACTTAAATCTTTCTGTGCCTTACAATCCACATCTGGCTGGGTTTAGTTGACAGCTCTTTGTGCATTCATTCAGACACACCCCAAACACAGGGTACTCAGCCTCACTTGCATACATTTGCATTTTGAATGGGTCTTCCTGGGCTGGGAGGGTGGAGGGCCTGCTCTCACACAAAGGACTGCCACACCCCCTACTGGGACCCTGGCAGACAGGATTGAACTGAAAGGGGACCTGGTGCACTTCTAAGCCACTCTTTGAAGTCTCCCCCACTTCAAAGGCACATTTGGGTATAAAACAGGGCCTCTGCCCTACCACCTCAGACACTTCCTGGAGAAGCAACCTGAACCAGAACCTGCACCCTGACTAGAAGAACTGCCTGGCTGCTTAAAGGACTCACCTGACTGCTTTCTACAGAAGACTACTGCCTTGCTGTTGCCCTGCTGTCTTGCTGCTCTCTTGCTTTGCTGCAGAAGTGCTCTTCAAGGGCTTGGATAGAGCTTGCCTCCTGTTCCCTGAAGTCTCAGGACTAAAAAGACTTCTCTCTTGCAACTGGACTCCTTGTGCAGCGAAAAATTAGACGCACAGCTTGTTCCGTGTGAAAAATTCACCACTCGCAGAACCGGAACGACGCCGCTCAACTTCGCGAGGAAAAGATCGACGCAGCGCCTGCGGTGCGACCGGAACTTTGACGCACGGCCCGTCTGGACAATGCCGCCTGACTTCCAGAGGAGAAATCAATGCAGCGCCTGCCGTGGGGGAGAAATGTCCCCGCATCGCCCACCGGAACGATGCACATCTGGCCAACAAGCCCAGGATTCCACGCACAGACCCCGGGGCGTCTGAAAACCGCACGACCCTCAGAGCAGACCCGTCCGCACACCATAAATCGACACAACGTCTTCCCCACGTGAAAAATAACGCCGCAAGTCCGTGTGTGAAGGGGCGAAACCGACGCACACACCATTTTCCAGGCATCTCCTCCTCTGCGGCCCTTTGCAGAGATTTTTCACTCCAACCAGGTACTTTGTGCTTGAAAGAGACTTTGTTTGCTTTTTAAAGACTTACGACACTTTATATCACTTTCCAGTGATATCTTTACAATTTCTTATTGCATCTTTTATCGTTTTGACCTGCAAATATCCAGATAAATATTATATATTTTTCTAAACACTGTGTGATGTATTTTTGTGGTGCTACATTGTGTTATTGTATGATTTATTGCACAAATACTTTACACATTGCCTTCTAAGTTAAGCCTGACTGCTCAGTGCCAAGCTACCAGAGGGTGGGCACAGGATAATTTGGATTGTGTGTGACTTACCCTGACTAGAGTGAGGGACCTTGCTTGGACAGGGGGTAACCTGACTGCCAACCAAAGACCACATTTCTAACAGCCTTCTTGAGGGCTTTGGTAGGGAAGGGGAGCAGAGAGATGGGGTGGTAATTCTTGAGTTTGTTGGGATTGGTGGAGGGTTTCATGAGAAGGGGTTTGATGTCTGCATGTTTCCATTGATCAGGGAAGGTGACTGTGGTGATTGATACATTGAGAATCAAGGTGAGTTTGCTGCTGATTTCCTTGATCTTAAGTTGAAGAGGTGGTGGGGGGCAGGGGTTTGTGGATGCTCCAGAATGGATGTTCATGAAGGCTGTGGTGCTCTGTGTGGTGAGCTGTTGCCATGTGGTGAGCGGATGGGTTTTGGATGGTGTCCATTGGTGTGAGGAGGCTGTGTAGGTCGGTGGTTTGGGTTTCAAAGTTTCTGTAAATGGTGGCTATCTTGTTGTGGAAGTAGTCCACCAGGGTTTTGCAGAGATCCTGGGAGGGGAAGATTGTGTTCTTGATGGCTGATGGGCAGGAGAACTCTCTGATGAGGTTGAAGAGTTCCATGCTGTGGCTGGAGCTAGCTTTGATGCAGTCAGCCAGGCAACATCTTTTTGTGTCTTTCAGGGGTTAATAGTATTTATTGAGAGCTGACTTGAATGTAGCTTCATCTGTGGGATCTTTGTTGGTGCACCATCCCCTTTCTAGACATTTGCAGTTGCTTTTCATGGTCCTGCATTCTGGTGTACTCAACTGGCTTGTTTGGTGGATTTCCTGGTCTTCGTAGGTTTGAGGGGGGCAACTCTGTCAACGCAGTTGGTGACCCAGGTGGAGAGTTCTGGATGGGCTGTTCCAGGTTGGTTGCGGGGTCGGGATAGGTGGGGTTGAGGGCATCCATCTATTGGGTCTCTGCAACTCTATTCCAGCTGTGGTGCAAGGGGATCCTGCGATGGTGAAGTGGACGATGGAGTTGTCAGTCCAGGTGAGTTTAGTGACCTGACTGTAATTCACTCTGTCACTGACAGTGAAGATTGGGACAAGCGTGTGTCCTGCACTGTGTCTGGGGTTAGTGACCAGCTGGGTGAGGCTGATGTTGCTCATGCTTTCCAGGAGGTTGGTGTTGTTTGTGTCTTTGAGGACATCCAGGTAGAAACTGGGGTCATTGAGGAAGTAGTAGTGCTTGGATTTGATGGTGGGGGTTGAGATGAATTCAGGAATGACACTGCAGAAGTCGGGCCTGGTCCAGGGGGTCAGTAGGCAAGGGTGCCTCTGATGGTTGGTCTGCCATCAGCTTGGAGTTGGAAGTTGATGTGTCCCATGATTGGTATAGTGTAATCTTCAGTGGTGGTGCAACAGATGGTTTCTCTGTGGATGATGGCGATGCTGCCTCCATGTTTGTGGTTCAGTCTCAGTGTCTCATCTTGTAGCTGCTGAGCATTTCAGTGGCAATATTGGAGGTGGAGAAGGGATTGAGCCAGGTCTCTGTGCTGAATCTAATGCCATGGGTGATTGTGTCCCAGAAGTCTGTGGAGTGTTTGTAGTGTGATCGGGCACTGTGATTGGGCATTGAGCAAGAGACAGTGGAGTAGTTCCAGGGTGATCGTGAGGTGGGTCTGGTGATTGTTTTCTGTGAGGGCAGGAGTTCTTGAGTTGCAGGTGGAGAGACAACGGCGGAAGGTGAAAGGCAGCAGTTGTTGTGGTATGTGGGGTCCAGGAGTATCTGTGGGTGGCCAGAGAACTAGGGTTTCTGACACTGGGCACGGTCCAGGACAGCCAAATCCATGACTGATTTTCAAGATACCTGCAGAACCTTATCTGGACCTCTAAGAACCTACATTGGATACCCTTGCAGGAAATGCTGCCTGGGTTCAAGGCATGATCCAGCCACACTGCATACCAGTTGTGTCTTGACTATGATCCAGAGGCTAAGGTACAAGGGAGCATATTTATACTGTTTGTGCCAAATTTGTGTCATTTTTTTAATGCAAATTTGGCACAAACGTAACCCCATATATACATCTTGACGCTAGACCCATCTAGCGTCAAAATCTAGGCGTTAACATCATTTTTTGGATGCGTGAACCCACCTTTCGTCAATGAGATGTAAGGTAAGCATTCCCATTCAAAAAATGACTCAAAGCCCATAACCATATTTAAAATGACACACAGGTGGGAGGCGGACCCAAAAAATGCAGTTAACCCCATTTTGCTTCACATTTTAACACCTGGGTCTGATCAGGCATTAAAATGAGGCACGTACACCACTACTTGAGGAAAATTCACAGAAGGAACATTTGCTACCACCAGGACAACATGGAAGTTGTAATGCTCTAGCTAGGGAAACGCCACAGACATGTGCAACAACAGCAACTCCCTCCACCTCCACAACAGCAACCCCAAACACCACCACAGCACCTTCAAAGGCAACACAGAAGGCAGGAGAGTCTATTGCGGCAGAGGACAACCCTCCTTGGCCTCAGGGAGCAAGACATCATCAGGACTTACCGTCTCAACCGGGAGTCCATTCCACGCCTGCTGAACCAGACTGCATCAGACATTACAGCCAGGCTGCAAACTCCCAACAACAGACCACCATTCACAAAGCTCATCACTGTTCTGCATATACTGGATCCTTTAAAACAACAGGGGCACTAGTGGCTAGTGTCTCCCAGCCATCAATATCAGTTTTCCTGCCTAAGGTCCTAGATGCCATCATCTGCCTCACACCCCAACACATCTTCTTCCCAAATACCCAGCAAATGCAGCAGGAGACCAAGCAAGGTTTCTATCTAATTGATGAGTTTCTGCATGTTATGGGTGCAATAGACTGCACCCATGTACAACTGGTGCCACTTGCTGACACAGAACAGCTCTACAGGAACTGCAAGCACACACATTTGATTATTGCGCAGGCCATTGTGGACCACCATGGGCTCTTCACGAACATCTCAGCCAAGTATCCCAGCAGTGTCCATGATGCTTTTAAATTCCGGCACTCCACTAACAATGAGCGGTTCCAGGATAGACAATATGGCAATGGCCTACTTGCCGGTAAGTCAACCAACCAATCCAAACACACACAACACACCAACCCCGTAGGACAAACAACATGTACACCACAACAAATATACATGGTCATGGGACCACAGACGTACTGGCAACAACAAATAGGCAACATGCAGCAGTACATCGTAATGAGTGGACATCACAAACGCAGACACCCCAAAGTACCTAACACAGCCACACCACGGGAAGGACAGGTGGAGCTATGTCCTCTTTGCATACAGAAGAAGACCACAAACCACTACAAGGGTCCACTGGTTGACTACTAAATATACTTCACACATATTAGACCAAGCCAACAATAGCTCTGCCATGTCAATGGCCTATGTCATGGCTATGTAAAAAAAGTCACACCTAAGCACACGACACCTCATTCATTGTCTGGAAGACTCAGGCACAATCTACATCAAATGCCATCCAAGTGGTGCGAACAAAAACTATATCCCACCTACAAACACCTGACATACCCGTCGGCTGCACATACATCTGTCGAATGCATTGTATTACACACATAGGAAGACTAATGTACCTGCCATAAAGACCATGGGGCAGAATCACGAGAAATGGTGCCACAACTACTCAGCTGACACCTCACATGCCCCACTTAGCACCCCCTAATACCATCATGCCTGTACAGTAGACCAACAATAGTTCACCATGGTGATGATTCACTGCTAAACTGTAAAGTACATGGATGCCATAGTAGGCCCCTGTAGGAGTATGGAGGACATGACTGGCCATACTTGCACTGTACTAAGTGACACTTCTGAAAAATGGCTGGGCCCCCTCCCAAAGTTTGCACTGTGCATGTGTAGTGAGTCTGGCTGAAAATCTAAGAAGCGAGGACATACACGTGTACCAAATGTGATCATCATACTAATATGTGATACACAGCGTTGGACACCTGGATACTCATCATGAGTTTGTTGTCTGGTGGAGGCCGCTCGGCAAACTTCCACCACCGTTAGACCGCCCTCGTAGTCTTAACCCTGCCGGCCCCATTAGGAGTTCACTGCTGGGCATGTGGGCAAAAACAGTGTTTCCGCCCGCCTGCCCAGTTGGGAAGAGGGCCAAAACATTGCAGCTGGTTCGTAATTGAGCTGGCTGCAATGTGGCATTGGTGCAGGTGCAGCAGCACCGTTTTCGCTTTCTACTGCCTGTAATTGGTGCAGTGGAAGGAGCTACAGGGCTGTCCATGGGGGCCCGCCACTGCCAATGCCAAGTGCATGGCCAGTGCAGGGGCCTCCAGGGGGCACCTGACAGCCCCATTCCGCCAGCCTTTGCATGGCAGTGGAATCGCCATGCAATGTCTAGCAGATTGGGGAGTTGAAATCTGGGGGGCAGCGCTGCTTGCAGCACTGCACCAGCAGATTAAGACCACTGGGACTGCCATAGTGTTAGCAACCTGGCGATGTTGGCGGTCCAATCGTGGTGGGCCCACCACGGTCATAATGTGGCGGTCATACTGCCACAACCACAGCGGTCCAACTGCCACTGTGAGTCTGGCATTCTTGTGTTGTGTAGTCATTTTAGCTATAGTTTTATACACGTTATTTTAGCAAACTAGGCCTGACGCTGTGCACTGTAACCTAAACATACTTTATTCAGCTTTGTTTTAATATTTTAACAACAGCCACATTTGCGGTCTTGTTTTATTTTCTCTATCTAGTTGTTCTTTGCCTAGGCCAGCACTGGGTTCTTAAACAAGACATTTCTTTCTCTATGTGCTTTTCTCAAGGCTGCAGTAAGATAGGTTGCCAGCAAAAATGGTATGCTTTATCTCTAATGTTCACTGAAACATACATACTCTTACGTGGAGATCCTTTCTTGGAACATCAGCTGTTTTATTATAAAAACACTACTTTGACCCAGGTACATTAGAGGGAGATTTCAGCCAGATGGCCACAACTGTATGCTGATTTCAGAGTGCTTCTCTGCAGCTGCTTATGTAGACTACAGGCCTCTTGCTCAGGTATGAGGGATGATGTCTTCCCAGGGGAACCTGAAGGGCAGAATTAGAGCTTAATATGCTGTGCTCTAACATAGCCTAGGTAGGAGCTATTTTTAACGATCTTAGTGACAATATGATAGCGTTATTTTTATGTTTTACTCTCCTTGTCACAATTTTAATCCTGTCATGCTTCATCGTCCTAGTTAGTGCAATACACTGTTTATTATCTAAGATGCAGTTAATTCAATAAAACCTTATTGAACTATACTCTGCCTCTGATTGTCCTTGCATACGTGAGACTAATGTAACCGAGAGAAACGGATGAGATCTGAGTGACCACGATTTCCCTGAGGAGTCAATTGTGTCATGCGCTCGGTTGCCCAATCATCCCTGCTCTAGGGTGGAGATGAGGCACTGCTAGTTAGCCAGAGCAAAAAACGGATAAGGCCGACAGGTGTCACCTGTAGTGGGTTCAGACTCAGTCCCCCAGGGTGCAAGTGATTCTGCTGCCAAAATCCAGTAGACTCATTGGGATAATGAAAGCCTACGCGGCATTTGATACCACCAGATTCGTAAAGAGGGCCAAGATGGCTGACACAACCATCATCTGCCACTAAGGCCCCCTAAGTGCACTGCATGCGTGATGCCATATGGCAACATCAATGGAATAGGCTGGCTTTGTAGGGCAACTATGCTGGCTACACATCTGATACCATTGTGCTGCAAGGAGGTGGTAGCCTCCATCTAATACAAGGCCCCTGCTACTAAAATGGACTACACAAAACATGTTACATACATGATGAGTATACGTATTGGAATCCAGATGGTCACATACAGTTCCTTGAGTTAGTACCCAAGAATGTCATGTACATCAACACAGTCAAATTGAACCATATTACAAGACAAGGAACATACACAACACCACAATCACCTCTGATTCACCACTCAGACTGCAACCAACTACTGCCATGGAATATTCTAGATCCCTCTCAAGTCTTTACTAAATTTCACCCTCTTATCTTTGCAGCTGACCAAGGTTATGGCATACAGCAGTGGGTCATGACACCATTTGCAAATCCAACATCCAATTAACAGCATGCCTACAACGGAGCACACCGGAAGCCCGAAATGTGGTGGAAAGGAGCTTTGGCCTTCTCAAATCCATGTTCAGGTGCCTGGACATGACAGGAGGAAGCCTCCTGTATGCTCCCCCAATGGTTTGCAAGATTATACTGGTATGTGTTATCCTGTACAACATGTGTGTTAGAAACAATGTACCCTGGGATGGACAAGTTAATGTCCACAATGAGGAGGAGGAGGATGGGGCTGAGGACCTTGAGGGGGAACAACCAAACACAGCAGCAGGAGTTTGCAGGCGATTGACCAGTGTTCAGAACTTTTATACCTAGTCAACCAAAAAAGTACTTTGTAAATACCTCCAATAAAATATTGTTTAACAACATAATCCTTGGTCTACTCATTGTCCAATACATATACCATTGGAATGTGACTCTAACCTCAGGGAGTGTGTCAGAAACACAAAAACAATAAGTATGGTACACACATCCTTGTTGCTATAGGAGGTTTTACAGACTCCGTCTCACATATCAGTGACACACAAATCCCTGGCATGTGACTTTTGAAGGCCTAGATCCATGCACCACTATATATATTGTGCCATCATGTGGGTAAAGTGCAATTTCATAGGCCATTTACCACCACAACACCGTGCCTAACAGGTTGTATGGAAGGGGGCTACACATAAGGTAGGGGCTGTCAAGAAATGGAGGGTAAGTAATGTTAGAACTGCACACTGTCACTACTCTGTGTGATTTTTACCTTTGCCTCCATGGTGCATGTGTGTCAAGGCGGGGGGACATCTAAGGTAACAATGCTCCTTCAGTAATTGCCCATGGAAAGTGATCAATGTTGGAAGTTGAGCGTGCATAGTGTGTCCATGGAAATATGTTCTGGCACTGCAGTTGGCCACATCCCTGACACATGGAGGACTGTAAATCATGTATAGCGCTTACACTTTGGCTGGGGAATGCCCAATGGCTTGAAAGTAACATAAAGCAGCTGGGACTGTTGAATCCATATACAAACACATAACAGATTGTATGGTTCTATGAATTTTAATGGGAATGCATCAGCCAAATGAAAGTATGGCTTGAATATAGGCAGAGTGTGTAGCACACCCTATCTACATAGGATGCACACCTGTCACACAAATTGGCTTGATTCACACATGGCTATTGCTAATAATGAGAAATATATGAGGAAAAATGTATGGGTGTCCATCCTAGGTAGCAACAGGTATGCCATTATCTGCAATGATTGACCTGGGTCTGCATATCTACACAGTATGCCCCGTATTACAACATTACACAGCACACAGCAAAACCACTCATTGTCACTTACATGACAGATCCATTGCATGGTACCAAATGTAACTAAGTAGCTCATAAATGTACTGGCCTCCAATTTCGCAATCAGGTGTGGCATGTGCGAACATGTGCAGCATTGTTCTATACTGTGAGAGACCCACATTACACTGAGTGGGAGTAGACACAGTCATATCGGTAGCATCTGGCAAAGGATAAATATAGCACTAAGAAGATAATACACCTCAACATCATTCAGTCATGGTAAGAGTCAGCTAGGTTGTGGAATGCTGGGAGAATTGCATTGCCATGTTCAACGGTGGATGTGGATTGACACCTCTGAGTTACCCACAAATTCTTGCTGATACAACATGCCATGTCATGTGGAGACTACTCAAGTGCTGTGGCATGTGTAATGTCATGTGTGACTGGCACTCATTAAATCTCACTAATAGCACCAGTGGGACATTAACTACGAAGTTGACAGTTGTTGGAGAAGGGAATATCTCCACATTACACAAGTCACATGTTGTGTCCTGTCCCTATATCACCAGACAATGTTGATGTAGAAGATGTGAACAAGGTGCTAGCAGACAAAAGACTGAGAGCAATAGAGGGCACAATACATACCTCACTGGTTATGGCAGAAAAAAGGAATAATGACCAGACATACACCAAAACAGACACTGTAAGACACCAATGTCTACATGTCAAACTTTAACTGATGTCCAGAGAGGGTGGTCATGTTCACATGACCCAGACATGCTGGCCACTAGCATACCATGGGATTTGTCCTTCGCATGGTACCAGAACAGGAGACAATCACATACAACTCCATCTGTACCATGTCATTTGTCCAACCTTGACATCACAACAATTATATAACCCCTAAGCAGGCTGAACATGGACACAACTTTGGACTCCAAAAATACTTACATGTCCTACATGTGTGAGCACATGACCTCTGTACCTGAGAGGCGAAGGCTGACATCAAGTACTGCACTGGAATTCATTACAACCAGGTCTGTATGACCACATTTGTGCATATCTCCATCTACTAGGGAGTGTGCACAGGCTGGAAATTAGCTATCACTAATGGTAGAGATCCCAGCTCAATAAACCTATGCACCACTGCTCTGACAACATCAATGTATGAAAATGTCAGATGCTTGATGCATGTGCACAGGGGGCAGAGTGAAGTGGAGCACCATTAACCTGCACCTTCACATGCAACCATGGGTTTGTGTTGCCACACAAACTCACACGTTGATCAAGATGGGTAGGCCTGCCATCTATGCCACACTGCAACACAGTGGTACGGCATTATATGTGACAGTCATAACTAACATGATGTTGACAAATCTGAAAATACATTTGGAGGCAGGCACACATATCCCAAAGTTCTACCAGATGTACCACCATAATGGGCCAGCCACGGCAATGTGAAAGGATCCAGTACAAGCTAACCTAGCAGCAAAATAATGGCATAGTTACCACAAAACCTGTGAGAGTAAACATTTTCTCATCAATTGTGTAGTGACATGCAGAACATAGGTGCCAGTGATGTGACTACACAGGCAATGATACAAAAACAACTTCTGTCTCTGCAGGAAGCTATCAATGTGAGCAGGTACAGATGGAGTCATCCCCTTGATACAGCAGTGTCGTGATGTATGACACAAATGACACACACATGTCCATACAGATACATGGCATATAGGGGGTGATTCTAACTTCGGCGGGCGGCGGAGGCCGCCCGCCGAAGTTCCCCCACCAAAATACCGCTCCACGGTCGAAAGACCGCTGAGTGTATTTTGGGATTTGCCCTGGGCTGGCGGGCGGCCGCCAAAAGGCCGCCCACCAGCCCAGGGCAAATCAACCTTCCCACGAGGACGCCGGCTCAGAATTGAGCCGGCGTAGTGGGAAGGTGCGACGGTGCAGTGGCACCCGTCGCGTATTTCAGTGTCTGCATAGCAGACACTGAAATACTTTGTGGGGCCCTCTTACGGGGGCCCCTGCAGTGCCCATGCCAGTGGCATGGGCACTGCAGGGGCCCCCAGGGGCCCCGCGGCACCCCCTACCGCCATCCTGTTCCTGGCGGGAGTACCGCCAGGAACAGGATGGCGGTAGGGGGTGTCAGAATCCCCATGGCGGCGGAGCGCGCTCCGCCGCCATGGAGGATTCTGCAGGGCAGCGGGAAACCGGCGGGAGACCGCCGGATTCCCGCATCTGACAGCGGCCGAACCGCCGCGGTCAGAATGCCCTGCGGGGCACCGCTGGTCTGTCGGCGGTGCTCCCGCCGACCCTGGCCCCGGCGGTCTCTGACCGCCGGGGTCAGAATGACCCCCATAGTGTTGTTCACCAACACACGTGCCCATAACATCTGCAGCAACTAAGTTGCATGGGAAACTCCCTGGCACATGTGTAGCTGACCCGCAACTAGTTAAATATTATAGGTAACCACACATGCACACCCAACTTGACAGGGGATACGTGATGTCAATGTAGTCCCAGTCCACTGCATACTCTGAGTACAAAATGTAATGGTTGACACATGCCTCAGCATGTGTTTGAGGCAGATCCTAAATACAAATATGTTTGTAGGTACGTAGACATATATTGACACAGACATAACTATGTACTCCACCTGCTACTCCCTAGTCATACACATATGTACACACATAGCTCACATGTGCCAACATACATGTGGACACAGTGCAGTGACATATGCACACATGCACAAAGTATGAGTGAGTACCTACAGCTGACACAAGAATACACGTATTGGTTGCACATACCAATGACACCGTAATGACATTAATGCTTAGATTTTCACATGTACCCAGAAAACATATACCACATAATAGGACAGCCCCGGTAACAGGTGAGTTGAATCAGGGTGCATTCAAGGGCTACAATAGAAAAAATTACGCTATACTGATATGCGTCAAAAGAAATTACGCAAATGCATCAACACACCGCAATGTAGAGAAAATGATGGCTGGGCCTTGAGTGGCAATTCAATGTTACCACTACTCTCGGTGCACAATGGCGAAAAAATCAACGCATGACTCTCATGCATAAAAAAAAAAACACACAGGACGCTAAAAACGTGATGCAAACGGCCAGGATGTGAGTAACCAGGATATCCTTCCTGCAAGCATGGTACAGTAAGTGTAGTTTCACTTTCATTTCACAGTCCGTTCCCCTGTGACTGTGTGTGGTTGTGTTTTGTTGGTGCTGGTGGATTTGTGGTGTGTTTGGAGGTCTTGTTGTGTCCCTTGTGCTGTGTCCTGTGTTTTTGGTGCCCAATTTATCTATTTACTTATAATTTGTATCGATAGTGTCTGTTTTTGTCATTGTATTGTGTGGTGTCTTTCTGGGGTAGTTTAGTTGTTGAGGTAGTTTGGGGAGTTTGGAGTAGTTTTTGGGCCTAAGTTTCCTTTCCCATATTGTTTCGGGTGACGTACTTTCCCCATTGGAAATGTCTGGGAAGGGTAGCATGGGGAGATCTCGTCTGATGAACTGGTGGGGTTCATAAGGTTGGTGGCCAATTACCTGCCTCTGATGCTGCAACTGGTGGTCAGGTGATCCTCGCCTACCCAACCATGGCAAGGCGGCTGTGGTGGGGCAAGGTCGTATACCATCTGGCCCACATTTTCAAGACCGGATGCAATGAGCATCAGCTCAAGCATCGGTGGGCAGATCTGGTGGCAAGGGAGCAGGATCTACTGGACCATTTGGGAATCAAAATCGGCAGAGCTGTTAGTAAGTCTCCCATTGCCATACAATCGGCTACATTTAGCTTTTGACTGACAGTTGCAGATAAGTCTGAGTGCTGCATGTAATGGTTGTGAACATGTTGTATGCAACCTGTATGAAGAGTCTCTGCGCCACTTGAGGACTCCAGTTTAAATGTAGAACATTTCAGCCAATGCAGGACACATGCATGATGAACCCTGCATAACCATCATGAAGGGGCATATGTAAGGGCCCCTAGTGCAACCTTTGTGCTGCCATAGTGTCATATTATTGATGGTAAGGCAGCGCAAATCTGCCATTTACCCCGCCTTGTCTTTACAGAGAGGCGCAATTCATGCATCCACCACATTGGAAAGGCTTAGCACACATCATGGCTGTGCCAGGTGCAATGCATGCAAGGGGGCTGTTCTGGCACAAAAGGGGCCTCCAAATTAGCACAAAGAAGTCAATGAGATTGCTGCACCCCATTTGTGACAGATTTCTTAATGCCTGCTCTTTGCAGGCATTAAAAATATGCTCCTATTATGATCAATTGGCCCCTGGGCGCTTAGCAGGACTAGCGAAAAAACTTTTGACGCTAATCCTGCAAAGCACCGGACTTCTGCCAAACAATTGTGACGCTATTCCCCCTAACTACCACCATGGTGCGCAGTCTATTGGATACGGCGCACACATGGTGGTATCAGGAGTAAGCTAGGGCCCGCACATCAACAGGCGCAGCACTAGGTGCTTCGCCACTTCCATATATATGGGCCCAAGGGTAGGGATGCATGCACGGTTAAATTTATCAATAAACAGCTAGGAATGACACCAGTGCCATGTAACAGTCATGAAAGGGTGTGTAAAAATGAGACAGGGAGGGCAAACTCAAAACCTCAGAGTCACAACATGTTTTCCTATGTATGGATTCCATAAACTCTGTGGGGCTGCTGAGTGTAGGTGTAAAATTTGGGTATAGATATGTATGTGTATGAGAACGGCCCCAATGCACTCAGCAGATGTTTTCGAGATCTGTAGCATCTCCTGCTGAGTGCATTATTGGCCTCCAAATGTATACCTGATGTTGGACCACACTGCCATCATGCTGTGACTTAAGTATGACTATGCACACACATGGATGTGAGTAAGGGGTGCATTAAGCCCACAAGGACAGTATTGATGCAATAGGTGCTGCAATACTGTAGTCCTATAGGCCTCCTGGTGTCATCATGCATGGCCATGTAAGGGAGCTTGACCATGCACTGGGTCCAGACTACTGGCGGTTCATTTGACCTGTGCATTGTGTATCAGAGTCAGCCTATCTCGAAGTCCATGACCACACACGTGTGCTGGGTCTGTTCCACTGGCCTGCTGCTCCTCACTGACAGTATGGGGCTGCACTGCTTCAGCTCCACCACTGGCACATCACTCACTAACCAACAACACCAGATGCATCCTCTGACCACTGAGCAAGTGTGTCTGTGTTGAGCCATATTCCTATCCCATGTACTCATCCCTCACTGGTTCAACAATGGTATACCATGGCAACAATGGCAGGGTACACACCATTGGCAATACATCCATGTTTCTGATCAGTCAATGTGCAGGTAGTTACAACTATCTTCACATGAGTCTACTGCCATTACACTTTTCATAGTGTGACTGCCTTGTGATAGCACACACATTTCACTTACTTCACTGAAGGATGTATAATGTCAATGGTCAACACCTTGGAGAACTCACACAACCCCAGGGTAGTAGTTAATCAGTTTGCTATGATCATGATATAGATGTATACTACATCTGATGCAGGCTGACATGCTATGGTTGTGATACTGGGGCAGCCACGCAACAACCATAGCCTGGCCCTTAGGTGGGATATACATGTTGAAGCTGTCCCAAATGGTCATGGAGGTGTTGTGCTAACAGACAACTGCATGGCAATGCCATGTAGACATGGTGCAGTGAAATGCACCACAGATGTGTCATGGACAGTGATGATTTGTAGATGTTTGGGTCTACCTCATCAGAAAGTACGTGTGATAGAGTGATCATAGTGGTCTTGCAGATTCACTGATATTCTATTGGGATGACTTCCTCACACAGCCTAACAAGTTTACACTGAACTAAGTTGTTCATTTGCATTAACTAGGATTTTAACTAAGCAATGTTTAACATTCATGTTTTACATGTGGACCTTCCCAATACACCATTGCAAAATTGGCGAGATTCGAAGACCCGATGCATCCAATAAGTGTCACATTGTGCCTCATGTTAGCTACTCCAGGGTTTGGTGTGAGTCAGTCAGCAATATGGAATGCAATGAGTGATGTAGTTATCTGGACCAATGATCAATATTTTTGAGGCTCCGGGGATGCCATTCCGTGCACCATGTATACAAGGTGGGCTTAACACACAGTTTGTGGCTTCACATTAACCTGTCAATACGGCCCCTTCACATGCAGAACTTTGTGCGGAAGGAGCATGCAATGGGTGTTGCTGTGGCTGTGCCATAGCAACACCCATAGCAATTAGACTGTGTCCCAGATCAACACATTTTCTTAAACTAGAGACTGTAGCAAATCCTGAAAACACAGCAGGGTGTGACTTTAGCAGGCCACAACAAGCAGCTAACATATATGTTGTTGTACCCTCCACATTTTGCTCTTTCAATGGGTGCTGCCTTTGGCAGCACACATCAAAAGTGCAAAGACCCTTTGAAGATTTTGTTTGTGTTGGAAGGTGGCCCTCCATGAACAATAACTACATCCCCCTCAAAGCAGCTAGCTATGCACCATGGGGCAAGGATGGCTGGGTCAAGTAATGGAAGCAAAATTAGCAGCGGCGTAGGTGACAACACAGTGATGCACCCTTTCCTATTCAATACGGTGCATCCCTGAATTATGAATATGGCGGAGTGCTGTGCTGCCAATTGTCCATCAGCATGGTGCTCTGTCACATTCCCATCATGTATGGTGTGGGGTTATGGGGCTGTGGGCTTGTGCAATGAGATTGGCTTGCATGTAGTTCTAAGGGCAACATGTGCTGGCATGGAATTGTGTAAAGGGAATAGTAATGGCTGACCACATATTCATGGATGTCTGCCATCATAGATCACAGGCCAGCTGTATACGTACATAGCATGCCTGTTGTAAACAACCTTGTCACAACACCATAATCAGCAATGTGTGTCTCAAATAGCTCCCACTTGTTGACAAGATGGCACCGATGTAGGGTTCCAACTCCAGTTCTCTCTAGGGGGATTCTGTAGGAGACATACACACACCACTGGTGCCTCAGTACCCTTCAATGATGATGATGTAGTGGTACAGCAAGGAGCCATAATGTGCAGAACTGCACTAATCATTGTACACAATGTGTGGACAACTCCACCCATGATGTGTCAGGTTAAAGTCTATTAATCTCCTAACACCAGATGTCAGCAGTTTAACCAATATGGTGCAGCCACCATGTGAATTGTGACTGATGTAGGTCACATCACAAATGCATAAGAAGGCAATGCTGTGTCTGTAGCTGGTGCTGTGAGGATACCTGACATGCATATGCTAAAGATGTATGACACTTCTGGATACAGATGCAGCACTCAAAGCTGTGACACAATTACTGTGGTCTTCAGGGCATCCATACAACCACCATGTGTGTGCTACTGAACACACTTAGCACTACATGGCACAGGGTAGGGGGCTTCAGTGCTGTTATGTCTGGACAACAGTGATGTGCAGCTCAGGGTTTGCCCAACTTTTCTCATGGCAAGATAGCATCAGTTGTACATGTGGCCACTGCATGAGAAATGCAGCTGGACCCTAGTAAAGTAGGTTCAGGCTAGGTTTTACACCTGGACACATGAATGTAGATGTACTACAACACAGAATACAAGCTTTGTAGTTAGCAGCCCCCCTAACAATTGACCCACTCCCTCACTCCATGATGAGTGCTCAGGCATTGGTGTGTCACAGATTGCATGCCCAACTCCCCTTCTGCTCATGGAGACAGGAAATCCAAACTTGTTGAGACACGTGTTGCTCACAGTGCAGATATGAGTGATGTTGAGCAGGCCATTGTTAGTCTCTATCAGCTGTGGCCCCTCTTGATTTACAATGGATTGACGTCATCCCACTGACATGAACAAGATACTGGTGATGTATGGTTGTCTATAGACGCATGAGGAGCAATTCATTTTTTCAAGGAATGTGTGTAGGACTGTATCTGTAATCAGCCGTAGCAGTGTAAGTTACAAATCTGTACATACTCCATCCAATGCTGATACTGATGGTTGCTTGTCCTCATTTTACAGCTTCCAACATGACTAATGATGAGAGGCACCAGTTCACCCAGAGGTCCGAACACTACCGCCACATCCTGGAGGTGCATACAGGATACCGCCGCATGGCCCGCTGTATCCGTGCTGAAAAGGCTTCTGCGGAATGGCGAGCATTCCGACACGGAGACCCACACAGCCACTCAAGACAAAGCATGGAGCAACCTCACCAACCATGCAGGGGCTCCCAGCTGCACCCACTCCATCCACATCTGCAGCACCAGTTGCCACACAGACACCAGTTTTGCCACCATCAGCCGCTGGACCATCCCAGTTCGAACTGGACCTACGTTGGGACATCAACCTGATCCTCAGGTGTTTGGACAAGTTGGAGGAGGATTTGGCAGAGGACCATAAACTATTAAAATACATCAAGAAGAAGGTGAAAAAGTCCAATAAATGAATGTGCACAGCAACCTCTCAGTTCCTTCCCCTCCCTTCTAAAGTTGTACTATATTTTAGTTTGGGTTTTATGTAGTTAGTGGTAGGTTAGTGTAGTGTAGCCATTAGTTAGGATAAGTGTAGCAGGGGGTGGGTTACTATTCTAATGTTTTTATTGGTGGGTTGTTGGGTGGGAGGTCACAATTGGAACTCTATCCTGCAAAACTGACCAGTGGCCATCACTAATGAGTGAAGCTACCTCTGTACCACACAAATGAGTTCTTCTGGTACTCCCAGCTGACGATATTGACCTAGACTTGCTATTCAGCCATATCTGCTGTATATGATGAGGAAACCATATATGTGTCCTTCATTTGTAATATACTCAGTGAATTGCTTATAGGAGATGAGATCAGAATACACATTTGTCATGCTAAGATCCTTGTATGTAGCTTTGTGCCGCCACAGTCCTGCACTCATGTACTGATACTCTGTGACCAATTACATGGATTCACATATTACAATCATTTTGCTGAGTCGATGGATCACAACAGCCACACACATGCTAAATGTGTACAAGGTGTTTATTTACAAGTCAAAGTGTGAAAGTGAGATATTTACAATATCTAGGTCAGAGACCCCATTTATGAAATCCAGATATTTGCGACACAATACAAGTCCAGGGTTGAGGGACATGTCATGAGACATGCTTCGGAGTAGTGTCGATAAGTGTGGAGGAACAAAAATTGCCAATTGGTAAGTGAGAGATAATGACAGTCCATAGCAGACAGGTCAACAGTGGGTGGGTGAAGAATGCATATATGCTACTGTGACAACACTAGCATGATCTTTAGCTTAGAATTAAGGAGAAAACTGCCCATGTGGCACAGACTGGTGCTAACAGGTACTTTTCAGAGTAAAAGTAATTTGTTCCACATCTTCATCCTCTGATGTGTGTGGTGCCTCCTGTGCCATTGCTGGTGGTGGAGGAGAAGTAAAAGGGGCCACACACACTTCAGGGGTTATAGATGTTGAGTCAAAACTCCCGGCAGCTGCCATTTGTGGTGTAACATATGGCATTACTGCAGCAAGGAGGAACTGCTGATTTTTCAATATATCTGCGACATCCCAATGGTAGGCAGCCGTGTTTTCCCTTAGGGAGGCCACTTTACGCTGAATGGAGTCCAGATTGTTCTCTATCATACTGCTGCCAGTTTGGGAGAACAGTTGTTGTGGCCTCTCCCTCATGGCATCAGCTGTGTCCGCTAGACACTGCTGGAATCCACGCAGTGGGGAGTGTGTGCTGTCACGAGGCACATGCACACTCCCTCTAGGCTGCCTGCCATGATCTCCATCCCCACCTGCACCAGCTTGGCCAGCTCCCACTGGACTCCTGCTGCTGTCCTCTGGAAGCTTGTGTCTGGGTCCTTGGAGTCCTGAGCTGTGTTTGTACTGGCAGTTAGTATATTTTGGGGTTGGGTGGGTCATCTGGGGAGGCCGCAACATTGATTGTCCTTCTTGCAACTGGAGGTGGTGTCTGGAGAGATCCCAGGATATCCTGGAGAGTCTGTTGGCTGATGGTTGTCAGCTGGTCATCCATTCCACAGCACAGATTGACCTTGCACATTGCCATTTCAGTTTCAGGTTGTGCTGGAAGGTGCTCATCCTACACAACTCTGATCCCCCGTCAATGCAGCCAAACTTGCACTATGGTGCAAGGGATGCAGCATGTGGCAGGGCAGCAAATTTACAGCTGGCACAGGGGTGGACCCAGGGATGGCCGAAATGGGTATCATTTATTGACGTGAACAGCATTGTGTACATGACAGTGCCTGATGCCACTAAATTATGGACATAGCCAGTTGACTTATTTTCAACTTTGATCAGGGCCTCTAGTTAGTTTGATGGAGATATTGCAGCTAGTTGTACAAGTGCACATATGGACCCTCATTACAAGTCTGGCAATCTTATGACCACCAGACTGCCACTGGCAATATGACCACCGCCAGCAGCGCAGGTGAAACTGGCACATTTTGATCATGGGGAAAGCCCCACGGGCCAATGGCCTGCCACTGGCAGGTTTCCGCCAGTTAACGGACTGGCAATGCTTGTGACACCAGCCCAGCATTACGATCAGTGCTACCCTTTAGATTATGATCCTGCTTTTCCACCAGCCATTGCATGACGGTCCAACTGCCGTGCACAGGTTGGTGGTAATGTGGTGTTGTGTGCCCCTGGGTGCCTCTGCACTGCCCTGCACCTGGGCAGTGCAGGGGCCCCCAGGACGAGGCCATTTGTGCTTTCCACCACCTGATTTGCAGTGCCAAGTGCAGTGTGTGCTGTCACAACCAATGCACCCTAAGATTGGCGCTGGCTCTATTGATCCAACTACAATGTTGTGGTGGCTTTCCCACAGAGCTGATGTCTCAGTTGTGTAGGTAGAGTAGGTTTGACTATATGCAAGGGGTGACAAAGCCACAGGCACAGTAATTAGACATGCCTTCTATCCAATGTGCTGCATGTGTATATGTTGGTTTATAGCCCTGGTGATTGACGTATTTCCAGGTTGTGTATGTGTTGTGGTGCATGGCACAACCAAGGCGTGTGTATATGTGTTGCTTATGTGTGAATAGTATCTTGATTCATGGGCAATGTGTCCCGCTGCACTCCTTTAGCATGCATTGAGAGTGTCCTATGTACTTCCCCCTTCTGGCATTTGTAAAATTGGCAGTTATTTCCCCCATGCAACTTACCCTGCATTTGTGGTGGTTGCTGGAAGTCTGCGCTGTCCTGGCCTTGTATTCCTGTGACCTGCTCTTCCGGGATGACCGCTGCAACCATCTCCTCCATCTCATCCAGGTCCTCCTGTGGTGCTGGACTTCCACCTCCAGTTTGCAGGGCTGCCTTTTTGTTCCAGGCCATTTTTTCCTTAGTTCTATGCTTGCAATCATGCCAGCATTTCTTGCACTCCGTGACAGTTTGCTTCACCTATGCCACACTGTTGATTTTGTCCACTATTTGCTGCCATATAGCCTCTCTCTTACCAACTGGCAATTTGGAGGTGATGAAGAGCTGGTGTTGGTGCTCCATCACCGCTCTGACTAGGATGTCGTGCTCTTCCTCACTGAACCAACACTTGCGCTTTTTCTTTTCCTCCTCCTTGGACTTCTGTGTATCCTCCTGGCTGGTTCCTGTGTGTATGGGGTCACCCTGGGGTTTCTCCTGGCCTGTTGTTTCAATCTTCCCTTTGAATTGCACTCTTTCCTGCTTCTGCGTCTAAAGTTGACGCAAATGCGGTGTTAAAATGGGGCAAATCCATTTGCGACATGTTTATGTGCTGCAAAACGGGTTAAAGTAAATTTTGCCGCCTTAACGTCATTTTGCATTACAACACGGTTCAAGGGTTTGCATCATTATTTTTTACTCTAAACATTTCTTAGCGCCATCGTGCATCATAGTGTAAATGCGACACTCGGATGGCACTAAGAAATGTCGCAAGTCGGCGCTAAACATTTTGACGCAAAACTGCGTTTGCCCAGTTTGCATCTAAATATGGGCCAAGGTGTGTTACAAGGAGAGCTGTCCACACAGAAAAAAACTGTACAGAGCCTGCATACTATACACCAGACACGTCTTACTAGTAGCACTCTAGTTGTGCAGAAAAGTCACTACAATCTGAACAAGAAATTACCAAAATAAGCAGAAACCTTTGTAAACACCTGCAGGGAAATAAAAATAGATTGTACTTTTATTACTTCATAAACACCAAAACAAACAATATCCACCTGAGTGTTTAGAGATATGCATTTTTAAAGAAATTATAACTCTCAGCATTTTAGTAACAAATATGAAAACCCTTTGGTAACAGTGAAGTTTGGAAACTTTGTAAAACTTCTAGAGTTGTGGTCAGCTACTCCCGCCCTCTTTGAGTGACCAACACCGACAGGGGAAGGTCACGGGGTCTATTGAGGAGTAGTTGGACAGTTATCTTGCTACCAAAGCAGTCTCAACTCCAATTCCAGTTTCCAAGGGTGAACCACCATATACTATATTAGAGTGGTCCTGATGAAAGAGACATAGGATGCTGAAGATTGTGTAAGATCCTGAGGATGCTGGATGGTCAATTAGGGTCTTACTACTCCACGGTCCAGGTGGGGCTACTCTGGCCACAGGGGTCAGTCCTTCAAAGTCCTCTCTGGTCCAGGAAAAGATCAGTTGCAAAACAGCAAAACCAGCTGTTCAATTTCGTGAAGGCTATTGTCCATCTTGGGTAACCAAACAGCCCTTTGACCACTCTCCCAGGTCTAGAAGAATCAGGTGCAACGTTTGAGCACTGGGACTCAGGTTTTTGGGCTGCACGTCTGCAGTCAGCGGTGGTCAAAGGATTGATGCTACTGACTGGCCAGGATGGGTTAATTCAGCTTTTGTGATCCAGGGGCTGCAACATCAAGTCACCTCTTCTGTCTGGAACTCAGGAGTGACTTTTTTTATGAGCCAGGTACCATAGGTACAGTCCTCTCTTTGCTGGCCCAGGGATCAGCAGGTGCAGTGCAATTGTTTGGCACAGCCTCTCTTGCCAGGACCAGGAAACAGCTGGCAGTCCTTTTTAGTCCTTTCTCCCATCCAAATGTGATCTGAGGTCTGGGGTGCCAAAGGTGCCATATTTATGCCCAGAAAGTGCCCTCAGGGGAGGTAGCAGATACTAGCCAATTGACTACATGAGCCCTCCCCAACTGGCGACAACCTCCTGCACTGTGTGGCACCCAGCTATCCCAGAGTGCACTATTCTGCCCATTGCCAGGGTGGTAGAACCCCTGTCTTGGTGTGTGGAGCTTGGTAGCCCACCCTAAAGAGGTGGCTAACTAAAGAGCAAAGGAGCAGCCCCTCTCATGTTTGTTAACCCTTTTGCCCTTCAAATGTGACTTCCCCTTTGACACTCGCCTTTTGGCCTCACACTATGTGTGGCTTCCTGCCAGGGGTGGCCAGCATCTGTGAGTGTCTATAGGAAGATTTGGATAATAGTGGCAACTTTCTAAAAGTAGCATTTCTGAAGAAAGTTACATTAAATTTGAGTTGAGCATCAAGTCAGGTTTAATGTAACAATTTTGTGTGACATTGAAAAGTCAACTTTGGAAGTTCCATTCAAAGTTAGCACAGCTGAGTTGTCAGCATGTAAACCTGTACTCATAATGGATTTACTGGCCTTTCCACAGTAAAAACACAAATAGTTTTTTTTACACATATTAAAAGGGAGGTGTGGGCTTTGCCATTTGTTTAAATGGGATTTGAGTAAGCAGTTTGAAGCTGCAGTGGCAGGTTGGGAGACATGTTTCATGTTGTCACATCCAGGGTGGCACAACCAGTGCTGCAGCCCTGAAAGGACACTTAAACGTACAGGCTTTGGGTACCTTTGGTACCGCATACTATTGATTTATAATCTAAGAAAGGTTATGCGAAATTGGTATAGCCAGTCAAACATATACTTTATAGGGTCAGAACACTGGTATTGGGGTCTGGTCAGCAAACCTCAGTGTACTCTCAGAGTTGGACAAACCAGCAGCATCAGTCTAAAACTTTAGGGCTGATCATGCAAAAAGAGAGCATGTCCTTACACATTTGTGCAAATCAATTAAACTACATTTTGAACAGTTGTTGCTTTTTATTTTTCCACATTCTTGAGAATTCAGAACACAGACCATTTTAAATATTTGTGACAAGAACAAGTTCTTTGTTATCTTTTTTTTTTACAGTTTGGTGTTTGGTGATGAAGCCAGCTGAAGTTATGCAACATTCAGACATTTTGCAATTTTATAAAGTTGTCAAAGTGATCAAACGTCTGCGAGGAGGAGGGATTTTAATTTCTCACATTTCTAAATCAATTGGTAGGAGCTCATAGGCAGGTAAAAGATAGTTGCAATTGACTGGCATTAGGATTTTATCCATATGATTGGTTGCCTGTATATTTTAACTATGTCTACCACTGTGTATGGCCATAGGGTTACAAACAGAGCTGCTATTATTCGCTTCTGTGTGTTTAGTTTTGCAGCACATGGTCATGCTTTTTATTAATTTCCCTATTGCCTTGAGGACATTCCGAAATGGGAGTGCTGCGCACTGATGGTAGTTTACCGTGGTTATTAATATTTCTTTTATAAGAATACTTTTCTAGATAGCACAATGAATGGCTTATGCTTTTGGAATATGTTATTGTCTCTCAGGGTCATCTCTTATGTTGGTTGTGCTTTGCAGTTAGTCTGTGTGTGGATGCTTTGAGGCAGTTTCATGCATTTTTTAGTAGTGAAGCTGTGTGACAAGACCATCATTTTGAAGATAGCACTTGGATGGTAATGTTGCTATGTTTGTTAAGGTACGTTACAGTTTTTATTTTCTTTACTTTGCAATAATTGATTTTCATAGAAAATTGGGCCATATCTGTGTGTTCTTACAGATGGTATGCGGTAATTGGGCATAGTGCTGGGTAATGCATTTTATTTTTTTCTTTGTGAATGCATCATGCAATCTTCGCCTGCACTTGGTTGAGTTGCTTGTGATCTTCGTTTGATCTCTGCTTGCAGACTATTAGTTTGCAGACGAATGTGAGCATGTGTGCAAAGTGGAAAGCGCAAAGTGAGTCTATTTATGCAGCAGAGCCCAACAAACGTACCATCGTAAAGGACAACAGAGAAGCAGGAATGTTTGTACAGAGACGGGAGATAGCACAAACGGAAACGTAATACTATTTGTCCAAACGTGAGATACCACAACGTTGACTCAAAGAAAAGTGACAGCACCGTGTTAGGTGTGTTTGTGTTAAGCTGAGTGAAAGCAAACATTTTATGGAGAGGTGAGAGCATTTAATGACAAGAGTGTGTGCAAAGATCAGAAGGCAACAATATGGAAGTATGTATGAAAAGGTCAGAGCGCAAAGGTATGGGCACAAAGGCAACTTGGGTTGTAAAGTCCTGAAAACTCGGTTCAGCTCCGGTTTAGAATTTGACTGCCAATCGTGTGATACTGGGCAAGTCATTTGTTCTCCCTGCTCTTAAAATTGTAAATTGTAAATAGTACCGTGTGAAATGTAACGGTACTGTTGAATTCAATGTTTAAATCTCGAACTGATGTACATCATATTGCATCATCTCCCAGTCCACCCCATCCTCCAATGATGTGCCACATTATGTTACTACCGAACTAGGGGCCAGATGTAGCAAGCTTTTTGCATGGCACAAACAGCGAATTTCGCTGTTTGCGACATGCAAAAAGCACATCGCGATGCCCATTCCCATTTTGCGAGTCGGTGACCTGGTTACCGACTCGCAAAATAGGAATGTGAGTCACAAACAGGAAGGGGTGTCGCGATGCCCATTCCCATTTTCCCCTTCCTATTTGCGATTCGCATCGCGATGCAGAATTGCTTTGTGACCGCGAACGCGGTCGCAAAGCAATTCGCAGTTACCACCAGTGTCACACTGGTGGGAACCCATTCGCAAAAGGGAAGGGGTCCCCCCTTTGTGAATGGCCCTGAGAACATTTTTTACTGACACGTTTTATTTATTCGTGTGTAATGCAGCTCGTTTTCCTGCATTACAAAATAAAAACTGCTTTATTGAAAAGCAGTCACAGACATGGTGGTCTGCTGTCTCCAGCAGGCCACCATCCCTGTGAGTGCTGCGACTCGCCAGGGGGTCGCAAATTGCGACCCACCTCATTAATTATTATTAATGGGGTGGGCCTTTGCAACCCCCTTGTGACTCGCAGATGGTGTCAGGGATACCATCCTGCACCATGATTTGCGACTCGCAAATTCGGAATTTGCTACATCTGGCCCTAGGCTACATAAATCACTAGTCATGCAGACACCCAATCTCCAGCTATTAGTTTAGCTATACGTGGTCACTTTCACTGAGAGTGCTTAGTATACAAGCTGCCTTGTAATCGCTATTGGTAGGAGAGAAGATACCAGATCCCTCCTATGGATTGATCGCCTGTATGATGAACTGATCAGACCCAACACCTTTCCAGGTAACGTTCGACTTAAATCGCTACTGGGCAGCACCACAGGTCCGCTCTCCTACGTTCCAGATTGTAACTTTAAATAAAAAGACGAGGAATTAATAAAGGAGCTCAGATTCCCCACTGATCTTAATCTAAGAAACAGCAATAAGCCTTTTACGAGTCCCCGTGCGCTAATTAAAGTGTCCCCTCTCATTATGCCATGAAAGGAGAGATTATTGAGATTGCAGGTACAGGTCGGCTGTGCATGAGGACTGGGAGAGGTATCAGAGTCTAGTTTGAAGCATCACCCTGTGCGGTGGAAATGAGACGGCAATTTAACAATGTTTACCAGACTAAAAGAAATGGAAGATGGGCGTGCGGAAAATAATATGTGTAAGAGAGAAAGCAAATGTGGCCAGAATGGAGAGGAGCCAGAGTTGCAGAGTAGGACAGGGATTCTGACCCCCTTCCAGCCAGCCTGTTTCTGGCGGTTTACACCGCCAGGAAGAGGCTGGTGGGAACGGGTGTCCTGGGGCCCCTGGGGGCCCCTGCACTGCCCATGCCTAGCAGACAGTGAAAAGCACGACGGGTGCAACTGCACCCGTCGCACACCTGCAACACCGCCGGCTCCATTCGGAGCCGGCTTCAATGTTGCAGGCCCCCTTCCCGCTGGGCCAGCGGGCGCTAACATTGTTAGCGCCCACTGGCCCAGCGGGAAGGTCGGAATGCCGCCAGCGGTCTTTTGACCGCAGAGCGGTCAAATGGCGGTTCCCACCGGGGTCACAACAATACCTGCACAACGGGGATGGGAGCATCAGGACCATACATGGAAGGAGGCTGCACTGGGCTTGGGAGGGGTTGAAGTCTTCTGAGGAGGGGTGGGCTTCCTCTTGGCGGGGGAAGGGGCATGGGTGCTTGCAGGGGGGCAGGGGAGGCCTTGGAGTTGGAAGGGCTGGCCTTTGGGAGAGAAATGATCATTTTGTGGGTGGTGCAGGGGTAAGGTCAAGATCACAAAGGAAAACCTTCTTAGACACATGCGGATGGTCATCAGAAGGGGTTCGGGACTTGGAGGTTGAGGGAGTGGCTGTCTGATGTGTAGTAGTGGATGTCTTAGGTTCGTGTTTGTGGGAGGTGTGCTTGTGTGTGGTCAGTGTCTGTTAGGTGGGGTGAGTGAGGGCGTTTATGTGTTTTAGGCTGAGGGGGGTTGGCAGTGCAGCGGGATGCCGTGGAGTGTGGGTTGGTGTCTGTTGGGTTGGCGACTGCATGCATCGTGGATGTGCTGCAAGTAAGTGTGTCTGTGGTTGTGGTGTCTGTGGGTGTGATGACTGGTGTGGATGTCTGAGGGTCTGATGGGATGGTGTCTGCGGGTAGGATGGATGTGGTGGCTGTACCTGTGACTGCTGATGTGGTGTCTGTAGGTGTGCCAGATGTCATGTGTGTGATGCTGGGGTTGCGGGGCTGTCAGGGCAAGTTGTGACTGTTGCTGTTTCTACAGGTGGATGTTATCTGTGTGATTGCCAGAATGTCTTGTGGTGCTTGTGTTCATGTGCGCCACCCTTGTCTTCTTGTCTTTTGAGGTGGATGCATGCAAGTCTGTCGGTGTGCTTTGGGTGGGTCTGGGAAGAGGGGATTTGGACTGGGAATAGAAAGGTAGAGGGGGACGGAAGACAAGGGGTGACTAGCTGCCATCAGTGTGGAGCCCAGAGCCCAGAAAGATCTCTGTAGACCAGCCATTGCACTGTGGATGCCCTCCAGGAATGCATTGCTCTGCGGGATTTGGGTTGCCAGTCCCTAGATGGCATTCACAATAGCAGACACAATAGCAGACTGATCCACAGAGATCGACCTCAGAAGGTCAATAGCCTCCTCACTAAGGGCAGCAGGGGGTAACAGGGGCTGGGTCAGAGATGCCAGCGGCAAAGGAGACACCCACCCTCTTGGGGGAGCGGGCACAGCCAACTGGGTGGGGAGCAACAGGGAGGGTGGTGATCGAACATGGGCTGGTGGACAAAGATGGTACTAAGGTGGTGCCCTATGGGTCCTCCACCACTAGGGAGTGGCCACTGAAGGAGGACTCTGAGGACGTAGATGCAGATCCAGTGTCCCCCCGTGGCACTCCCCTTGCCCTCCAGGCTACTGGGTCCGTCTGTATCGGTTGTGTCTTGACTCGAGGTCCCGTGGCCAGATGCTTCCCCACTCGGCTCAGTGCCATCTCCTTTGCCTGCTGGTGCTGATGCTGCCAAAAGGAAGTGGAGTTGGGTCATAACATGGATATGAAAACACTTTGATCACAACTCTGAGCGACACAACATACCATCATGTGAAGTGGCCCCCGCATGAAGTGGCAGCGAAGTGGCACCATCATGTGCCAATACAAAACCATGCATGCCATCTGGAATTATAAAGCTAACACACAAGCAAATCTTGGTCACAGACAACTACAATAGCATGGGTGAAGTCTAGCTACCACACTAACCATACCACAAGTAGGTGACCACTCTGCCCCAAAACTGTGCTACATACAGCACACCCCAGTGAGCCCCAGTAGCCAACAATTGGATCCCATTGTAAGGTACCCTACAAATTACACAGACATAAGCCTATGCGCACATCCGACTTGCACTGATGTAATGTATCAACAATAACAGATTTTGCTAAGGAAATTCACACAACACGGGTACAAACATGCTATCACTGGATTAGGAGAGATGGAAACATCCATGTCACTATGAACACATCCCAACAATGTAAAGTCCGACAAGTGACACGTGCCCAAAATGAGTCCATGATGAAGTAGCGAAGCTACTCAGACGTGCCCCATATGTGATGTTGCAAGGAACAACAATGATGTCAGGTCCTAAACATCAAGGAGAGCTGTCTCCAGCATACTCACAAGAATGGTCCTGTAAGGCCCAGGATAGCCTCCACCAATGTCACACACATATTTCCTTGTTTACGTCTGAGTGTGTTTGTAGTAGACAACTGTACCATGCAGGAAGGAGGGACACAGACCTTGCAACCACTAACTGAATGAAACTAAATTGGTGTACAATGAGAAGCTACATCACTACCCACAGACATGGCAAGTATGGCATCTGTCTGTGGATGTATCCCTGAGCCCAAACACATGTGATGCAAATATCACTGCAAGTTAGTCCATAATGCACCCCAAAAGTCAGTGTACAGTTCCCTATCAACACACAGGTGCTGTGTACCTATAACCAACGTTCCACATCAAGAGTACAAATGATCATGAAGTGGATCCACACCCCGACCCTACCTTTCTTGTCCATCACAGCTACTGGAGTTACACATGACTAATGACATACTATGAGGCATGAATGTATCTGTCTGACAACATATGATGGTGACACAGTCCTGTCTGGGGCATCACAGTAAATGGACAACCATTGCAGATGCACCTTTACGACATCAGGGCCCCATGGATGTTAGAGATTCCAGACATCATCCCATATGCATGGCTAGCACACGCCTACATCTAATGCATAGTTATGTATCTTATTGGGAATGGAGCACATTCAGACACGTAGGCAACTTGAATGTTGGTTACAATGATGACACATCACCCATGCCAATGCACATTCCCCACTTACCAATTGAAAGTAGTATGCTACAGCTGCCAAGATTTTGCAATGTAATTCATGTCACATGCATGATGGGCATCCATGCATCACAGACTGCTGTGAGTCACCAGCACCCACCATACAAAGGAGAAAACTTGCCCAAGGTTTACAGTTGTCAACCTACACATGTCCCCAGACACATTGCAGTGGACAGTGAGCCACATCCTACCTCCCTTTGGACTGTGAAATTTAGGAGGAGTGATCTGTTGATGGAAACTAACAGGTAAAGCAGAACATTTGTACACTAAACAAAGTCATATGTGCTGCCTGCTGTGCAATTTGACTGAGGGTTCTCCACAGTTTCGTTCTAGGTCTCAGCTCCAAACAGATGAGCATTCTAAGTGGAAACCCATGGCCCGTCTACAAAGATGTGATCCCAGATGATCTGTGATACACGACACACCCCACATTGTCAGAGGGAGCAGTCTGTCCCTCACTCAATCACCTGGCAAAGGGTCAGGCATGAATTTGCCTTGTACTCACCCCCTTGTGGCTGCTGTGCTGCCCTCAAATGCCCATCCAACTCCAGGTTGGCCACCGCCAAAATGTGGGCCATAAGGGGGGGTCATGGTCCGATGGACACCCCATTCTCATTGGGAGGACAGCCCCAGTTAGACCTCTGGGGTCTTCCGGGCCCATCATCTTAGGTCCTCCCACCTCTTCCTACAGTGGGCGCTCCGACGCCTGTGGATCCCCAGGGTCTGCATCTTCTTGACGATGGCTCACCATATCTACTTCTTCTGATGGGCGTTGATCTGCATGGATGCAAAGGACAAGTCAGCATATTATGTCCACAAGTCCCATACAAAATGGCTGAGTCACATACATGTCAGTGCACAAAGCTAATAACACCGTGTCTTGACCATCCTATCCATCTGTGGCACATAGCAGTAATTTGACACAGGGACATGACTACAAACACTCCCCATAGGCCTGGGCCTAAGCCTAGGCTGGCTAAAGCTAAGTAGAGGTACAGAGAAAATTGTACACACAGGGCACTTACCTGCTACTCTGGTTCACCATAGAGCTGTCGATACAGAGGTAGGACCTCATCCACATCCTACACACCCTCCAGGTCAGGACATGCACTGACCAGGTAAGCCAACTGTGACTTTGTGGGACATGAGATAGCCACATGACAGTGGCCACGAACACAATGGAACACATCACACAAGGTGGCAAGTGACATGTAAACTACCCATAAATGAACTTACACAAACATCCACTATCTAAGAATGTCACCCTGTGCATGTAGTTCATACACGTAACAGCCAGCCTAAAGACTGACCCATTGTGCTTGGACTACAATGAAGGGAGTGACATGTTGAGCACACAAAGAGTCAAGGGGGTTTGTACATCACATCAACATAACAAAACACACTTCACACATGTGAACACGTGTGTTCACGAAACCTAAAGTACCATAAGAGAAACCTGGCCATGCATTGTACAAGTCCTGCTTCATGCCCAAGCCACAGAGTCCGATATCATGGCAAATCAGTTACACACTGTTTGCAGATGTGCAATGTCCAAAATGCAAGGAGTATGCACAGGACAAATCAGAGCTGGATGAAACAGACAATGGGGCTGTTGGATCAAGGGACCTGTCAAGGCTATGTAACACACATTGTCAGAGTAGAAAAGAGCACATTAGCCACAGATCACCAGCCTGCCTCCATTGCAATTCCCATAATAATCAGTGGACAGAGGCTCAATAAGCTGAATTTTGGCAGTGAGGTATGATTCGACAACATCACATGATGTGCAGAAGTACAGGGTGTGGGCCTAGTGTCACACTGGCATTGCAAAAGGGAATGGAATCAATAACAGACCAGATTTCAGCTTTTGCTGTGAGTAACAGTAGACATAGCCAGGGCTCTGCAGGCTGAGCAGACAGACCTCCACAAAACATCATATCCGACAAATCACATGCATCACAGTACATCATGTAGCGTACAGCTAATTGCCATTGGGTCTCGATGTGTAGAGCTGAGGGGCATTGTGAGTCACCCAATACACAGTCACCACATTGTCTCAGGACTCCAAACCTGTCACTTGACTTAGATACATACCTATTGACTCTACCATTATTACACATTGTCAGCCCCTACAGGGCTTTGAGGACATAATCTGACAAACTGGGCCTAAGCCTAGGCTGTCTAAAGCTAAGTAGGACCTCATCCACAAGCTTCTCTAGTTCTTCGGGCAATAAGGCAGGGGCCCTATCACCTGTTGGATGAGGCATTATTGCTCCAAGATGCGGTACACAGCAGCTCAGGTAGTGGAGGTCTTGCTGGCAGCAGTGTCAGAAGTCAAGTGAGGGATTTAGCAGGAGATGGCGGTCACGTTCGCTGGTGGCATCACCATTGGCCCAAGACTGCCACAGGCAGCAATGTTATCCTATGGCAAAGTCCGTCGCAGTATCATCCACCTCCCGCCATGATGACTACCATCGGCCGTCACGGCCAGTTAATACTGTCCAGTGGAGTAGGTCAGGCATCTGCCATTTTAGAAACATACAATGTAATTTCACGCTATTTTAGATGCATCACAATTTGGAAAAGTGTTGTCCTGGTGAATTGTGAGTACTAGCCTTGTCCTGTCATGTAGGTGAATTGTTTTGGTGAACATATTGGTATGAGGTCCAGCACATATGACAACATAATTGGGGGCAGAGCCAACTCCCTCTCCCCCACGGACATTCCAGGATTTGGGGCACTAAATCACAGTCAGAGTTGCACGTTAGATGCACATATTGTTGCTGTCTAGATGTAGGATGTGTACACATGTTACAAATGTGAAAATGTTAGTATTGATGAGTGCTGTGTAGCATGTTTTCAGTGACTCACATGACATGTCACAGTTGGTATATGGAATGTATAATATAACATGAAAGGGACAAAATTAAAAATGGCCGTACCTTTCTTTTTTGCCACATAGTTACCCTGGGAAGAGAAGGATCAGACAACCTCCTGTGTACCATCCACTAGCATAGTGGAAGGCCATGAAGGACAGACGAGTTAGCCATATATAACGGCTAGATAGGCAGACAATTGTGAATCTTTGTCGTCAGTTGGAGCCAGATCTGATGCCAGCCATCCAGCATCCAAATAGCGCCCATCTATTGCACAAGTCATGTCAGTATTGCACTTCCTGGCCACAGGGTTCTTCCAAAACACAGTGGCAACTAAATGCTGAGATGTTGCAGCCTATGTTCAGCCTTGTCTTGAAGGATGTTCTGTCAGCAATGTTGAAAAACCTGGACCATCCGGTTTCATCAAAATGAGGATTTTGCCCATGTGAAGGCAGAGTTCTATGGTTTGGCACACATCTCACATGTTTTGGGAGCCATTGATGGTACCTATGTAGCCTTTATTCCATCGCATTGCAATGAACAGGTCTATCGTAACAGGAAGAACTACCATTCCATCAATGTCCAAGTAGTTTGTCTGGTGGACCTCTACATTTCTCAAGTGTGTGCCCAGTACCCAGGTTCAGTCCATTATGCCTTCATCATGTGGGACAGCGCTATTCCACAGCTGTTGACACAACTGTACCCTGAGAGGGCATGGCTTGTTGCTAATTCACATAAGTCATTTGTGTATGTATGCTATGTCTGCTGCTAGTAAGACAATGCTTTGGACTCATGGTTGCACACATGTCGCATCCTCTTACAGGGGATACTGCATATCCAAAACATCCTTCGTTGTTGACACCGGTGAGGAATGCAACTACGCCAGGGGTAGGCCGCTTCAGCGAGAGACATGGAAGAACATGGCGTGTCGTGGAGCGGGCTTTTGGGCTCCTCATGCAAAGATTCAAGGCCATTGACAAGACAGGTGGAGCCCTCCTCTACTTACTGTGTAAGATCATTGTGGCCCGGTGTATGCTCCACAACCTTGCCCTGAGGAGAAACATCCCATACATCCCTGATGAGGGGAAGCTAGCATTGCCACCGGGTGAGCCTCCTGAAATGCCAAGTGAGGATGACAGTGATGAGGATGAAGGTGGAGGCATGCAGGCAGATCTCATCAATCAGTACTTCACTTGAGTATAAGTATGTGATGTTATGTCATTAGTGTGACTGCATGGGGTACTGTAGGGGTCAGTATTTGTTGAGAAGGGTATCTCTGTCACCATGAGACAGGGCATCTCATACTATGCATCATACAGCCCAGGTTTTCTGGCTACATCAGGCTTAAAGATGTGACTCTCTTGAGGATCTCCTTTGTTTGGGCCCGTCACATTGCACTGTCAGTGAAAGAACTGAACTTTTGAATGAGGGTTGTGCCTTAAGTATACCTTTCCCTGCCTAAAATCCTTGTATGTCGCTTATTCCTTCCAGGTCGCTTCACCATGCTACCCTCACGTGGGCATTTCAGAGTTGTGTCATTGGCAGATGGCTGTTGCTGGTCTGACACGTGAAGTGGACATGGATTGATCGAGGGAGTTTGTCGCAGATTTGGGATGTATGAGTCCTATGGCCAGGCTGCCTGGACAGCGGGAGGGCAGGAATCTGAGCTACACAATAGATCTGTTTGATGTGGTGTGTTGGTCCAAAGGTCTCATGTGTGTGATCATGTGGCCTTGTAACATGTCAGCCTGCGCAATCCATTCCTTCCACCTTCCCATTGTGTTGACATTAGTCCTGTGTGGCCTGTTATTGGCTGTCAATGTGTTTCCTCAGTGCAGGCCAGAGTGCCTGTGCCACAATATTGAAATAGGTTTGTGACATCCCACCAGGTGCTTATTCATTGTTATGGGAAGGTCCTGGGCACAGGTTCCGTTGTACTGCCCTCTGTCTGTGCCATGGTGTATGTTAAGTTGGCAGGCCTGATTGTGGTATGTGATAAAGGTAAAACTGGAGAAAAAATCACATATTCTCTTTGCCTAAACCACGGGACAAGGTTTTCCAGGCCCTTTCTGGTGTGGTCTTGTGCACGTTTGTCATAGGATATCTGGCCTGACTCAATATGGCTGGGATGTTCTTTGCTATGGCTGTGCAGACATTCTTAACATCTTATATGCAATACAGTACAATAAAGCGTTTGATGTAACCACAGAACTGTGACATTGTGTTGCTAGTCATCCTCAGCATGACACTACCTGAGACATCTCCCTCCATCCATTGTCTTATAATGTCTTAAGCATGTACATTTCATGTGAGTAGCATTCAACATTCCCGACAGATAAACAAAGAGAGGTAGTAGGTAGTGTTTTAGTAATGGGGTGTTTATTTACATTACAACAAAAATGAATAGTGAAACTGGATAAAAACACATTACTTAAGGTGAACGGAACAATCATAGTGGATGCAATCAGTAGAGTAGATGCCACAACATTTGGGGTCCAGAGTCCAGTGTCCTTCAAGCAGGGAATATGGAAAGTTGTTCAGGAACATTCAACAGAGTGATTCAGTGGCACAAAAAGGAGTGACATCAGGAAGTGGTCACTTACTGGCAGTGGTTAGTGTCTTGCCACATGCACCTTCTGGATGCTTGGCTGGATGTCCCTGCTTGTGAGGGGCTCAGTAACTGCAGAGGCAGGGGTGCTTGAGGTGGGTACTTCCCCTGGCAGGGCCTCCCTTCCAGTGGCTGGCACCGACGAAGGGCATGATGTGAATGCGCCAAAGGAAGGGGTGTGCTTTTGTTGCCTATCCCTGCTCATGATACTGTTCGTGTCCCTCAGCACCCCTGTTAGGGAGGCTATGTTGGAATTGTGGGCCTCTCACTGTTCCCACATCTCACACTGGAAATTCCTCTGTAGCTCCTTGGAATCCTTAGGTGTTGGAGGGATGGTATTATACACATGTGTTGCCAGCAGTGCAGGCATTACAATGGCTGGGCAGGATGTTGTTTGAGTCATCTTGAAAGCCATTTTTTTGTCATACAGGCATTGTCAGAACCTTGGATGATGTGTGTTAGTTGTCATCCTGTGGTCAGTGCATTGAGGAAGTGACTGCTGCCAATGCCATACAGCAGACACATTTTGGGGCCTTTAATCTGCGCAGGAAGTTCCTATCAGACAATTTGAGCTGTCCTTCCTATCTACACTATTTTCATCTTGGCATGTCAGCTCTAGATGGATCTGGGTGTGTTGCCACATCACAGATCCATGACCTGTATCTTTGTCCCTCCCAGGTGTATCACATTTATTGTGGGTTTCAGGACTGTGGTACAATATCATCTGGTCAGTGGTCTGGTGATTTGGGTTGCATGTCCTGGTCCTCCTTGAATTTATTCAGATGCTACTCTTGACACAACTCACAGTTCACATTCTCTGTCCTCCAAGGTGAGTGGACTTTCATTACAGGTATAACAAAAGGATAATTGGCCATATTTAGAGTGGACTGGGTCATTGGATTGGGTAGGCAGAGCCTCCTGGCCGCAGCAGTCCTGTCATCGCTTCTCCTACCCACACACTACACAGTTGTGATCCCCTCAGGTGAGTTCAGTTGTATGGCTGATTAGATGGGTTATGATCATAGTAGCAGAGCACACAGTTGTGGCTGAGTGTAGTGAGGGTCCCCAATGCCTCCTGACCTTAGCAGTCCTGTCATTGCTTGTCCTACCCACACACTATACAGCTGTAATCCCCTCAGGTGAGTACAGTTGTATGGCTGATTAGATGGGTTATGATCATAGTAGCAGAGCACACAGTTGTGGCTGAGTGTAGTGAGGGTCCCCAATGCCTCCTGACCTTAGCAGTCCTGTCATTGCTTGTCCTACCCACACACTATACAGCTGTAATCCCCTCAGGTGAGTATAGGTATTAGGCAGATTAGGTGGAGAATGGACATAGTAGCAGAACACACAGTTGTGGGTGAGTGTAGTGAGGGTCCCAGTGCATCCTGGCCTCAGCAGTCCTGTCAGTGCCTGTACTACACGGACACTATGCTGATGTCACCCTCTTAGGTGGGTACACTCCAATGGGGATTTGACAGACAAGCTAATTTCGATTAGGCGACACTGTTCTGGTTTAACTGATGGTGGAACAGTGCCTGCTGGGACTTGTAGTGCTGTCAATCCCTGTACTATAGTTACTATACAAAAACTTTGTTCCCCCTGGTGAGTCTACTTGATATGTTGGAGGCTAGACAGGGGTCTACGAACAGGTGGACAATGGGCTGTTGAGTGGGGTGACATAGTAGGACATAGTAGGTGGCAAGAGGAGATCAGTGAGCATGCATGCCAATACATTTTGGTGCCATATTTGTTGTTGCGACTTACCCAACGCCACCCCCCACCCAAGGTCTTCCTGTCAAGCCCTCCGGATGCAGGGCGGCCAAGACCTTCTCCTCCCATGATGTTAGTTGTAGGGGAGGAGGTGGGGGACCACCACCAGTATTCAGGACCGCAAGCTGGTGCCTGGATGCCATGGTACGTACCTTCTCCCTGAGATCGTTCCACCTCTTCCTGATGTTGTCACTTTGCGCACAAATAACTGTCACTCTGTTGACTATCCTTTGCCACATTTCCATTTTCCTAGTGACAGTAGTTTGCTGGACTTGGAATCCAAACAATTGTGGCTCTACTCTGATAATTTCATCCACCATGACTCTTAACTCATCATCTGTGAACCGGGATTTTTCTAAGGTGACATGGTGGTGTCAATACCCTTAACACATAGATCTACTGGTTAGGTGTTGTGTAATGTGGCGGTGACAGGGAGTAAATGGAGTATAGAGGTGCAAATATGTGTGGTGGGTGTGTGTTGAGGGTGTGGGAAATGTGCTTAGTGCAAGTTGAGGGGTGCCTAATCTATGGTTGGTGAAGTTTTTGGGCAGTGTTCTGGCTTGTGTTTTGGAGTGGAGGTGCAAAGGATTGTGGTGTGTGAAGGGGTGTGTTTTATAGTGTGGTTTGTAGATGTGTCAAGTGTGTGACTGTGTGTCAGTTGTGTTGTTTTCAAATCCATCCAATGTGGTGTTGTGTATTACTGTGGTGACCACTGACCGCCGCCGTTCGCACCGCCATTGGAAGACTGCTATGGCGGGACCAACGTTGCGATTTTCGACTTGTAATAGGTTCAGTGGTTGTTTGAGGGGCTAGCAGTGCCTATGGTCAGACTGCCTATTTCCCGACCTGCAGAGTCCTGGCTTGGTCAGGTTTTGGCTGGCTTTTGGCAGGCCTGCCTGTGTAACTCGTTCTAGGATGGTCTGTATGACTGCCAACATAGAGGTCTAACTGTCCAACCGCAAAACTCATAATGAGGTGCTTAATCCTCTAGGAGGCATGAAACAACCACTTCTGATACATTTTCCATTTTCACAAGATAATTCAGAAGCAATTTGAGAAAACGGTTTAATCTGAAAGATTACGAATAGTTCAAAACATTTAGTAAAACATCATCTTGAGCAGTGGCCTCTATCCAATCTTTCTCTGAAATGGTTCCATTAAGTTAAGGTCACAAACAGCATCAATAGTAGCTACAGCACATTCATACTCTTCCTGAATGCCTTCACAGATAAGCAGTGGCATACATGAGAGACAATCAGCACAACAATTTTTACCTTCTTAAAGGTATTTGATGGTAAAAGCATATTCCTCTAATTTAGCAGAATGATTTCCTAAGACATTGCCACTGAATAGAAAGACTAAAGGTTTGTGGTCAGTACATATTTCAAAAGATGTGCCCCACAAGTATGTTTTGAATATTTGTATGGTCCAGGCACAGGCTAATGCTCCTCTGTATTGTACTATAGCTGATCTCTGCCTCTTGCAGACTCATGGAAGCAAAAGCTATAGTGACATCCTTACCACTCACTCTTTCACCAAACACAGCACCAATGCCTTTCATGCTGGCATCTACAGTCATGTAAACATTTTCTCTGGCATTAAAAGGTCTTCAAGCTGGTGCATTAACAACTAGGTTTCTTTGGTCTATGTATACTTAACTCCTTTTTTAAATAGAAATTCTTAATGGTTGTACTGTTAAAGCATAGTCAGGCACACAGTAAGCATAATATTCACATAATCCCAAAGATGGTGCTGGTTTAACGGTGATTCCTTGCGCATTTAAAATGTTAAATCATTTTTCCAAAATTTCAAGATGTTGTTCCTTAGTGTTGGTGAAAATAAGGATATCATCTTGGAAAGTCTGCACATTACTCATATCTTTGAATAGAATGTCTACAGCTTTCTGAAAAACACTCACAGCAGATATGAGCTCAAGAGGTAACCTTAAATATGCACCAAAAGACATTACAAACATAGTGAGTTCTTGAGAATCAGTATTTCAAGCTATCTGATGTTAGGCAGAATGTAAATCTGTAGCCAAAAAATACTTAGCTCCACCAGTATTGGCTAACATTTCTTGAATGCGAGGTAAAGGATGACAATCCACAATTATGTTACTATTGAGTGATCTTAAATCCATACAGAAACAGAGGGCTCCAGATTTCTTTCTATCAATAACAGTTGGAAAAATGCATTCTGAAGAGTCAGTGGGAGTTATTACACCTTCTTTAGTCAATTTATCTTGGAGTTTTTTAAATCCTCACGTACACTGATAGGCACCGGTCTGACTTTATGAGCAACTGGTGTGGATTTATTTGTAAGTCTTATGTTGTGTTTGTATCCTTTCACTGTACCTATTTAATTTTTATACACATTAGGAAATTTAGACACCATAGTATGTAATAGATCAGTATCAGATTCAATGGATAAAAAAGGTAATTCACCCGGTGCAATGGGGTCCTCATGCCCAGGTTTCAATTTAATGCCCAAATTGGGTAAATCCATCCATCCAACTAAATCTCTACCGATAATGGCAACATACACTTCAGTCCAAACATTCCTGCCCAAGATTTGTAACAAAGAATGGAACTAACCAAGTAAATCAATTTATTGGTCACCGAATGCTTTGGGATTAATGTTGGGTCTTTCAAGTTTGAGAGTAGGAGGCCATAATGAGAAAAATGTTATGTCTGCCAAGACAGTGATAGGTGCTCCAGAGTTTGCTATAACATTGATATTTTCGCTGCCAATCACAGCTTGACAAACAGGACCCTTCACTTTAATTTGTTTTTGGTCACTATCTATGGTAAGAAGAGCATTACTAAATTTATTGGTACAATCCTGTACTTCTCTATCATCAGTGTATCCTTGAACCTCCACATTATGTATTCTAGTTTGAAAATTACCATTTCTTTTACATTTCAGACATTTATTGTCAATAGTAGGGCATGATGGATTGTTGCCTATATGATTTTAGATTCACATTGATAACAAACAGTTTGTCTTCTGTCTCTTCCACTTTTGGTATTGATCACAGAAATGGTACGGTCTCCAGATACATATGATACCGGTGAATGTCCATTCTGATTGGCTAATGGTTGAGTGGAAACAATAGATTGTTCAATGCTTTTAGCAATATCTATTACTTCTGAAAGAGGACGATTACGACAGGTAAGCAGTCTTTCTTGCATTTTCTTTGAAAAACAGGTCTCTGATGTATATGTCTGCAAAATTCTCAAATTCACATGTTGAAGCCAGAACACGTAACATGTTATGTTATGTTATGTTACTAGTTCTTATATAAAACTACCCGGAGGCCTCGTAGTGCTGATCAGACTAGAAGATAAAACAAACTGGAGGAATCTTACCCCCTCCATAGGGAGAGTAGTACTGCCTTGCTGTTAGAATAGCCACGTTTTAATGGCCTTCTGAAATTCTATCTCCTGAGTCATCATACAAATGTTAGCTGGCAGAGAGTTCCAGAGTTTGGCTCCCTGGTACTTCAAGGATCTTCCTCCCCAAGATATTGTCTTTACTTTAGGGATCACTACCAGGGCTTTGGAGGACGATCTCAAGACCCTTGTAGGTGTGTAGAATGAAACTAATGATTTTAAATGGTGAGGAGCCCCTTTATATAGAGATCTGTGAAAAAAACACAGCTCCTTAAACTTTATCCTATTCACTACTGGGAGCCAATGCAATTCAGTCAAAGCTTTCTTAGCCGATGTGGACCTAGGCAGATTAAACAACAGTCGAGCTGCCGCATTTTGCACCACCTGTAATTTATTAACTACATAACCTGGAGATCCCAGGAAAAGACTATTTCTGTAATCTAACCTGGATAAAATCAGGGCTTGTATTGCAAGTCTTTTGGCCAAGGGCGGAAGCAAACCTTACGAAGTAACTTCAGTAATCCAAAGCAGGTGGCTGAAATTCTCCTGGCCTGATAGTCTAGGGTAAGTTTGGTATCCAACCAGACTCCCAAAGCTTTAATCTGGTCTTTCGCTGGGGGTAGATAATCTAAATGTATTACTGGCACAATGCTCTTTGCCGGATTGGCCAATTTTCCCAAAAACATTATTTCCGTCTTTTCTTCATTGAGTTGAAGCCTGCTATCTGTCATCCAGGAAGCTACCGCTTGTAGGCAGGCAGGCAAAGCTGAGTTATCAACATCCTTATTGGAGGAAAAGGAGACCACCAGCTGCGTATCATCCGCATATGATACCAGAGATACTCCGAAAGGTTCTACAACCTCTGCCAGGGGAGTCATATAAATATTAAAAAGAGTGGGGCTCAGAGATGAGCCCTGTGGAACTCCACATTGAAATCTGAACTGATCTGAGAAGAAAGAGCGATCCAAGACTTGAAAGGTTCTACTTTGCAAAAAAGAGCTCAACCATTTGAGTGCCAGGCCTTTGATCCCGCTTTTTTCACATCTTTGAATGAGTAGTCCATGATTGACTGTATCAAATGCAGCACTTAAATCTAGCATTATTATTGCTGTCGCCTGTCCTAGATCCATCCGTTTTCTAGCTTCTTCCGTGACCGCAATCATAGCTGATTCAGTGCTGTGACCCGGTCTAAAGCCCATTTGTGTTGTATGCAAAATCTTATGTTCCTCCAAAAAAACAGATAGTTGAATGTTTACATGCTTTTCAAGCAATTTTGCCATAAGAGGAAGAAGCGAAATTGGCCTACAGTTTTTGAATATGGCTCCGTTTAACATTGATATGTACTCTTCGACTGAGTCATCACTATTGTGTTTACATTTAAAAAAAGGTCTTACTAGTATTACACTAGTTTCTTCAAAAACTGTTTTCAAAATTTTTCCTTGGCTTCCAGGTAAACCAGTCTCCATCACCTCCGGGGGCAGGTACATGAGGAAGATTATCAAATACATTTTGGCCAGCTATACCTAGGTGATTGAATAATAAGGCCAGCTTCCTGAGAGGTTCATATTGAAGTGCATCAATGGCTCCTAAGTATTTCTTGAAGATACGTATCCATTGTTTCCAATTAATTTCTGGATTGCAGGTCTTTGTAAAAATGGTGGTGGTTGTACCACATTTTGACTAGAAGCCATGAGTAATTCAAACAAAATGTGAATATATAGCAGAAATCGGTAATCTCAAAATATGGCTCCAATGAATAATGTTGCAAAATAAATCATTCCAAAGTATGAATTTGTACAAAATAGAATTACTGAAACACTGGAATGTTCAGAAATGTAAACTATAGAAGGAAAAAGACAAAAATGTAAAAGTTGTTACTAATATTCCAGGAACCAAGATATTCCAGAAACCAACTTAAAATGGCCGCCAAAATCAAATAGTAGCAGATTGAGGAATGCTCCAGCAGTGCAGTCAGAACAAAGAAGATGTTGCCCAACCAAAAATGGCTACTGTGCGAGTGGTAATCTAGCAATATCCCGCAATTCCTCAGTGAGGCTTCTGGCATCCAGCAAGTACACGCAATCCGTTACCCATTAAGGTGCAGCAGTAGCAGCACCAGCAAACCTTCAGCACCACAGACAAGCCCACGTAAAAAGGTAACAGCCGCAGACATGAAGACGTCAGAGCGAGGACACTGTGCAAATTCAAACAGCCCAAGCCCATGCAGCAAAGGCTGCTAAGGTGAGAGCATGTGAAGGTGTTTCTATTTAAAATTGCTCACTCGTGGCGGCTAACTGAAGGGAGTTAAACAGACAGTAAATGCTCCCAAATGCAAGTACAAGAGCGAGCACCAGGCATCTGATAACATGAAATTAAGAAATTATTATAAAGGCTTGTTATGGGTGTTTGTAGAAACAGCTCCTAACAGGAAACGGCTTGGCCAGTGGGTCCGAGGCAAAGAAGGAGATCTGAGAGTTTGTCCTTTCCTTACCCCACTCCTGGTACCAACATATGAGGTATTGGATCAAGGACAAAATAAAATAAAATGTAACAAGAAGGAAACAGGTAGGAAGGTTTATTCACCATAAAAATGGACAGACAGTAAAACACTGGTTGCCAGAGTGAAGGATCAAACAGTTCTGCCTCCAACCTGGCAACCAAGAGTTCCAAATAGAACAAAGGACTTACAAACAAAAATATTCTATGAATAAAATAAAAATAGACAATATACTACACACACTCACACACGTGTTACCATCCTTGTGGGAGCTATATGTGGGCACTTGCCTTATGGGCACTAACCTTTCCAAAAGTTTTAAAAATATACCAGAAACAGAAAAATATTAAGAAACAAATCATAACCCAGGATCCAGCTTCAAATGTGCAAATGTGTTGTTATTTAATCACGCACACAGAACCATCCTTTTACGGACCTGAATATGTGTTACCATCCAATTATGCTATAATTATCACTTGTGATGGAATACTGCCATGGGCACATGTTTAAATGTTTTTTTTTATCAGTAGTATGAACAAATAACATCATAAATGATTCTTTCTGTAATGGCTGCACTTATGCTAAGGGTACACATTAGCTGAACTATATTGATAATACTTTCAAAATAGGTACACTGTTTCTATAAAGGAAAAAAGACAAAGAGGCACAGGTTCAAAAAGACACTTCTTAAATTAAAAGCAAGAGCCCTCACACACCCAAAGAATGTTATTCTTCATCATAGGGCCAGCTCCTTGTCAGGCCGGCACTGCAATGCCTGACGGGCCCCAGAAAGTGGCACTTTACCGGAGATCTTTAATCAAGAATGTGTGCCAGGGTAGGAATCAATTTAGACCTACCCTCAGTAAAGAGCAGGAGAAAAAGAAAAGTTAAAATTGGCTCAAGGGTCTCCAAACAACTACTTTCATTGGCGTGAAGACCCTACGTCAAGGTTCAAAATAAACGGGAGTGGAGAGGGAATAAGGTTCCGCCACTCAACTAACAACACCAAGTTAAAGAGGATATTTCCTTTTAGCTGGTAATATGTTTAACATGTTTCGCGCTCTAAGGGGGTGATTCTGACCTTGGCGGGCGGCTACCGCCGCCCGCCAGGCGGAAACCGCCATGCGGCCGCACTCACGCGGCCCCCATTCAGACATTCCCGCTGGGCCGGTGGGCGTAAACCAAGTTTGCGCCCGCCGGCCCAGTGGGAATGAGGCCGCAACACAGAAGCCGGCTCCGAATGGAGCCGGCGGTGTTGCGGCCGTGCGACGGGTGCAGTTGCACCCGTCGCGCTTTTCACTGTCTGCTAGGCAGACAGTGAAAAGCTGGCCGGGGCCCTGTTAGGGGGCCCCTGGACACCCCTTACCGCCAGCCTCTTCCTGGCGGTGAAACTGCCAGAAACAGGCTGGCGGTAAGGGGGTCATAATCCCCAGGGCAGCGCTGCAAGCAGCGCTGCCCTGGCGGATTATCGCCGCCGGGGCAGAAATGGCGGAAAACCGCCGGCCCCGGCGGTCCGACCGCGGCTTTACCGCCGCGGTCAGAATGGGGAAGAAAGCACCGCCAGCCTGTTGGCGGTGCTTTCAGTCATACTAGCCCTGGCGGTCTCGGACCGCCAGGGTCAGAATGACCCCCTAAATATTTTACAGATCGTGCAGCACTTCATCAGGACCTAAAAAGTAACTCCTAAGCTGCACTATATACACTGATAGGATTTGTAGAGGGAATTACTTACATAAAACGCTACACTACTTCCAGCCTAAGTAGGGGAACCCTCCCGTATTAGGGATCAAGGGCCAGATGTAGCAAAAATAAAAATTGCGACTCCCATTTTGCGAGTTGATGCGACTCGCAAAATGCGAGTCGCAAATTGGAATGTCAGAAAAAAAAGCGATCCGATTTTGCGACTCGCAGCCGGACTCGCAACGCTGTGTGCGAGTCCGCAGTTTGCGAGGTCGCTGTTTGCGAGTGTGCAAAAAACGAACTCGCAATTAGCGAGTGGGTGTCGCAAATTGCGATTACCTTCAAAATTGCTTGCAGGTGCAGCAGAACACTCCAGAAAGCATACCAGAACACTCTGGAAACACTTCCTGGCACATGATGATGATATCACAGCCAGGAAGTTAACAAATACACCTGGGAGGAGGGCTCAACAGTGAGCAGTGTCTCTGCCACTGACAGTAGGGTGCTGAGGAGTCGTAGGCACAGCACCATGGACGCAGCAGGGACCAGCCAGGCTGGCAGGAGGGGCAGGAGATCATAGATAACAGCCAGGACAGATTAATGTGGCACATGGCGTTAATGTGCCACATGACTGGTTGGCATTTTCCTGCCCATGGACAATTTCAACTTGTATATAGTTTCTTCATGACATTAATAAAACAGTTATTTGTGTTCCACTTAACAAATGGTTAATAGGTGAGTATGGTGGGAGTTGACACGTACCGTCGAAAATATTGCGTTGCAATGTGGTCCCGTCTCAGTCTGCCTTGATTAGCTAGACTCCTATCCCCATGATGGCGATGTGGTTGTTCTTGCTCTTCATCATCAGGATCTGGGTCTGCAGGGGTGAGAGGTAGCCCACGTCGGGTGGCTATGTTGTGGAGGATGGCGCATGCGACCACAATTTTGAAAGCGGTAATGGGGGTGTATTGGAGGGCGCCTCCACTGCGGTGGAGGCATCTGAATCTTGCCTTCAGCAGTCCGAAGGTGCGCTCGATCAGGTTCCTGGTCCTCTTATGCGCACTGTTGTATTGCCTCTCTGATTCAGTTCTGGGTGTTAAAAACGGAGTCATGATCCAAGGCCTGAGAGCATATGCACTGTCACCTGTTGGGCACAAAAGTACACGGTTAGGAAGTCCAGATTGTCGTGCACAGTGACCTGTGTGTATGTCTGCAAGTGTCTGTGGCTCTACCTAGGAGGTAACCGTCTCCAAATTCCCCACGTTCCAGGCGTTGATGTATCCCACTATGCCTAAAAATGTATGAGTCATGGGTACTGCCAGGAAACTTAGCTACGATGTCCGTGATGACATAATGGGCATCACAAACAACCTGTATGTTGAGTGAGTGGGTACACTTCCTGTTGCGGAAAATGTGTTCCAGATTAGCAGGGGGGCATATTTGAATGTGTGTCCCATCTACACACCCTATGACATGAGGAAAGTGGGCAATGCGGTAAAAGTCCAGCTTGGTGCTGTTAATTTCTGCCTCATTCCTTGGTAAGTATATGAAGTGAGACATGTGCGTGACTAAGGCTTCTAGGAATGCCCTGAGGAACCTTGACACTGCACTTTGGGATACCCCACCTGCCACGGCAATGACCCCCTGATAGCTCCCTGAGGCCAAGAGGTGCAGTGCGCATAGTACTTGCACATGCGTAGGGATGGCGCAGCCACGCAGAGTCTTGTGTTCTAGCTGTGGTTTCAGTAAATCTATTAATTCTAGAATGGCTGCGCTGCTAAGGCGGTATTTGTCATAGATCTCCTCTTCAGTTTGCTGAAAAAGAGTCTGCCTGGTTCTATATATCTTCTCCTGTCTGTGGCCCCTCCTCCTCCTCTGCTGGGCTGCGTTGGTTCTCCTCCTCACTGCTATCAGGTATATCTCCGCCATCTTGAGTAAGCCAGATGCCTTCTGGGTCCCCTTTTATACTTTGGTAATGGTTACCACCTGCTCTGAGTTAGTGGTAAATGGGACATGCAAACTGGGCTTTTTGCGACTAGTCGCAATTTGCGAGTTGCAATTGCATATGGGTTGCGACTCGCAAATTGCGACTTGCAATTTGCGGGTCGCAAAATGGGGTCGCACCGGATGCGACTCGCAAACGGGTCCCATCGCTTTTTGCGAGTCGGAAATGGGCTTTTTGCATCCCATTTACGATTTTGCACTGTCGCAAATTGCGATTCGGCCCGTTTGCGAGTCGCAATCGTTTGCTACATCTGGCCCCAAGTTCCTTGGGACAATACGGACCTTTGGACCAATGATGCTATATTGGAGTGCGGTGCCCTGCCGAAAACCGACCCCGACGGCCCCCGCTCCAATACAGAGTTGTTTAATTTTTTAGGTGTGTTATGTGAGTAATAGTAATAGTCTAGAGTGGAGTGGCCTAAACTTGAAATTAATTGCATGAAGTGTGTAGAGTGAAGTGTTTTGATGTAGTGTGAAAGTGTGTGAACAGATGTAGATATAATGTGGCAGGAATATACATTATGAGGTGTAAATGGTCATTTTTGGTAGTATGTGTGAACAGTGTAAGTAGTGTTAAAGTTATCCATTTTAAAACCTTAGTTACATATTGTGCCACTGTAAGTTTGTGGTATAACAAGATACATGTGGATGAGAAACATGTATATGATTGGCTAATGGCCGTGTTTACCATAGGTAAAAAGGCAGCCATGGAGTTTTTATCACAGTTTTGCTATGCTATGCGGTCTGTATTGCACTGCGTTGTGTGTTCTTAGATATAGGTAAGTAGTAGGTTTTATTGTTGTTCACTACCTATTATCACCTTATTAAAGAGGTAACAGGTAGAGAAATATAAGTATAATTTCCTATATACTATTATAGTAGTCTAGAGACAGAGTTGTTAAATTTTTTAGGCCAACTGTAATTTATAGGTATTACTGTGGAACTCTGTAGACTTTTGTGCATTGAATATGTTAAATATAGAAAATAAACTTTATATTAGTAAAATATAGAGTGCTACAGTATATTTTTAATGTTTTAACATATTGTTTTTTTATTCATATTTGGTTCTGCAGTACTCCAGAGGAAGTACCACAGTACTTCATACATGTTTTTTTTTTAAATAAATTGATAATAGGTATGGAAAAATACCAAACCTAATACTTACCTAGATCTGAAGACCTAACTCAGAACACAGCCAAACTGTACCTAAAAACAACATGTCTGCCTTTAACTTTTGTAAAGGAAGTCATTAGCCAATCACCTAATGAACTGTTATCACTATGTACTGCGGTACTTCTGCAAAATACCTCTAAATACTATGCAGTTTCTCAAAATTACTGCAACATACATCATTAAGTTAAAATGCTTTATAGCTTAAAAAAATACTTACCTGTAGTACCCAAAAAGATTGTCTGAGCCCAATAAGGTCTAATCTGTCAAGTTTCATGTAAATCAGGTAAGCCATTTTGCTGCGATATCCAACACACAAAGTCTATATAAAATGCACTGGGGTCGACACCTGTAATGGAACCCCCCTCTTTTCTTTGCTCCCCAACCTTGACCAATCCCCCTGAAACTTGGCATCACCTGCTTATGATGAAGAAAGAATAGGTCAGCAATGTTTTGTGGTGATTTGTCAAATGGGTGCAAAGGTATTGAGGGGCAATCTCACAGAATGCCGTTACCTACTCTACTTATAGCTAGAGTAACCAGCAATAGGAATTCCTCTGAATTTTGTCCTTTGCAGAATGGCAGTAGCCAATCTGTAGTTATGGTTAGGGTCACAAGATATGGGAATTCCTCAAAACTTTCCCCCTTAATAACTTTGCGCCCATTTGATAAATCTCCCCGAAACTTTGCAGACCTATTCTTCTTTCTACATTGGCAGAGAGTGTCAAGTTTCACAAATATATGTATCCATATGTACTTAAAGCATTAAAGCAAGAAGGATCAGTTAGCAATCACCACAGATTCTTCTTTGATCTCCATGTCACTTGCTTGAATCTTAGCACAGATAAACCATTTCATCTGTCCAAAAACAGTATACTATTATGACGATGACGATGATGATTATTATTATTATTATTATAATTATTATTATTATCATTATTGTTATTGTTATTACTACCCTCATTCACACCAATCTCCCACTTTGAACCACCTATTTCCTCCTACTTTTTCTCAATCATCAGAAGTCAGTCAGGCCCTTTAGTTTCTGCTCTGTTCAGGGCCAGCTTTAGGGAGGTGCGAGCAGTGTGGTCGCTGCGGGTGCTGACCTGGATTGGGGGAGCAGACCACAGGTGGGCGCTGCGTTTAGCAATGACTTACAAAACTTGCAATATAAAATCACCTGGGTCTGTTCATATATCTGTCATTGAGAGGAAATACACAAAACATATTAGTAGGTTTGAAAAGAAACAAGTATTTAGGGTGTGAATCGGAATGTGAGAAACTGAAGGTAGGGCAAGGTGGAGTAGAAAGAGAAAGGGGGAGGGCGATTGAGACTAAGGTCAGTTAGGTAATATATGTAGGGATGCTCTGTGTGTAATTAATCTGGAGTGCCTGCTGCCTGAAAGAAATGCAAATGTGCACTAAGAGTTAGTCTGCAAATGTAAAAGGTAATCTGCAAATGTAAAGGAACTTGGAAGCGATTACTGGCTTTAATTGATCAAATTTTTGCGATAACAAATATTTATTCTTTTTGAGTGGTAGTGTACTTACCAATTGAGCTGTGATGTGAGTGTTTTTAATTGTTGTTGTATTTACATAGCGCTTAGTACCACTAGTAGGTGTTGAAGCGGCAGGTATGTAAAAAGATGCATTGCACAGTCTGGGTACTGCTAAAATATTTTGGAAGCACCATTTTATCGTAAAACTTTTAATGCATTTTGTAGCAGTATATTTCATACTGTGTGTAATGTGAGTTTAAAATAATGACTTGCAGATTCACAGTGCTTTCTGTCACAGGTTGAGACCTCATAGCACAAAAAATGCACAAGCCACTACTTTCCACTGCTGATTTATGTGTGTGGCTAGCTGCCACTGGTTGCGCCGGCCTGGGGGCTCAGCTGGGCTGGCTGCAGCAGCAGTTATGTTTGTTTTTATCGTGGCTGCCTGTGCCTCCAATTTGGTGCATTCCTCATTGACAATGTGCAACCACTGACTTAATTGTGGGCTAAATTGAACCCTGTATATGTGTTTTTTTAATGTGAGGGGCACCTCTCCCTTAAGTCGTGCAGATATGCACTGTCCTACAGTACTGTGCTAACTGCTGCCACAGCTGCTCTCCCACCCAGACAGTGCCTGCCTCAGCATATGGCTGCACATATGCCGGCTCCCACTCCCAGGCAGCAGCAGAAAAAGAAAAGAGGTGTGTCGCAGGTGTACACATTAATTAAGCCCTATGGTGCATGGGGGCACAGCACAGGATGTTAAACCAATTGGTCAGAAAACGCTATCCCATTTCTCCGTGCTCAGACTTTCAAGGCCCTCCATCCTCCCCTCCAAACATGACTGAATCCAACAAGAGCAGCAAACTAACATACCTAGGAATCACCCACAAAACTTTGCTAAACACTGGCTAATATTATATCTCTACTGTAAAAATGATTTGATATGGGAATTGGGGGCATTTACGGTTGTCGATGAGTAGGACTACCAGGTTCTATAACTTTTTGTCAGGAGGGGGTCCTCACGCCTAAAATATTTTGACTGGGTGGTCTCAGCATCAAAAAGTTTGAAGGCCTCTGAAGCAGAGTGAAGTAAGTACAGTGAAAAAGGGCTGGAGCAGGGATATGGAAGGGTTTGAAGAGAACAATCTTCCCAGGAAAGAGCTGATCATGTGAATGCATTGAGATGAGGCACACAGCTTTTCTGCAGTATAGACACCTATGTCTGAGCAGCTGTTTGAATTCCTGTTGGTAAGATAGTTAATGCTTCTCACAGAGATTGATCATGACTGACTTTTGCACAGATAGTGCCCTAGACAAAAATAGGGTTGGGTGGAATGTTTCATTCCACCCGCAGAACTGGCAGAATTTTGGTCACTCCGCATTACCCTTTAATGCAGAGTTCTAACCAAATTCCACCAAGCACCATGTGGTGGAATCTTTCTCCTGTGAGGCTCTAGAAAATGCGAGTTAGCGAGTCAGACTTGGCATCCCCTATTGCGATTTTCTAATGTGGGTAGTCACTCGCTGTCAGAGGGCTACTTCTTGAGTGGATTTGCCACTGCTTAGTTACATTTTCTAATTGAGTGGCAACAAAATCAACTCAAATGGTTGTGTGCGATTGCGCAACTCATGGTGCCATGTGGTCTGAGTTTTCAGCGCTGCTCACGCTACCAGTGCTAAATTGTAGCACAAGCTCAAGAAAATATGAGTTGGTGAGTGAGATTTGGCATCCCCTAGTGTGATTTTCTAATGCAGGAGGTTGCTCACTGTCAAAGGGCTGCCTCTTGAGTAGATTTGCAGCTGCTCAATTAGATTCTCTAATTGAACGGCTGCATAATGAGCTCGGATGGCAGTGTGCTCTTGCGCAACATATGGTGCAATTCGCTCTGATTTTTCAGTGCTACTCATACCACCAGAGCTAAATTGAAGTGTGAGCTGCATATTTTCTGACCGTTGACGAACTCTGCACAATCTTGCCTAGTTTTTATGTAACTCCTTGGAATTCCGTGGAGTGAAACTCCACGAATTCTGCCTGCTCCTAGACTGTCAGAGTCACCAGATCCTCGGGGTCTCTGCACGCTCCCAACACTTCCACCACAAGACAGCTCCAATACTCTGATTAGATTTGTCACAGAGTCTAAGAGAGTCCAAGTGGGGAAAAGGGGATTAGGAAGGGAACAGCTGGGAAGGAGACCTGTAGGAAGCAAAAGGTTAAAACACACAAGCATCAAAATAATCTCTCATGAAAACAGTACTATACTATGGGGGTCATTTTGACCTCGGGGGTCTTTTTTAAAGACCGCCGAGGGACCGCCGTACGGAAGACCCCCAGTGGTGGCGGTTTGCCACTCGGCCTATTATGACCGTTGGCAGCTCTCCGTCCTTTTTAGAACGGAGAGCCGCCAACAGCCATTCTGGCGGGAGGCAGGGAAGTGGAGGTTGCTCCACCTTTACCGCCACGCCAACAGAACACCGCCCAGCGAATCACGTCCTGTGATTCGCCGTGGCGGTGTTCTGTTGGCGGTGTGGTGTCGGCGGAGCTGTCCCCATGGCTCCCGTCCCCTCCCGGAGGATGGTCGGACCAGGTAAGTCGATCGTCCGTGAGGGGGGTGGGGTGGGGGGGTTGGGTGTAGTGTGGTTGCATGGGGGTGTGCGTGTGTGTATGTAGAGAGGGTGTGTGAGTGCGTGTATGCCTGCGGGGGTGTTGTGTGTATGGGAATGAGTGCGTATATGTCTGTGGGTATGTCTGTATGGATGTGTGCGTGTATGTTTGAATGTGGGTGTGCGTGTATGACTGTGTGTGTGGATGTAGGCATGTATGTCGGCGTTTGTGCGTGTAAGTATGTAGGTGGTGCCTGCGTGCGTGTCGTGTGGGTATGGGTGAAGTGATGTTGGGGTCAGGGTGGGGAGGGGGGCCATGCCACCTTTGGGGGTGGCAGGAGTGGTGGGGGGGTAGGGGAGGGAGTCGGGTGGGGGTGAGGGATGGGGAAGACCCCTATCAGTGCCAGGGAAGGAATTCCCTGGCACTGATAGTGCTTACCGCCATGGATTTCATGGCGGTTCATACCGCTGGAAATCCATGGCGGTAAGCCGGGTCCAAATACCGCCGGCGGTACAGTGACGGCCGCCGGGCTGGAGACCCAGGCCTCCAGCCCGGCGGGCAGAACGGAGAACCGGCGGATGACGATGGAGCTAACCGCCATGGTCATAATTCCACAAATTAAGACCGCCAGACTGTTGGCGGTCTTACCGCCGGTTCTCCGCCTTCCGCCAGGGTCATAATGACCCCCTATGACTCTAAGCATCATCATTCTGAATACATAAGAAAGAATCTTATAAAGACTAGACTTTTTGATGACTGAATACCTGTGGGAGAAAACAAGAGGAGTTAAATATAACTTTCAGATTCAAGTACTTTCTTTAGCATGAATATCAGGAAAACTAGCTGAGTAAATTCTGAACCTTCGTATAATTCTTATTTAAAGAATACATATTAGGAACACACGACATTTCATCTAGAACTCTGGACTTCTTTGTTCTCTCGAAAAGTTTAAACATGAATTGCGCACCTTGTAGATTTCCACATAGGTATTTAAACCCCAATAGAAGAATTGAGCGCTATGAATAACACCACATAGATTCAAAGGAATAAGTCATGTGACTTGTCAACTCGAATACTTCCAAGTGACTGCCTTAGAATGGTAGTGCACAATGAACAACATGAATGAAGCACGAGGAAAGAATCGCGCGTCTTGCTGATTCGAAAAACACCATGTAACTGTCAAGGAATGGTAATGCACAATGAATAACATGAATTAAGCACGAGAAAAGAATCGCGCATTTTGCCGATTCGAAAACCACCATGTAACTGTCAAGAAATGGTAGCGTACAATGAACAACATGAATTAAGCACGAGGAAAGAATCGCGCGTCTTGCCGATTCGAGTGCCACCATGTAACTGTCAAGGAATGGTAGCGTACAATGAATATCATGGATTAGAACACAAGGGAAAGAATTGCGCGTCTTGCTGATTCGAGTGCCACCATGTAACTGCCAAGAAATGGTAGCGTACAATGTATATCATGAATTAGTACACAAGAAAAGAATTGCGCATCTTGCCGATTCGAATGCCACCATGAAACTGACAAGGAATGGTAGCGCACAATGTATTTCATGAATTAGTACACAAGAAAAGAATTGCGCGTCTTGCCGATTCGAATGCCACCATGAAACTGACAAGGAATGGTAGCGCACAATGTATATCATGAATTAGTACACAAGAAAAGAATCGTGCGTCTTGCCGATTCGAATGCCACCATGAAACTGCCAAGGAATGGTAGCGCACAATGTATATCATGAATTAGTACACAAGAAAAGAATTGCGTGTCTTGCCGATTCGAATGCCACCATGAAACTGCCAAGGAATGGTAGCGCACAATGTATATCATGAATTAGTACACAAGAAAAGAATCGCGCGTCTTGCTGATTCGAATGCCAGCATGCAAATGTAATGAAAAGTTCAAACGCACATTCACACACACAAGGGCAAATTATTTAGCAAGAAAAATTAGGCCAAAGAATTCGAGCGTCATTGATACGGAGTCGGGGGCCCAGCCCAACCTCCGTCTTACCGCCCTGATCAAGAATCACCCAGCGAGTGAAAGGGCGAGGCCTGGGAAATCAAAGTAGGCCACCGGAACAGGAGCTCAGGAAGTTGCTGCTGCTCTACACCGGGACCTCTGAATAATGAGCACGTGGAGCTGGGCTGGCTCCCTTTTATAGTCTTGGCCCAGCCCACAACCACACCCAGGCATGCTGCAGGGAAAGCTTCTAGAAGGCCCTGGAAAAGGACCACACCCTGACTCACTCTGAAAGCTTGGAGCAATACATTGCAAATGGACAGTATTTATAAGCACCTTAAAAATGATTATTCATGATTGAATTCTGTAATGCAAAAGGTTAAACAATAACATATCATCACAATGCATAAATTACATTATCTTGAGAGTGTTGGGTTTTTGCATTCTGGTTGCCTGTAGAGCGCGCACTGTCCTGGTGTTGACAGTACTCCCCTCTCCCAGGCACGCTCTAGGGCCTGGTTTGTCTGGATTGAGACAATGAAAGCGTCTCACAAGTACTGGATTATGAACATCAGATGCGGAAACCCATGAATTACTATCAGGACCATAACCTTTCCATGAGATTAAGTACCATAGGTTACGCCCTCTCAGTTTAGAGCCCAACACTTTCTTGACTTCGTATTCTTCTTCCCCCTGTACTAGCACAGGAGCTGGATGAGGGCGAACCTTTTGGACTGACTTTTTTAAGAGGGAAGTATGGAACACTGGATGAATCCGTAATGATCTTGGCAATTGCAGTTTATAGGTCACAGGATTGATTTGCTGAAGAACAGTGTAAGGACCTATGAATTTGGGGTTAAACATGTGCTTCTTCTTGAAGTCTATATGTTTTGTGGAGAGCCACACTTTGTCACCTGGTTGATACTGCGGTCCCTCACAATGTTTCTTGTCATAGTGCTTTTTGTATTTTTGTTTGGCTTTTTCTAAATGCTGTTGAATCAATTTCTGGGTTGATGCGAATCTTGAACGGTTTCTGAAACAGCTGGAGTAAGAGAACTTTCTTGAGGAATGGTAATGGGTAAGGTGTCAGGATGGTAGCCAAACAAACCAAAGAAGGGTGTAACGCCAGTAGAAGTGTGGAAGGAGTTGTTGTAGGCTAACTCAGCCAACCAGGGCATTGATGTCCAAGAATGAAGTGCTTTTTCAGTGTAAGCATGTAAGTATTGCTTCAAAGTCTAATTTAGTCTCTCTGTTTGACCATCTGTTTGAGGATGGTGGCTAGCAGATAGTGTAGTTGTCACTTGGAGTGTTTTACACCATGTCTTCCAGAAGTTGGAGGCAAATTGCGACCCCCGATTGGAGAGGATCACTTTTGGCAGTCCATAATAACGCACCACTCTATTTAGTAAAATAGTTGCCAATTCACTAAAGGTGGGCAATTTCTTACAGGCAATGAAATGTCCATATTTCGTGAGACTATCTACTACCACCAAAATTACTGAATGCTGTTGAACCACTGGCAGACCAGTAATAAAGTCTAGAGAAATGTGCTCCCACGGACGACTTGGCGTTGGGAGTGTGTGTAACAACCCTTTCGGTTTTGAGTGACTTGTTTTAGTGTGAGCACAGACTTCGCAGTTGTTTACCATTGTTTTTATATCTTTTGTTAGGGTAGGCCACCAAAAATAGCGTTGGATTAGTTCAAGAGTTTTAGGAGTACCTGGGTGACCTGCCGTAGGTATAACATGCAACCAGTGAAACACTATCTTGCGAAGTTTGGTAGTGGGCACGAACAAACGAGCGTCATGAAAGGGTAGTCCTTGCTTGATTGACCTTTTGGGATCTGCTTGGGCCCACGTCCGCCATTTTTCAACAGTAAATGAATTGCAGATGTCTTCAAATAAATCTTCAGTTTTTATGATACATAGGACTTTGTCAGGAGCAATGATAGGTCTGGAGGTTTGAACTGCAGGCAATGTGGTAGACTGTTGGCGGGACAAGGCGTCAGCTTTGCGGTGTTCTTTACCAGGCCGGAAGGTTACCACAAAATCAAACTCGGCAAAAAACAGCATCCAGCATAATTGCTGAGGAGTCAAAAGTCTGGCGGAACTCATGAATTGAAGATTGCGATGATCAGTATATACTGTGACGGTATATTTGGCACCCAACAAATGATGTTGCCATTCTTTAAAGGCATCATGAATCGCCAGAAGCTCTTTTTCAGCAATGACATAATTCTGTTCGGCTTCGTTCAACTTCCGAGACATGTAAGCTACAGGAGGAAGCTGACCAGTGTCTTTGTTTCGTTGTGACAAGATTGCTCCTATCGCCACATCTGAAGCATCAGCTTCCACTATGAAAGGTTGATCCGCGTCTGGATGAGTCAAGATTGGAGCAGTGGAGAAAGCTTCTTTCAAAGTTGAAAAGGCTTGATCGGCTTCTGGGGACCATACAGATTTTTCTTTCTTTCTTAATAACTTAGTAATTGGAGCCACTGTCTGGGAGAAATGATTTATGAATCTCCGGTAAAAATTTGCAAACCCCAGGAAACATTGTACATCACGAACAGTCTTTGGGGTGGGCCAATCAGATACAGCTTTTAATTTTTTTTCTGCCATCACCATACCTTGAGGGGTAAGGAAAACCCCTAAAAACTCAACTGTGGTAACATGAAACTCACACTTGGTTAGTGTGCAATATAAATGGTGCTTACGAAGGGCTGTCAGAATTTTCTTGACATGTTGGACATGTTCATTTTCATTGTCTGAGTAGATCAAAATGTCATCAATGTAGACTATGGCAAATATATCAAGGTACTCTCTAAGAACGTCATTCCGAAAAAAATTGAAATGCTGCTGGAGCATTGCACAGACCAAAAGGCATGACGGTGTGTTCAAAAAGGCCATATCTTGTTTTGAACGCTATTTTCCACTCGTCACCCTCTCTCATTCTGACCAAATGATAAGCACCTCGAAGGTCAAGCTTTGTGTAGATTTTTGCTTTCTTTACTTGTTCCAGTAGGACCGGAAATAGGGGCAAAGGCTATTTGTTCTTGGTGGTGATTTTGTTCAAACCCCTATAGTCGATACAAGTTCGAAGTTCTCCATTCGCCTTTGGAACAAAAAACAAAGGAGAAGCTGCAGGAGACTTAGGGCCGTATTTATACTTTTTGGCGCACAACTGCACCAACGCAGTTGTGCGTCAAAAAATGTAACGCCGGCTAACGCCATTCCAAAGCACCATGTGGGCGCCTTATTTATGGAATGACGTTAGCCGGCGGAGCTGCCTGGTGTGCGTCAAAAAAAATTACTTACACCAGGCAGCGCCGGCATAGGGGAGAATGGAGCTTGGGCGTCAAAAAATGGGGCAAGTCAGGCTGAGGCAAAATTTTCGCCTCAACCCGATTTGCGCCATTTTTTTTGACTCCCAACCCCCATTTAAATGACTCCTGTCTTAGCAAAGACAGGATTCATGCCCCCTTGCCCAATGGCCATGCCCAGGGGACTTATGTCCCCTGGGCATGGTCATTGGGCATAGTGGCATGTAGGGGGGCACAAATCAGGCCCCCCTATGCCACCCAAAAAAAAATAAAAAAATACTTACCTGAACCTACCTTAAGTTCCCTGGGATGGGTCCCTCCATCCTTGGGCGTCCTCCTGGGGTGGGCAAGGGTGGCAGGGGGTGTCCCTGGGGGCATGGGAGGGCACCTCTGGGCTCCTTCCGAGCCCACAGGTCCCTTAACGCCTGCCCTGACCAGGCATTAAAAAATGACACTAAAGCGGCTGGACGTCATTTTTTTTGACCCGCCCACTCCCGGGCTTCATTTTTGCCCAGGAGTGTAAATACGGCGCACATGCCTTGGAGTCATTTTTTAGAAGTGAACGCCTACCTTGCATATCATTAACGCAAGGAAGGTGTCCACGCTAAAAAATGACGTAAACTCCAAGATCTTTGGCGCTAGACGGGTCTAACGCCAAAGTATAAATATGGAGTTAGTTTTGCGTCGGATTTGCGTAAAAAAAAACGACGCAAATCCGGCGCAAACAGAGTATAAATATGCCCCTTAGAGGGGCGAATGAAACCATTCTCTAAGAATTGATCCAAGTATTTTCGTAAGTGTTGATTTTCATGTTCTGACAAGGCATACACACGACAGTTGGGAAGTATTGCACCTGGGACTAGATCAATTTGAAAGTCATAAGATCTATGAGGAGGTAAGTTCTCTGCTTCTTTCTCATCAAATACATCTTCATATGACAAATACTGTTTGGGCAACTGAACTTCTTTCTCTGTGGCAGTAGCTATGTAAGAGTTGCGAACTTACGATTCTTGAGTCCTTTGGAGACATCGTTCTTTACATAGCGCAGATGAGAACATGACCTTTCGTTCTGCCCAATTAATCTCTGGATTGTGATGAGTTAACCAGGGCAAGCCAAGGATAATCCCATACTGGGGAGCATGGATCACATCAAGGATAAGTTTCTCTTTATGTTTCTTTCTTTGATGTTTATCTTCACAGATCACCGACAAGGGGACAGTCTGAAGAGTTATCAGACCTCCAGTCAAGAGTTTTCCATCGACTGCCTGGATGATTTCTGGGGTCTTCTTTTCAATACATGGGATCCCCCATGCACAAACCAATTTGGCGTCAACAAAGTTCCCGGTAACACCAGAATCGACTAGAGCCTTCTTGAAATAGGTCTTTTTCTTAACCTGAACTCTTATTAGCAATTTGAGATGTCTAGATTGTGAAGGGTCCACAGTGACACCTAAGAGCAACCCTTCTCTGCATCTTGGGTGTTTTAGTTTTCCGACTCGACTGATTCATTGGCTGCAACCTTCTGAACTGGACCTCGCTTGTTCTTTGGTTTGATTGAACAGTCTTTGACGAAATGACCTTTCTGCCCACAATATAGACATTGTTCATTTTTTCTGCGTAGGTCCTTTTCATCTTTGGTCAAAGGTCTTCTGATGGTTCCAATTTCCATCGGTTTAGGCATTCTATCTTTCTGATTTCTTGAGTCTCTGTTATCGTGAACACGCCAGGAATATTTTTCAGTCTTTTTACGCGTTCCTTTACGTTCAGATAAACGATGATCAAGCCTCAAGACAAGGTTTATTAATTCTTGACAGTCTGTAGGATGAGGGTCAATTTGCGCTAAGATATCTTTTAATTCCTCTTTGAGTCCCTTGTAAAACAAGGCCGCTTGTTTTTCCTCTGGCCAGGATGTCTCATCGACCAGCCGGTTAAAGCTGGTTAAATGTGACACTAAATCCTGATTCCCCTGGCATGAGTCTAATAGCTCACAATCTGCTGACAGTGTTACAGTTCTACGATCAAAGACTCGCTCAAACTCTCGAACAAAGTTTCCCCAGTTGTACAACAGGGGACTATCCTTACGCACAAGAGGAACAGCCCAGGTAGCAACATCTCCAGACAGATATGATAACAAGAAAGCTACTTTGGACTGGGCATCAGGAAAAGTATGTGGTCTGCAGGTGAAATGAAGTTCCACTTGAACCAGGAAAGATTGTGCTTTCAAGGGGTCACCTGAGAAACATTCTGGAGGAGCTAAAGGAATGGCTGAAGGAACATTGAGGGAAATGTTTGTCGGACAACCTCCAGAAATCTGAGAAGAAGTACCTGGCCATGACACACCTGTGGGACTTTGTTCCTTCTTCTCTACCTTATCCTGTAACTGACTCACTCTCTCAGCTAAACTATTTGTCAAATCTTTTGATGATACCACCTCTGACTGGAGCTGGGTGATAGCCTTGGCTAGCTCGTCCAGTGTGGTCATGTTGAGAACATAAACAAACCAGGAGGATTATAATTCGTGGGCTCACTATTCTGTCAGAGTCACCAGATCTTCGGGTCTGTGCACGCTCCCAACACTTCCACCACAAGACAGCTCCAATACTCTGATTACATTTGTCACAGAGTCTAAGACAGTCCAAGTGGGGAAAAGGGGATTAGGAAGGGAACAGCTGAGAAGGAGACCTGTAGGAAGCAAAAGGTTAAAACACACAAGCATCAAAATAATCTCTAATGAAAACAATACTATACTATGACTCTAAGCATCATCATTCTGAATACATAAGAAATAATCTTATAAAGACTAGACTTTTTGATGACTGAATACCTGTGGGAGAAAACAAGAGGAGTTAAATATAACTTTCAGATTCAAGTACTTTCTTTAGCATGAATATCAGGAAAACTAGCTGAGTAAATTCTGAACCTTCGTATAATTCTTATTTAAAGAATACATATTAGGAACACACAACATTTCATCTAGAACTCTGGACTTCTTTGTTCTCTCGAAATGTTTAAACATGAATTGCGCACCTTGTAGATTTCCACATAGGTATTTAAACCCCCATAGAAGAATTGAGCGCCATGAATAACACCACATAGATTCAAAGGAATAAGTCATGTGACTTGTCAACTCGAATACTTCCAAGTAACTGCCTTAGAATAGTAGCGCACAATGAACAACATGAATAAAGCACGAGGAAAGAATCGAGTCTTGCCGATTTGAAAAACACCATGTAACTGTCAAGAAATGGTAATGCACAATGAATAACATGAATTAAGCATGAGAAAAGAATCACGCGTTTTGCCGATTCGAAAACCAGCATGTAACTGTCAAGAAATGGTAGCGTACAATGAACAACATGAATTAAGCATGGGGAAAGAATTGCGCGTCTTGCCAATTCGAGTGCCACCATGTAACTGTCAAGGAATGGTAGCGTACAATGAATATCATGGATTAGAACAAAAGGAAAAGAATTGTGCGTCTTGCCGATTTGAGTGCCACCATGTAACTGCCAAGAAATGGTAGCGCACAATGTATATCATGAATTAGTACACAAGAAAAGAATTGCGCATCTTGCCGATTCGAATGCCACCACGAAACTGCCAAGGAATGGTAGCGCACAATGTATTTAATGAATTAGTACACAAGAAAAGAATTGCGCGTCTTGCCGATTCGAATGCCACCATGAAACTGCCAAGGAATGGTAGCGCACAATGTATTTCATGAATTAGTACACAAGAAAAGAATTGCGCGTCTTGCCGATTCGAGTGCCACCATGAAACTGCCAAGGAATGGTAGGGCACAATGTATATCATGAATTAGTACACAAGAAAAGAATTGCGCGTCTTGCCGATTCGAATGCCACCATGAAACTGCCAAGGAATGGTAGCACACAATGTATATCATGAATTAGTACACAAGAAAAGAATCGCGCATCTTGATGATTCGAATGCCAGCATGCAAATTGTAGGAAGTTGGCTCTGTATGTACTATTTCAAACTAAGAAATAGCATGCACAGAGTCCAAGGGTTCCCCTTAGAGGTAAAATAGTGGCAAAAAGAGTTAATTCTAATGCTCTATTTTGTGGTAGTGTGGTCGAGCAGTAGGCTTATCAGAGGGTAGTGTTAAGCATCTGTTGTACACACACAGGCAATAAATAAGGAACACACACTCAAAGACAATTCCAGGCCAATAGGTTTTTGTATAGAAAAATATATTTTCTTAGTTTATTTTAAGAACCACAGGTTCAAGATTTACAAGTAATACTTCAAATGAAAGGTATTTCACTTAGGAACGTTAGGAATTTTGAATTACCAAATAGCATGTACATTTTTCACAAAAATGGCAATAAGCTATTTTAAAACTAGACACTGCAATTTTCAACAGTTCCTGGGGGAGGTAAGTGTTTGTTAGTTTTGCAGGTAATTAAACCACCTACAGGGTTCACAGTTGGGTCCAAGGTAGCACACCGTTGGGAGTTCAGAGCAACCCCAAAGTTACCACACCAGCAGCTCAGGGCCGGTCAGGTGCAGAGGTCAAAGTGGTGACCAAAACGCATAGGCTTCAATGGAGAAGGGGGTGCCCCGGTTCCAGTCTGCCAGCAGGTAAGTACCCACGTCTTCGGAGGGCAGACCAGGGGGGTTTTGTAGGGCACCGGGGGGGACACAAGTCAGCACAAAAAGTACACCCTCAGCGGCACGGGGGTGGCCGGGTGCAGAGTGCAAACAGGCGTCATGTTTCCAATGGAGTTCAATGGGAGACCCAGGGGTCTCTTCAGCGAAGCAGGCAGGCAAGGGGGGGCTCCTCGGGGTAGCCACCACCTGGGCAAGGGAGAGGGCCACCTGGGGGTCGCTTCTGCACTAGAGGTCGGATCCTTCAGGTCCTGGGGGCTGCGGGTGCAATGTCTTTACCAGGCGTCGGGTTCTTTGAAGCAGGCAGTCACGGTCAGGGGGAGCCTCTGGATTCCCTTTGCAGGCGTCGCTGGGGGGGCTCAGGGGGTCAACTCTGGCTACTCACAGGGTCGCAGTCGCCGGGGAGTCCTCCCTGTAGTGTTGTTTCTCCACAGGTCGAGCCGGTGGCGTCGGGTACAGGGTGCAAAGTCTCACGCTTCCGGCAGGAAACGTGTGGTCTTTAAAAGTTGCTTCTTTGTTGCAAAGATGTTTCTTCTTTGGAGCAGAGCCGCTGTCCTCGGGAGTTCTTGGTCCTTTTAGATGCAGGGTAGTCCTCTGAGGCTTAAGAGGTCGCTGGACCCTGTGGAACGCGTCACTGTTGCAGTTTTTCTTGAAGTGGGGAGACAGGCCGGTAGAGCTGGGGCCAAAGCAGTTAGTGTCTCCATCTTCTCTGCAGGGCTTTCAGGTCAGCAGTCCTTCTTCGTCTTAGGTTGCAGGAATCTATCTTGCTAGGTTCTGGCAGCCCCTAAATAATTAATTTAGGGGTGTGTTTAGGTCTGGGGGTTAGTAGCCAATGGCTACTAGCCCTGAGGGTGGCTACACCCTCTATGTGCCTCCTCCCTGAGGGGAGGGGGGCACATCCCTAATCCTATTGGGGGAATCCTCCATCTGCAAGATGGAGGATTTCTAAAAGTCAGAGTCACCTCAGCTCAAGACACCATAGGGGCTGTCCTGACTGGCCAGTGACTCCTACTTGTTTTTCTCATTATCTCCTCCGGCCTTGCTGCCAAAAGTGGGGCCGTGGCCGGAGGGGGCGGGAATTTCCACTAGCTCGAGTGCCCTGGGGTGCTGTAACAAAGGGGGTGAGCCTTTGAGGCTCACCTCCAGGTCTTACAGTTCCTGCAAGGGGAGGTGAGAAGCACCTCCACCCAGTACAGGCTTTGTTACTAGCCACAGAGTGACAAAGGCACTCTCCCCATGTGGCCAGCAGCATGTCTGGTGTGTGGCAGGCTGGCAAAACTAGTCAGCCCACACTGGAAGTCGGGTATGTTTTCAGGGAGCATATCTAAGATGCCCTCTGGGGTGTATTTCACAATAAAATGTACACTGGCATCAGTGTGCATTTATTGTGCTGAGAAGTTTGATACCAAACTTCCCAGTTTTCAGTGAAGCCATTAAGGTGCTGTGGAGTTCGTGTATGACAGACGCCCAGACCATATACTCTTATGGCTACCCTGCACTTACAATGTCTAAGGTTTTGCTTAGGGGCATAGTGCTCACGCACCTATGCCCTCACCTATGGTATAGTGCACCCTGCCTTAGGGCTGTAAGGCCTGCTAGAGGGGTGACTTACCTATGCCATAGGCAGTGTGGGGTTGGCATGGCACCCTGAGGGGAGTGCCATGTCGACTTAGTCATATTCTCCCAACCAGCACACACAAGCTGCCAAGCAGTGTGTCTGTGCTGAGTGAGGGGTCTCCAGGGTGGCATAAGACATGTTGCAGCCCTTAGAGACGTTTCCCTGGCATCAGGGCCCTTGGTACCAGGGGTACCAGTTACAAGGGACTTACCTGGATGCCAGAGTGTGCCAATTGTGGAAACAAAGGTACAGGTTAGGGAAAGAACACTGGTGCTGGGGCCTGGTTAGCAGGCCTCAGCACACTTTCAAATCATAACTTGGCATCAGCAAAGGCAAAAAGTCAGGGGGTAACCATGCCAAGGAGGCATTTCCTTACACAAATGTAATGAAAAGTTCAAACGCACATTCACACACGCAAGGGCAAATTATTTAGCAAGAAAAATTAGGCCCAAGAATTCGAGTGTCATTGATAGGAAGTCGGGGGCCCAGCCCAACCTCCGTCTTACCGCCCTGATCAAGAATCACCCAGCGAGTGAAAGGACGAGGCCTGGGAAATCAAAGTAGGCCACCGGAACAGGAGCTCAGGAAGTTGCTGCTGCTCTGCACCGGGCCCTCTGAATAGTGAGCACGTGGAGCTGGACTGGCTCCCTTTTAGAGTCTTGGCCCAGCCCACAACCACACCCAGGCATGCTGCAGGGAAAGCTTCTAGAAGGCCCTGGAAAGGGACCACACCCTGACTCACTCTGAAAGCTTGCAGCAATACATTGCAAATGGACAGTATTTATAAGCACCTTAAAAATGATTCTTCATGATTGAATTCTGTAATGCAAAAGGTTAAACAATAACATATCATCACAATGCATAAATTACATTATCTTGAGACTGTTGGGTTTTTGCGTTCTGGTTGCCCTTACAGCGCGCACTGTCCTGGTGTTGACATAGGCAAAAAACAAATTTGGTACCATCTTCACCACCCCTTTCACTGAAAAATACCTACCACCCCTGCTTCTTTTAAGGGTGAGACTGACTGTCACATATTCTTACATCTCAAGTTGTTAGTGAAGAGCTGTGGGATGAACACTGCACTGGCACTCCACGGAGAGTGTTTAAACAGACTTTTCTTTGAAGCTTTGTTAAAGGGAAACTGCAGCATGACCTCTCTCAATACAACTCCATACACCCCTCTTCATTTCAGTGCTGGTCTTGGGCCCTCTTGCCCATGCTGAAGGCTGTCCCTGAAAACAGTAGAAGTGTGACCCACTTTTGGAGCTGGGTGAGGAACACAGTTTCAACTAACAACGAAATAGTTAAGAGTGCGTAGAGTACACTGAGATGTGGTAAAGGTGCAATCCACAGAAAAATGAATTTTTCCATATCCCGTAGGGGAGATAAGTATTATTTCACAAAAGCACCTCAAAGTCGCAAGTTCCATAAGGTAACAAGGAGTTTATGATGTTAACCTGCTGTGAAGATACAACCTGCAGGAAGAAGCAACTTCCAAAACTGCTAGGTAATATGGGGGTCAATAGAAGTTAAGGAATAGGTCCTAACTTACTTACTAGAACTAGAATAAACAAGTGAACTTCACCATGAAATCCCTGATGGGGACAGTGTAACAGCATGATAAAAATTATATTTAATTCTACAAGCCACTCTAATATGAAGCTTTAGTACTAATTGTTGATTTCATTTAAATGTGCTGGAGCTACCAGAATGCAATAGGTTCTTGACTTAATGCTTAAGACAGGAACACGCAAAAACAACAGATGATTGACAGAATGCAGAGTAAATCAAGCATTCACCCCCAGTCACAGACCTGGGTTTAATCCAAGTGGGAAGGGTATGCCCAAATGGGTTCAGTGCTTGCTATGCCACCAGATTCAAGCTAGCTTGGCTGATGAAGTATGATACCCTGAAACGGTCCCAAGATGCTTGTTTCTGGTTCAGGGAGGACCTAGCCTGGCAGTTCGGGCTGGACTGTTCCCATGCGGAACAGGGTCAAGACTGATTTGCATATGGCTGGGTCCAAACTGGAATGGCATGGCAAGCAAATAAACTGATGGATTAAACCCAGATCTGTGACTAGGGGTGAATGTTTGATTTGCTCTGCATTCCGTCCTTCATCTGTTGTTTTTGCATTAGACAGGAACACAGCACCTCAGATGACAAAGCCAACTGGAAATATTATGAATGATGGAAATTCTAGAGGGAAAACAAGAATATTTTAATTACCCTTTCTTTCGCCTCCCTGCTCTTTCCCAGAATAGAGCCACAGTTTATACCATTTCAGAGATTATTTTTAACTTAATTCACAGCTTACCATTTCTAAGAGGACGACTTCATACTCTAATAATCATCTCGGTCATAGGCAATACTCTGTTAGCCTGGGAAAAATCCTGCCTTCTAGCTGTGGCCTCCTGGATGCAATAAATCTGTCTAAGTATCAACTTGGATTAAACCAAAATTCTTATTCTATCCAGTGTGAGAAAGAGCCTCTTTTGACATGGTTAGCCACCCGCTTTTTGCCTGTAAAAAGATGTGGTTTGAAACTGTAAGTGCCCCGGGCCCCTGCTAATCAAGTTCCCAGGGCCATATCTCTTTCCCCAAAACTGTACTGTGTTTGGCACTTCAGCCACCTTGTAAGTCCCTAGTAAATGATACCCCTGGTTCCTAGGGCATGGGTACTGGAAAGTCCCCCCCCCAGATCTGCACCACCAACTGTGCCACTCTGGGAAGCCCCACACCCAGCTCAAACAGACTGCCATTGCAAGTGCATGACAAGGCGTAACCAAAATTGCAAACTCGACTTGGCACTCACCAAGGGTGCCATGTCCACTAACACTGTATGCAATATAGTAAGTCACCCCTCTGGCCGGTATTGCAGCCCCAAGGCAGGGTGCACTATAATGCATTTGATTGCATAAGTGTGCATGAGCAAATATGCCCCTACTGTTTCTTTGCAAACTCCTAGAATTGGTAAGTGTATAGGCAAGCCATAGCAAATGCATATGCTGGACACTGGTCATTACGAGTTCCCCAACTAAATGATGGCCTCTCTGAACCCTGGGTTGTTTGGTATCAAACAACTCAGAATGATAAATCCACACTGGTGCCAGTGGGGGATTTATTATAAAATGTACCCAGAGGGCACCTTAGAGGTTCCCCCTGGAAAACCTAGCAGCCCTGGCATGGTTGCTGGCTGGTCCTAACCAGCCTGCCATCACCAGACATGATTCTGGACTCCTGAGGTGACAGCCTTTTGCTCTCAGGAACCAGAACACAAAGCCTTTCTGGGTGAACCTGTTATACCTCCTCCCCCAGGCAGGCACCCTGCAGCAGCAGTTAGCTTCAAAGGCTTTAATGCCTTTGAAATATGACCCCTCCCCGCCTCTGCTGGTGGCAGCAAACAGCAGCCCAGCAGTTTTACTCCCACTTTGGGCACGACAACTGGTAGGAAACCTAGCAAGAGTAGGGGAAGTGGCCACCCTCAGCCTCCACCACTCCTCAAGAGTGGCAGATGAGATGACCACTCCATTTTATTTTCCTCCATCTTAGATGGTGTGAAAAATAGCCAATCAGTGTCAGGGATGTGCACACTGCCCACAGGAAGTGGTCACTTAGTGGGTGTAGCCACCCTAAGGTAGGTGGCCCATTGGCCACAACCAGGTATCTCCTAAAGTCCCCTAAATTCAGTATTTAGAGGGGGCATCCCTAGACCAAGCCCTCAGATTCAACAGAAGCAAGAAGACCAGTAATGAAGAAGACCAAAGGCACAGGAACTGAAGGCCTAGTGCACAAAGAAAAAGATGCCAAATCCTGCCTGCTGCAATAAGGACACAACAATCGCCACTGAGGTGTTGCCTGGAAACCTGAGGCACTTTAAGTAACCCCGAAGGTCCTCCAGCCTTCTGAAAATCACCAAGAACCTCCCTCTTAGTGAAGGTATCACTCTCCTGCACATGGCAGGCAAGGAACCCAAAAAGTCTGATTAAGTGATCAGCTGCTGACCAATGAGCCAGACCCAGCAGCCAAGCAAAAATCCACACATCAGCTCCAGAGGACAAGAACTGCTACTGTGATACATTTGGTGGCCCTAGGACCTTTCAGGGCTAAGGCGTACCATTGCCGGTGGTAATAGACCTCCAACATTGAGCACCCAGAAGAAGAGTCCACTGAGGACTTTCAAAAGCACAGGAACAAGCACCAGTCGAGGGACTTTAGGACACCCAAGATTCACCCACTGAGTGGCCCTGCTGACATGCAAACCACCCTCAAAGATGCCTGCCCCTGAAGTATTTTTGTATATTGGTCTTGAGTTAGTCTTCTGAGTGTGTTTCTTCATTTATTGATAGTTAAGGTTCAACAAATGCTTAGCACATCTCCTGGATTAGCCTAACTGCTTGACCACACTACCACAAAAATGAGCATTAGGTGGTCTATTTTTACGTCTGGATACCAAATTGGGGTTGGCTGGACTCTCTGCACAGTGCACGTCATTTTTGTACACTATATAGAGAGCCAGCCTCCTACATAAAGTGCCAACACAAGCTGGACTCCAGACTCATCAACCTTTGATATTGGCTTACCTGATATACTACCTGCAACAGTCAGAAATCTCAGAATAAAAACCGTCAATGCTCTTTCCATTGAACCAAAAATGAATGCACTTTCCACAACCTGCTTTATACTTCTAATATAGCACATAGCGCTGTTGTTCAACCCCTTATCACGGTCTGCTTAGACTACAGAAAATCTCTCTACTTCAGACTGCCCCAATATCTAATTCATGGCCAACAGGTCAATCACAATGTGGTGGCGCGATTCTTAACATCCTGAGAAAACACCACATGTCTGAAAGAACTTCACTAGCTCTCAATCAATAAAAAAAAACAAATTCAAGGCCCTGACCATTACTTTTAGAGCAGTTGGCAACAAAGGACATACTTATCTCCAAAAGCTGTTCTACCATTACACCCCAGACATTCTCCTAAATCAACGGATGCCAATTTCTTGTTCGGAGAGGGGGTCACATGTGGGGGAACTCAATTGCCTACCACGATACTAAATACTGGAATGCACTGTGTAGAGCGTTGCATCATATCACTTTTGATTCCTTATTCTGCAAAAGCTAAAAACTTGGGTCTTCAATTACAGTTGAAGCTCTGTTACCCTTCCAGTGATCTGCAGCACTGTGTCAGTTTGTGGTTTGTAAATATGTTATTCATTCATTTATATTGATATCTGATATCTTTATAGGCATTCCCTCTCTTGCTCTCGCTCTGTCTCTCTCTTAGAACTCCTCCATTGGGTTAATGATAAGTAAGGCATAGTGTTACCGCATCCTGTTAGATTCTGAGTTTTACCAGGTGTGAAATTACTCCCAGTAAAACTATATTGGTTTCTGTGCATGTTTCCTTCCTACTCAAACCAGAAGGAAAGGATGCATGCAAACGGATCCAGACTCATGATTCTATATATCTCTACGTGGTCTCCCCTAATATGTTTAATTTCCTAGCCCCGTTATTTTTTCCTACTGCATTTGTAAACATTTCAATTGCAAGAGCTTAAGGAAACGCAACACAATCCAACCCCTGACCTTGTGACATGGAACCCTTTACTTCTCAAAACATTCAGGACAGAACTGCGGTTATATGAATACAAATAAAAGAAAACACATTTTAAATTTGGCTACGCTAAAATCAATCATGTTGCTTAATTATTGCTGTTGTAAATTTGTTAGGAGATGGAGTCTTTGGTGAGAGACCGTGCAGGGAAGGGCTTTTATTATCCACATAAGCCAACAAAAACATGATACACAAAAACATGAAGCACATGGAAGAGCTTTTATCATCCACATGAGCCAACAAAAACATGATACACCTCAAACAAGGCACTAACGGCCTGATTTATGAAAAGATAGTGCAGCGTTTACGTCATTTTTTGATGCAAAAGCGGTGCAAACTTACAAAATATAATTATTTTGCACCGAATTTGGGTCATTTTTTAAATGCAAATTCGGTGCAAAACTAACTTCATATTTATACTTTGGCGCTAGACCCGTCTAGTGCCAAATTTATGGAGTTAAGGTCATTTTTTAGACGTGGAAACCTACTTTGCATCCATGAGATACAAAGTAGGCGTTCCTGTGCAAAAAATGACTCTACGGCCATAGCTCCATATTTATGCCCCCGTGTTAAAATTACGCACGGGGGAGGAGTGGTCAAATAATGGTGCAAAGCTTGCTTTGCACCATTATTTAACGCCTGGGTCAGGGCAGGCATTAGGGGACCTGCGGGCCTATTTCCATGGTGGAACACCATGGAATAAGCCAACAGGTGCCCTCCCGAGGCCCCAGGGACACCCCCACCCACACCAGAGTGACAGCGGAGGATGGGGGACCCCATCCTAGGTAAGTATAGGCAAGCACAGGTAAGTATTTTTTTTTAAAGTGCCATTGGGGGCCCTGAAACGTCCTACATGGCACTGCCTGCAATGGCATGCCCAGGGGACCCTGGTCCCCTGTGCTGGCCATTGCGGTGGTGGGCATGACTCCTGTCTTTTTTAAGACAGGAATCATGTGGTATGGATGGTTTTGCATCAGAAAATGATGCTAGGCTGGTTAGAGTCATTTTTTTTACTCTAACATGCCTAATGTAATTTTTTGGTGCAAAACCCCCTTCTTCCATACCGCCAGCCCTAACCAGCTAACGTCATTTTTTTTACGCTAGCCTACCCTTTGCACCGGCTTGCACCATTCTATAAATATGGTGCTCGGCTGGTGCTCAGAAATGGTGCAAGCCGTTGCTAAACTTTTTGGTGCAAAACTGCGTTAGCGCAGTTTTGCACCAAAAAGTATAAATCAGGGCCTAAGAGCGCAATTTTCTTTGCTGTGAAATTGTTTTATTTAAATCAGTGGACATTCATCTTACACACACTAGCCTGAAAGCAGTCACCAGAGTAAGTGTAGTTCTGTTTTTTAAAAGAGCTCGGAGTTTTTAGACTAATGCCAAACATAGAAACTCCATATTTTAAGGTCAGGCATCTTCAATGCCAAAATGCTTCCTTGTGAGACACGGTTATAAAACATAACTAATCAATGTATTGTACGCTTTTTCAAGACTGTTTTCTAATGAACGAGGCCCTTCTAATGGCCCAGTAATGCGAAAGGAGTGTATACCAAATACTGAATACAATTTAAAACATAAATGGTGTGTGCAGGATAAAACAGGCAATCCTCTTACTACATGTGTGTGTATACGCGCTGTTAGCTTTTTGCAATTCAATCTGGGAGCTACAACGGACAGCATAATAACATAGTGTTTTCGGACATCTGTGCACAACAGACTCAATATTTAGGTCCTCATTATGACATTGGCAGTAAATGGCGCTTACCGCCACGCTGACGGCTGCCAACTTACTGCCGCTGCAGCGGATATCCGTTCACCATATTGTGACATACACACACCAATCTGACAGAATTCAGCCACATACTCAAATCCGCCAGCCCAAAGGACAGTGATAAGCTGGCTGTATCAAGACCCAGACCGTTACGCCAAGAGAACAACACCCATCACATTATGACCCACAAATCACCACGGCGGACATTCAATGGCGGTAAACCATTGGCGGTACATACTGCCGTGCTCACAATGGACACTCACATACAAAACAACACCACATTGGACAGTTCAAACAACACATACCTGACACCCATACACACACCACACCCACACCACTATAAAACACACTCCCACATTACCCACAAACCTTTACTATTACAAATCATTGCCAACAGAGAGACACCAAGACCACTGAGACAACCAGAGTTACACACCACTCACATTTATACACCACTCACGCACTCCACATCACACACCCCAACGCATCACCCAACGCACCCTCACCAACAGACCTCACATAACACCCATGGCACTACAAAGACACCCCTGTTTCACAGAGGAGGAGCTAAGGGTCATGGTGGAGGAAATTGTCAGGTTAGAGCCACAGCTATTTGGAGCACAGGTGCAGCAGATATCAATAGCCAGGAAGATGGAGCTATGGCGGAGAATCATGGACACGGTCAACGCCGTGGGACAGCACCCCAGAACTAGGGATGACATCAGGAAGAGGTGGAATGACCTACGGGAAAAGGTACGTTCCATAGCAGCAAGACACCAGCTCGCTATCCAGAGGACTGGCGGTGGACCCCCACCACCTCCCCCACAACTCACAGCATGGGAGGGGTAAGTCTTGGCAATACTGCATCCTGAGGGCCTGGCCGGAGTCAGAGGAGGACTGGACTCTGGTAAGTCAACTCTCTACTATTATCACCCCCCTACCTGCATGCCATCACATACCCTCACCCTCACTCCCATCACTCCACTCCATCCCACACACTCCACCATCACATCTCACTTATCCCAATGCCAAGCCCTGCATGCTGTGCCAATGCATGCACACCCATCACAGCCCTTCATGGTCACTCATCACTAAAGCATGCACAGCATCGAGAATTAACAATCCCACCATACACTAACATACAAAAGGGAAAGCTGCCAGGGCAAATCCACCCATAGAGGGGAAGCCAGGGATGTACAATATGTCATACACATAAACCATAACACATCATTTACATCCCCACAGGTACCCCAGCCAATGTCACTGGAAAGGAGGTGCCAGCACTATCCAGTCCCCCAAAAGAAGAGGCCCACAGTGATGACAGTAACTCTGGTCTTCAGGATCTGGACGATCTACCTGGCCCATCAGGGACCACTGGACAGCCGGTTACCCAAGCCCGGTCACAGACCACCACAGAGTCTCCCCCATCAGGAAACAACATCACAGCACCCACCCAGTGTACCCACACCTCTGTCCCCAGGACACGTCAATCAACAGTGTGTCCACCTCTACAGGGACCCCAGGCCACACCTCGCACCCAAGACAATCAGGGACCTGGGGTCAGTGGCAGTGGGCACACGGTTCAGGGGACAGAGGCACAGGCCAACAGGGAAACTGGGAGGAGTGCTGTGCGCCAGGGGGAGGACAGGCCCAGGGAACCGACTCTCCAGGAGACACTCTCAGAGATCCTGGGAGCCTACCAACATTCCCAGGACACAATGGGCCAGATCCTGGACAATGTGCAGGAGAATAGGCGGCTGCAGGAGGGACAGCATCAGGGGATCAGGGAGGACTTGCATTCCATCAACAACACCCTGATCTCCATAGCAGGGGTGCTGGCAGACATGGCCAACATTATGAGGGAGGCAGACTCACACCAGCAGGCCCCTGCCACTAGCCAGACATCTGAACAGCCTTCCACGTCCGCTGGTGCTAGTGGCCAGGAGGCCAGGACACACAGGCCACCAGCACCCCTCCTCCTGCAGAAGGTAAACCACCCCTCAAACACTCCCTGTGATCCAGACAGAAGCCAGAGACACATGCCAAGACCCCCGCCAGGAAATAAGACTCTTCAGATTGTCCCCCTTGTGTCCCACTCAGTCACCCTGTCCACCTTGAACTGCCATTGCTCCCCTTCCTATGTCCACTTGGACAACGCACCTGTGCTACAAACAGACTGGAACACTACCCTGGACTTTCCTCCATCATCACCCCATTCCATTGCACTTTCCCCCTATATGTTAGCACTTCAATAAACACCCTTTGACAAAAATATATTAGGAGTATGTCATTTATTTCAAATATGTATTTTTTGAAACAGGTACAAACATTGCAAATGAACTGCACATAGAATGAGCATAGATTAATGACCTGTAGTTGGCTGTAGTCATCACACCAGGAGTATTTGTCAAATCACCAACATCTGCAAACTGAATTGCCAGAGGGAACAGTAAGTGGGCATAGAAGTGGGAAATATCAGCATGCCATTGCCTCACAGATTACAACCAAAGTCATTGAAATGTAAAGTAACACTGTCTTACCTGTGTGTCATTGGAAGCATTCACAGATCACAGATGTTCTGTTGTCCTCATCCCCACTGTCCACAGGGTCTCCTGCTGCCACAGGGGCATGTCCAGTCTCCTCCTCCTACAGAAAAGGGACATGGAGTCTGAGGGCCAGGTTGTGCAACATGCAGCATGCCACTACTATCTGGCAGACTTTCTTGGGTGAGTAGCACAGGGAATCACCTGTTAGATGGAGGCACCGGAACCTGGCCTTCAGGAGGCCAAAGGTTCTCTCAATGATCCTTCTGGTTCACCCATGTGCCTCATTATAACGTTCTTCTGCCCTTGTCCTGGCATTCCTCACAGAGGTTGGCAGCCATGATAGGTTTGGGTAACCAGAGTCACCTGCAAATATTGAGGGACAACATTTAGCCACACACTATCCTATATGGCCCACACCATACCCATACGGCAACATATACTGGGTGGGCACCAGGGCTCACCTATTAGCCACACCCTGTGCCTCTGTAGTTGGCCCATCACATTTGGGATGCTGCTGTTTCTCAGGACAAAGGCATCATGCACCGACCCAGGATACTTAGCATTGACATGGGAGATGTACTAGTCTGCCAAACACACCATCTGAACATTCATGGAGTGGAAACTCATACGATTCCTGAACACCTGTTCATTCTGGTGGTGGGGGGGGACAAATGCAATATGTGTACCATCAATCGCCCCAATTATGTTGGGGATATGTCCCATTGCATAAAACCCGGCCTTCACTGTGGCCAAATCCTCAACATGGGGGGAAACAATGTAGCTGCACATGTGTTTTATCAGGGCAGACAACACTCTTGTCAGCACGTTTGAGAACATTGGCTGTGACATTCCTGCTGCCAAGCCAACTGTCACTTGGAAAGAACGAGTTGCCAGGAAATGGAGCACGGATAGCACTTGCACAAGAGGGGGGATACCAGGGGGATGACGGATAGCTGAGATCAGGTCAGGTTCCAACTGAGCACACAGCTCTGTTATTGTGGCCCTGTCCAGTCTATAGTTGAGCATTATGTGCCTGTCCTCCAGCGTAGCCAAGTCCACCAGGGGTCTGTACACGGGGGTATGTCTCCATCTTCTATTCATCCGCAGCGGTATGTAAGGGACACAAGAGTGAGGAGGCTGTCACAAACTGAACATTGGAGCCACAACAGTAGTTAGCATTCTGTTAAATGGGTCAGTGTGATTTGTCCAGTATGTGCCTATTTCTCCTGTGACACAGCATGATTCCATAGGGCTACCCCCCATGAAATGGCGTCCGCCTGTCCTGTGTAGAGGGACGGTTGGAAGTGAGGTAATTCCGCTGACGTTATGCGCCGTTGCGGGAGGAGGTCGTGAACCACTGTGCAAATCCTCATTGGCTAATGTTGGTCCCTATGGGTTACAGTGGCCAATGGTGATCTACGCCGGCGGTGACGGTATGCACCGCCATGGACGTGACCGCCATTTTCTATCTGATTCCTCACTTGCTACCTGACCTTCCTTAAGAGAGGACCTACACTGCATGTGCTGCTGTGACCTGTGTCTGGAACCTGCCATGGCCCATGTGACCGAGGAAAGGGCCCCAGCCTTCAATCCGGAGGAGGTTGGAGAGACTGGTGGATGGGGTCCTACCCCAGTACGGACTGCTGTATGGGCCTCCAGACCAACAGGTGAGTACAGTGTGGGCACGATGCATGTGGCATGCATGTATGGATGTGTGTGTAATGGCTCCGTGTAAGGGGGAGGGATGTCCTCTTGGCTGTGTACACATTGGGTGCTGGGCTATGTGTGTTGCAATAGTGCTATAAACGGGTATGGTGGGCCATATGTGTAACTGGCTGGACTGTTTGTCTGATGGTGTTTTCCGTCTGTATTTCCTCTGCAGGTCAGCGCCCATCAAAAGAAGGGTATATGGTGTGCCATCGCCAAGGACGTGAGGACCCTGGGGGTCTATGGCAGGCGGAGCACCCACTGTTGCCATCAGTGGGAGGACCTGAGACGCTGGGCACAGAAGACGGCGGGGATGGCCTCCCAACGAAGAAGGGGTGCCCATTGGACCCTGACCCCCCTGATGGCCAGCATACTGGAAGTGGCCTATCCAGAGCTTGATGGGCACTTGAGGGCATCACAGCAGACACAAGGGGGTGAGTACAGTGGCTAACATTACAACGTACGGGTGGTAGGTTGGTATCCAGGCGGTGGATGTGTGTTAGTGGGTGCTCCTAGGCCAGGCCTGACATAGCAGCGTAGGTCCAGTTGTGGCTAGAGTTCTGAAGGGATAATCCTGCCTACCTAGCTTGTAAGCATCCACTATTGGTCAGGGATGCGTGGGTCCCAGGTGTGCTGCAGTTGGCGTTGTGTGCCCCTCCTCATGCCTTGGTGGCTAGCAATATTAGTGGTGGTGCAATGAATAGTGCGTAGGCCTGTTCCCTGTGTGTGAGGGTGCTGTGTATGCCAACGGTGGCGTTGGTGCAGCCATTAACCCAGTGTATCCTTCGTTTCTCTCCCATCTTTTTTTGTTTTGCCATCCTGTCCTTATGTGCATTAGCATCATCTGGCAGAGGAGCAGAGGCATAGGTGACAGAGGGAGCTGCATCCCACACGACCCAGGGGCAGAGTCCACCGACGCTGAGGGCACCAGTGGGACGGAGGGCGAGGGGAGCACCGCGGCAGAGACTGGAGGGGACAATTCAGACTCAGATACCTCCTCCGATGGAAGCTCCATGGTGGTGGTGGGCACTTCTGTGACCACCCCAGCTACAGGTAAAGCCGCCACCCCGTACCAGCACCGCCCTTCCAGCAGCCCCTCAGCGAGTTTCCCGTGCCCGCTCACACAGGAGGGTGGGCATCTCCTTCACCCCAGGCACCTCAGGCCCTGCCCCAGTGAGCACTGCTGCCCTGAGTGAGGAGGCTATTGACCTCCTGAGATCCATCTCTGTAGGGCAGTCAACCATTGTGAATGCCATCCAGGGGCTGGCAACCCAGATGCAACACTTTAATGCATTCCTGGAGGGCATTCACACTGGATTGACGGCCCAACAGCGATCGATCCAGGCTCTGGCCTCCTCTCTGATGGCAGCAATTGTCCCTGTTTCTACCGTCCCCCCTCCAACTACCATTTCCCAGTCCCATTCCCCTCAACCCCAACTCATCCCAAGCACACAGCCAGACGAGCATGCACACAGGACAACACCCAAGAGTGTCTAAGGCAAACACAAGCACCACACTCCATCCCACAGGCACTCACACAAACACCATCCAGTTGCAGACACAACAATGTCCACTGTTTCCACTGCCTCCTGCTCTTCCTCCTCCTCCACCTCCCACCCAGTCACGTCTATACTCACACTTGCAAGCACTACATCATCATCCACTACCTGCATCATCACAACACCAAGCAGAACACACATCTACTGGCAGACACCTCCACAAAAGCCATGCACACATCCCCTGTATCCTCTCCCACTGTGTCTGCCCCCCTCCTAAAGTACACAAACGCAAGCACTCAGACACCCAACACAGCATACAGCCCATGCACCTGCACCCAAATCCAGCAAACAGACACCTCCAACAACCACTCCCTCATCCTCCACTCCCATTACTTCTCCCTCTTCCCGCCCCCAATGTCCCTAAAAAGCTTTACCTTTTCACCACTGACCACTTCCCTACCCCTCTGCCCCCTGTCCTGCACGTATGGCCATGGTAGCAAGAACCCAGCCAAGCACCCCAGCCACACAGTCCACGAGCCTAATTCCATCTGCACCTACTGGTGGAAAGGATTCGAGGCCACATAGACTGAAGGGGACGGAGCCTGCACCAGCCAGTTGAAAGGGGAAGGAGCCTGCACCTGGCATCCAAAAGGGGAAGGAGCCTGCACCAGCAGGCAAGAAGGACAAGCAGCCTGCAAAGGTAGGCAAGAAGGGGAAGGAGCCTGCACTTGCCACCCAAAAGGGGAAGGAGCCTGCACCAGCAGGCAAGAAGGGCAAGGAGCCTGCACAAACAGGCAAGAAGGTCAAGGAGCCTGCAACAGCAGGCAAGAAGGGGAAGGAGCCTGCACCAGCAGGCAAGAAGGGCAAGGAGCCTGCACCAGCAGTTGTCACGGAGCCCCCACCACCAACTGTGGTTGTGCAGACATCACAGGGTGCAGGGGCTGTGCAGGAGCCTCTACCACCACCACCAGCGCCACCACAGTGCAGCCATATGAGGGTGCAGGGGCTGTGCAGGAACCTCCCACCACCACCACCAGCACCCCCACAGTGCAGCCATACAAGGGTTCATGGGGCTGTGCAGGACCCTCCCACCACCAGCACCAGCACCAGTGCCACCACAGTGCAGCCATCCGAGGGTGCAGGGGCTGTGCAGGAGCCTCCCACCACCACCACCAGTTCCACCACAGTGCAGCCATACGAGGGTGCAGGGGCTGTGCAGGACCCTCCCACCACCAGCACCACCACAGTGCAGCCATCCGAAGGTGCAGGGGCTGTGCAGGAGCCACCCACCACCACCACCAGTTCCACCACAGTGCAGCCGTCTGAGGGTACAGGGGCTGTGCAGGAGCCTCCCACCACCAGCACCTCCACAGTGCAGCCGTTACCGCCAGACGCTATGTGATCCAGCCTTCATGGGCTGCTGTGCGGCCTGTCCCCTCCTGAACCAGTGGGGAAGACACCCACCTGAGAGACTGTGGCCTATCACTCCCCAGGACCAAGCACAGGGCATGTTGCCCCCTCCAGAACCAGTGGACAAGACACCCACTCAAGAGACTGTGGCCTATCACTCCTCAGGACCAAGCACAGGGCATGTTGCCCCCTCCAGAACCAGTGGGCAAGACACCCACTCGAGAGACTGTGGCCTATCACTCCCCAGGACAAAGCACAGGGCATGTTGCCCCCTCCAGAACCAGTGGGGAAGACACCCACTCGAGAGACTGTGGCCTGTCACTCCCCAGGACCAAGCACAGGGCATGTTGCCCCCTCCAGAACCAGTGGGGAAGACACCTACCTGAAAGACTGTGGCCTTGCACTACCCGGGACCAAGCACAGGACATGTTGCCCCCTCCAGAACCAGTGGGCAAGACACCCACTCGAGAGATTGTGGCCTATCACTCCCCAGGACCAAGCACAGGGCATGTTGCCCCCTCCAGAATCAGTGGTCTTGTTTCCGCTTCCAGCTGAGGTACCTCCCCCCCCTAGGTGCCTGCCTATTTGCCAACTGATGCCCCTGCAGTGTTCTCTCCGTATTGATGCAGGTGACAAGTGGGGCCTTGGACTTTGCCCTGTGGCTATGTGGCCCACACAAACTGAGGACTGGGCAGTGTCCCTTTTTCTGGACATTTGTGAATATCTGTAGCATTGGCTAAAATATTATTTATACTGTGTTAGTCTAATTACAATCACTTTTGTACATTCCTGTTGTCGTTGCATTATTCAGCCGATTTAGGGGGATTTTTCTTGTGCAGCTGGTTGTGGTTATGGTGTGTGTGTGGGGGGTGTGTATGGTGCGTGTGTGTATAACTCTCGTTTTCCTCCCCCCCTCCCTGTGTGCTAGGCGGGTGTACTCACCGTCTTCGTTTTCGCTGGCGTTGGTGTTCGTGGTGGAGCAGAACGTAGAATATCATCGGAAATACTTGCGATTCTGGTTCCATGGCGGCGTGGGTCTTCCCTGTATCTCCAATGGTGAGTCCTTTCACTTCTGTGCAGTGTTTCTGCCAGGATTTTGATGTTGTTGGTACCGCCCAGGAAAAGGTGGAGGATTGTCTGGTCATAATATGGTGGGCGGAACTTTGACTTCCACCTGGCTGTAGGCGGCTACCGCCGTGGTGACTGTTGTTTCCGCCCTGGTGGTCGGTGTGGTACATTGGCTGTCTTTCGGAGATCTTTCCGCCATGGTCATAATTTGGCAGTAGTTACCGCCGGCCTGTTGGCGGTATTATCCCCACTTTATCACCGACCGCCAGGGTCGTGATGAGGGCCTTAGTTGCCAAATAAAATTTTGAATATCATTTGCTGAAGGTATAGTTAACCTACTTTTAAAAAAATTGCTAAATATTGCATGTCCTTCTGCATTCAAATATATGTAAAAAAGACAAAAATGCTGGAAATGATGCCCTCGAAAGTGCTGTATGATTTCACTTCAGATAGATAGTTTTTACATAGTTGATGTTTCTATGTGCATACTTTTGTTGGTACCCCTAGGCAAATGAGAAGCCACACCCTTTATTGAAGTGGCTAAACTTGTGGAGCTACACAGATATCCAAAGAAGGGGCAGGGAAAAAGATCTGGAATGGTGTGATGCCTTGGTGATTGGTGAAAGTTCCTGCAGGGGCAGACAGATACTGCTCTGTGCAAGCCGGCTATAGCGTGTGAGTGAGAGATTCTCACATGAAATTCCTGAATATACTTAATCACACCACTCTGTATAATTACATGCCATTCGCTGTAAAAAATCATTTGGGATTGCCTTATTTACAGTGAACTCACAAGAACAACCCAGTGTAAGTGGCTATTGTGAGAACATGCCTCTTTTTGCCATACACTTCCATATTTTTTCTCAATTCAGCTATTGGTTTTTCTACTGGGTGCGCTAGAACCCTGCTAACAAGGCCCCAGTACAGGTGCTCTGACTCCTAAAAAGCTGGCAAAATCCCTGATTGGCAGCTTTAACCTACCTGTAAGTCCCTAGTATTTATTACCTTAAGTACAGAGGACATGTAACTTAAATGTCACGAATGGGCTGCAGCACTTCTTGTGCCACCATTAAAAGTGACAAGGAAAAACATAGCTCCTGGCCTAAAACTGCTGCCTGGCTGAGCAGTTTTAAAACCAACTTTTCAACCTGTCAACATTGACACACTAAAACCTTCCTTTTAATACTTATAAGCCACCCCTAAGGTAGGCCTTAAGTGCCCATAGGACAAGTTGCATAATATTTAAAATTATGACATGTATATTTATTGTTTAATATGTCTAGGCAGTGAAAAATCTCAAAAGTTTTGTTTTACTGTGGTAAGGCTAGCTGTCTCATTGACTAACACTGGTTCACACTATTACATTAGTGATAAATTCGGTTTGGGAGTTCCTAGAAAAATGATTCAATTACTCATTTTAATACTAATTAAAAATTCAATTTAATGGTAAAGTCAGCTTTTATATTACTACAAAAAAACTGGCACTTTTAGAGAGTTGTCTGTTGTCTGCCTAAACTAAAAAGGATGTTCTGCCAGTGTCCAGTTGTCACCGGACATCTTATGGCTCCAAAACAGTGAGATGTGGATTGCTCACAGAGAGTGGACAAAGGGCTTTGGGCGTAGGAAAGTATTATCCTTCCCTGAGCAGTATGGCCAAGGGGCTGTGCCTAGCCCCCTCCTTAACCTGAAAGGATGCCTACCTTCTCACTGGCAGATGTAGCTCACTCCTGGCCTGCCTCTTTTTTATTTTCCTAGTCAGGTTGGTGCCAGACCCAGTCGGAAGGGACACTGCCCCAGAACTGGTTTGGAGTGACCTGCGAGATGGTTTGCCCATTTTTAAAGCCAGACCTCTAGGTGGGCAGAGGGATCTTTGCACAGAGGAGGGAAGGTTATGCCATGTTGGCTTTAGGTACAGAAGTTCAGTGTGGAATTTATTTGTCTGGAATTTAGCGCGAGGGGGTCAAGTGTATCAAAGTCTACTACATATTTCAACTGCAAAACTCTCAATTCATGTTCCCTGTCCCCTCCCCCGGTATAAAAAGAAAATAGACAATATACTACACACACACACACACACACACACGACAAGGATAGATATACCTGGGCAAAGAACAGCTTCCATAGAAGTAGCACGCAGTCCCCACCAGGAACATGGTTCCCAATGGGATGACAGTAGTCTGAGTTGTACTCAGCCAGGGCCGTGCAGAACCTGGCTGATTACAACTCAGCTTTCTGCCAGCCTTTCTATGGTGGGGACCCCTCCATGAAAAGGATGGTGGAAAGCCAGGAACGAAATGCCCACTGTGTGCTACGATTTTGGCTTCAGCTCCATCAAAGGAGCAGAAGCCAATATCATAGCACTGTTCCAGCCGGTCAAGGGAACGCGTAATACAATGTTTCCACTGGTCAGCTCGGGCGGGAAAATTGTAATATGCTTGCGGGGGATGCCACCGGTATGATGGTGGCATTCTCCCCGCAGCTTTGGCAGTCCCGTGCCATAATGAGCCCTAAAACTCTAGAAGTGTCATAGTAATCACAAAAGGACTTTATAAGTGATGTTGTTTTGTGGTGTTGGCCTCATTTAAGTCAGTTGTTGAAATGTGTTGGCTACCCATTTTTTGTATTTATTTTAACTGAATATGTGTAGTACTTTTGCACTACGGGAGGTTCTAGTTTTTTAGTGGCACAATAGATGCTTGCACAACAGTGTCTTGGTGCTGTGATCTCCATAATCCATTAGTATGGATACGGAGAAATGGGCAAATAGTAAAAATGGATAAACATGTATGGTAACAAGTAATGCATTTTGGAAATAAATAGTAATTGAAAATATTCAAACAAATAAATTATATATGAAAAATAATACATAACTGAATACAATTATTTTTATGAAACATAAAACAGATAAGAGAGATATCTACTTTTTAAAACTAGATATATATATGTGTCACGGATGTCTGAACACACAATATGACAAAGACGATGGCGGCCACCTTAGTCCCTTATGGTATACAGAGATCTTTCTGGCCATATCCCTACAAAATCAAATGCAGATATTAACTGTAAAACATTATAGTGCATTGCAAAGCTCAATGTCTTGCATTCAAAGTACATTTCCCTAGAACCAAAATCACTCCCTACACAAAATACGTATTGGAGAAATAACTAATTACACTAGGAAGGTTCCTTTATCTGATTATAAAGTTGCTCAAATGGCTTCATCCTACTAAGTAATCAAATATCCATACATAATTAATGCAAAGAACATTGTAATGCCGCAATCCAGCCCAAGTGGGCAAATCCTGATGTCACAATTGCATGGGGTAATTTAGCACTATAGAGAAAAAGAAAAACACATAGGGGGTCATTCTGACCCTGGCGGTAATTACCGCCAGGACCGCGAATGACGGAAGCACCGCCAACAGGCTGGCGGTGCTTCCTGGCCCATTCTGACCGCGGCGGTAAAGCCGCGGTCAGAAAACCGGGTCCGGCGGTTTCCCGCCAGATTTCCCCCGGCTGGGCGAATCCGCCAGGGCAGCGCTGCAAGCAGCGCTACCCAGGGGATTCTGACCCCGTTCCCGCCAGCCTGTTTCTGGCGGTTTTTACCGCCAGGAACAGGATGGCGGGAACAGGTGTCCTGGCATGGGCAGTGCAGGGGCCCCCTAACAGGGCCCTAGCCTGCTTTTCACTGTCTGCCTAGCAGACAGTGAAAAGCGCGATGGGTGCAACTGCACCCGTTGCACACCTGCAACACCGCCGGCTCCATTCGGAGCCGGCTTCAGTGTTGCAGGCCCCCTTCCCGCTGGGCCGGCGGGCGCTAACAGTGTTAGCGCCCCCCGGCCCAGCGGGAAGGTCTGAATGCCGTCAGCGGTCATTTGACCGCGGAGCGGCCAATTGGCGGTTCCCACCTTGCGGGCGGCGACCGCCGCCCGCCAGAGTAGGAATGAGGGCCATATTGTCTGCCAGATGTTTTTTCACTATATCTGTCAAATTAAACATATAAAAACATATTTAAAAAAACATTGTGGAATCAGCCACTACCAACCGACATTTCGCCCAAGTGGGCATCACCACTGATCATCATGTGTCCAAGTAGACCAGACTACTCTGTCGCAGCATAGGAAGACAATTGAACACAGCATATTACCATTGACTTTCAAACTGTACACCACCTGTATAAAATAAAAACAGCATAGTGAGATCACCCCTCACAAATATAAACAAATATACCACATAAATAATTAAATAATTAAAATCATATACATAGGAACTCTGTGCATTGTTTAATAACATTTAACTGTTTACCCCAGATGATAACTCATCTTTTAACTGGAATTTGGCCCAATGGGGTCAAACGTATCAAGGTCTACTATATATTTCTACTCCAAAACTCTTAATTATTGTTCCCTGTCACCTCCTGGGCTATTCACCTTGACCTGTTCAATTACTAAAAATCCAAGTGAATTCTAATTTCCAAAATGGTATTTGTGGAAGTGTCTCTCCACAGGGTAGCTCTGGTCATAGTGTTTGATAGCCCTCTTGTGATCTAGCACTCTTTTCTTAGCACAATGGATTATGCTGCCCATATAGATCTTCTCACAAGGGCATATCAAGCAGTACCCACAACAATCTGTGTTACAATTGTAATGTCTCTTGATAAAATAGCCCTTTCTATAACTTTTCACTCTTAAGTTTTCACACTTTTCGCTGCTCCTACAAGCTTTACACTGCCTGCAGCAGTGGAAGCCCAATGGTAACATATTAGCCATCACCTTCTCCCCCACATGTATCACCATGTTGTGACTTAGATCATCTTTGAATGATTTACTTTTCGTAAATGTAATCTGTGGTGTATTATAAATATATATTTCAATAACACCGGGCCAGTTTTCAAAATATGTCAACTCTTCTCCAAGTTTTTCCTTACATTAGAAGACTGATTACAAAAATAATGTAATAAATCTAACTGTCCCTCTGTCCTCCTGGGTGGTTCTGAGCTTGTATAATAGACTTTCTATAGAAATCTTGTGAGCCTTCTGCTTGGCCTGTGTATTGACGTTACTACCATAACCTCTTTCTCTAAATCTTTTACACATAATTCTATTTTCTATTTGGTAATCCTCCATGTTGCTACAAATCCTTTGCGCTTGTAACAGTTCACTATAAGGGATACTTTTCATTAAATTGGGAGGACGTGAACTATGGGCATTAAGCAGACTGTTCCCAGCCATCTGTTTTCTATCTAATCTCGTGGTCAGAGAATTCTTATCTACCATGACCTCAAAATCTAAAAATTCAATACGTGTTGCACTATGATGTTCAACAAATTGTAAATTGTAGTCATTCTGATTCCACAGACACAAATCTCATTGCTGATTTCTCATCACCTCTCCAAATCACAAAGATGTCTTCTATGTATCTACACCATAGAGACACTTTCTTTTCAAAGTCTGTAATCTCAACTGACACCTGCTCCTCCCACCAGCACATGAACAAATTAACATAGCTGGTGGCAAAGCAGGTGCCCATTGCAGTTTCCTGTAGCTGTCTGTAAATTTGATTGTCAAAAATAAAATAAAAATTGATCCTTAAACAATAACTAATCATATCACATAACATCTCAGTATGGAACAATAAAGATCTAGATCTTGCACTCGTGTAATGTCTAATTGCTTTCAAGCCACGTTCACGGTGGATACAAGTGTACAAACTTGTAACATCAATAACAGATAGTCATCCTCCCATTGTACACTGTCAACAATCTTCAAAAAATAAATGCAGAGTATCCTTCACATAAGATGGTAATGTTTCTACAAAAGATCGAAGGTAATAATCAATATATTTGGAGGTGTTCTCTAAAAAGGGAACTCATATCTGATACAATTGGGCTGCATGGTGGTTCCACCTCCAAATATATTGATATGTGTGTTTTAGGGGCAAATTATGGGTTTAAAATAATTTTGCGTCACCATACACGATTTTGACGAACATTCGTGAATATTCATGATTTTTTGCTAATTATTCACAAAATATTTGCAAATATGAAAAAATTGGGGCGAGAAACCACTGACTCATTCATTTACTAATTTATTCACTCATACATGCACTCAGAGACTCATGCGCCCACTCACACATCCACTCAGACACTGATGCACACACTCACAGACCCACTCAGATCCTCATGCGCCCACTCACAGACCCAATCAGACACTGATGCACCCACTCACCGATCCAGTGAGACACTGATACACCCACACACAGACCCACTGAGACAATCATACACCCTCTCAGAGACCACTCAGAACTTAATGCACCCACTCACATACCCACTCACACACTGACGCACCCACTCACCGAGACCCTCACACACCCACTCACAGACCCACACAGTCCCTCATGCACCCACTCACAGTCCCATTCACACTCTAATGCACCCACTCACAAATCCACTCAGACTCTCATGCACCCACTCACAGACCCACTCAGACACTGTTGCACCCCTTCACATACCCACTCAGACCCTCAAACATCCATTCACAGACCCACTCAGACACTGACATATCCAGTCACAGACCCACTCAGACACTGATGCACCCACTCACAGACTCAATCAGACCCTCATGCACCCACTCACAAATCCACTCAGCCCCTCATGCACCCACTCACAGACCCATTAGATTCACATGCATTGGCTCACAGGGCCGCTCACACATTGAGGCACCCACTCACAGACCCACTCAGTCACTGAAGCACCTACACACTGACCCACTCAGACCATCATGCACCCACTCACAGACCCACACAGACACACAACCACTCACAGACCCACTCAGGCACTGAGCCACCGACTCACAGACCCACCCAGTCCCTCATGCACCCACTCAAGGTCCCACTGAGACCCTCACGCATCCACTCACAAATCCACCAAGACTCTCATGCACCCAGTCACAGACCCACACAGACACTGACACATCCACTTACAGACCTCCTCTGACACTCATGCACCCCCTCACAGACCCATTCAGACCTTCATGCACCCACTCACAAACCCACAGAGACCCTCATGCACTCACTCACAAACCCACTCAGACACTGTCACACCCCTCACAGACTGACCCAGCCTTCACACACCCATTCACAGACCCACACAGACACATCCACTCACAGACCCACTCAGACAGTGATGCACCCACTCACAGACCCAATCAGACCCTCACAAATCCACTGAGACCCTCATGCACCCACTCACAGACCCACTGAGACCCTCATTCACCCACTCACAGACCCAGTGTGACACTGATGCACCCGCACACAGACCCACTGAGACACTCACACAGCCACGCACAGACCCACTCAGACTCTGTTGCACCCACTCACAGATCCACTCAGACCCTCACAAACCCAATCACAGACTCACAAAGACACTGACATATCCACTCACAGACCTACTCTGACAGTGATGCACCCACTCACAGACCCAATCAGACCCTTAAGCACACACTCACAGACCCATTTAGACCCCGATACACCTACTAAGACACTGATGCACACACTCACACACCCAGACAGAGACTCTGACAGCCACTCCCACCCCAGATACACCGTCTTACACCTATTCGCACAGCAGAGGTAGGCTGTGGCCAACTCCCTTTGGCCATGTGCGGCAGTGGTGGGATTAACGTATAGTAATGAAAATAACTATACATTAAAAAAAACATAGAAATTCACTGAAAAAAACAAAGGTTACAGGGACGTTATACTTAGGAAATAGAATTCAAGAAACCATAGAAATTCACTGAAAAACCAAAGGGTACAGAGACGCTATAGTTAAGAAATAGAATTTAAAAAACCTTAGAAATTCACTGAAAAAAACAAAGGTTACAGAGAGGTTATAGTTAGGTCCATAATTTACTTTCACAAAACCAGAGAAATTCAACGGTTATAGTTACCTGAGCTAACTATAACTTGTGGCCCTGTAATGCACTGGTTGTGACATCACATATTACATCACTCATGACATAGTTAGTGACATTACTGATGACATCACTAATTATATCATAATACACCAAAAAGTAATTTAATCAATTAATTAATCTAAATAATACAATTATACAAAAAAAAGAAAAATATAGGGGGTCATTCTAACCCTGGCGGTCGACGACCGCCAGTGCTAAAATGACGAGAGCACCGCCAACAGGCTGGCGGTGCTCCCATGGGCATTCTGACCGTGGTGGTACAGCCGCGGTCAGAAACGGGAAACCGGCGGTGTCCCGCCGGTTTCCCGCTGCCCTAGGGAATCCTCCACGGCGGCGCTGCTTGCAGCGCCGCCATGGGGATTCCGACCCCCTTACCGCCATCCTGTTCAGGATGGCGGTAACATGTGTTGTGGGGCCCCTGGGGGCCCCACTAAGATTTTCAGTGTCTGCATAGCAGACACTGAAAATCGCGACGGGTGCAACTGCACCCGTCGCACCCTTTCCACTCCGCCGGCTCCATTCGGAGCCGGCATCCTCATGGAAGGGGGTTTCCCGCTGGGCGGGCGGACGGCCTTCTGGCGGTCGCCCGCCCGACCAGCGGGAAACTCAGAATTACCGGGGCGGTCTTTTGACCGTGCAGCGGTATTCTGGCGGTGCCCGCTTGGCGAGCGGCTCCCGCCGCCCGCCAAGTTCAGAATCACCCCCATAGTCATTAATGCACTAAAAATTTACATAGCTAATAGTACAATTAACATTTTACAATGTTAAATACCAATTTGTATTAATATTAAAAAGTAGCAATTAGCTAATTTACACAATTAATACTTTAATTAAATTTTAGAAATTGCAATAAGTATTTAAAAAATAGATGCTTCAAATATCTTTCCAGCTTCCTCACCTACAAACAACCTTGATGTTCTTCCTTACAAAAACCAATAAAGTGTGTTATAAAGAATGTAAAAATATAAAATAAACTCAAACTCAAAGCTTTAAAAATGTTACCAAAAGCTTAAAATAACTATTGAAAAATACAAAGAAATACAATTAACACAATAGTAACTTAAAACACGAACAAAACAAATTTCAAACCAAAACAAAGTTGATATTCTGTACAACTATATTTAAAAAAAGATATCACAAACCTCAACTAAACAATATCCTTACCTCCAATTTTTGTGTCTTGTGATATTTGTGAGACTATGTTGACATAATACACATATCAGACCACATTAATGGTAGATCTTCTCATAGAGTAATTGGTGGTATGAGCACAAAAATAGTATCCAGCATGTTGTCAGTCATAGGACTGGTACGGTGCCAGACTTGTGGAAATCAGCTCTTTTCACCCTCTGCTGAAAAAAAACATCCTTGATGCAGCAGTGTTGTTGACCTACCATCCTATACCTCTTCCACCTATGACTGCTAAAATCATGCAAAGTTGCATTAACTTACAACTGTGAAATTCAGTGAAAATAATGATCTTATAAACCATCTAGATTACGACCTAACCTAAGCATTGAAATATGTTACAGCTGGCAGTAATGACATCACAATAATACTGGACATTGGGGGTTCAACTGCCTGGATTCTCCTTGATTTAGAAGCGATTATTGACATGGCTTCCTGCTGGAAAGGCTTGCTGAAGGTTGCTTACAGGGGACTGTACTTGGCTGGTTAGATTCTTTTCTTGTGGTACACACCTAAACAGTATCCTTGTCTCAATATCACAGTACCTTTAAAATGTAAGCTGCAATTTACCATTAAGTCCCACGATCTTTAATCTCCATGTGGCTCCTCTAGGTGATCTCATTTCCTCCTACATATTTGAGTTCTACACCTAATCGGATGATACTCAAATAAATGACTGGAAAGAGAGCATGAACTCCCACAGAACTAGTTCAAATATACCTGTGCTCAGTGGCAAACTTGGTGAATGCCAACTCTCTTAGGCTTAACATGGATAATGCTGATTTTCTGTAATTCTTCCACCTGGACCTCAAAATGGCGGCCCAAATCTTTACGTATCTGTCTGTTAGACTTTTCAGCATTAAGGTGATCTACCCCTAAACATTTTGCTTACTCCCCTCCTTTTTTGCTGAAATTTTTTTTGTTGGCTTCAGGACTCTGTGCACATTACCACTGCTAACCAGTGCTAAAGGGCTTGTGCCCACCCCTTAAATTCTGATGAAACTGGCCTACTTCTGACTGGCATATTTAATTAACTTGTAAGTCCCTAGTAAAGTGATGCAACATGTACCCAGGGCCTCACCCTTTTTAGTACATCCTTAAGATCAGTCCCAAACAGCCCATGGGATAGGAACCAGTGTATTTAAAATATTGGACATGTATATTTAAGTTTTACATGTACTGGTAGTGAAAAACACCGAAATTATATTTTTACTACTGTGAGGACTACCTCTCCCATAGGATAACCTTGGGTTACATTATTTCATTTATTAAGTGGTAACTTTTGCTTGGCAACAGATAGAAATTTCATGTTTGGTCCCAAAACAATAATAATTTAAAATCCTCTTTAATGGTAACATCCGATTTTAAATCACAATTCTGAAAATATCCCTTTTTAAATGTCAGTACACAAAGCTTGTGTCTTGGGTCACATGACTCTGATTCGAGTGGCAGCTGCCCATTATGTTTTCCTCCCAGCGAGTGAGACAAAGGGAGACTAGGTGATGGCAGATGGCCATAACTCTTGTTTGGGAACAGGAAGAAATGTTTGGTCTCTGATGAATTGTAATTTAAAATCCTCTTTAATGGTAAACTCAGATCTTAGGTCACAATTCTGAAAATGTCCCTTTTAGACACTTGGCATTTTCTTGTCCTAACTATTTAGTGCCTGGAGACTGTGTCTTGGGTCGCATGACTGTGATTAGAGTGGCAGTTGGCCTTTATGTTTTCCTCCCAGAGAGTGAGACAAAGGAGGGCTGGGTGTTGGCAGGATGGCCATCCCGCCAGGATGGTAGGGGAAGAGCTATTCTCTGCCCCACTTACATTTCTAAGGAGTTGCCTCAGCATATTCACAAATAACTTCACACCAGTTTTTTGTCACCCTGGACCTCTTGGAACCTGGGCAGGAAGGCTGAAAGTCCAGAACCGACTGTAGGGGAAACTCTAGAAGTTTCTTCTACTTTAAAACCAACACTAAGGGGGTCATTCTGACCTCGGCGGTAAAAGGCTCTTACCGCCGGTCAGAAGACCGCCATTCTACCGCCGCGGCCGCGGTAAACCGCCACGGTCATTCTGACCCACAACTGCCAAACCGCCAAAAACCCGACATCCACGGAAGGCCGCCTCATCAGCGGTCAGCGAAAAACTGGAGATGACCAAACCTCCACCGTCACGCCAACACAAACACGCCCATGCCATTACGACCCACGAATCCACGCAGCGGTCTTTCAACCGCGGTATTCCATTGGCGGTACACACCGCCGCGCTCAAAATACACACACCCATACAAAACACAGCCTCATTGGAAAATTCAAAATACACACACCTGAGACACATACACACACCACTCCCACACACCCATCACCATATAAAACACACACCCACATCACCCACAAACCCCCCCAAATCGAAATTCTGAGACAAGGCGCAATACACAGAGAGAGAGCACAGGGAACGCAAACCACAACACACACAGGAACCCAACATCATCACCCACACCACATATATGCACACATCACCACACACCACCACTCACATCACCACAAACACCACCCCACACCTCATCCACACCACCCCATGGCACCCCAAAGACACCCCAGGTTCTCGGACCAAGAACTCAGGGTCATGGTGGAGGAAATAATTAGGGTAGAGCCCCAGCTCTTCTGCACACAGGTGCAGCACACCACAATAGCCAGGAAGGCGGAGCTATGGCAAAGGATCGTCGACAGGGTCAACGCTGTGGGACAGCATCCCAGAAACCGGGAAGACATCCGAAAGCGCTGGAACGACCTACGGGGAAGGTGCGGTCGATGGTGTCAAGACACAACATCGCTGTGCAGAAGACTGGCAGCGGACCCCCACCCACTTCACCCGAATTCACAGCATGGGAGCAAGAGGTCTTGAACATCCTGCATCCTGAGGGCCTCGCTGGAGTAGGCGGAGGAATGGACTCTGGTAAGTCTAATCTCAACTACTTCACCCCCCCAACCACCAGCATGCCAACCCACACCCCCACCCTCACCCCCAACCCCCCAGCACACATCCTCCCTGCCAATGTCTCACCAGCACAACCCACCCAACACAACACCAATCCCTGAATGCCAACACAAACCATGGACACCCATCACCTAAGCATGACCACTGCACATACCCATCCCCCCCCACAAACCACCCTCACAACTCCTCCCACAAGGGAATGCCAGCACTGGGGGACAAGGGCACCCACAAATCGCACGCCATGGCACACACAGAAGCAATAACCATACTCTTTTACCCCTGCAGGGCCCGAGCGCCAACACACCGGCCAGGAGGGTCCAGATTTGTCCATCCCGCCCACAGAACAGGCCCCCAGTGATGACAGCAGCTCTGTCGACCTAGAACCTGATGACCAGCCCGGACCATCGGGGACCTCTGGACAGTCGGTTCCCCACACACAGACACAGGCCACAGCAGACCCAACCCCCTCTGGGAATACCAGCACAGCTCCCACCCAGCGGGCCCATGCCTCTGTCTCCAGGACGCGTCAATCAGCGGTGTGTCCGCCACTACAGGGCACCCAGGCTGACCCACCACCCCAACAACAACAGGGACCTGGGGGCAGTGGTAGTGGGCACACCGTCCAGGGGACAGAGGCCCGTGGAAACAGGGGAACTGGGAGGGCTGCTGTGCGAGAGGGGGTGGACCGGCCCAGGGAACCCACTCTCCAAGAGGCCCTCACCACCATCATGGGAGCATACCACCACTCCCAGGAGACGATGGCGACGGTACTGGCTAGGTTCCAGGAGATCCAGGCACAGCAGGAGGAACGGAACATGGGGTTCAGAGACGAACTCAGGAACATCGGTTCCGCAATGGGGACCATCGTCCTGGCCCTCAACCAGATAGTCACCACATTGCGGGACCATGTGGCACCCCAAAGGGCCCCTGTCACTAGCCCGGACCACGAACAGCCTACCACCTCCGCCGGCGCTAGTGGACAGGAGGCCCCCACACAACGACAGGCCACCAGAACCCCACCTCCTGCTGAAGATCAACCACCCCGCAAGCGGAACCTGAGATCACACAAGAAGACAGAGTAGGATGCCAAGACCCCCGCCAGCATAAGATACCCCCTGATGTCACCCCACTGTCCCACATTGTCAACCTGTCAAACCTTAAACAGCCCCTGCTCCATCCTTCCACAGGCATATGGACTATGCACCTGTGAGACTGAGAACTGGACTCTGCCATGGACATTACTCCACCCCCACCCATCACCATTTTACTATCATGGACCTATATGCAGCACTTAAAATAAATCACCAATTGCACTTCAAAAATCAGGAGTCTGCTTGTATTCTTAACAAATGTATTACACATAACGGTGCAATAATGTTCAGTTACATTGTGATGACAACATACCAATGTCAAAAAGCATTAGTCCATGGGCAAACAAAGCAGAAGTCACGCTGTGGGTCATACAGCTCTGAAAAGGGAAGGGAAAGTCAAAAATCAGTTAAAAGGAACTGGGGGGAAACACAGAAAGTAGAGATGCAGGAGGCCAGAAGTAAATGTAAAATGGCGTGGGTGATTCTTACCTGTGTGCTACTGAAAATACTGTTGTATAACTGTGTCCCTGTTGTCCGTGTCGTCCCCGTCGTCTTCCTCCTCTTCACTCTCCACAGGCTCCACAGCTGCTACAACACCACCATCTGGACCATCCTCCTGCAGGAAAGGCACCTGGCGTCGCAATGCAAGATTGTGAAGCATACAGCAGGCCACGATGATATGACACACCTTCTTTGGTGAGTACATTAGGGATCCACCTGTCATATGCAGGCACCTAAACCTGGCCTTCAGGACCCCGAAGGTCCGTTCTATAATCCTCCTAGTTCGCCCATGTGCCTCATTGTACCGTTCCTCTGCCCTGGTCCGGGGATTCCTCACTGGGGTCAATAGCCAAGGCAGGTTGGGGTAACCAGAGTCACCTATTAGCCACACACGGTGTCTCTGTAGCTGTTCCATCACATAAGGGATGCTGCTATTTCGCATGACATACGCGTCATGCACTGACCCAGGGAACTTGGCATTTAGATGGGAGATGTACTGGTCAGCCAAACAGACCACCTGGACATTCATCGAATGGTAATTTTTTCTATTTCTGTACACCTGCTCATTGTCTTTTGGGGGTACTAAAGCCACATGGGTCCCATCAATGGCACCAATGATGTTGGGGATATGTCCAAGGGCATAGAAATCACCCTTCACAGTGGCCAAATCACCCTCCTCAGGAAAAACAATGTAGCTCCGCATGTATTTCATCAGGGCAGACAACACTCTGGACAAAACCTTAGAAAAGATAGGCTGAGACATCCCTGATGACATGGCCACTGTTGTCTGAAAAGGCCCACTTGCCAAAAAATGGAGTACTGACAGAAGCTGCACCAGAGGGGGAATTCCTGTGGATTGGCGGATGGGGGACATCAGGTCTGGCTCCAGCTGGGCACACAGTTCATGTATAGTGGCTCGGTCAAGTCGGTATCAAAGTATAATATGTCGTTCTTCCATTGTCGACAGGTCCACCAGCGGTCGGTACACGGGAGGATTCATCCTTCTCCTTGCAAGTCCCAGCGGACGGTGCCTAGGAAGGACAACATGGAGTACAGAGTCAAGCAACCCACAGGTACGTTCACCCAACTTGCACAGTACACGAATTGCTATGCATTGAAAGGCTTGTTGAGTGGCAATGCAAGGCCTAGGCCTGTGTGACGCAGTAGTAATTAAGCCATGTGGGCCCTTGTAATGGCGGCTGCCTGACCTGAGAAGTGTGACAGTGGGATGTGAGGTCAACGCGCTGGTGTGGCACACCGTGGCGGTAGGCGGTCGAAGACCGCAGTGCGAAGGCGCATTGGTTAACATTGCACCCTATGGGTCTCAGGAGCCAATGACGATGTGCGCCGGCGGTCGCGGTACGCACCGCGGCGGTACGCACTGCCACGGGCGTGACCGCCATTTTCTATCTGCTTAATCACTCGAGACCTGATCATCCACAGGAGAGGACCTATACTGCAAGTGCTGCTGTGACCTCGGTCTGGAAGAGACAATGGCTGCTGCGACTGGGGAAAGGGCCCCTGCCTTCACTTCAGAAGAGTTGGAGAAACTTGTGGATGGGGTCCTGCCCCAGTATGCGCTACTCTACGGTCCTCCAGACCAACAGGTAAGTACACTGGGTGCACGTTGAATAGGCTATGCCTGGGTTGTGTATGGTGGATGTAAGATGGTGGGGTGGGGAGCGAATGAGGAGTGCAAGGCACGACAGATGAGAGCATGTGCCACATGGCAGGGTTGGGGAGGGGGGGGGGGCAACCACATCTAACATGCAGAAAAATGTTGAAATTTCCTTTCCCACCCTGTACATGTCAAATAGGTCAGCGCCCATCAGAAAGTCGTCATTTGGCGTGCCATCGCCAAGGAAGTCCGGGCCCTGGGGGTCCACAACAGACGGGGCACCCACTCCCGAAAGAGGTGGGAGGACATCCGCCGCGGGACCAGGAAGACCGCTGAGTCACTGCTGGGGATGGCCTCCCAACGTAGGAGGGGAGCCAGTCGTACCTTGACCCCCCTGATGTCCCGGATCCTGGCGGTGGCCTACCCCGATTTGGATGGGCGCGTGAGGACATCACAGCAGACACAAGGGGGTGAGTACCAGCACATTCTGCTATCTTTACGCGCAGTGGAGGTGTCTGGGTGGGGTAGGAGGGCTGTGGGTGACATTAGGCCAGGGCGCTTTCTGAAGTGTAGTCCCCTCCTTTAGGCATGGCCCTGTGCCCCCACCCCCCACCTCTGTAGGGTGCCAAGTACAGCAATCCATGGTCCAGCATCACCCATGTGTGCATTTGTTGTCCATAGACCTGTAGGCCTAGTCACAAGTACTGAGTAGTGTACCCCGATTGCGCGGCGTAGTGCTGGAGGCTCCTGTGTCTGTCCTCTCCGACAACGGTGTTGACAATGCATGCACTCAACCTGTCTTTATTTCTCCCCCCACACTTTTTCTTTATCTTCTTGTGCATGTGTGCATTAGCATCATCAGGCGGAGGAGAATAGGCATCGGAGCACGAGGGAGCTGCAACTCACAAGGCCCCGGTGGGCCATGCGACAGACACCGAGGTCACCAGTGATACGGAGGGCGAGGGGAGCTCCACAACGGGGACCCGTGGTGACACCAGCGACACTGACACGTCCTCGGAAGGGAGCTCCCTAGCGGTGGCGGCAACATCCGTGCCCCCCGCCTCAACAGGTACAGCCGCCACCCAGCGCACCAGCTCCGCCCTTCCAGCAGTCCCTCAGCCTTCGCTCCGTGCCCGCTCGCCCAAGAAGGCGGGCATCTCCTTCGCCCCAGGCACCTCAGGCCCTGCCCCAGTTACCCCTGATGCCCTCAGTGAGGAGGTCATTGACCTCCTACAGACCATCATTGTTGGGCAGTCTACCCTTTTGAATGCCATCCAGGGGGTAGAGAGGGAGGTGCATCGGAGCAATGCATACCTGGAGGGCATTTATTCGGGTCAGGCTGCCCATCAACGATCGTTCAATGCTCTGGCCTCAGCACTGACGGCAGCCATTGTCCCTGTTTCCAGCCTCCCTCTTCTAACTGCCTCCACCGTCTCCCAGTCTCCTGTTCCTCAGCCTATCCCATCCACACCATCAGATCAGCCTGCACACACCTCAACACCCAAGGGCAGCTCATCCAGACATAAGCACCACAGATCCCACAAGCATTCACCCAAGCAACATCCAGATGCAGCCATGGCAACAGTCACTACCACCTCTGTGTCCCCCTCCTCCTCGTCTCCCTCCTCCCTCCCTGTGACGTCTCCACTCACACCTGCATGCACACCACCATCAGCCAGTACTTCCATCACCACCACACCCTCCAGTACAGTCCGCACACGTGCAGTCACCACCCCCACTGCCATTTACACATCCCTTGTGTCCTCTCCCACTGTGTCTGTCACCCCCTCTTCCAAAACACACAAACGCAGGCACCCACCCACACAACAGCCAATCACCACACGACAGCCTACGTCACAAGCACCTGCACCCATAGACAGCACACCTGACCCTCCTACAACCACATCCTCTCCCTCCACTCCCATACCCACTGCACCCACCCTTCCCATTGCTCCTAAAAAACTTTTCCTCTCCAAACTTGACCTCTTTGCACCACCTGACCCACCCCCTCCATCTGGTAAGAGTCCGAAGAGCACCTCAGCCACCACCAGCCCTGCATCAAGTCCGACCATTGTGCACGGGTTTTGGAGTCCACCCTTTCCCTGCACAGATACATCGGCCAGCAGCAAGGGGACAGCCAGCCCCCCGCCTGGAAAGAGAACCCGTAAAACCAAGGCCCGCCGTGAGAAGGCTGACACGGCTGCCCCCAAGGAGCAAAGTCGTGGCCCGTCACCTGCCACAACATCAAGGGCAGGCAAGGGCCAGAGAGCCTCATTGAAGGAGGGCAAGGGCAGCAGGGCGGAGAAGTCAGCCAGCAGGGGCGCGGACCAGGAGGGCCCCACAAGCCCCATCCCGGGTGTGACGGAGGACACCCACGGGCCCAGGACTCCGTCACAGGAGGGTCCAGCAACTGCACGGTCGGAGGGCGACTAAGCAGGGAGTCCTGGCCAGGTCTGGCTCCCTTGATAGACAAGAAAGGCACCGCTGAACAGGGCCCCGCCGTGAAGACAGGCACCGCTGAACAGGGTCCCGCCGTGAAGACAGGCACCGCTGAACAGGGCCCCGCCGTGAAGACAGGCACCGCTGAACAGGGCCCCGCCGAGAAGAAAGGCACCGCTGAACAGGGCCCCGCCGTGAAGACAGGCACCGCTGAACAGGGCCCCGCCGTGAAGAAAGGCACCGCTGAACAGGGCCCCGCCGTGAAGACAGGCACCGCTGAACAGGGCCCCGCCATGAAGACAGGCACCGCTGAACAGGGCCCCGCCGTGAAGACAGGCACCGCTGAACAGGGCCCCGCCGTGAAGACAGGCACCGCTGAACAGGGCCCCGCCGAGAAGAAAGGTACCGCTGAACAAGGCCCCACCGTGAAGACAGGCACCGCTGAACAGGGCCCCGCCGTGAAGACAGGCACCGCTGAACAGGGCCCCGCCGTGAAGAAAGGCACCGCTGAACAGGGCCCCGCCGTCTCAAGCACCGCTCCGCTGGGCCCCGCCGTCTCAAGCACCGCTCCGCTGGGCCCTTCCTGTCAAGCACCGCTCCGCTGGGCCCTTCCTGTCAAGCCACGCTCCGCTGGACCCTTCCTGTCAAGCAGCGCTCCGCTGGGCCCCGCGTCTCAAGCAGCGCTCCGCTGGGCCCTTCCTGTCAAGCACCGCTCCGCTGGGCCCTTCCTGTCAAGCACCGCTCCGCTGGGCCCCGCCGTCTCAGGCACCGCTCCGCTGGGCCCCGCCGTCTCAAGCACCGCTCCGCTGGGCCCTTCCTGTCAAGCACTGCTCCGCTGGGCCCTTCCTGTCAAGCACCGCTCCGCTGGGCCCTTCCTGTCAAGCACCGCTCCGCTGGGCCCGCCGTCTCAAGCACCGCTCCGCTGGGCCCTTCCTGTCAAGCACCGCTCCGCTGGGCCCTTCCTGTCAAGCACCGCTCCGCTGGGCCCCGCCGTCTCAAGCACCGCTCCGCTGGGCCCTTCCTGTCAAGCACCGCTCCGCTGGGCCCTTCCTGTCAAGCACCACTCCGCTGGGCCCTTCCTGTCAAGCACCGCTCCGCTGGGCCCCGCCGTCTCAAGCACCGCTCCGCTGGGCCCCGCTGTCTCAAGCACCGCTCCGCTGGGCCCTTCCTGTCAAGCACCGCTCCGCTGGGCCCTTCCTGTCAAGCACCGCTCCGCTGGGCCCTTCCTGTCAAGCACCGCTCCGCTGGACCCCGCCGTCTCAAGCACCGCTCCGCTGGGCCCCGCCGTCTCAAGCACCGCTCCGCTGGGCCCTTCCTGTCAAGCACCGCTCCGTTGGGCCCTTCCTGTCAAGCACCGCTCCGCTGGGCCCCGCCGTCTCAAGCACCGCTCCGCTGGGCCCTTCCTGTCAAGCACCGCTCCGCTGGGCCCTTCCTGTCAAGCACCGCTCCGCTGGGCCCTTCCTGTCAAGCACCGCTCCGCTGGGCCCTTCCTGTCAAGCACCGCTCCGCTGGGCCCTTCCTGTCAAGCACTGCTACGCTGGGCCCCGCCGTCTCAAGCACTGCTCCGCTGGGCCCTTCCTGTCAAGCTCCGCTGGCCCATTGACAGTGCCGGTTCTGTGTCGAGCTAGTGTTCACGCTGCACTCTGGGCACCCTGCCTCCTCCATGACCAGTGGAGTCTGTAATCCACCTGATGGACTGTGGCTTTGCACTCCCCAGGATGGCACAGTGGGCATGGTGGCCCCTTCGTGGTTCTGGCGTCGTGGACTCCTGTGGCTGAGGTGCCCCCCCTTCCCTTCCCCCTGAGGTGCCTGTAGTTTTGTCATCTGATGCCCCAGCAGTGTTCTCTCCAACGGACTCAGGTCTCCTGTGTGGGCTTTGCCCATGTGTTTGGTAGACATTGGCCCACGGGCTGTGGATATTTGACACACTGAGCAGGACTTATTGACTATGTACATAGCTTTCGCACTGTTCATGATTTTTGCTTTGATATTTCATAACGATAGTTTTCCATGACTTCAATGAACCTAATTTATACATAAATTTAAATTAACATTTTATTATGTCTTTGCATTTTTCAGGGGGGTTTGGGGGGTGTCACTCAGTTGTTGCTCTGCATTGGTATGTTGATAGTTGGGGGGGGGGCGTATGTGTGTGCCCGTAACCTTTCGTCCTCCCCCCTCCCCTGTGTCGTAGGTGCAGTACTCACCGTTGTCTTCTGCGCCGGAGTTCGTACTCGTGGTAGATGAGCAGGTAGACAAGAGCTGGTAGGATGTTTAATTCGGGTTCCATGCTGTCCTCCGTCCTCGTGGAGTGTATAGAGGTGAGCGTTTTCCCGTTGGTAGTCTGTTTCCGCCGTGTTTTTATCGGCGGGGCTCCCGCCCCGGAAAAGGTGGCGGATTGGTGAGTTGTGATACTGTGGGCGGTACATTGTCTGCCGCCTGCCTGTTGGCGGTGACCGCCGCGCTGTTTGTCTGTCCCGCCGTGGCGGTCGGAGTGTTAAAGTGGCGGGCTGTGTTGGCGGTTCCCGCCAGGGTCAGAATTCAATTTTTTTGACCGCCTGCCTGTTGGCGGGTTGGCCGCCGCTTTATCACCGACCGCCAGGGTTGGAATGACCCCCTAAGTATAAAAGTGGGACCCTCAGGCCCACTCTTCAGTTCACTCCTGGACCTGCGGAGGACAATGAGAAAGCCTGCCTTGTACTGCAGAGGGCTGCCCTAATGTTTGAGGCTTGCTTTATACCAGAGCCTTGCCCTGCTCCTCGAAGCCTGCTTTGAACTCTCAGAAGAGGCCGCTTGAATCCTGGAAAACAAGAATCACTCCAAGGACTAGTTGGCTGGCTACAGGACACAAACAGCTCCAACAGCTTGAACCCTGCACCTGGACCCTGCACAAAGTGATTGCTACCAAGCCCACCCAGTCCTTGTCCCTTGGAAGCTGTGTTAAAGATGCCCAAACAGCCCAAAACCAAAACTTGGGGCTTAGAACATTTTCAGCCGAAAGGTGATCTAAGAACCGACAGGAAACTGGGACCTACCTGCTTGCCAGTCTTCCCAAGGTGCATCGCTGGTTGACCTGACTTTGAGGTAGCTCCTGCTATTTTCTTCTCCACAGCAGCAAATCCTGTTCAGCTGCTCTTCATAGAAGGGGTATTGGGCCTTGTCAGCTATAGCTTACGGCTTCATCCCACTGGATGAAAAGAAGTGACACAGTCTGAATGTAAAATTCTTCACCACGACTTCATCCAGTCGCTCCCCAACAATGAAATCTCCTTCTCCTCAGACACTGATGGCCACATTCTCCGCTAAATTCAACTTTCTCAGACATTTTGCTTTCAAAAAATTCTTCCACGTCACAAGGTAGGCCGAGACTGGACCCAATCCACCTCGTGTAGCCAAACCTCGCCAAACCATTGCAGTTGGACAAAGCTTCCCACTTTACACCTGTCTCGTGTGACTAGATGCCTGCGGTTGGCACTTAGAGCCAGATGTAGCAAGCAGTTTTGCCTATTCTGTGTCTATGAGAAAATGTGTTCGTACATATGGCCCTTAATCTTTTAGGTGCTATTTTTCAATGACATTTTTAAAAATGTGACATTTCAGCCGGTGGGCCATGCTACAGACACCGAGGTCACCAGTGATACGGAGGGCGAGGGGAGCTCCACAACGGGGACCCGTGGTGACACCAGCGACACTGACACGTCCTCGGAAGGGAGCTCCCTAGCGGTGGCGGCAACATCCGTGCCCCCCGCCTCAACAGGTACAGCCACCACCCAGCGCACCAGCTCCGCCCTCCCAGCAGCCCCTCAGCCTTCGCTCCGTGCCCGCTCGCCCAAGAAGGCGGGCATCTCCTTCGCCCCAGGCACCTCAGGCCCTGCCCCAGTTACCCCTGCTGCCCTCAGTGAGGAGGTCATTGACCTCCTACAGACCATCATTGTTGGGCAGTCTACCCTTTTGAATGCCATCCAGGGGGTAGAGAGGGAGGTGCATCGGAGCAATGCATACCTGGAGGGCATTCATTCGGGTCAGGCTGCCCATCAACGATCGTTCAATGCTCTGGCCTCAGCACTGACGGCAGCCATTGTCCCTGTTTCCAGCCTCCCTCTTCTAACTGTCTCCACCGTCTCCCAGTCTCCTGTTCCTCAGCCTATCCCATCCACACCATCAGACCAGCCTGCACACACCTCAACACCCAAGGGCAGCTCATCCAGACATAAGCACCACAGATCCCACAAGCATTCACCCAAGCAACATCCAGATGCAGCCATGGCAACAGTCACTACCACCTCTGTGTCCCCCTCCTCCTCGTCTCCCTCCTCCCTCCCTGTGACGTCTCCACTCACACCTGCATGCACACCACCATCAGCCAGTACTTCCATCACCACCACACCCTTCAGTACAGTCCGCACACGTGCAGTCACCACCCCCACTGCCATTTACACGTCCCCTGTGTCCTCTCCCACTGTGTCTGTCACCCCCTCTTCCAAAACACACAAACGCAGGCAGCCACCCACACAACAGCCAACCACCACACGACAGCCTACGTCACAAGCACCTGCACCCATAGACAGCACACCTGACTCTCCTACAACCACATCCTCTCCCTCCACTCCCATACCCACTGCACCTACCCTTCCCATTGCTCCTAAAAAACTTTTCCTCTCCAAACTTGACCTCTTTGCACCACCTGACCCACCCCCTCCATCTGGTAAGAGTCCGAAGAGCACCTCAGCCACCACCAGCCCTGCATCAAGTCCGACCATTGTGCACGGGTTTTGGAGTCCACCCTTTCCCTGCACAGATACATCGGCCAGCAGCAAGGGGACAGCCAGCCCCCCGCGGAAAGAGAACCCGTAAAACCAAGGCCCGCCGTGAGAAGGCTGACACAGCTGCCCCCAAGGAGCAAAGTCGTGGCCCGTCACCTGCCACAACATCAAGGGCAGGCAAGGGCCAGAGAGCCTCATTGAAGGAGGGCAAGGGCAGCAGGGCGGAGAAGTCAGCCAGCAGGGGCGCGGACCAGGAGGGCCCCACAAGCCCCATCCCGGGTGTGACGGAGGACACCCACGGGCCCAGGACTCCGTCACAGGAGGGTCCAGCAACTGCACGGTCGGAGGGCGACTAAGCAGGGAGTCCTGGCCAGGTCTGGCTCCCTTGATAGACAAGAAAGGCACCACTGAATAGGGCCCCGCCGTGAAGACAGGCACCGCTGAACAGGGCCCTGCCGTGAAGACAGGCACCGCTGAAGAGGGCCCCGCCGTGAAGACAGGCACCGCTGAACAGGGCCCCGCCGAGAAGAAAGGCACCGCTGAACAGGGCCCCGCCTTGAAGACAGGCACCGCTGAACAGGGCCCCGCCGTGAAGAAAGGCACCGCTGAACAGGGCCCCGCCGTGAAGACAGGCACCGCTGAACAGGGCCCCGCCGTGAAGACAGGCACCGCTGAACAGGGCCCCGCCGTGAAGACAGGCACCGCTAAACAGGGCCCGCGTGAAGACAGGCATCGCTGAACAGGGCCCCGCCGAGAAGAAAGGCACCGCTGAACAGGGCCCCGCCGTGAAGACAGGCACCGCTGAACAGGGCCCCGCCGTGAAGACAGGCACCGCTGAACAGGGCCCCGCCGTGAAGAAAGGCACCGCTGAACAGGGCCCCGCCGTCTCAAGCACCGCTCCGCTGGGCCCCGCCGTCTCAAGCACCGCTCCGCTGGGCCCTTCCTGTCAAGCACCGCTCTGCTGGGCCCTTCCTGTCAAGCCACGCTCCGCTGGACCCTTCCTGTCAAGCACCGCTCCGCTGGGCCCCGCCGTCTCAAGCACCGCTCCGCTGGGCCCTTCCTGTCAAGCACCGCTCCGCTGGGCCCTTCCTGTCAAGCACCGCTCCGCTGGGCCCCGCCGTCTCAAGCACCGCTCCGCTGGGCCCCGCCGTCTCAAGCACCGCTCCGCTGGGCCCTTCCTGTCAAGCAACGCTCCGCTGGGCCCTTCCTGTCAAGCACCGCTCCGCTGGGCCCTTCCTGTCAAGCACCGCTCCGCTGGGCCCTTCCTGTCAAGCACCGCTCCGCTGGGCCCCGCCGTCTCAAGCACCGCTCCGCTGGGCCCTTCCTGTCAAGCACCGCTCCGCTGGGCCCTTCCTGTCAAGCACCGCTCCGCTGGGCCCCGCCGTCTCAAGCACCGCTCCGCTGGGCCCCGCCGTCTCAAGCACTGCTCCGCTGGGCCCTTCCTGTCAAGCACCGCTCCGCTGGGCCCTTCCTGTCAAGCACCGCTCCGCTGGGCCCCGCCGTATCAAGCACCGCTCCGCTGGGCCCCGCCGTCTCAAGCACCGCTCCGCTGGGCCCTTCCTGTCAAGCACCGCTCCGCTGGGCCCTTCCTGTCAAGCACCGCTCTGCTGGGCCCTTCCTGTCAAGCACCGCTCCGCTGGGCCCCGCCGTCTCAAGCACCGCTCCGCTGGGCCCCGCCGTCTCAAGCACCGCTCCGCTGGGCCCTTCCTGTCAAGCACCGCTCCGTTGGGCCCTTCCTGTCAAGCACCGCTCCGCTGGGCCCTTCCTGTCAAGCACCGCTCCGCTGGGCCCCGCCGTCTCAAGCACCGCTCCGCTGGGCCCTTCCTGTCAAGCACCGCTCTGCTGGGCCCTTCCTGTCAAGCACCGCTCCGCTGGGCCCTTCCTGTCAAGCACTGCTACGTTGGCCCCGCCGTCTCAAGCACCGCTCCGCTGGGCCCTTCCTGTCAAGCTCCGCTGGCCCATTGACAGTGCCGGTTCTGTGTCGAGCTAGTGTTCACGCTGCACTCTGGGCACCCTGCCTCCTCCATGACCAGTGGAGTCTGTAATCCACCTGATGGACTGTGGCTTTGCACTCCCCAGGATGGCACAGTGGGCATGGTGGCCCCTTCGTGGTTCTGGCGTCGTGGACTCCTGTGGCTGAGGTGCCCCCCCTTCCCTTCCCCCTGAGGTGCCTGTAGTTTTGTCATCTGATGCCCCAGCAGTGTTCTCTCCAACGGACTCAGGTCTCCTGTGTGGGCTTTGCCCATGTGTTTGGTAGACATTGGCCCAGGGACTGTGGATATTTGACACACTGAGCAGGACTTATTGACTATGTACATAGCTTTCGCACTGTTCATGATTTTTGCTTTGATATTTCATAACGATAATTTTCCATGACTTCAATGAACCTAATTTATACATAAATTTAAATTAACATTTTATTATGTCTTTGCATTTTTCAGGGGGGTTTGGGAGGTGTCACTCAGTTGTTGCTCTGCATTGGTATGTTGATAGTTGGGGGGGGGGCGTATGTGTGTGCCCTAACCTTTCGTCCTCCCCCCTCCCCTGTGTCGTAGGTGCAGTACTCACCGTTGTCTTCTGCGACGGAGTTCGTACTCGTGGTAGATGAGCAGGTAGACAAGAGCTGGAAGGATGTTTAATTCGGGTTCCATGCTGTCCTCCGTCCTCGTGGAGTGTATAGAGGTGAGTGTTTTCCCGTTCGTAGTCTGTTTCCGCCGTGTTTTTATCAGCGGGGCTTCCGCCCCGGAAAAGGTGGCGGATTGGTGAGTTGTGATACTGTGGGCGGTACATTGTCTGCCGCCTGCCTGTTGGCGGTGACCGCCGTGCTGTTTGTCTGTCCCGCCGTGGCGGTCGGAGTGTTAAAGTGGCGGGCTGTGTTGGCGGTTCCCGCCAGGGTCAGAATTCCATTTTTTTGACCGCCTGCCTGTTGGCGGGTTGGCCGCCGCTTTATCACCGACCGCCAGGGTTGGAATGACCCCCTAAGTATAAAAGTGGGACCCTCAGGCCCACTCTTCAGTTCATTCCTGGACCTGCGGAGGACAATGAGAAAGCCTGCCTTGTACTGCAGAGGGCTGTCCTAATGTTTGAGGCTTGCTTTATACCAGAGCCTTGCCCTGCTCCTCGAAGCCTGCTTTGAACTCTCAGAAGAGGCCGCTTGAATCCTGGAAAACAAGAATCACTCCAAGGACTAGTTGGCTGGCTACAGGACACAAACAGCTCCAACAGCTTGAACCCTGCACCTGGACCCTGCACAAAGTGATTGCTACCAAGCCCACCCAGTCCTTGTCCCTTGGAAGCTGTGCTAAAGATGCCCAAACAGCCCAAAACCAAAACTTGGGGCTTAGAACATTTTCAGCCGAAAGGTGATCTAAGAACCGACAGGAAACTGGGACCTACCTGCTTGCCAGTCTTCCCAAGGTGCATCGCTGGTTGACCTGACTTTGAGGTAGCTCCTGCTATGTTCTTCTCCACAGCAGCAAATCCTGTTCAGCTGCTCTTCATAGAAGGGGTATTGGGCCTTGTCAGCTATAGCTTACGGCTTCATCCCACTGGATGAAAAGAAGTGACACAGTCTGAATGTAAAATTCTTCACCACGACTTCATCCAGTCGCTCCCCAACAATGAAATCTCCTTCTCCTCAGACACTGATGGCCACATTCTCCGCTAAATTCAACTTTCTCAGACATTTTGCTTTCAAAAAATTCTTCCACGTCACAAGGTAGGCCGAGACTGGACCCAATCCACCTCGTGTAGCCAAACCTCGCCAAACCATTGCAGTTGGACAAAGCTTTCCACTTTACACCTGTCTCGTGTGACTAGATGCCTGCGGTTGGCACTTAGGGCCAGATGTAGCAAGCAGTTTTGCCTATTCTGTGTCTATGAGAAAATGTGTTCGTACATATGGCCCTTAATCTTTTTGGTGCTATTTTTCAATGACATTTTAAAAAATGTGACACTTCAGTTTTACTGATGGGATTTTTGTTGCTTTGGTGTTAAATAATTTATTAACTGTTACGCTATTTTTCTAAATTGGTGTGGTGTGGCGTTTTTCATGTGTTGTGTTTTCACTTTATTCCGGTTAGTGTGCTGCATAAACTCTTAACACAGTGCCTGCAAGTTAAGCCTGACCGCTTTTATTCCAAGCTACCAGAGAGTTAAGCACTGGCCAATTTTGTGACTTCTGTGGTTCATCCTGACAAGGATTGTGGTTGTTGCATGAGAAAGGTTAACATCCCCCTCAACCAAAAATCTAATTATTAAGACTGCCCAACTCTCCCTTCAACTGCACTGTCAAACCAGACCTAAAAAGGCCACTGATGTATGATGGTAGGTGATCAAGAAGCATAACATACACTACCCATGGAGAACAAACATGTATCAATCACTTTGCACTGGTACAATATTTTTTTATAAGGATTTGTGAATATAAGCAGAAACAGACCGAAAGCAAGTAAAAGTCCTGGTAAAATTTTAGCACTCTGGAAAAGTTAAAAGTTGAAAGAGACAGCAAGAGAAGCAGACGGTAATGTAGAGATTCAGAAAAGATGTGACTCAAAGCCTGAAAGAGACAGAGTCAATCTGACACACACAATTAGGGCAATTATCAGGTACTGACAGACATGACAAAACTGAGAGAGAGACTTGGGCATAAAGACTGAAAAGCCCAGACTCAGTCTTCCTCAAGGAGTAGCTCATTAGCCACTGGTAGCTCTCCAGCCACTTGTAAGTAACTCTTCTTTGTACAACCCAGCCTAGTAAATTAGAAAGCTTTGCATGGTTAAATGTATACATTTAATACCAAAATTGAAAAGCTTATATTTCACAAGTTCATAGGCTGATGTTTGGAGTAAAATGGTTGAATACCCACTATGTAGCTGTGTTTGAGTGATAAATCATAGAGCACTGGGGAGACTTATTATCAATATTATTACCTGTTGCACTGCAGCTATAGCTGCTATGTATTGATTACGTAGCAGCATTCCACATTGCCAAATTCCTTTTTTACGTTACTGCTGCCAGCTTTGCCTGATGCACTGAGGTGATCACTGCTGGTAATATTGTATATGGTGGCCACTGATGTAATCTTGTCTGACATCGCACTTTTACAAAACTGTTTTTGATGATTGGGCTAGGATATAAATTGCCAATATTGGATTTGGAGTGTACAGCGGTTCAGAAATGCACTGCCAGGAAATACAGTCATTTTATATGATGCACACTTAATTTACATCCAGGTTATGCACACATATTACAGGCAAGTGTAACAGTACGAGGGCAGATGAGTTCGTGAAGATGCAGGTTAAATATTAGTACAATGAAGAGTGAAGACACTCACCTTGAAGGAGTTCACAAGGGCGGAAGACATGAGGTATTATTGTGCTCTTTTCCACTGCCTGGCAGAATGCAGCCCTCGAGATTTTATTAAAGCTTTTGCATGCGAGTTATGAATACAAGCGAAAGACCTCACCTAAGGCACAATTAATATTATTACTATGTCTTCCGTGTCACACAGGGCCGGACTGGGAACCCAAAGCAGCCCTGGCAATTTCGTCAGACCAGCCCCGGGCGGGGGGGGGGGGGGGGGGGGGGGGAGGGGAGTGTTGGGGGAGAGGGCAGTATTGGGAAGGGGAGTACGAAGCACTGCTGCTTTTGTTCTTTTGTTACTGAGGCCCGATATTGCAGCACTGATGCAAAACCGGTCCCCAGTAACAAAACCGGCCCCAACGGCTGAAAAAACGCCCCACCCCTTCTAGCCCACCTGGAACATGCCCGATGCCAGCTGCGGCCAGTACGGCCTGACGTCACATAGCTAATGTGAGTGATTGTAACTAGCAATATAGTATGTACTAGCAGCAGGCGGCAACACCAGGACAGGTGACATTCATATAAGTCGATCAGGACGTAGATGACATATACTTCTTAATAATAACTCTTTTCTCCTTTGCTACATCTAACAGTTTTGGCCAAATCCTATGAAAGGGAACCTAGGGTATGTAAGTTTACCAGCTGCTCACCCATACTCCCCAATGAATGTAGCTGAGATTATTCCATAACACGATGACACTTTCCTCGGCAGAGAACATCACTTATTGCACTCTGATGTCTAGGCTTAGATCTATCCTAGAATTCGAAGGATCAGTGGCTCATTTTTTGTGACAGTGTATCCATTTGGAAGGATAGGCGCTGGCCTAATAATGCTTTCAGATGCCTCCTTCTGTTCTTGAAGAAGGTAACTGCTTTAACATCTTAGGTAGATGCTTAGGTATCTCAGGGTGATGCCAATGAAATCAGACAGCTCAGTATGACAGTGAGGGATCAGTAACATCAGTGTGGCTCTTGCTGGAACAGCTCTAGACCAGCATGCCAAATGAAATGCTTCAGAGTGATGTTCAACATGACACAATGTTGCCAGTGACATTACAATAATGCACCTTGCGGAAAGGTGTTAAAGCTAACAGTATGGAGATGCCAGTACCCAAGGTTGTGAGGGTAAGGCTAAATGAGTTGGGTGGTCCGAACCCTAACAGAGTGGTGCTAAATATTTTGGATTGGCTGCTTTATTCACTGAAGTGAATAAGGTTGGAGACAGCGTTTTAGCGAGACACCTTCAGAGTAATGTCTCTCATTGGTGCAGAACAAAGCTAGAGATAGGGCTGAGAGCAGATAGACTTACAGCTATGTGTAGTGTCTGCTGGAGATCTCCGGACCCTCTTTTTCCCATAGATTCCAAAGCGAACCTAGCACTCAGGAGTCCTGAGACTTGCTGTCAGGTCCTCAACGTGCTAATCCTATACTTCCCCCCTTACTTTATAATGAGAAAAGCACGTCCTATCAGATTTGATTGTAGACAGGCTAAATCACCCCCTCTAATTCCCCTCTTACGCAACATAAAAGTGATCTTTGTTTCTTAGCAACATTTTCTATTCCTTTGACCACCTCACTTTAAATTGAAAATTAATGACTGACGCCTAGTAGGTTAGATGGCACTGCACCTGCTGACCCTGAATCCATTAAGGTACTTTGTGCAGTTTCCTCCCGAGCTAATTAGAACGTTCAAAGGTAGGATAACCTAGGCAGAGCGTTCCGAAAAAGACTCATTACTGACCTATCTAATCCAAGACAAGGGTAAGGGCTCCCTGAGTTCAAGTATATTTTTAGCGATTTGTAAAATATGATTTAGAAGCAATATTTCACCAAACTAATATCAGATGTATACATTTCCAATAAAACTACACACGTTAGTGAATGCTGGTGCTACCACTTGGGAAATGTTTTAAAAACATTTATATTTTATCCTACTGGTTTATCAGACATATAGGGCCTCATTACGAGGCTGGCGGTCTTGAGACCACCAGTCTTGCGTTAGCGATAAGGATTGCAACTGCTCTGGTGGCCCAACGGCTAGGGTACTGCCATCACCACAGTGATCCATAATGCCGACGGTCTGGCGGTTGTGGAGGTCAGAATCAGCAAGGCATGCAGCACCGCTCTGGTGATTACAACCTTGTTCTTCATCAGCCTTTTATGGTGGCTTTACTGCCATGAAAAGGCTGGTGGAGAACAGGTGCAGGGCCCACAGCGGGACATATGTCCTGCCCATGCACTTGGCATGGGCAGTGCAGTGGTCCCCCTGCCCAGCAACCTTGCAATGTTCACTGTCTGCTAAGCAGACAGTGAACATTGCGAGGATACTGGTGCACCCCGCGGCGGCAGCACCGGGGTCCCTCAAGTTGTTCTACCCATCGGTGGGCAGATGGGGCAATTACTCCCGATGCACTCCCCTCGGGGGCAGAAAGCCTACTAGATGCCAGGGAATTAAAAAAACAAAAAAATAGTAGGGTGGTGGGTACTAACCAGTATGGGTATTGTTATGTCCCACCCCAACTGAAGGGGGTAACAGTCTTTCATCTCTCCCTCCCCGCACACTAAAAGATCTTATCCCAAATGCAAGCAGAAAAGCAATAGGAAATTTGATTATTTTGGGTTTTGATTTTACATTTGGGCCATGAGAGCTTGGCTAACTCTCAAAATCGTCCCACTTCGAATGGTGAGGGCTGCACTTTTCAGACTTTGGGACGCTGCCAACCAGTATGTGTTGGGGTAAGTAAGACTTACCCCAACTGCAGGGGGTAAGTCTTTCAGCTCTCCCTCCCCGCACACTAAAAGATCTTAGCCCAAATGCAAGCAGAAAAGCAAGAGGAAATTTGATTATTTTGGGTTTTGATTTTACATTTGGACATGAGAGCTTGACTAACTCTCAAAATTGTCCCACTTCGAATGGTGAGGGCTGCACTTTTCGGACTTTGGCACGCTGCCAGCTAGAAAAATCTACAAGACCTAGACAGATCTGAAAATAAAACATCTGGATGAGTCCACCATGGTGTGCTTCAAGTGCACCCCGTACCATTTTCTTAACCACAATGCCCTGCAAACCTCCAACTTTGCTTGAAATCACACATTTTCCCCACATTTTTGTGATGGGACCTTCTGGAATCTGCAAGAATCCACAAAATTCCTACCACCCAGCACTGTCGCATCTATACTCATAAACATTCTGCCCCACTTGTCAGCCTAAAAACGTTTTTTTCAAACTGTCCTTTTGACCTCTTTAGTTCCCCCTCAATTCCGACATGTTTTTGGCTCTTCCCTGTCACAGGCACATGGCCTCTACCCAAGTGAGGTATGAGTTTTATTGGGAGCCTGAGGGGAACATTAGATGGTAGTAAATGTGTGTTGGTGCAATGATCCCACACAGAAATGTGGTGAAAATGTGATTTTTTTTAGCTAAATTTGAGGTTTGCTGAGGATTCTGGGTAAGAAAACACTGGGGGATCTATTACACTCACACCTCCCTGGACTCCCTCGGGTGTTTTAGTTTTCAGAAATGTCTGGGTTTGGTAGGTTTCCCTAGATGGCTGCTGAGCCCAGGGCCAAAAATGCAGGTGCCCTCCCTGCAAAAACTGGTAGTTTCGTAATTGATAATTTTGATGTGTCCATGTAGTGTTCTGGGGCATTTCCTGTTGTGGGCACTAGGCCTACTCACACAAGTGAGGTACCATTTTTATCGGAAGTTATGGGTAAATGCTGGGTAGAAGGAAGTTTGTGGCTCCCTTCAGATTCCAGAACTTTGCAGCACCGAAATGTGAGGAAAAAGTGGTTTTTTTGCCAAATTTTGAGGTTTGCAAAGGATTGTGGGTAATAGAACCCAGTGAGAGCGCCACATGTTACCCCATCCTGGGTTTCTCTAGTGTCTAGTTTTTAGAAATGCCCAGGTTTGCTAGGTTTTCCTTGGTGCCGGATGAGTTGGAGGTCAAAATCCACAGCTAGGCACTTTCCAAAAAACACATCAGTTTTCAATGTAAACATTCTATGTGTCCATATTGCGTTTTGGGGCGTTTCCTGTTGCGGGCACCAGACCTACCAACACAAGTGAGGTACCATTTTTATCGAGAGACTTGGGGAAATGCTGGGTAGAAGGAAATTTGTGGGTCCTCTCAGATTCCAGAACTTTCCAGGACCAAAATGTGTGAAAAAAGGAATTTGTTTTGCTACATTTTGAGGTTTGCAGAGGATTCTGGGTAACAGAGGATTCTGGGTACCAGAACCTGGTGAGAGCACCAGAAGTTACCATTCTGGGCTCCCCTAGGTGTCTAGTTTAAAAAAAAATGCACAGTTCTGGTAGGTTTTCCTAGATGCCAGTTGGGCTAGAGGCCATAATCCATAGCTAGGCACTTTCCAAAAAACACATATTTCAGTGTAAATATTTGATGTGTCCATGTTGCGTTTTGAGGCATTTCCTGTTGCGGGCACCAGGCCTACCAACACAACTGAGGTACCATTCTTAGCTGGAGACTTGGGGGAATGCTGAGTGGAAGAAAGTTTGTGGCTCCTTTCAGATTCCAGAACTTTGCAGCACCGAAATGTGAGGGAAAAGTGTTTTTTTAGACAAATTTGGTGAGAGCCCCACAAGTCACACCTCTCTGAGTAACCCAAGGTGTCGAGTGTAAAAAATTTTATAGGTTTGCTAGGTTTCCCTAGGTGCTGGCTGAGGTAGAAGGTAAAATCCACAGCTAGGCATTTTGCAAAAAAACATGTGATGTGTCCACATTGTGTTTTGGGGCATTTCTTGTCGCGGGCACTAGGCCTACCCACACAAGTGAGGTACCATTTTTATTGGGAGACTTTGGGAAATGCCGGGTGGGAGGAAGTTTGTGGTTCCTCTCAGATTCCAGAAATAGCCATCACCGAAATATGTGGAAAAAGTGTTTTTTCTTACCAAATTGTGAGGTTTAAAAAGGATTCTGAGTGACATAACCTGGTGAGAGCCCCACAAGTCACCCTATCCTGGATTCCCCTAGTTTTCAAAAATACATGTTTATTAGGTTTCCCTATGTGTCAGCTGAGCTAGAGGCCAAAATCCACAGCTAGGCACTTTCCAAAAAACACGTCAGATAGCAATGTAAAAATGTGGTGTGACCATGTTGCGTTTCCTGTTGCGGGCACTAGGCCTACCCACCCAAGTGAGGTACCATTTTTATTGAGAGACTTGGGGGAACACAGAACAGAAAAACAAGTGTTATTGCCTCTTGTCTATCATTGGTATTATACCTGTAAATACATAATTATATAGGTATGATTTGGATGTCTCACTAACCTACTTAAAGCTAACTTTCACTCCTAAAAACATCATATAGTTAACTGGCTTCCAATTATTCCTCCCAAAATGATTATTTATCCCATAAAAGATATGGGATATATGAAAATGTATTATGTTTTTGCTTTTCTAAAATGGCGCCCACAGAACAATGTCAATTCTTTGTTCCTTTACAGACACCGGATCCACCATGCTTTTTTCAAAATGGCGCCCACTAATTTCGCTAATTCCCAACTTTCAGACTTCTTCAGTTAAGAAGTACAAAGGATATCTGACATTTGTTATTCTTATCAACATTCTCTACTCAACAATTCGCTGTATTTTTCAAATTTTCCAGTCTTTTCTTAATTGTTGGAGCATACTAACTTAATTGCTTCATTTGGTTTTATCATCGTCCCTTCTAAGATGGCGCCACGTTATTAGCCGGCCCCCTCTTCAAATGGCCACCATAAGTAAAGAAGGACAACTAACGTTAAATAATACTTGTATCAGTTTGAAACAAATTCAAACATGGCGCGAAACTAGGACGCATATATGGCCAACGAGCACCGTTTCTTCACTAGAATCGACCATTGGTATTCGGGTGAGACTCTAACCCTCTTCTTTTCTACCAGGATATCTGCATATTTATTTCACTCTTTTACTCTTACTCTAGCGGGATTATTTACACAACCAGAGTGTATTGGGGCAAAGCAGAACTTTTACTGAGCTCATCTATTTATTACAAGATTTACGTTTAGCCGTATTATCATGTAATTTGAATAAAACTCTTACCTTTTCTTCTACATTTATAAATCTTTATCCTTTCTTTTACTAGTATCATTTCCTTTTATTTTACATTTTTCTATGTTTTCAACATTTGATTGGTGAAATATGTCTCACTTTTGTTATTATAATTTAGATCATAAACGATGTGATGTGCTGCTATATTTGACAAATTTACGACACGATGTGCTGCGTTATATTATAATGGTATGAATTTCTTTAATCTGGGTGATATTATGGCTCTGTATGGATTAGAGAGCAGGACAACAAAATCCTGTGGTCTCGTTTGACACACTGTGATTATTAAATTTCACTCTAATCTTCAACTAGGCGTGCCAGCACCTCTACTAACTTACCCCCCTTATGACTTCACTACTCTAATGCGCACTTTTTAGGGCATTTTTTTCAATTTACTAAACTTGGTGCCTCATTATATACGTGGATTCACTTCAATTGCTTCTTGGGGTTTCACAGTCTGTTTCTTTCCCCCTCAAGGAATTTTCATTACCATCTATTTACACAATATATTCTCACTTTTTAACACGGATTTAGTCAGAATGTTCTAAGGACTTGGTTTACCTCTGATTATTTACAGCCTTGAGAAAGCCCTAGGTGGACTGACCATAGAGGGTGAAACACGTGTCGACTGTTTCTTCGATTCACAATTTTCAACTTAATTTTCCTGACAACCTTGGAATTAATTAATAAAGACTGTTCTTTTGACTACTGAAGACTGCATTGAGACTGTTTTCTCTCCAACATATATAATTCTTGTGGGTTCTCATTCTCAACTAGTTCAGGATTTCTGCTCTCTAAAAAAGGGGGAAACTGGTCCAGACCTCTTGTTTGAGTACCCACCATCTAATTTTCCATCAGCGTATAGGGCATTTACCCAGAAAGGAAATTTGGACCTTCGTTTTTTCAGGATTAAATACTAGTTTTAATTACTAGCCATTATTCCAACCCCCGCCGCTCATGGTCTTCGGCGACGGTCGCAAGTCAAGCTCTCATAGCCACCTAACCCTGTGCCACACATGGCCTTTGGCCGTGCGCAGCGCAGTTTGGCCACAGGGCCTGTCTCTGTCCGTGGATGTGTGAGTGGGTGCGTAAGCTTCTGAGTGGGTCTGAAAGTGGGTGCGTGAGTCTATGAGTGGGTCTAAGTGTGTGCATGAGTGTCGGAGTAGGTGTGTGAGTGGGTGCCTGAGCCTCTGAGTGCATGTATGAGTGAATGAATTAGTGAATAATTCTCAAAAATTAGTGAAAATTCATGAATTTTCATGAATATAGTGCACTGTGACGCAAAATTATATTAAACCTATAATTTGCCCCTAAAACACATATTTATCACACCCCTGGGGTCAGGGTACCTTCACACTGACCCCTTATGCCACTTTCATTTGAATTTTCACCCCTGGGGACTGTGACCTGTGAAATAAAATGGCGGTTGCAACTTTCTAGTCAGATTGTGGTCAACCAATTGCAACCCTTCTTTTCGCACTCGTATTCTTGTAAATTTGTGAATTTCGTGAAATATTTGCAGCCAGAGATATACACATTTATCTGCCCTTAAATATCTCCTAAACTACTGGATGGATTTACATCGAATAACAAAAAGCTCAATCTGCATACCAGCTTTCTTTCAAATTTAGTGTAATTCCATCCAATGGTTCGGGTTGTAGAAGTGTTGACAGGTCCTATGGGAATTAACATTGGAAGCGCAACGTTTTTTTAGCTCCCTTTTTCTCTGTCCCTGCTTGACGGATCACCCTGAAACTTCCAGTGCGCAAAAAGAATTACCGGGCCACTTTTCTTTTGAAAATTTCATGAAGATTCATCAAACGGTCAAAAAATGCTTTTTCTATGGTCCTAATTATAGCTACCTACTTGGACTCCAAGTAGGTAATGTGTGTGTGTGTATAAAACTATAACTTGTGGCCTAAAGTTACTTAAAGCCACAAGCTATACAGTAGTTTCTGCAGATAAGTATACCTATAAGTATGTTAAGTCTTTAGTAGTTCCTTAAAAAATGTGCAATAATGTTAAGGCTCTAGTAGTCCCTTAAAGAATATATATATATATATATATATATATATATATATATATATATATATATATTTTGACATAACCTGTTCCATGCTGAGGATGAAACAATTCCGTCCCCAGCCGCGGTGCTTGTGTGCTGAGGACGGGAGTGTTTCATCCTCATCACATGACCATATTTCCATTTTTACTTCTGAGCCTCAGGAGTAGGGGAGGAGCTTCCCCTGCTGCCCTAGGCATTTTTTTGCCCCTGGTATGACTACTGGTGTGAACAGTGTGCTGACGTCATTACAGTGAAACTGAAAGTGAATTGAGCTGATCGGCTAATTTTATTTTCAGTGCTTTGGTGATTGTGGGGCTACCTCAGGTAAAGGAGGGTGATCGACCACACTAGACACCAGGGATTAATTTTACTGAAAGGGGGCAGCCCCTGAAGCAAGGGCTGTTCTCCATAATAGGGACATTATTTTTGCTGTATTCTGTCCCCCCTGGGCAACTTTCAAGCTACAACATAATGGGCCTCATTACAACCCTGGCGGCCGGCGGTAAGCTGGCGGTAACACCACCAACAGGCTTGCAGTGTTCCGCCAGCTATTATGACCGTGGCGCAATAGCCACGACCATACCGCCAGCCCCTCCAAAATACCGCCAGGCTTCTGCTGCCTTGAGGATTATGAGTCCCCGACCACCAGCCTGGCCACGGCGGTAAACACCGCAGTGGAAAAGCTGGCGGTAAGGGGGACGTAGGGTGACCCTGGGGGCCCCTGCACTGCCCATGCACTTGGCAAGCCCATGCACTTGGCACTTGGCATGGGCAGTGCAGGTGCCCCCAGGCATAGCCCCGTCACGCATTTGAAATGTGTGACGGGTGCTACTGCACCCGCTGAACATCAGCATTGCCACCGGCTCTATTACGAGTCGGCAGCAATGTTGATGTGACTTTTCTGCTGGGCCAGCGGACGGTAACACTGACGGAAAAGTCATAATAGGGAGCCACAAGCACTGGCGGTATTCTGGTTCCCACAGCCTCAGCGGTCTTTTTAAAAGACCGCCGAGGTTGTAATGAGGGCCAATATCTTTAGCCATTCCAGGACAACTATATAGATCACATACCCACATTTAGTGTAGGTGATGCCCAAGTCACGTAAGGGGGCAATGTTTATTACTTTGTCCATGATAGGAAGTGATAACACATGTCATATCAAAGTACCAGTCTCCAGTCATACTCCCTGAGAAAAGGTCCAGAAAACGTTTTAGTAAGATTATAAAGCTTTCAGGTCTACTTTTTCCACAGGCCCAATCACAATATATCGATTTGAGAATATCTATCATAGTAGAATTGCTTTCATTGGCACACACCATTTCACAATCCAAAAGGCAATTTTTTCAATCCAGGCTAAATTTAGAAACACAAATTCAAGCTACTTGGGCAATTCTCATCTTCTTCCACCATGTTGTGTCAACACCCACACTCCATAAGTGAACTGAAAGAAAAAGTGGTCTTGCATTTTTATTTTCTGGAATGTATTCTCCTTTGAAGCAGTAATCTAATAGTTTTTGCAAATCCTTCTCATTCTCGCAATAAGTGATTTTTTCAAAGTGTCTGTTTCTAACCCACCAAACACATATAAGTAACTCATTATTACAGAACTGCCCTTTATCTTACTTAACTTAGCATTGTGCAAAGCTTTTTTCCATGGTTTCATCATGTCCCTTGATCAAGGAAAACACACGCTACATAAAAGGTTGACATAACCAAATCTGCAGTACTCGCTTCATTGTGCCAACTTCAAAACAAGGATACCTTTACTTTGAAAAAGCTAGGTTAAATGTGCGATATACAATACAGGATAACAAGATGGCAGTAGGTTCATAATGTGTGTAAATGTGCAATGTTAAAGCTCTAGTATTTTGGTAAATGTGCAGTTATGTTAAGGCTTTCGTAGTTCATCAAATTTGCAATAATGTTAAGGCTCTAGTAGTTCCTTAAAGGAATTTTATATAAATAGTAAAAAACAAAGGTTACAGGGGTATAGTTAGGTTGACATTAGTTTCTGCAGATAAGCATACCTATATGTATGTTAAGTATTTAGTAGTTTCTTAAAATGTGCAATAATGTTCAGCCTCTAGTAGTAGGAAAATATATATACATATATATATATTAATTTTTCACATAACCTGTTCCCTGCTGAGGATGGAACCATTCTGTCCTCAGCCGCGTTGCTTGTGTGCTGAGGACGGAACTGTTCCGTCCTCATCACATGACCACCAAATGGATTTCCTTTTTAGGTCAAGCGTAGGCGTATGATCTCTTGTGTACTTTTATGTATACTTCTTCTGTGGGCTTCCAGCTATTTCATTTGTTAGTTTCAGTGTCATTTAAAAATCTTTGCTTCCTAATGGTCAGTCATGCCTCTTTGTCCCTCCTTCTGTGTGGGAGCAGGCACCCACTACTGTATAATCATACTTTGTCCTGTTTATCCGATCTGTAGGGGACTGTTGTTTACTGTCTTTCTTGCTCCTGTCCAGGGAAGGTTCCTTTTTCATTTGCAGAGCATTCTTGCTCTGAGCTTAGCTGTAAACAAGGCTATAATTCAGGCTGCTATCTTGATCACATTTGGTCTTTGTGGCTCTCTGCACCCTGTCTTAGCTGCTTGGCTCCCGCCCTTCCATGGCTTGAATTTTCTTCACCAAGTGTGCCTCCCTGCGGGCTGCTGAGACAATGGTGAAGGACCCCTTGCAACTCCTTATAGCCTAGGCATCCAGCTGTACCAGGGCTCCGCAATCCTTAGAGACAGTGCCCACTTCTGCCCATACTGGGATCCCACTCGCAGTTTCATCAGTGCACCTCGGTTCACACACTTCAGGTCCTCAGCCGTGCCAGTGCAGTGAACCCCACACGCACTGTTTGCCAAAGCACCTCAGTTCTTCCAGTCAGTACACTATGCTGCTCCGGTACTGGGACCTCGGTTGCAGCACCAGCAGTGCACGTCAGTTCACACACTCCAAGTCCTCAGCTGTGCCAGTGCCAGGAACCCCACATTTGCTGTCTGCCAGAGCACCTCAGTTCTTCCAGTCAGTACACTCTGCTGCTCCAGTACTGGGACCTCGGGCGTAGCTCTATTAGTGCACCTCAGTTCACACACTCCAAGCCGTCAGCCATGCCAGTGCCAGGAACCCCACAGGCGCTGTTTGCCAGAGCACCTCAGTTCTTCCAGTCAGAACACTTTGCTGCTCCAGTACTGGGACCTCGGGCACAGCTCCATAGGTGCACATCAGTTCATACACTCCAAGCCCTCAGCCCTGCCAGTACCAGGAACCCCACACATGCTGTCTGCCAGAGCCCCTCAGTTCTTCCAATCAGCACACTCTGCTGCTGGGACGTCGGGCGCATCTGCTTTAGTGCACTTCAGTTCACACACTCAAAGCCGTGCCAGTGCCAGGAACCCCACACGTGCTGTCTTCCAGAGCACCTCAGTTCTTCCAGTCAGTACACTCTGCTGTTCCAGTACTGGGACCTCGGGCGCAGCTCCATCAATGCACCTCAGTTCCACCCCAGCAAGGTCACTTACTTTCCTCTACTGGGACACTTCTCAAATACAATTCCATTACAGCAGCTCAATTCTAATATTAGTCCCACTGCCAAGCCAATACTGGACCCAAAAGAGCAAAATACAGCTGAACCAGTGCACCTCAAGTCTCACATCCAAAGCCACTGTTCATGGGAAACACCACAGCCCCACATTTTTTCTCAGGACTCCTCACTTCATTGCTTCAGAGGCAAAGCCATTCCCATGCTGAGCCCCACTCACAGCTTCACCAGGCCCCGCCAGGCTAACTGTCGGCAACATTGGCACACCAATACTAGGTTCCACACATAGCTCCATTAACATACCTCACTTCTGACCGTTACTATTCCAGTACTGCAGTCCACATACAACTCTATAAGTGCACCTGAACCCTAACTTGCAGCACCCCAATATTAAAATTCCAGGAATTACACTGTGCTCTGTTTCTCATTTCTCACCCGCTGCCTTTCTATTATTCTGTTAGACCTGACAGCCTTAGGGTGGTCACCCCTAACTTTTTGCCTGCCTCCCTCCACTTTTTGGACACCGTTTATGCTGGTTTTAAGACTGCGCACTTTGCCACTGCTAACCAGTGCTAAAGTGCATATGCTCTCTCCCTTTAAACATGGTAACATAGGATCATACCCAATTGGACTATTTAATTAACTTATAAGTTCCCAGTAGAGTGCACTATGTGTGCCCAGGGCATGTAGATTGAATGCTACTAGTGGGCCTGTGTGTGCAGTTTCAAAGCCAATTCGACTTGGCATTTAAAAGTACTTGCCAAGCCTAAAACTCCCCTTTGTCTACATATAAGGTAGACCTAAGGTATGCCCTAGGTAACCCATAGGGCAGGGTGCTGTGTAGGCAAAAGGCAGGACATTTACCTATGTAGTTTACATGTCCTGGTAGTGTAAAACTCCTAAATTAGTTTTTACACTGCTGTGATGAGGACTGCTACCTTCATAGGCTAACATTGGGGCTACCCTCATATATTGTTTGAGTGGTAGCTGCTGATCTGAAAAGAGTAAGAAGGTTATATTTAGTATGGCCAGAATGGTGATACAAAATCCTGCTGACTGGTGAAGTTGATTTTAATATTACTATTTTAGAAATGGCACTTTTAGAAAGTGAGCATGTCTCTGCACTTAAATCTTTCTGTGCCTTACAATTCACCTCTGGCTGGGTTTAGTTGACAGCTTCTTGTGCATTCACTCAGACACACCCCAAATACAGGATGCTCAGCCTCACTTGCATACATCTCCATTTTGAATGGGTCTTCCTGGGGAGGAAGGGTGGAGGGCCTGCTCTCACATAAAGGACTGCCACACCCCCTACTGGGACCCTGGCAGACAGGAATGAACTGAAAGGGGACCTGGTGCACTTCTATGCCACTTTTTGAAGTCTCCCCCACTTCAAAGGCACATTTGGTATATAAACAGGGCCTCTGCCCCTACCAACTGAGACACTTCCTGGAGAAGAAACTTGTAACCATCCTGCTAAGAAGAACTGCCTGGCTGCCCAAAGGACTCACCTGACTGCTTTCGGTGAAGGACTGATGCCTTGCTGTTGCCCTGCTGCCTTGCGGCTCTCTGGCTGAGGTGAAGAAGTGCTCTCCAAGGGCTTGGGTAGAGCTTGTCTCCTGTTCCCTGAAGTCTCAGGACCAAAAAGACTACATCCCTTCAAAAAGGTCTCCTTGTGTGGTGCAATTCGCCACACATCCTGCTAGAAACAAACGCACAGCCTGCACAGCTGTGAAAATTTCACTGCACGCCAAACCGGAACAACGCAGCCCGACTACGTAACGAGAAGATCAACACAGCACCAGCTTAGTGACCAGAAATTCGACGTACGGCCCACTGGATCGACGCATAGCTGAGCCGGAACAATGCAGCCCGACTTGCAGAGAGGAATCGACGCAGCGCCTGCCGTGCAGTAGAAAATTCGATGCAACGCCCATTGGATTGACGCAGCTCCTGTGACTTCGTCCTGCCAGCCCAGGAAATCCACACACTGCCCCCGGGGCATCTGAAAACCCCACAACCCTAAGAGGATCCACAACTGAGCGGCGGAAATCGACGCACAGCCGTACCTGCGTGGAAACTAAATGACGCATTGCCATGTGCGGCCGAGAAATCGAGGCACACCCCTTTGTTTCCACGCTTCTCCTCCTCTGCGGTCCTCTGAGGAGATTTTTCACGCGAACCAGGTACCTTGTGCTTGAAAGAGACTTTGGCCCTCATTACAACCCTGGCGGTAAATTCTGCTTACTGCCGTTCTGAAGGCCGCCAACATAACGTGGCTGCGGCGGAAATCTGCTACAGTTATTACGGCCCACATCTCGTAATCTGCCACAATGCAGACACCCACACAAGTCCGCCACACCAAAAGTAAGTGATGAACTGGTGATACCAAAACCCACACCGTCACGCCAACAAGAATACGCCCACACTATCATGACCAACGAATCAACGTGGTGGTCTTTCAACCGCGTTAAACCATTGGCTGTACATACCACTTCACTCAAAATACACACACACTTACAAAACACAACCACATTGGACAATTTGAAATACACACACCTGATACACATACACACAGCACACTCACACACTCACAACACTATAAAACACACACCCACATTACCCACAACCCCTTACAATGAGATTTTTGTGAAAAAGCAGAGAGAGAATAGCAAACACTACACCAGCATCCACAAGCACACAGCACCATCACTCATACAACATGCACGCACCTCAAACAACACACCCCAACACAACAGATCACACAGCACAACAAACATCACCTCACACATTACCCACACCACATCATGGCACCTCAAAGACACCCCAGGTTTTCTGAGGAGGAGCTCAGGGTCATGGTGGAGGAAATCATCCGGGTAGAGCCATAGCTTTTTGGATCACAGGTGCAGCACACCTCCATTGCTTTCCTAGCTATTGCTGAGAATCATTGACATGGTCAACGCAGTGGGACAGCACCCAAGAACACGGGATGACATCAGGAAGAGGTGGAACGATCTACAGGGGAAGGTGCGTACTGTGGTATCCAGACACCAGGTAGCAGTACAGAGGACTGGCGGTGGACCCCCACCTCCTCCCCCACAACTAACAACATGGGAGGAGCAAGTCTTGGCAATACTGCATCCTGAGGGCCTCGCAGGAGGACTGGACTCTGGTAAGTCATATCTTAACTACCATATCTCCCCACCCCACCTGCATCCCATCACATACCCTCAACATCACGCTCACCCCCATCATTCCAACACCTCACATATGCCCCACTATCACGACCCACCCATCTCAATACCAAGCCTTGCATGCAACACCTCTTCATGGACACCCATTACCAAAGTATGTCCAGGACAGATACCCACACAGACCTCAAAACACTAATCACACATTAGCAAACACAACAATGCAAGCACAGGAGTAGAGAGTAACTCACCCAATGCACAAGATGGCAGACACAGATGCAATAACTATGCATTACACCCCAACAGGACCCATACCCAATGTCACCGGACAGGAGGTGCCAGACATATCCAGTCCCCCCACAGAAGAGGCCCACAGTGACGACAGCAGCTATGCACGTCTGGATCAAGATGACCAGCCCGCCCCATCAGGGACCTCTGGACAGTCGGTTCACCTGCCACTGTTATAAACCACCACAGAGCCTCCCCCTCAGGAAACACCAGCACAGCACCCACCCAGCGGGCCCATCCCTCTGTCCACAGGACACATCAATCAGCAGTGTGTCCACCACTACAGGGACCCCAGGCAAACCCAAGACAATCAGGGACCTGGGGTCAGTGGCACTGGGCATAGGGTTCAGGGGACAGAGGCACAGGATAACAAGGAAACTGGGAGGACTGCTGTGCGACAGGGGGAGGACAGGCCCAGGAAACCAACTCTCCAGGAGGCACTCTCCAACATCATGGGAGCATACCATCATTCCCAGGAGACCATGGGCACGGTACTGGCCAAGTTTCAGGAGACCCACCAGCTGCAGGAGGAACACTACCTGGGGATCAGGGAGGACTTGAAGTCCATCAACACCACCCTGGTCACCATTGCAGGGGTTCTGGCAGACCTGGCCAAAACCATGAGGGACACAGTGGCATGCAAACGGGCCCCTGACACTAGCCTGTACAATGAACAGCCCTCCACCTCTGCCGGCGCTAGTGGACAAGAGGTCCCGCCACAGGAACAACAGGCCACCAGCACCCCACCCCCTGCAGAAGGAGAACCACCCCACAAACGGTCCTTGAGATCCAGGCACAAGACAGAGAACTTTGCCAAGACCCCCGCCAGGAAATAAGACTCTCCTGATTGTCACCCTTTTGTCCCACTTTGTCACCCTGACAACTTTGAACTGCCATTACTCCACTTCCTATGCCCCCTTAGAGAATGCACCCATGAGACCAAGAGATTTAATTCTACCATGGACATTCCTCCACCATCACCCCAGCCCATTGCACACCCGCTCCACTTAGCACAGAAATAAACACTCTCAAATCACAAATCAATCTGGAGTCAGTCTGTACTTTCACTAATGTGTAATTGCAACCTCTCAGAAATATAGCAATGTCTATGTTCATGTTCACATACCAATGTTACACAGTTGTTGGGCAGCAGTAAACATAGCAGAGGGCACAAAGTGGAACCCAGATCTGTGAAATTGAAGGGCAAAGTGACCTGTCAGGGTTCATACACAGAGGTAAAAAGACAGATTTATGTAATTTCCTACAGTAGTATGATATGTGAGCAGCAGTGCCATCCTCTTACCTGTGTCTCACTGGAAGTATTGCATGATGATGTTGTTTTGGTTGTCTCCTTCTTATGCCTCCTCTTCTTCACTGTCCACAGACTCCACAGCTGCCACAAGACCAGCATCAGGCCCATCCTCCTGCAGAAAAGGCACCTGGCGTCTCAAAGCCAGGTTATGCAACATACAGCATGCCACGATTATCTGGCACACCTTCTTGGGTGAGTAGTACAGGGAGCCACCTGTCAGATGGAGGCACCGGAATCTGGCCTCCAGGAGGCCAAAGGTGCGCTCTATTATCCTCCTAGTTCACCCCTGTGCCTCATTGTAGTGTTCCTCTGTCCTTGTCCTGGGATTCCGCACTGGGTCAGTAGCCATAACAGGTTGGGGTGACCTGAGTCACCTGCAAATATCGAGGGACAACTGTTAGACATCCTCCAACCCTTAGGGACTCTCCCATACCCAGACAGCTATGTCAACTGTATTGGGACCTAGGGCTCACCTATTAGCCACACCCGGTGCCTCTGGAGTTGCCCCATCACATGAGGGATGCTGCTATTCCTCAAAATGTAAGCGTCATGCATAGAGCCAGGATACTTGGCATTCACATGGGAGATGTACTGGTCTGACAAACACACCATCATAGAATGGTAGCTTTTGCGGTTTCTGTACACCTGTTCATTCCTGTGGGGGGGACAAATGCCACATGTGTACCATCAAAGGCACCAATGATGTTGGGGATATGTCCCAGGGCATAGAAGTCACCTTTCACTGTGGGCAAATCCTCCACCTGAGGGAACACGATGTAGCTGGGCATGTGTTTCAGCAGGGCATATAACACTCTGGACAACACGTTAGAGAACATTGGCTGTGACATCCCTGATGCCAATGCCACTGTTGTTTGAAAGGAACCACTGGCCAGGAGATAGAGTACTGACAGGACCTGCACTAGAGGGGGGGATTCCTGTGGGATGGCAGATAGCTGACATCAGGTCTGGCTCCAGCTGGGCACACAGTGCCTGGATTGTGGCACGATCAACTCTCTATGTGATAATGATGTGTCTGTCTTCCATTGTCAACAGGTACACCAGGGGTCTGTATACCAGAGGATGCCGCCATCTCATCACCTGCCCCAGCGGACGTGCCCTATAGAGGAGAATGGTGAGCAGAGGGTCATACACCACATAGGTTTCACAAGGCTGTTTAGCACAATCTTGATATAATCGGTGTGTGCCTTTGTCTGTCCGTATTCCTGGCCAAAAGTGCTGTGACGCAGTTAGTTGGCCTGCCATGTGGCCCCCTGAAATGGTGGCTGTCTGACCTGTAAGGAGGGACAAGGGGAAATTAGGTAACTCCACTGGCATTGTGCAGCATTGCAGTAGGCAGTCGAAGACCGCTGCGCAATTCAGCATTGGTTATCAGTGGGCCCTATGGTTTCCAGGAGCCAATGACGATGTACGCTGGTGGTGACGGTACGCACTGCCGCGGACGTGACCACCATTTTCTATCTGTTCACTCACTTGATACCTGACCTTCAACAGGAGAGTACCTACACTGCAAGTGCTGCTGTGACCTGAGTCTGGAAGCGACAATGGCTACAGTGTCTGAGGAAAGGGCCCCTGCCTTCACTGCGGAGGAGCTGGAGAAACTGGTGGATGGAGTCCTCCCCCAGTACATGCTACTCTACGGTACTCCAGACAAACAGGTGAGAAAACTGTGTGCATGGTGGATGGCACATGAATGTATGGAGTGTCATGGATGGAAGAGATTGGAGGGGCACAGGCCACCATGTGAGGACGGTGAGTGTATTTTTTTCTGGGCCAGGGTGGGAGGTTTGTGGGCAATGAGTAAGAAGAACCGGACAGGGGAGTAACATTCATTCTTACTTCACTATTCCTCTAGGTCAGCGCCCACCAGAAGAAGGGTATTTGGTGTGCCATCGCCAAGGAAGTGCGGACCTGGGGGTCTACCATAGACGGAGCACCCACTGCCCCAAAAGATGGGAGGACCTGCACCGCTGGAGCAAGTAGATGGCAGAGGCCCATCTGGGGATGGCCTCCCAACGTGGAAGGGGTGCCCCTCGCACCATGACCTCCCTGATGTACCGGATCCTGGCGGTTGCGTATCCTGAGTTGTATGGGCGCTTGATGGCATCACAGCAGCCACAAGGGGTGAGTACAGTCCCATTCAGCTGACTCTGTGCGCTTTACGAGGTGTCTGGGTGAGGGAAGTGGGCTGTGGGTTCCCCTAGGTCAGGGCAGACGCGCCAAGGTAGATCCATTGTTTTGCAGGCTCAGTGCCACTCCAACCCCAAAGGTGGTAGTGGCCCTCTACACCTAGACAGGCTCCTGTGGGTTCCAGCTTGCATCAAATGGGTCTAGGCAGAGTCCCCCATGGGCATGTGCTTTTCCCCTGCACTGATAGTGCATGGGCTAGTGCATAGGGCTGCTCCCTGTGTATTGTGTCCGCCAACGGTAGTGGTGTTGCAGGCATTGACCATGTGTCTCTTCTGTCTTTCCCCCCCTTTTTGTTTTGTCACCCTGCCCTTGTGCGCATTAGCATCATATGGCGGAGGAGCATTGGCACCGGAGCTGGATGGAGCTGCAACCTACATGGCCCAGGAGGGTGAATTTACGGAGTCTGAAGGCACCAGTAGGACGGAGGGCGAGGGGAGCTCTAAGATGGGGACAGGAGCAGACACCAGCGACTCCTCCTCTGATGGGAGCTCCCTTGTGGTGGTGGGCACCTCTGTGCAGACCGCAACAACAGGTATAGCCGCCACCCCCCCTACCAGCACCGCCCTCCCAGCAGCCCCTCATCGCCTTAACCCCAGGCACCTCAGGCCCTGCCCCAGTCAATCCTGCTGCCCTCAGTGAGGAGGCTATTGACCACCTGAGATCCCTCACTGTTGGGCAATCAACCATTTTGAATCCCATCCAGGGTGTTGAGAGGCATTTGCAGCAAACAAATGCATACCTGGAGGGCATTCATTCTGGTGTGGCAGCCCAACAGAGAGCATTTCAGGCTCTGGCCTCAGCACTGATGGCAGCCATTGTCCCTGTGTCCAGCCTCCCCCCTCCAACTTCCACTACCCAGACCCAATCCCCTGTACCTCAGCCTATCCCAAACACACCATCAGACCAGCATGCATACTCATCAACACACAAGAGTGGACATGGCAAACATAAGCACCACACATCCCACAGGCAATCACACAAGCACCAGACCCATGCAGACACACCAACATCCACTGCCTCCACTGTATCCCCCTCCTCCTTCTTCCCTGTATCGTCTCCACTCACACCTGTATGCACTACATCCTCAGCCACTACCTCCATCACCAGCACGCCCTTCACCACACAACGCTCACGTGCACTCAACACCCCCACTACCATGCACACGTCGCCTGTGTCCTCTCCCAGTGTGTCTGTGAGCCCTCCTCCCAAACTACACAAACGCAGGCACACACCCACCCAACAGCCATCCACCTCACAATAGCCTCTGGCCCATGCACCTTCACCCAAATTCAGCAGAGGTACACCTCCTACAGCCACTGCCTCTTCCTCCACTCAAAACACCCTCCATCTTCCCGTCCCAGTGTGTCTAAAAATCTTTTTCTGGCTACCATTGACCTCTTCCCTACACCTCCCCCTGTTCTTTCCTTAGGGCCAGGATGTCCAGGTCCCAGCCCAGCACCTCAGCCACCAAATCCTCCAGCACTGTGGTCTCAGCAAGTCCTGTAACATTGCAGGCGGCACCCATCAGGGCTGCCAGTGTGCCACCTAGCGAGGCCAATGATCAGCCCATTCCGCCACCTACCAAGGTGAAGAAGGGGCCCACATGCTGTAGGTAAAAGCCGCACCAACCACCCAGCAAGGCCTCCTCCAAGCCAAAAGGGGACAGTGCCTAGGGCCAGCAGCGACATCCAAGGTGGGGAAGGGACACAAGGCTAAGGGGAAGTCAGCACAGGGCACGAAGTCTCCGGCTGAGGGACTAGTGTCACCCCTTCTGGCAAACAGAACGGCGGTGGACACCGCCACCTGCACGTCTGCTGCCTTAGCAACAGTCCCCAGCATCATCCCCAGTGGGCAGCCGTCCGAGGCTGCAGGAGACGTCCTGCTGTCTCCCTCCACAGGTGCTGACACATGCACCACCGGCAGCATCTCCGCCACAGACAACGCCGCATCCACTGCCACCAGCCCCACGACGTGCACAGACAGTGCCATCACAGCCGACATGGCAAACATTCCCAGTGGACAGCCATCTGAGGCTGTAGGAGACATCCTGGATCCTGCACAGCGTACATGAGGCACCACACCCAGCACTGTTAGTACCAGCAGGTGGCAGGCAAAGTCGCAGCAGGGTGGATTGTGTCTCTGACTCCATAGAGTATCATGCTACCTGTTCCCAGGCACTGTCGTGGCACACACACCTACATGAAGAATGGGACCTGCCACACTGCATGTGCAGCACTCTGGGCACCAAGCCTCTCCAGAACCAGTGGAGAAAGGCATCCACTACCCCAGTCCTTGGGAGGATGAAGCACTCTGGGCACCAAGCCCCCTCCAGAACCAGTGGAGAAAGGCATTGAATACCCCAGTCCTTGGCAGGACGAAGCCCTCCGGGCACAAAGCCCCCTCCAGAACCAGTGGACAAAAGCATCCACTACCCCAGTCCTTGGCAGGATGAAGCACTCTGGGCACAATGCCCCCTCCAGAAGCAGTGGAGAAAAGCATCCACTACCCCAGTCCTTGGCAGGATGAAGCACTCTGGGCACAAAGCCCCCTCCAGAACCAGTGGAGAAAAGCATCCACTACCCCAGTCCTTGGAAGGATGAAGCACTCTGGGCACAAAGCCGCCGCCAGAAACAGTGGAGAAAGACATCCACTACCCCAGTCCTTGGCAGGATGAAGCACTCTGGGCATAAAGCCCCCTCCAGAACCAGTGGAGAAGAGCATCCACTGCCCCAGTCCTTGGCAGGATGAAGCACTCTGGGCACAAAGCCCCCTCCAGAACCAATGGAGAAAGGCATCCACTACCCAAGTGCTTGGCAGAATGAAGCGCACTGGGCACAAAGCCCCCTCCAGAACCAGTGGAGAATAGCATCCACTACCCCAGTCCTTGGCAGGATGAAGCACACTGGGCACAAAGCCCCCTCCAGAACCAGTGGAACATGTCACCAACTTGAGAGACTGTGGCTTTGCACTCCCCATGCAGTGGGCAAACCACCCACTTGAGAGACTTTAGAGACTGTGGCTTTGCACTCCCCAGGACCATTCAGTGGGCATGGAGCCCCCTCGTGGAGCAGTGGCGTCGTTCCTTCATCCGGCTGAGGTTCCCCCCTCTCCTTCCCCCTGAGGTGCCTGTTTATTTTGGAGCTGATGCCCCAGCGTTGTTCTCTCCATTTCGAGTCAGATATCGTGTGGACTTCGCCCATGCCTTTTGGGACCACTCGTCCACGGACAATTAATGGAACACTATCTGGACTTGTGTAGTTGCTGTACAAATTTGTATATACTGATGATTTAAAGTTATCTTGGCCTATCTGATTTTTTGATGATTACACTCGTTACAATCATTTCATTTTGTCCTTGCATTCTTCCAGGGGGCGTCGGGGTGTAAATGTAATGTTGATGCATGTATTTGTGTGTATGTTGTTGTGGATGAGGGTGGGGGTGTTGCGTGTTGCGTGTGTGTGTCTCACTCTCTCTTTCCTCCCCCCCTTCCCTGTGTGCTAGGTGAAGTACTCACTGTGGTCGTCACCATCGTCTTTGCTGCTCCTGGTAGAAGAGGAGGTAAACCAACATTGGTAACACCTGTAACTCAGGCTCCATGGCATCCTGGTTCCTCGTTGGGTGTCGAGAGGTGAGTATTTTCCATTCCAAAGATGGTTTCCGCCATGCTTTTGATGGCGTTGGTACCGCCCCGGAAAAGGTGGCGGATAGGCCTGTTGTAATACAGTGGGCGGTACATTGTGTTCCGCCTGTCTGTTGGCGGTTACCGCTGCGGTGTTTGTTTCTACCGCTGTGGCGGTCGGAGTGTTAAAGTGGCTGTCTGTGTTGGCGGTTTCTGCCATGGTCGTGATTCCATTTTTTTAACCGCCGGCCTGTTGACGGTATTGCAGCCGCTTTAACACCGACCGCCAGGGTTGTAACGAGGGCCTTTGTTTGCTTTTAAAAGACTTAAGACACTTTATATCACTTTTCAGTGATATCTCAACATTTACTTATTGCATCTTTGATCATTTTGACCTTCTTTTATCCAGATAAATATTATATATTTTACTAAACACTGTGTGGTGTATTTTTGTGCTATATGGTGGTATTGTATGATTTATTGCACAAATACTTTACACATTGCCTTCTAAGTTAAGCCTGACTTCTCAGTGCCAACCTACCAGAGGGTGGGCACAAGATAATTTGGATTGTGTGTGACTTACCCTGACTAGAGTGAGGGTCCTTGCTTGGACAGGGGGTAACCTGACTGCCAACCAAAGACCCCCTTTCTAACATATTCCAACACTGGGCCGGGACACAGCTCTATCTATACCCACAATCCTGATCTTAAGTGCCCCAATATTACTGTATTCGGGTTCACATAAGCCTCTGCTGATGCACCTCCTGCTGTTCTGCAGCGTCCCTGCTTTTCCACACTCTGACCTCTGAGGAGATGGGGACTTTTAAAATCCACATGTTAACAGTTTCGCTCTTTCTTTCAACTGTTTATTTCTACTCCTCTCTCTTTTTTTATTTCCCTCTTCCCCTTGCTACCTCCTCTTTCAAACTCACAAAAACTTTTCTTTCCTTGTTTCGTTACTTTATCTTTTTATTTTCCAGACAGTGCAATCAAGCTTGTTTTTTTTTTTTTATTTCAATTTATGTGGCAAGAAAGGTCTGGTTAGGAGTTTACAGCGCTAATAGCTAACTCGAGCAAATGCGACACCCATTGTATTGCAAATGCTTGTTTTGTATTACAGGAGCCCTGGCGTTTCTGAACTCAACGTGTGAAGAGCTCATCAAGGCCAGGAGTTTTCTGGGATCTTTCGTCATTTTCAGGGACTTGTAGTTTTGAATTATAAGCCATCTAAAGGACAACAAATCCCAGAAAGCAAAGAAAATGTCTAGAATGGCTGAGCTACTCACACGTGGAACTAGGACAAGGAACCACCTTTTTTACAGAAAGAGTTTTTATTGCACCAGGAGCATCATAGGTTATGCTATTCATTTATGACTGTGACAAGATTACAGAAATGAGGATGTGAGTGCATGCTGCAGAGGATTCATCATATGCTTGACTGTCTTACATAAATGTACTTTGGAATGTATATACTTAGCGTGCTAGGTACAGGAAATGTAGATTCTCATACATTCTGTGGTCAAGGGCAGAAGGTTGGGTTTAGAATCCAGGGACAGTGTTCCTCTTTACAATTATTCTTAAACTGTGTTCACCCCTTTACACTTTCTAGACCGTTATTTTCATTTTTCCAAATTGTTTTTCATGTTGTACAATTTTTTTGTTCTTGGAAAACAGCGTATTCTAATGCACAATTCAATTTATTGTTTTTTTCCCTCTTGCAAAAACCTTTTCTCACTGTTATTTATTTAAATAATGTTACATATTTCACAACATTTTTCTGGCAATGCCAAAAAGTGTCCCAAAGATAAAACACCCTGCAGCTATACACTCCCCCAAAAAACTCAGCAAAATTAAATATGTAAAAAAATAACCATTGAAAAAGCCAGTACACCTCACCAGTGCAAAAGCCATGGGCTTTGACAATGTTTTTAGCCATGTTGTGTGTAGCCTGGCTACAGATAGCTCTTTTTTTCTAAATTGTAGCATTGCTGCACACAACATGGCAAACATGGGTAAAAAACATTGTTACGGCCAAAAGCTCTTGCCTGGGCGAGACCTATTGGTTTTGCTAATGCTTGTTTTCTCTAGTGTTCAGTTGCTCTTTCTTTTCACACTTCTTTTATTATTTTTTCCTCTTTATCTTTCGTTCGCTAGCTTGCTTCCCTTTTTTCTTTTGTCTCACACGTTTGCTCTATTTCTCCTCTTAGTTGTGTTTTCATTTTCTTGTTCTTTCTTTTCCTTCTTTCTTTTATTTATTTGCAACCCCTTCTCTTTCTTCCTTTTTCTGTTGTATTCCTTTCGCTTCTCTTTTTCTGCTCAATCCGCTTTCTCTCCTGAGGCCTAGTTATCAATGGAACAACAGGTGCAGTGGCACCAGCACTGAGACCTATGGACCTCACTCAACTCTAATTACTGCTGTATTTTCCTAATTAAATTCCAGTCAACCATTTTCTTTTCTTGCTCCAGGGTCCATGACACCGTTACTACGCCACTTTTCCTCTCCATGTTTACTCCCGACTCCCTCTTTCCTTTCACCCACCAATCCGTCCCAAATTATATTATTGTTATGTGTTTTGAGCATTACACTCTAATACCAAAGGTTTATTTCTGATAAAGGCTTATAATATCATTGTACATGTTTTAAGATGGAGAGATAAGGTAAATGGAAGTGCTTTAGTTAAATGATGTGCCACTGGAATTGTATGGCAGGAAAAGATGAAATTATGAGGCATGGTTGGCCAATTTATGTGGCAAGAAATGTACAGTTGTGAATTTACAATGCCAATAGCGCTAACTAAAGAAAAAGAGAGGCCTTTTGCATTGCAAATGCTTGTTTATTTTTGAGCCTTGGGAATAGGGGAAGAGCTTTCCTTGCTGCGTAAGGCATTTTTTTTTGTGATGATATGCGTGCACAGGGCACTGACATCATTACAGTGAAACTGAAAGTGAAATGAGCCAATCGGATCATTTAATTTTCAGTGCTTTGGTGCTCGTGGGGCTATCTCAGCCCCCGAGCACCGAATCACATGGGAGAGGTATCGTTGGTATGGGGGGAATCTCCCATTTCCAACAATACATTTCCCGAGTGGATCCCTGATTGGGGATTGCCCAAGAAGGGTGATCTCCAAGCAGGGATCCACCAACTAGTCACAAGGAATTTCTTTTAGTGAAAGGGAGTGGCTCCTTAGGCAAGGGCCACTCTCTATAATAGGCGCATTATTTTGCTGTATTCTGTCCCCTGCCCCTGGGGGCATATTGGCCTTATACTTATACCAATCTACCCCTCCAGGGGCGCAGAAAAGCACTAGACACCAGGTATTGTTCAAAAATATATCTCAGTAAGGCCACTTGGGCAAAGGTTGCACCTGAATAGGGGGCACATTTTCTTATTCATTTTCTGCTCCCCCAGGGGCAGATTCGCTCTATTTACAGGCTGATCTGCCCCCGGAGGGCAGAAAACCACTAGATGCCAGGGATTATATATTTTTTTTTCATTAGTAGTGGTGGTGGCAGCCCAGCATGCCCTCCCCACAAAAAGGGAAACAGTCTTTCTGTCCCCCAGACGGCACAAGTTATAGTTACTCAAGGTAACTCTAACTATAACTGGTGAGTTTCTATGGTTTTGTACATTTAAAATGTGAGCCTAAATATAACTTCCTGTGACCTTTAGTTTTTTGAGTGAATTTCTATGAATTTTCATTACTATACTTTAATCCAACCACCGTCATGTCAGACATTTGGCCATGTGCAGCAGTGGTTGGCCACATAGGCCAGGCCCTGAGGCCAATCCTCTATAAGCACCCAACCGTGCATGGCCTTCACCCATGTGCAGCATGCAGCCAGACCCTGTGGCCAACCCCGCCCCTTAACCACCCAACTTCATGCTGTGCACGGCCTTAGGCCATGCACAGCAGGAGTTGGCCGTAGCCTCTCTGGGTTAAGAATAGGTGTGAGAGTGTGTATCTGGGGGTGACAGTGACTGTGAGAGTGTCTGTCGGGGTGTGAGAGTGCGTACATCAGTGTTTTAGTGGGTGCGTCAGTGAGGCCGCGGGCCTGTGAGTGGGTGTATGTGGATGTGTGAGAGTCTGAGTGGGTCTGTGAGTGGGTGTGTGTGTAACTATCTGATTGGGTCTGTGAGTGGGTGGTGAGGGTCTGACTGGGGCTGTGAGTGGGTGCACGAGGGTCTGAGTGGGTCTGTGACTGGGTGCATAAGTGTCTGAGTGGGTGTGTGAGTGGGAGAAATTGATTGAAAGAGAGACTTTGATGTATGATATACTCAGAATGAGATATTGCTGCACAATTTAAAATAAAAATTGTATCTGTCATTTAAAAAAATATAAATATATAATTTGTACTTTAAAAAAAAGAAGTGGAAAGCAAGTCTGGCTGGACATGAATCCTGAATGCTCAGTGTGAAGGTATGTGAACATCACACTTTGCTACTGCTTTCTCTTTACTTATTTACATATTTTTAGCCCTTTAGGGGCTATCTGGGAATGCAAAGGCATCCTCAAGGGCTCCCCCGTGGTCCCTATATACTTATGTATAATTTTTTTAGATTATTAATGAAAATGCCCTTTACAGGCGCTCAAGGCTTACTTTGTGGTGACATTGCTTCAGCAAGCAAATAGTTGTTTTTAACAGCAGCTCCCTGCTTGCTGAAACATTTCATCTCTGTTCTCTGCACGTGTGCAGGGGACAGACATGAAAGCTCCACTGTTTGACAGCAGGACCTGCTTGACAGGTCCCACTGTCGAACAGTGGAGTGTTTGCTATGGCTTGGCTGCAGCTTCAGGTGGGTACCCTAGGACATAGCAGGAGCTGACCTTGGGGGGTAGTGCTCCCCAGGGCCATCAGTGGCTCCTTGAGGGGGGCTGCGTGGGACCCCTCAAATAATCATAGACCTGGGGAGGTGGTGGGGCAATGGGGGTCCGAAATGGACCCCTTTTACTTTATCTAGTATGTGACCCTGGGAGGTGGTGATCTCTGGGGCATGGCAGGGGTGCTCATATTTCATTGTAGCCCCGGGGAGGTGATGGTCCCTGGGGCTGTGGGGGAGGACATCAGGCCTACCCACAGATCAAAGGCATTTTTGCCCTGGAGGGGTGGTGGTCTCCGGGGCGAGGGGGCCACACGGCCTCCCCACTCATATTTTATCATTCACCCTGGGAAAGGGTTGGTCCCTGGGGCAGTATGGGGGCCAGGAGGCCCACCCACTAAAATGTCAACAGTGCCCCCGGGACCTAGCCCAACCGGGGGCTTTTTAAAAAACAATTGCGGGATTGTGGATTCACCACCACGTCACAATTCCACTGTAAAAATTATTTTTTTAAAAAGCTTTAAACTCTGAGGGGGTCCCTTGGGATACCAGCACCAGAGCTAAAGGTTCAGGGTGACTCTACCCTGGCCACTTTTTATTTTTTTGTGTTTTTTGGTAGGACTTGTCTGAGTCCCAAGATGGCTCCCAACACTTCCTTGTTTCAAGTGTTGGCAGCCAATCAGATCTCAGCATAAGATCCAGACGGGTTGCAAATTCTTTGTGTCCCTATATATATATATATATGCATACAAATTTGGATCTCCTTAAATTTCTCAAAAACTACTGAACGGTTTAACACCAAATAACAAAAAGGGCTCCTTCTTGAACAAGAGCTACCTCTCTGGGAAATTGGGTTTAATTCTTCAGTGGTTTTTGTGCTTTCACTGTTCAATTTTCAATTTTGTGCTTTCACTGTTCAATTTTTCCTATGTAAATTAACATTGGAAATGCTCTAAATTTCACCCCTCCTTTACCCCGCTTGACAGAGCACCCTGAAACTTTCCAGAGAGCAGCTCACATGATTGTCAATTTTTTGGGGGAAATTTTGTGAAGATTCGTCAATCGGTGGCACATATATAGGCAAGCAAAAAACAGCTTTCCCTGTAGAACCTATGTCCTAACTAGAACTACCTAGTGGTGACCACTACTAGGTATATATATATGTATATATATATGTATATATATATACATATATATACATTCAAAACAAAAGAGAGAACTCTGGGGAGTTCTCAAGTTGAGGTGGACAGCAGCTCCAGTAAGGAGCACCCTGCAACACCAGCGACACCCTAGATTTGCTAACCTCAAATGTTTGTTTGTCTAGCAAAGATTTTAAGCATAGGATTGGTACAGTGCCATACACACTGAGCTAAAAAGCGACAAAGTCTTTTGCCAGTTGTACAGCAAAATCTGTAAGCATAGGATTGGCCCAGTGCCATCCTTGCCAAGCTGTAAAATGACTCTAGGCACAGTATTACAGCTTGGGACTGGTAAAATACCATCCAAGCCAACCTGGAATGAGCAAAAGCAACCCCTAACACATGTTCCGATGTGATTACATCTCATCAGAGACGTTTAGCTTTTTCCAGACACAAGGGAGAACCCAGTATAAGTCAAAACAACACCCTTTCAGAGATAGAGTGAGGCATAAATTATGCAAAACAAAAGAGAGAACTCTGGGTAGCTCCCAGGCTTAGGTGGAGAGCAGCTCAAGTAAGGAGAATCCTGAAACACCAACAACACTCTAGATTTGCTCACCTCAGTGCTTTTCTAGAAATGTTTTTAAGCATAGGAGTAGCACAGTGCCAGTCATGCCGAGCTAGAAAGTGACAGTCTTTTGCCATTTGTACAGCAAAATCTTTAACCATAGGATTGGCCCAGTGCCATCCTTGGTGAGCTGTAAAATGACAGAAGCCTTTCACCACTTCAGGCACAGTATTACAGTTCTGGACTGGTAAAATACCATTCAAGTCAACCTGGAATGAGCAAAAGCAATCCCTGACACATATTTCAATGTCATTAGATCTCATAAGATAGGTTTACCTTTGTCCAGACACAAGGAAGCACCCAGTACAAGTCAAAACAGCACCCTTTCAGGGTTAGAGTGATGCATACATTATACAGGCACAGGCACAGTATTACAGTTTTGGACTGGTAAAATAACATTCAAGACTACCTGAAAGGAGCAAAAGCAATCCCTAAAATGGATTTCAATGTCATTACATCTCATAAGATGGGTTTACCTTTGTCCAGACACAAGGGAACACCCAGTACAAGTCAAAACAACACCCTTTCAGGGTTAGAGTGACGCATAAATTATACAAAACAAAACAAAAGAGGGAACTCTGGGTACTTCCCAAGTTTACGTGGAGAGCAGCTCCAGTAAGAAGCACCCTGCAACACCAGCGACCTTCAGCAGTTATAGTTGAAGTAATTTCAAGTAACTATAATCCGTGCCCTAAGGTAACTATAACTTGCGTCCTCGCCATGCACAGTTTCCACATCAATAATTTACTTGCAAATGTTGCAGTGAGGGTGCAAGGTATAGTTACCTTAGGGCAAAGTTCGCACTTGCATTACTTTATTAGGGGACAATTCTATCCCCAAAATAAGACAATCTCATGCTAACTCTACTCACACCACAAACTCCTACATCAGTGTTCACCCATATTGTGGTCTTCAAGACTTACCTGTCTTAGTGGAATGGAAAATATATGTTCATCCAGGGCACGTGTTGGGACCTTTGTGCCATATGATGAGCTTGTTGGGGTTCTACTGATTCTTTCATACAGGATCCTGCTTAACTATACTTTTTTATTAATTGTCAGTCTTTTCTTTCTTACTTTGTCCCTCTCTTATATTTTAGGTTTTATGTCTGCAGGACTACACTATTGACAAATAGACTTCACTCCTTTAGTCACCTGGCCCCAAAGTTATAGACCATCATACCCTTGAATATCAGAACCTTAAATAAACATCTAACATTTGGAACTTCTAAATGTTTTGGGAAACTCTGCAAACTGTCCTACACTCTGCCTATTTTTTATTCTCCTAGTGCCAGGAAATGTTTTGGAGTTACTTGAGCTCTAAAAATAAATAAATAATAGACTGCTATTTAGTTGGTTATATTAATTATTGATGCGTATAAGGCGTGATTAAACTTTAGTTAAGAGACTATCATGGAATTATAATTTTCACTGAGCATCTTTGCTTACCTGGGGTCTTTCTTGCTTTCATAGAAAAATTCCATGGATTAGGAGAACTCAGTTTCACTACCAGTCACAACTTGAGAGGGAGTACTAAAACTCTGTACTGCCTTAGACTTGCCATTGGGCAAACCTTCTAATATGTCTATGCCTCTCTTGCTTCATACATTTTTCCCATTGTTTTCCTTTGCTGGAATTGCACCTCAGTAACAAAGTAACCTAGCATATCAACCCCACAGGGTGGACATCATTAGGAAGTAACTTAACTCCCAAAGACCCCTGTTGCTAAAAGATTGAGTCAGACTGATCTTTTAGCACAAATCCAATAATACACTAAGAGAGACAACAACTTTCTTTACATTAATAAATTAGATAATGTATTCAATTTGATAGTTATATTCATCAAAATTAATATTTCACTGACAAAGGCAAGTTATTAACTTTCTAAGCAATCATTTCTTCAGTTTTAACCTGTTATGCAGCATTCATCAAAGCATTCCTTCAATTTCCGCACACACTGGCAAAATAACCTATATGGTTATAAGATTTACTCTCAACCTTCCAAGCCAAACATTTATTAAAGATGGCCACATAAGTAATGCTGACACGTCTATGAAAGAAACTCTACTTTTTAGTACATGTTTCCATTCAGTTGATCTTTGACAGAACTGGGAGTGGTGGAGTGATCAATGGATATACTGAGAAACTGAGTCGTTTTGCAGTGCCCCACCCATCTTTTTGCCCCCATTTTTTCTCCAGAAAATGCTGGTTTTCTGACTCCCAGGGTGCTCTGGGCTCTGTTAAACGGACCCAGGGCCTGTGCTCTGATTAAAAGTGTATGCAAATCAGGCACATTTGTAATTATCATGACAACCTACCTGTAAGTCCCTACTATATATTAGGGCATGGAGGATGGGAGGTCAGGTGGATTTAATGCACTTTAGTGTGCACTTCTGTGATGCCTGCTGTAATTGAAAAGGCAGCCCTGCTTTTAAAAGTAAATGATATGTAAATATGACTTTGAAAGTGCTTCTAAAGTCTCAAACGACCTTATTTTTATATATGTCAGCTCTAAGGTCTCCCCTAGGTGCCCCAGGGGTGGGGTGCATTGAAACTATGAGCAGGGACATTATAAAATATGTTTTATCTGCCCTGATGAGGCAAAAACTGCCTATTTTGTATTTCTCTATTGTAGTACAGTAGCTCCATAGGCTAATATAGGAAATCTTTATTAAAGTGCAACTATTGCTAGGGAAGAGCTACAATATTCATTTTTGGACTAAAATAATAGTTAAATTAAATACCACTGTTAGATTTATTATAACTATCACAGAAAAGATGTTATAGAATGTTCTTTTCTGTGAGACAAAATGCAGCCTTCCAGCAGCTCGTCTCAGATTGGCCAGACTCTGCTAGGCTGAGCCAAGCTGCCTTAATGAAGTGTGAAGGGGCCTGCATTGGGACAAAGGGATATCTTGTGGGTGGAGATTTGCAAGTTGCAGAGCAAATGGCATGAAGGGGGCTGGGTAGCCAAACTGGTCTTCACAGGGGGAATGACAGTTAGGACAGTACACAGGCTCACCCCACTTCCTGCCACCCCAGCCAGATGGGAGTCCAAATAATTAGATTAGCAGAAGGGCTGGGGGGGGGGTGTTAAGGTAAATTAGCCACACCAGTGGGATGGCTTAACCAGATCTTAACCACAAGGAGAGAGTTCCTCCACATTGGATTTTGGAAGAATGGTGCTTGCTGCAATTTATTTTTGCCACAATTTGCATGAAACGGTCACCCGAGAGAGTGGTCTCTTGCACCCCTTTGGGCAGGGGTGCCCCCTGCTTGCCAGCCCAAGAAAACGAATAAATATAGGAGAGTCGCCAAGCAATTCAGATCCTTGCCTGAAATTTCAAAGAGAAGAAGGAATGCCCTGCTGGAACTCTGGTCTGCACTCCAATGGACTACATTCTGGATGACTATATCTGCTTCACACTGTGGAACTACAGCCCTAAGGACTTTGTCTGGCTTCAAGAAGTGAAGGGGTGTACTCCCTGACAGCAACAGGTTAACAGAGCTTCACCTGCACCATCTCCATCAAGAAAACCCCAGCTGGACAGCCTACAGTGACCTTTGAAGGAATTGGCCAGGTGCATTTTCGGGAAACATAGTCCCACCAAGGACCATCTCAGATATTGCAGACTCTTGGATTGGTGTTGTGGACCCCCCTCAAGCCTCAAAATAAACAATTAGAGAAAAAGGGATGCCCTGCTGTACCCTTGCACTACACAAGAGAGGACTGCACTCTTAAGGACTGCACCGGCTGCGCAATTTGTTCTTCAGCCCTGAAAGCACTTTGCCTGGCTTCTAAAGGATTCAGGAGTAGACTCCCTGTAAGCAACAGGTATAAACGAGCTACCAAGAGTCACCTTCATCAACTCCTGCTAGAAGAGCCCAGCTGGACAGCGTTCAGGGGACTTTTATGGAGTTGGCTAGGTGCACTGTGGCAACTGCAGTCCCAACATCCCAAGGAGCAACTCAGAGATTCTGGAATCTTGGATTGGGGTTGCTGGAACTCTTGAATGTGTCTCGGTTCAGCACGACCTTTTTAACCCTTTGAGGGCTATTCGCTAGTTTTACTTTTAATCTTTAAAAATTCATATCTCTGCTGCCCTACATCGGATTTTTTGTCATTTTTGTGTTGTTTTAATCAAACAAATATATGCTATTTTTATCAATTTGTTTGGGACTTCTATTGTGTTTTATGTTTTAAATGCTTTACGCACCTGTCTCCTAAATTAAGCCTGTCTGCTCACAGCCAAGTTACCAAAGGTTGAGCAAAGACTAATTTATTGACCTTAGCCTTATTGCTAGTTGTAGGTACATACCTGCATCTACTAACAATCCACCTTCCAACAGATATCAACTCTTTTGCTGAAATTCCAAATAACTCAAGGCTCTTGGCCAAGTCCACCGTTTCACTCAAAGAAGGAGTTTTCATTTGTGTCTTTTTGCACTTTCTTGATGAAATACATCAACTTAAGTAGTTCACAAATTGGTTGTTCAGCAAAATTATCAAATGCACAAGTTGAAAACAGAAGATGAAGTGGTGCCACATAGGAATCAATGCTGTCATGTGGTTGGTGCTCATTTGCATAGAATTTTTCTCTGAACCACAATATTAATCAGAGCATCAAGGTAGGCATCCAATGATTTCACAGTCTCATGTAATTCACCTTGATCACTGCCGCTTCGGCCAATATCAATTGCAGGGGCGGATCTTCTGTCAGGGCAGAGGATCGTTGCCTCCCAGCCAGCAGCGGTAGCTGCAAAACCCTTACAGGGGTGGGGCCACGCGAGTGAAGAGCAGTGAGGGGGGGTGCCGGCCAAACACACATGCATAGTGTGCTCTCTCCAGCCCGGCACTGTGTTGCTGGGCTGGAGAGAACATGCACAGGCTCCCAGTCTGCCTGGGAGCACCCTGGCTGGGTGCGCCCAGCCAATCCTAAGGCTGCTCTGAGCAGCGTCAGGATTGGCAGCAAGGCAGGCTGGGAGCCTGTCCCTGCCTGCAGCAGAAGAGGAGACGGAGGAGCGGAGTGGCGCGGAGGTGTATAGGTAAGTGGTTTTTTAAAGTAATTTAATGTTTATTATTGATTCCACTCCTGCATGCCACCCGCCCCTTTCGCATGCTGCGAGCCGTGACTGTTCAATCGCACGTAAATGCTCAGTGCTATAACTGATTTAGGCACTGTATGCCAATTTTAGTAGACATTTCTCTCTCTCTGTCTGGCATAAATTATTAACCGCCAAATGCATTTAAATTATTGTTAAAATCAGTAACCACACTTTCTCAGACTGGTAAAATCAGTAACCTCACTTTCTCACACTGGCAAAATCAGTACCCTCACTTTCTCATTGATGGGCAGATCACCAAGAATAGTTAAGAAGCGAGGTCGCTAATTGATAATGTGAGTAGTAAAGGAAATAAATGTGTCCCACCACATACAAACAATTAAAAGCAACGGCTGAGTAAAAACTATGCAAATATTGATTTAAAAACCCCAAAAACCATTAGTACTTAAAATAACGTAAGCAAAGAGGAGCTCTAAAAAAGGTTTACTTCCCATTTTTTAAAAGTAAATCTGAACAACATATGGATACAAATAAAACGAATTAGCTGTGATTAGTTCGCTTTTCATGAAGACTTGCATATTGTTTATACATTGGTGGCCATAAAAAGCATGTGCATCCCAGAAACAAAAGTATACTTCACTGAAGCCAGGAGCAATTACTATTAGTACACTTATAACACGTACTGTTGTGCCATTTACCTTCGTGCAATCCATTAACAGCAAGGTAGTCATGTATTTTTTTTAATGATTTGGCTTAACTTAACTGTACCAGTGGCTGCCATTTTCTTGTTAACCGTGGTACCAGACTGTTTCATGTACAGGCTGACGCTTGAGAAATTCTCAACTTTCTTGCTCTGTTCTGAAAGTTTTGCTAATAAACATTTTAAAAATGTGTGTATTCGTGCAATTTCCTCGACAGTAACACCTGTTGGGATACCACAGAGAAACTCATGAATATCTCTGAAGATTACTAATGAATAACTGACGTACTGTAAGTCAAGGGTTGAAATACTTAAAGCGGCACCCAGATATTGAGGTTGTTGAAACTACATATCACACAAAAATAGTAAAGCAAAACAACTTGTTGACATTTTTTAACCAGGTAGTGTTTGAAATCTGGTGGCACTCTTGCCTTTAAAGTATATTGAAGACAAGAGTCTGCTCACATGAAAAGAAAACTTGAGGGTGAGGTGAGTCATTGCAAAAGCTAACAATTAAAGGAACGGGCCAGTTTCCAGGAACGTGAGAAGCCGAGTTCAAAAAGCGATGTTCTGAGAAAACAGAACATAGCTTTATGAAGAAGCGATGATAACAGTTCTAGGAAGCAGTCAATTTGAGAGACAGGCTCACCTAAAACGCAGGACAATGTGACAACGGTTGAAAATACTAGCAAAACATTTTGCAAAGCAAGTAATGCATCCATGGCTCGGACGCCACGGGCCTTGTATCCAGTAGCGTAGCCAGTGTGTCGGAGAAGCAGATAGTCCCCATTACTGCTATTTGAATAATAAAATAAAACAATAATCAGGGTTCAGCTGGCCCGTTATCATGGCACCTGCTGTGCCAACAAAAGCTAAGCCCCTGCTTGTATCCGCAGTAAAGTTGCAAAGAGGTGGGCTCAGAGAAGAGGATCAGAGCTTTACTTGTTGGAAACTTTGCAGCAGTGAAGGAAGAGAAAGCAACAAAACTTCATGTGAAAAGAACAGTTTATTTACCAGCTGTTGCAATCCCACTGCCTCCTCACAAGTAAAATTTCATCAGCTCTCTAGGGCGTGGCAGGAGGGAGCAATCCACGACTAGAAGAATCCCGCTCATGGCACATGCTAGAATCCAAATCATATCATGTACCTCAGTAACATTCCTGTGTTCGGTGCCATTTGGGACCATTCAAAGCACATTTCGAGAAACTGTTTCAAGTAGTATAAAGGGATGAACTATTGACAGCAAATTTGCAAGACAGCGTGTTCTGCATATATGGAGGGGAAGGTGCAGCTTCTCCATGCTGACATCTTTTTTGGATAGCATCCTCTCTTGTGCACCTGAATTAGGTGAGAGTTGAAAGAACTAAATAATAAACACAACTCAAACCAGCAGTCGAAGTAGGCGTAATTGGAGGGGCACAATGTGCCCATACCTTTATGATGTATGATACCCGGTTCCCCTACTTTTGTAAAAAAAAAAAAAAGAAAAAAGAAAAAATGGGGACAGTTAGTTCCGCTAGTTTAAATGCCTCAGCTGATATGTCATTCAGTGAGTCTCCTGTGCTGTGAAACCAGAGTAGGGCACACAACTAAACAAGCCTTCCTGCCAGGGTGCCTGCTTGCCTGAAAGAAATGCAAATGTGCGCTACGAGTTAATCTGCAAATGTAAATTATGCTTTGGAGCTAGTACTGGCTTTAATTGACCTAATCACTCAAAGCTTTGTGATGACAAAGATTTATTCTTTTTGAGTGATAGTGCAAATAGTTAACAACTGGGCTGTGATGTGAGTGCTTTAAATTGTAATTGTAATTTTATATCGCAGGAACAACACTTGGAGGTGTTGAAGGGACAGTGATGTAAAAGGATTACACTACGCAGACTCTGGGCATTAATAAGATCTATATTTTGGAAGCACTGTTTTCCTAAATATTTTGTCAATTTGTAGCAGTCTATCTTATACTGCATGTAATGCAAGTTTAAAATATAAAATTAGTATAACATAATGAATTACATTTACCTACAGTGCTTTCTGTCACAGGCTGTGACTTTGTAGCCCTAAAAATACACAAGTCCCTTTTTCCAAAGCAGCAACCTAGACTTAATTATTTTGCGGGCTGAAACACCCTCAGCTAACCCCCGCTCACCCTCTTGGTAGCTTGGCACAAGCAGTAGGCTTAACTTCAGAGTGCGAGGTGTAAAGTACGAAAACACTACAAAATGACACAACACAGGTTTAGAAAAATAGACAATATTTAGCTAAACAAAACAAGACCAAAACTACACAAATACACAATACACAAGTCAAGTTATCAATTAAAAACCAAAAAGAGTCTTCATGTAATTTTAAACACAACGCTAACGCTGTTAGCATGGAAATGTACCTGGGTGCGTCAAAAAGAACAGTGCAAGGGCGAGTGTGCATCAAAAGGGGCGAGCGAGACCGTGCTTTGTTTATCCTTCAGTCGAGTCGGCGTGTGTCGTTTCTTCTGTCCGCAGGAGAGAGATGCGTCGATTCAAACGGTACTCTCGGATCCGGGCAGGCCTTGCGTCGTTCTACATGCCCAGCGATGTGTGTGTCGGAAATCATGCCGCACAATGATCCGAAAACCATGCAGTTCGGGTTGCGATCTCACCAGCCTCCGTCAGCGAAGCTACGTGTCGCTTCTCCAGCCGCGGACATCAATCTTCCGGTCGCGTTGCAGGCAAGCGTCGATTTTCAGCCGCAAAGCAGGCAGCGTGACGATTTTTCAGCCGCAGATCGGAGTTGCGTCGATCTTTTCCCCGCACGGCAGTCGGTGTGTGGATTTCTCACTCATGGCCTGCAAGCTTCTCCTTTCAGGGTCCCAGGAACTGGATGGGCACCACTTAGCAGAATAGGAGTCTCAGCAGAGGCTCCAGCTGCTAGCAGAGAGAAGTCTTTGCTACCCCGAGACTTCAAACAACAGGAGGCAAGCTCTAAATCAAGCCCATTGAGAGTTCTTCTCAAGTAGGAAGGCAATACAAAGTCCAGTCTTTGTCCTTTTGCACAGGCAGAAGCAGCAACTGCAGGATAGCTCCACAAAGCACAGTCACAGGCAGGGCAGCTCTTCTTACTCAGCTCTTCAGCTCTTCTCCAGGCAGAGGTTCCTCTTGGTTTCCAGAAGTGTTCTAAAGTCTGTGGTTCTGGGTGCCCTTCTTATACCCATTTTGCCCTTTGAAGTAGGCTTACTTCAAAGAAAAGTCTCCCTTGTTTGTAAAATCCTGCCTTGCCCAGGCCAGGCCCCAGACACACACCAGGGGTTTGGAGACTGCACTGTGTGAGGGCAGGCACAGCCCTTTCAGGTGTGAGTGACCACTCCTCCCCTACCTCCTGGCACAGACGGCTCATCAGGAAATGCAGACTACACCCCAGCTCCCTTTGTGTCACTGTCTAGTGAGAGGTGCAACCAGCCCAACTGGCAAACTGACCCAGACAGGGAATCCACAAACAGGCAGAGTCATAGAAATGGTTTAAGCAAGAAAAAGCTCACTTTCTAAAGTGGCATTTTCAAACACACAATCTTAAAATCAACTTTACTAAAAGATGTATTTTTAACTTGTGAGCTCAGAGACCCCAAACCCCACATGTCTATCTGCTCCCACAGGGAATCTACACTTTAATCATATATAAAGTTAGCCCCTATGTTAACCTATGAGAGGGACCGGCCTTGCAGCAGTGAAAAACGAATTTAGCAGTATTTCACTGTCAGGACATATAAAATACATTACTATGGGGGTTATTACAACTTTGGAGGAGGTGTTAATCCGTCCCAAAAAATTACGGTAAAGTGACGGATACACCACCAGCCGTATTACAAGTCCATTATATCCTATGGAACTCATAATACGGCTGGCGGTATATCCGTCACTTTACCGTCACTTTTGGGACGGATTAACACCTCCTCCAAAGTTGTAATAACCCCCTATATGTCCTACCTTAACAATACACTGCACCCTGCCCTTGGGGTTACCTAGTGCCTACCTTAGGGGTGCCTTACATGTAAGAAAAGGGAAGGTTTAGGTCTGGAAAGTCGGTACACTTGCCAAGTCGAATTTACAGTTTAAAACTGCACACACAGACACTGCAGTGGCAGGCCTAAGACATGATTACAGTTGGTGGCACAACCAGTGCTGCAGGCCCACTGGTAGCATTTGATTTACAGGCCCATGGCACCTCTAGTACACTGTACTAAGGACTTACTAGTAAACCAAATATGCCAATCATGGATGAACCAATTACATACACATTTTGTATAGGGGCACTTGCACTTTAGCACTGGTAAGCAGTGGTAAAGTGCCCAGAGTAACAAAAATAGCAAAAACAGAGTCCAGCACACACCAACAACCTGGGAAACAGAGGTAAAAAGTTAAGGGAGACCACGCCAAGGGTGAAAAGTCCAGCACGTACTATAGTGCATTTCCAATAAGTAACAACTTTGTAAATGTATGTTTCATTTTAGCTGCATGTTGTTTTATAAGTAGCTACCTGATGGTGAAAGACCAAAGAAAATACAGAATAGTTTATTTTGTTTAAGCCACATCTTTGACCCTGCACCCATGCTCACTGACCCCTGCCCCAACTGCATGCAGCAACACAGTTACTATACTTTTTTTAATGCACTTCGACCACTGACTAAAACTGGTAAAATTGGATCCCTTTCTTCAAGCAACAATTTCAGGCTGTTAAGGAAGCTCCTGTGCTTAAGGCAACTAATTTTAATATTGGCTAATTTTCTTGAAGGATTAATTTATGGTAAAGATGAATCAGTTATGTCATTCCATATGGTTGCTCCGTGTTCTTCTTGACTGCTGGCAGAATTCATCAAAAGGTAGGAAAGAATATGACCCAGTTTTCTTTCCTTAAAGAGCATGTTGAGGAAATCTGTCCTCTGCTGCACTGCTGCCTTGCGGTTGCCCTGCTGCCTTGCTGGCCTCTGGCTCTGCTGAGAAGTGCTCTCCAAGGGCTTGGCTAGAGCTTGCCTTTTGTTGCTGAAGTGTCAGGACCAAAAAGACTTCACCTTCTGCAAATAAATCCTTGTGCGCTGAAAATTCGATGCACAGCCTGCTGGAAACAACGCACCGCCTGCACCACGATGAGAAAATCGCCGCACAGCCGAACCAGAACAACGCAGCCCGACCCCCCCGAGTAAAGTTCGACGCAGCACCTACTTTGCAACCGGAAATTTGACGCACAGCCCACTGGATTGACGCACAGCTGAGCCAGAACGATGCAGCATGCCATTCAGACGGAGAATCAACGCAGTGTCTGCTGTGTGCCATAAAATATGGTGCAACATGCTACTGGAATGCCACATGCCTGTGATTCCGCCCTGTGCACCCAGGATTTCCACGCATTGTCCCTGGGTGCAATGAAGATCCCTGCAATGCAGTGAGGAACCCGGACCACGCATTGAAGAAACATCGCAAGTCCCATGTTATGGGAAAAGAAACAACACATCCTCTGTGGGCGCAGGAAAACTCGACACACACCCGCTCTTTTTCCACACAACTGCCTCCTCTGCAATCCCGTGCGTGTAATTTTTGACGCACAACAGGTACTTTGACAAACCGAGCATTAACTGTTTATTTCTTACCTAAAGACTATTTTACAACTCTTGAAATTCATATTTCAACCTATGCTTATTGCAAATTTTGATCGTTTTGACCTTATTTTAACCAGATAAATAGTCTATATTTTACTAAACCTGTGTGGTGTATTTTTGTAGTGTTTATACTGTGTTATTGCATGATTTATTGCACAGATACTTTACACATTTTATTCCTGACTGATCAGTGCCAAGCTACCAGTGGGTGAGCACAGGATAATTTGGATTGTGTGTGACTTACCCTGACTAGAGTGAGGGTCCTTGCTTGGACAGGGGGTACCCTGACTGCCAACCAAATACCCCATTTCTAACATTGGAGCTTTGTTTTTCAAACATTATAGAAAAAGAACTATAAGTGTCAGAATGCACATAAAAAACACAACTGAATAACCTATTGACACCCCAGATAATAGCTGTGAATCTACAGTGCTGTTTATGCACAGGCCTCATATTTTTGTGTTTAAGCTACTATGTAGGTTGGCCTCACTCTGTTGGTTGTTTGTAGCCTTTTCTACACTATTCATACACCTATCATTGCTGTTATGGCCAGACCTTAGAGTGAGGTTGCTTCATAGTCTCACAGTGCTCAATATATCTCATAATACTATCAACATGTATGTCCAGTTATTTATATAGTGCTTCAAGCCAGGTAATCGGAACTGACACACTGGGAATAAAGTAAATTGCCCAGGGACACAAAAGCCCATATTTATACATTTTTTGTGCCGCATTTGTGTCACTTTATGACGCAAAAGCGGCACACACTTACAAAATACAATTATATTTTGTAAGTTTGCGTCGCTTTTGTGTCAAAGAATTACGTAAATGCGGCACAAAATAAGTATAAATATGGGCCAAAGTGTTTGACTGGGAAGCCAGGATTTGATCTTAGGGCTAACGGACCTCCAGTCCATAGTGCTCCCACAGTCCCAGTAACGTAACACAACATCACCTTCTCTCTAAGTTTCCAGTCAGTCTCACATCCATTTTAAGATAGATAGCCCTTTGGGTGTAGTTATGTTAGCACACATCCATTTTAAGATACATACCGCTTTGGGTGTAGTTATGGTAGCACTCTGCTGTCATGGCTCAAAACTGCCTTACCTGGAAGGAAACCGAGAGCTGCCTGTTGTTCCAAAAGAGTGCCCTCAAGTTCAAACTTAAACCACCTAGATGGGGAACAAGATAGAAAAGAATCAGGAGCAGCTTCAGTGATGCCACCAACGTGTTTTATAGAAATCGACACTGAGCACACTTATAACTGTAAGGTTGCTGGCAATGTTGTAACAGAACATGAGGGCCCCCTGCAAGATATGCTGAAGGGGCCCCCACACTGACATTAGTAGGGGCTGAGGGGCACCCTTCAGTATGGTTAAACCTGCCCACCTCCCACACAAACACACTGCGGGAGCTGTGGGTGCCTCTGTTACGCCCCTGGTTGCCGGCATGAACACCCCCCTACGTGCTGTGCAAATATCTGCCCTAAAGCCAGCAGATGGACCTGTGAGGAACGTGTTTGCAGAAGAGAAGGGCTGATAATGAGAAGTGAGTTCAGGACAGTGGCAGCAGCAGCTCACTGCAGCCCCTCCTCTTCAAACAAAAGCAGTCATAGATGCACAGTAGACAGAGGGGAGAGGAGGTGGTGGACTCAGAAACGGGTGTATTAACAGAGCAAAATACTGACTATAATATAATTATTGTTATATAAAGCTCATTGCCACTTTTTATTTAACACATGTAATGAAACCACAAATGCAAGCAGGGTTTGTTCTCCAGCCTTAAACTACTTTTTTAGGGAGATGTACACATGCGCAGAAGCTTAATGCAGACAGTCACAGAGAAGACAGCCCAGTGGCTGAAGTGGGCTGAACCATTGCTCCATGCTACATACTGCACTTAGTGGAAGTAAAATTTGAATGACGTTTCAATAATCAAATGGATGAAATCTGACCTAAAACCCTTGTAGATATATATATATATATATATATATACATATATATATATATATATATATATATAGGTATGTGGCTTTTTGTTCTTGTTTGGAAAACATTAGGCTGGCAAGACAACTAAAGCTATCTCTAGGCCAAACCTAAAACACATTGGTGGTCATTATGACCCTGGCGGTATTATAACCGCAGGGCCAAAATGACGGGAGCACCGCCAACAGGCTGGCGGTGCCTCCCGGCGTATTTTGACCGCGGCGGTAGCGCCGCGGTCGCACCGGCGGGGCCGGCGGTTTACTGCCACTATGGCCCCGGCGGATGTAATCCGCCAGGGCAGCGCTGCAAGCAGCGCTGCCCTGGGGATTATGACCCCCATACCGCCAGCCTGTTTCTGACGGTTTGCACCGCCAGGAAGAGGCTGGTGGTAAGGGGTGTCCAGGGGCCTCCTAACACGGCCCTGGCCAGCATAGCAGACAGTGAAAAGCGCGACGGGTGCAACTGCACCTGTCGCACGGCCGCAACACAGCCGGCTCTCTCATTCCCGCTGGGCCGGCGGGCGCAAACTTGGTTTGCGCCCGCCGTCCCAGCGGGAATGTCTTAATGGGGGCCGCGGGAGTGCGCCCGCATTGTCGGCTGTCGTGATGACCCCCATTATAATTATTAATGTCCCCAGAATGATAATAAAGATGTATACAATAAATATATTTGAAGATATATGCTTATATGCAGAATGATAAAATGAAGGAATCAAGGCTATTATATTTCATTTACTAACTATTGTGACTAAGTATAAAGTCAAAAAAGGAAAAAGCTATAAACTCTCCTTCCATATGTTTGCTTTATGTTGAGATAGGTAGGAGACCAGACTGCTCCGTGTTTCAGTGCAGTCTCATTATTTGCTTCCAGCTGTTGATTGTGGCAGTATTAGTCTCTCAAGAAAGGAGGATATTGGGACTAAGGGCAGAAATAGACCCAACTTGAGGAGCCAGCCAATGATGATGAAGATGGAGCGGTAATGACTTGTAGAACAGCACCAATGGAATCTTCTTGTTGTTGATGATGAAGTGCGTGCACATTGGAGCGCAACACCAATTGAATTCAAACATGCAGACACTGACGGTCTGACTCTAACTACAGCCTGCATCAAAGGTGATAGAGGAGGTGCTGCCAATATAGTTGGGTCATCGTATTCTCCATACTTCGATTACTAAATACATTGCAGTACAGTAAGCTTGATGCAATCTCAATTGTCAAATTACTTCTCTCAAGTTGACTATTACTATCTGTGGTTGTTTCAACTGCAAATCCAAATAGATTGTTTCTAAACAGTTCATGCACAGGAAAACAGGTGTTACTTATGGAGCTTGAAATATGTTGAGTGACAGAGTCCAATTTGTGCTTATCTAATATAATCCCCTATGAAATAGAATGCCATAGTTTCATGACATTGCTGTTTAGTCAGCTGCACATCACTTTCATTCATTTTGGCAGTCATGCTGCCTTTATTTCTTAATTAGGAGAAAAATTACAATTTCACAACCATCAGCAATATAGTTGAAAATCCATCAAACAGACTTGCAACTGCTGAACCGAAGATTGAAGGAATAGGTCTAAAAATAGTCTTAAAGCCCATACGTAGGCCAGATCCAGTGGCTTTTAAGACTTGAATTATGCCTGTTGTGTTTGATGAATGGAAGGTGGTGTGCACCAAGTGTGCAAAATGTGTTGGAAAGTGGGACTGCATTAGTCACTGGTTCACTGGTGGTGAACACTGGACTGTTTGCAAGGCAAAAAGTTCTGCCACAGAGGTTAAAGACAACTCTTTTTGTGTTAAAATGGCAATGGGCTTACTTAATTTATCAAAGCACATATTTACTATGTTCTTCTTTGGATATGAATGTTAACATTAAAAAAAAAAAGCCACAGTAATCCCACAGCAACTTTCATTTGTTCTAATTGAATATGTCCCATTTCCACAAAGTGTGTGATAGAAGGGAATGAATGGATTCAGTGCCACAAGTATTTTGCAAGCAAGATAGGGCTCCAAAGGGTTACAAGCCCTGTGAAGAGTGATAGCATCACAGATGAGTGAATATCTTAGTGGACTGGTGCATAAAGATGTGCTTATGAATACAGGATTGTTTTTGTCCAGCAGTCATAAAAATGAAAGGCAGTATTGAGTAAGAGAATTACACCAGTTAAGAATCACATAAAATATGTGTCCTCTGACATAGAAAATTAGGTTTTCTTTATCTCTTCAATGGACAGCAGGGTGTCCAATGCTTCTTTTTTAGCCATCATCTGGAGGCAAAATTGTAAAGTTCAAATATGGCACTTCATTTATGAGTTGCCAAGGCACTTTGTTGACCTTCCAAATATATAATGCCCAATTTCATCAAGTTGTAGTTTGCATTTTAAGCCTGTTCTTGCTGCAGATGTCTTTGATCTTTTTTTAGGAGGTTACGAGCAGAAGAAATTGTAGATTGTAGTCAAATAATTTAAACTTGTTTTGAGAGTTTTTGGAAACCATTGTCATTGACTTTGAATAAGGTTTCTAATATCTCCTTATCAATTTCCCTAATTCTTTCTTCAGTTTCCCTTTTGGACTATGCCTGCTCTTCTTTTATAGTGCTGAGGTTCATTCATTAACGAAATCACATGTGTAACGATTAATTTCCCACTCTGCTTGATATTTATACAACACAGGAACCTTTTTTTAGAGTCCACTCACATGCATATTTTTCTATGAGTTCTTCTAGCACCAAGGAAAATCGTGCATTATCACCACTTTACCTGAAGGTGCATCATTTACAAAAATCAGAAGCCATATATCCTCTGCAAGAATGATGTAATGAATGAGGCCAGACTATAGCTTTAGTGTATTATACACCCTCAACGTGTAGTTCTGCATCATGAACCCCATCTGGAGGGTCTATAAGTCCATCTGGCATCTCAATCTGTATATATTTTTTAGCTGGAGTCACCACTAGATCAGCAGTGGCTCCTCTGTTATGGCAGAGGAGCATTGCCTCACTGCTGGAGCCAGCAGAGGCAATTGCAAACATGAAAAAGAAAGTGAAAATAAAACAATTTTATTATCATATTATTTTTCACCGTCGAGTTGGAGACAAGACTTTGGGGTGGGGCATCGTAATGACAGCAGCAAGCATGGAGGAGGAGGAGTGGGCATTGCAAGTGTGCATATCCATTTGGCTGGCTATAAAAGAACGGCCAAACAGACACATGCAAGTAGATTTCTGCAGCCTCCATGGAGAACAGCAGGCACAGGCTCCCAGTCCCTCTGGGAACTTAAAACCAGGCTGCTGAGATGATCCCAGCGCTTCACTCATGCTGGGTAATACTATCACCAGCATGACAGCAGCATCTGTATTGGTGCAGGGGAGTCTGGGAGCCTGTGCACCAAGAGCAGAAGAGCAACAAGGCAGTGAGGTAGTGGGCAGCAGGTAAGGAATCTTTTTTTTGTTATTATCCCCCACGCTGTCCACCGCTTTTCGCTAATAGCCCCAGCTAATGCACCAGATGCTCTTTGAGAGTCTGGTGAACTATTGTGACTTCTGCTGTGCTGTCCAGAGCTGCAACCGAAGAATGGGAAGAACTTCTATCGGGAAACTAATTTCGATTTGGCATTCTTATTTTATTATGGTATTTCAAATTATATCCACCCCTACTGGGTTATTGTGTTGAGGGAGACCAAGTCTTTGTTTTTTGCTTTCTGGTTCTTTTTAGTCTCCAGTGTACCTTTCTTACTGGAAACTAATTTTCATTCTTTGGTTTGAGATGTGGTGTTATAGCAAACTAATCCCTATGGTCCCCAAAGTTGTACATTTTCAAACAATATTTAGAAGTGCCTGTTTATGTTCTAGTGCAGGTGTAGTACCATGATTATTCTGTCATTGTTTTAGCACCTCTGGTAGCAGTTTTAATCAGGCTGTTGTGTAGTTGTGTAAATACTCAAAAATATTGTTTTCCAAGCAGTACACTTTTCTACGGGTGATACCATCCTAAGTGGGACACACATAATTATGATCCTGTTCCTATCCTAGGGTGTTGCATGAGGACACCACTTCCAGCTGAATAGTTTCGTGAGAAATCCAGAATGGAATACCATCTCCCTTTGTTGGCACTTTACTGATAATAGCATTTATAGTCCATCTATAAGCAGTTCTAGTATATCTAATGACTGATCAGCAGCACTGCTGGATGCTCACGTTGTGCAGAGCTAGGCGCAAATCCTTTTGAAGCAATTGACTGTAGGGCACATTGTCACAGTTGCCTATGAACAGGCACTACTTGGTTTAGTAATTGTCTTTATTTTGCAGTCAGCAGAATTGCTGGGTCAGGATTTGGTTTATATCTGCCAATATGGGCCATGTAGCCTGCTCTTTACTTAAAGGGGCATTGTAATGTTTTGAACTACACTATCAAGTCATGCTTGATGTTCATGATATCCTAAAGGGACTTCTAAATTGCACTAAGGTTTATAATTAACTGAGAGTGCAGCGGTTCTGTATGCATGAAAGTTCCCAGTATTGGCATCTACCGGGTCAAACTTCACTCAAGAGTACAATATTCAAAAGGGCATACAGTATGTGCAATAACAATAAATGTTAACCCACCCCCGGCATTGGGGACATCCCTAGCAAGGAGATGTTGTGTGGCTGTGCCCTGAAATTTATTTCTATGCACACAGGAGAAGCTTGCTTCATTATTAAAAGACAGATTCAAAACATGACATTAAAAAAACATACAATCAAAAATGAGGAAAAATAAGCCAAATACCTGCAAACTCACAGCAGAAAGGAAACACTGTTGCAGTTTGACTCATGTTCTAAGCAAGACTGTTGGTTTAAGGATGACAGCACCTTTGATTATAGGCAACTAGGCCGATCCTACAACAAGTCACAACTGTCGTCTCAACCCTCCCGGCTCACAAGCAGTACCTCAACAAAAACCCAAACAGTGAAATGTGATTTGTGGCTGCCTTTACGTGTGGACTCAAGAGTGCAACATCTCAGGGAGGTCGTGGTTAAACGGAGATTACCCCTTCCTCATATGAACAACATGTCTCAATCAAACATAGGCAATGAAGGAGATGCAGTAAAGTTTCAATAGGTTTTAATAACAAGACTGCAATCTATGATAAATTTCAAGGGCTGAAATGATTAGAATAATGAATACTCCAAGAAACAGAATGGAAAATATGAGAATCATGAATACAAAGACCCCACCATCTTGCAGTAACATGAAATATGACTTAGATGTGTAATAGGCCCTACTGCCCTAACATGATAAACCTAATCTCTACTCTAAAGAAAGCTAGGTGTGTTAAACCTAATCTGCCAGAACCATGTCTATGAGAAGAACCCCCAACCCTTGTTACCTTGGAATGAGGTCTCCATATCAGACTCCGTGGGGACATGAAGACTGGGTCAGCATCAAAGCGACGTGTAGCATAGATAGCGTCAATGGCATCTGGTAGGAATCCCTCTGATTATCTTGTCTTTGTGAGATGTATTTATACATATCTGGTACGACCCCTGACGCAGGTATGTTCCCAAACATTAGATAAGAAGGCATGCTTGGGGCAGCAATTCCCTGAAAAGGTATATTATGTTACTGTCACATGAAAGTGGGAAAGTACATAATGTGTATCTCATTTATCTGTGACGCTGATAGTGACGCCTTTACAGAGTGGCACTGACAACGTGAAACTAAAACATCTTCCTAACTATAGACATGGCAGCCATCTTGGAAAAAATAATTTATTAAAAATGCTAAAACAGAGCAAGCTAAGTAGGATAAAAGCCACTAGGTGACAGGGGCACAGGACTGCAAACCAGAGGCTAAGCTAAACTCCTGAGTCCCATTAAAACTAAATAGGGTCCACCACAGCACCTATCTGAACCGAAGAAGGTATCCAGTATTACAATGGACGTCTCCATTAACTGTAAGAATTGCTGTCTTGAGACTGTCATACAAATTTAGTCATACTTCTAAAAGAACATGGCCAGCAGCAGGACGCCAAAATGATACATTTTCTAGAACACTGCCTAGGGATTAGGTTTTCTAGACCTCCTGGAACTAAGAACTTTGTCAATGTGCCAATTCGAGACAGAAATCCACTTCGGACTGATATGACCCAGCATCCCACTGTGTACCTTAATGAGAAAGGTTGTAAGTAATGATCAAGCTTATGAGCCAGTGACAGCAGCAGGATATTTCATCCCTTTCAGTGGAAAGGGGTCCAGCTGCCCAAGGTTAAACGGGGTCCAGTGATGGAGAGAGCTTGGAACCTTCAGCCTCATTCAAAGGCAAGGTGGGAGTATTCACATTATACTGTTTTCCCCAACATACGTGGTCATACCGTACTAATAATATTTTTATTGTGAAATTTGTTGTATTTATTTAAATGCTGTATAATATATTTTCTACTTGCGTTTGCCTAATGTGCGCCTCCCATAAGAATGTGACCCAGATATTATCAGGGAACACAATGCATTGAAATAGTCTCCTCTTTGTTTCTGGGTCATAGGCGCTGGCGATGGGACCTCAAGTGTAAAACTTTATGTTAGTTCCAGAGAATAATAATGAAAAAAACGGCATAAAACACGCAAACTCAAGTTTGGGTTTACTTTTTGTCATGGGACGCAGGGGAAAACAATTTGGAGCCTCAAACCCCTTAAGGAGCCTGCTGTATTCTGTTTGCAATCCTGAATTCATTACACCGTTTAACGTTATCATTCCCGCCTTCTTTTGTGCTGGCACAATTGTTGTTACGAGAGGTGGAAAGATACTGTCTTTTGTCAAATGAACAAAAGACGTACGTAGCGCTGCACAGTAATCCATGCAGAGGGGAATTAGAAATGCAGAAACGTAGTGCACAATGCTGTTGGTATCATGTAATTCTACAGCCGATATGTTTCCACTTCTTTATGGATTTGAAGCACGTGCATGTAATTCATTATCTGCTGTATAATTTGTAAATCTGAAAAACGCGTTCTTACTCACACACATCTAAAAACGCTAGCCTATGGGTTTCAATGCACCTACATCTACTTCCAGAAGTTAACTGATCTCCTTTTACCTGTTGATTTCTGAAAACAGGCACACAAGAGGCGTTAATACCTCCAATCGATGGGGATCTGCTTCAGTGTACAGGAGGGAAATCCACTATTTTTAATATTTTTTAACTTGAAGCAGGGTGAAAAGAATGGTTCCAATTTGTGATGAAAACATTCTGGTCACATTTGATGCAAATTCATATTTACAACACTGATTTCTCAAAGACACAGTTTCAAGAGAATACTCACATTCCAGAACTCACGGGCATTGTCTGCCTCTTTTTAATGCCTGCAAGTCAGGCACTTGCGGACCAAATGTCATTTTCAGTGCTGCCTTACTGTTGCCAGAAAAACAAGCATGGTTTCAGAGGCACTACTCAGGACACAATTGTGAAATACAACTACCTGCAGAATAAAAGAGGCACACTTTTTATGACAAGAGGTGTGGCTATTTGATGCATTGTATATGTTTTACTTAAAGGATTTTACTCTGGGAAGGGGGGAGGAAAGTACTGATAAAACGAACGTATTGCCTACACGAATCTTTAACTGTTGGTGATTAACATTTTGATTTTGTTCCTGTTGCATCTATAATACTCTATTTATCTACACACATGTATGTTATGATGTCGCAATAGCTGCATAATGCTACAAATGTTGCAGCATACCTTATCAGTAGTAGTGTACAATGACAATTAAAAGGCTTGTTCATCTCCTAATTTAAATTTAAATTTTAAATTACATTAAAAGGCTTTTTCGTCTTCTCAAAACTAATTTTTGTCTAAAAGACATAGGCCCTCAGGTGTCACCGCCAACCGGTCGGTGGTGAATACTGCCAAATTAGGAGCCTCCACCCACCCCATAACATTACCGCGTTCCGCTGGGCTGAAGATGAACAACTCCAGAACAGCGGATGGCGGGAGACCACCAGCATTTATCTGGCAGTCGCACCGCCAGAAAAAGCTGGCGGTCTTGCACCCTGGCAACAGGAATAAGCATTCCCATCACCAGGATACACTGGCATACACGTCCACATACCCGCACACATGCACTCACACACTTCTGCATGCAAACACATCCCCATTCACCGATGCAAACACAACATACACACCCATTTACAGACAAACACCGCATACACGCACGCGTTGACTCCCCCTCCCCATGCGCATACATACATTTTCACATACACCCCTTGCACCGCTTACACGCATGCATTCACTCCCCCCTTCCCCATGCGCATACATACATTCTCACACATACCCCTTGCACCACTTACACGCATGCATTCACTCCCCCTTCCTCCATGCGCATACATACATTCACACACACACCACCTGCACGGCATACACGCACACATTCACTTCTCCCATGCGCATACATACACTCACACACCCGCACCACGTACATGCACGTATTCACTCCCCCCACTGCACTGCATACACGCACTTATCCGCTCTCCCCATTCACTCACACAAACACCTCCTCCTCTGCCCACACACAATCACTCACACACACAGACACACACCCACAAACACCTCCCCTGCATTCACAACATTCACACACACACTCCCACACACACACACACACCCTCTCCCCTGTCGGACAGTCCACTCACCTCGTTTGTCGAGGAGGTCAGCCAGGAGGGGACGGGTCCTGGCGCACCTTGCCATCTGGACACCGCAACACCGTATTACGGGTTGTAATACTGTCTGCGGTCTCTTTTTGGTGTGGTGGTACCGATGGCAGTTCCGCCTCTGTGCTGCCAGCACAACTGGTCTGAGAATTCCACCTGATTTCGGGCGGAAGTCAGAGATCAGTCATATTATGCAAAGCTTCCTGAATTTGTGATGATGGCCACAGACTTTTAACATTTCATGAATATCAAAGCAATTGTTGCTAGACACAAATGCAGCATCAAGGCTGACTTACTCAATATACTACAGTTGTGCAATAAAGGAGGCCATACTGCATACAAAATATTCTCCCTTCTATCTCCTACTAGCTCAGCACTGGCCAAATCAAAACAAAGAAATAGGAACTACTCCCATGTCCCTCAAATAACCCACAAAAGTCTCCACTAAACTGGTCACAGGTTTGGACTAATGTAATGGTAAACAAAACCATTCCTTCACTATCTGAAACTAGGTATTCGATGACGCATATGGCCGACTGGACCCCGACTAAATTTTGCAAACTTGGATTCCACAACTCTGATATCTGCTGGAGTTGTGAAAAAGCTCCAGGAGAGTTAAATCACATGCTACTACACTACACCTTCTCGAAAACGTTTTGGGATGAAATAGGGGAAACTAGTGTTAGACCTGACAGCCTTAGGGTGGTCACCCCTAACTTTTTTACTGCCTCCCTCCATTTTTTAGATACTATTTTTGCTGGTTTTAAGACTGCGCACTTTATCACTGCTAACCAGTGTTAAAGTGCATATGCTCTCGCCCTTTAAACATGGTAACATTGGATCATACCCAATTGGATTATTTAATTTATTTATAAGTCCCTAGTAAAGCGTACTATGTGGGCCCAGGGCCTGTAGATTAAATACTGCTAGTGGGCCTGCAGCCCTGGTTGTGCCACCCACTTAAGTAGCTCCTTAACCTTGTCTCAGGCCTGGAATTGCAAGGCCTGTGTGTGTAGTTTCACTGCCAATTTGACTTGGCATTTAAAAGTACTTGCCAAGCCTAAAACTCACCTTTTTCTACATATAAGTCACCCCTAAGGTATTCCCTAAATAACCCAAAGGGCAGGGTGCTGTTTAGGCAAAAGGCAGGAAATGTACCTGTGTAGTTTACATGTCCTGGTAGTGTAAAACTCCTAAATTCGTTTTTACACTGCTGTGAGGCTTGCTCCCTTCATAGGCTAACATTGGGGCTACCCTCATATATTGTTTGAGTGGTAGCTAATGATCTGAAAGGAGTGTGAAGGTCATATTTAGTAATGCCAGAATGGTGATACAAAATCCTGCTGACTGGTGAATCTGGATTTAATATTACTATTTTAGAAATGCCACTTTTAGAAAGTTAGCATTTCTTTGCACTTAAACCATTCTGTGCCTTACAATCCACGTCTGGCTGGGTTTAGTTGACAGCTCCCTTGTGCATTCACGCAGACACACCTGCCAGAAACAATGCACAGCCTGCACCGCGGTGAAAAATTCACTGCATGCCAAACCGGAACAACGCAGCCCGACTTCGCAACAAGAAGATCGATGCAGCGCCATCATAGCGACCGGAAACTCGGTGCACGGCCCACTGGATCGACGCACAGCCGAGCCGGAACAACACAGCCCGACTTCCAAAGAGGAATCACGGAGCACCTCCCGTGTGGTAGAAATTTCCATGCAACATCCACCAGATAGATGCAGTCCCTGTGACTTGGTCCTGTCAGCGCCGGAAATCCACGCAACGTCCCTGGGGTGTCCGAAATCCCCATAACCCGAAGAGGATCCACGACCGAGCACCGGAAATCGACGCACAGCTGTCCCTGCGTGAAAACTAAATAACACATCGATGTGTGCGGCCCGAGAAATCGACGCACACCCCCTTTGTTTTGACACATCTCCTCCTCTGCGGTTCTTTGCGGAGATTTTGAACGCGAACCAGGTACTTTGTGCTTAAAAGAGACAATTATTGCTTTTCAAAGACTAAAGACACTTTATATCACTTTTACAGTCATATCTCAACATATACTTATTGCATTTTAATCTTTTTGACCTGCATCTTATCACATAAATATTAAATATTTTTCTAAACACTGTGTGGTGTATTTTGTGGTGCTATACTGTGTTATTGCATGATCTATTGCACAAATACTTTACACATTGTTTTCTAAGTTAAGCCTGACTGCTCAGTGCCAAGCTACCAGAGGGTGGGCACAGGATCATTTGGATTGTGTGTGACTTACCCTGACTAGAATGAGGGTCCTTGGTGGGACAGGGGGTAACCTGACTGCCAACCGAAGACCCCATTTCTAACAACTAGCTACTATCTCAAAAATACCAAATATTAACTGGATCCCAAACTTAGCTTCTGTTACACTAGCTATACTTTACCCTGATCTTACACCACAGAGGGAAGACTATATTCGTCAGGATAAACTTGTCTCTACAGGTCTCAAAACCATAGTTTCTGGATGGAAAGATTTATACAAACCCCCCACCCCTCACCTTGTGGGAATGGATACTATTTATTAGGGGTGCAGACAACTCCCTAAACTCATACTTGAAAACAAACTATGGAAGAAAGGAAAGAATAAAGTCAAAGCTTGACAAGTTTTGTGATTAAATATCCTCCATACCCACTCCCCTTCCCCATTACAATTCCCTCCCGCCCCCTCTTCCATTTACGCTACCCACACACATTCTCCCCTTCTTTATTTTTACTGCTCTCTATGAACTCTGCTTCCACAGCTTAAAGGTGGGGATACATCAGTTTACTAAAACATCCTTGCTATTAGTCGTCAATTCACCAATACAAACATCACCAATCCCCCTGTGCTATAACTCACACCCATATACCGGACTCACCTTACCGCTGATCCTCACCCTTATCATAAGCTATGTTGGTGTTCTCAACAGAGTTGTACATCTCGCCCTCTGGATTAACTTGTGATTTCATACATTTAAAATGGCTGTATTTTTATAGCTCTATAACATCTTAATAAAAATGATTTGAAAACAAAAAAAGGCTTGTTCGTCACGTGGCTGGCAAGTTAGCTCAGAAAGTTTACTGTTCGCTGCTATCATTTATATGTGACCTACAGGTTCCAATCACAGAAAAAGGAACTCAGCCTTTTATCATTCTGGGAATGATAAACTGAGTACAGCAACATCTGCAATTTACATCACTTAAAGCAGTAAAGATGTCAGAATTGGAAGCAGGCATTGTTTACACCCACACGTGCATGGCCACATCATTTCCTGCCCTACAGACTGCAGAAAGGCTATTGGTTACATGGCATAGCTAATTTAAGCATTCACATCAGGCCATTCAAGGCATTGGAGTGATCTTCCTTCAGCTGAAGTTTGGAACCCACCACCAAAGACTGGCCCTCCCATGCAGCCAGGCCCAGCTCCTTATAATCCCTTCGTTCAGTAGGAGTTTCTGTACAGAGAGTAACCTACCCAGGCAAGATTAAGAAGAGCCTTCTCCAGGCCAAAATAAGAATACTCAACACTTATCGTGATTTCCAGTGAAGGGTAAAGGCTTAGCTGTCCCAGCACTCTACGCTTCAGCGTCTCCATCTCCCAGCCTTTCTGTATCCCTTCCATGACTAAGGGCTGCCTCAGACCTGCCACTGTTCAACTGAGTGAGAGTCTCATGCATGACATCCAATTCTACACACACTGGCTACATCCTACACCCACACTTCACAAACTGTGCATAACAAACTGAGTAGCTATGTATTCGACCATCCAGAAAGCCCATGGAACCCCAACAGGGGTAATGATGTGCTACACAAATACTACAACACACATTGCACTGTGATGGAGCAGCTATCTTTGGTATAACACATCATCCGAGGGTCAGCCAGAAGGCCAAAGGAGGAGTGAATGATACTACAGCGGTGGGCCTAGGGTTGCCTAATGGCAGGGGCACTGGGGTAAAAAAAAGAAGTTTTAGGTATCCACAAAGCGGACACAGCACTTACAGCCGGGACATGCCTAAAGAGGCCACAAGAATGCTAACCCAAAGCAGTCCTGTGTTGCATAATGGTAAAATAAATACTACCTCTGAGCCGTAGCGGTGGTTGATTTATGGTGTCAAGCTGTCTCAATAAGTAATGTCAATAAACTGAAGCCTATCTCCAAAACAACTACTCTGCCTATCTGTGGAAGCTGGATCGGTTGGGGGGTGTTGAGTGTGGTGGAGTAGAGCAGGTTAGGTATTTGGAACAAAAACAAAGAGGGGAGAAGGAGGATACCTTGCTGGGTCTATCCCCCCACTTATGAACCAAGTAACATTACATAAAGACCCAGCAGGAGGGCAGTCCCCACAGGATGGACAAGGTAAAAAGGATTTTCCTTTAGAAAAACCCTCACCCACCAGGGTTACCCCTTGGTGGCATGCTTCATCATTGGGTTCCTCCCGGTCTGCTACGGAATGTGGTGTGACCTATGGAATATGTGGGAGGACTGATGTTGTCACGTCAATGCGATTCAGGTAATTGATAGGAGTGTTGGGATTTCATAATAGTTAAAAATACCTGACTCCTAGAGGTTCCAGTAATTTAATAGATCTCCTAGCTGCGGTATGATTGACAAGGGGGTTATATGGAAGTAGGTTATGCAATATACCTGTCTGCCTGGTCATAGATCTGCAGAGGGGGGGAACCCTTTCTTCCTTGTCCATCCTATGGGGACTTCCCTCCTGCTGGGTCTTTCGGTATTTGGAATCCCAACAAGGGTAATGAAGCGATATACAAATACTGCAGCACATCGTTCTATCAAGGACGTCGTTTTCATGGGTGCAGGAGGTGCAGTGGCACCAGAGCACAGAGGCCTAAGGGGACAACTGAACCTTGAATATTGCTGTATTTTACATTACAGACAGCGGGCAGGGGACCCATTTCCTTCCTTGCTCTAGGACCCATGACACACTGGACTATGCTGTCATGATGAGGCGCTCTGCCGTTCAGTGCACAAACCTGCTCATAAGCGCCAAGGGGCCTCTCTGCAGAGTGACCGTCACGCGCATGGCGTCAACGCTGCCGCCATGAGGCCTCCGTGCAGGCAGCCCCCTCTAGCCCAGCACTGGCGTCCTTAAGGATGGAGATTAACTGGATTTCTCTCCGTGATACAGCGCTGATACCTTTAATTAGAATTTCATAGGCCAGGGGACTCGATCTTCAACGATCCTTTGGGGAGTTGCAGCGAACGCTTCCGCGCTCTTAGGACGTTTAGACTGATTCATAATCGCTCCGCAACAGCACATGCAGAGATGCAGAAACACAATTAAGGACGTGCCCAGGCATGCGACTGCACACACAGACAATCAGACACAACATTACACGCCCTCTCAGACAGGAATCAGTGCCCCTAAGCCCTTGGAGGGCGGCACGTGCTGCATCTGTTCAGTACAAAGTGCTTCATTGAGGTGACGCATGCCATAAACCCTGAGCTCAGCAAGCGGGGCGCTCCATCTTGCTTTCCTTTTCTTGATACTTCAGCTTAGTCCAACAAGAGGTGGGGGTTACAAGTGGAGGTGAAACCCATCGTTGACTCGTAGTTCTGGGCAATAAGGACATTTGATTTAGAGCATTAATGATGTTAGCCCTTTTGCACTCGAAAGGCCACCTCTTTCCTCACCCTTAACGGGTTGTTTAACACCGGACTGTCCCACAGGTAAATATTGGGAAATCTGGATGCAGTCTTTAATTTCGTGAATTGATAATGACACCGTTTTGCTTTTGTGTCGCAAGAGGTTTTTATTACGACCTCCGCTAACAAGACAGAGGTGCAAGGCGCCCAGCAGTCGTACAATATTTTGAAACATATTGACTAGGTAAACACAGGTGTAAGGCAGCAGACGGAGGCGCAGCACATAGCTTCATGGCAAAAATAGGAATAGGTACTACACATGTAGTATCTCTGCAAGCTTCCATTCCTTACAGAATAGGTGCCACTGCAGCACAGGTGGAGCAACAGGAGTAGAAATGACCCATCTTCAAGAACGGGTACATCCAAGCAGAAGCAGTGCAAACTTCCCTCGCTCACAGAACAGGTACAACCAAGCAGCAGGGAAAGCTTCCCTCACTCACAGAACAGGAACAGCTTGAGCAGCAACAGTGCAAGCTTCCGTTGCTCACAGAACAGGTACAGCCAGGCAACAGCGGTGCAAGCTTCCCTCACTCACAAAACAGGGACAGCCAAGCAGCAGCAGTGCAAGCTTTCCTCGCTCACAGATCAGGTACAACCAAGCAACAGCAGTGCAAGCGTCCCTCGCTCACAGAACAGGGACAGCCAAGCAGCAGCAGCGCAAGCTTTCTTCGCCCACAGATTAGGGACAGCTAGGGCAGGTGCAGTTTAAGGTTCCCTCAATCACAGAACAGGGCAGCTTGGGCAGCAAATCTGCAAGCTTCCCTCTCTCACAAAAGAGGGACAGGTTGGGGAGCTACAATGCAACCTTCCCTCATTCACAGAGCAGGGACAGCTTGGGCTGCAGCAGTGCAAGCTGCCCTCACTCACAAAACAGGGACAGTTAGGGAAGCAGACCTGCAAGGTTCCCGTGCTCACAGAACAAGGACAGCCAAGCAACAGTGCAAGCTTCCCTCGCTCACAGAACAGGAACAGCTTAAGCAGCAGCAATTCTCCCTCACTCAGAGAACAAGTACAGACAAGCAGCAGCAGTGCAAGTTTCCCTTGCTCACAGAACAGATACAGCCAAGCGGCACTGCAAGCTTCCCTCGCTCATCAAAAAGGGACAGATTGGGCAGGAGGAGTGCAAGTTTCCCTCGCTAACAGAACAGGGACAGCTTGGGCAGCAGTAGTGCAAGCTTTCCTCGCTTACAGAACAGGGGCAGATTGGGCAGCTGCAGTGCAAGCTTCCCTCGCTTATAGAATGGGGACAGCTTGGGCAGCAGCAGTGCAAGCTTCCCTCACCTACAGAACAGGTACAGCTTGGGTAGCAGCAGTGCAAGTTTCCCTCGCTCACAAAAGATGGTCATTTTGGGGAGCAGCCGAAGCAGCTTCCCTTGTTCATAGAGCAGGGATAGCCAAGCAGCAGCACTGCAAGCTTTCCTCGTTCAAAGTGCAGGGACAGCTTGCGCGGAGCAGTGCAAGCTCCCCTCACTCACGAAACAGGGACAGCTTGGGCAGCAGCAGTGCAAGCTTCCCTCGCTCACAGAATTGTGACAGCATGAGCAGCAGCAGTACAGGCTTCCCTTGATCACAGAACAGGGACATTTAGGGCAGCAGCAATGCAAGCTCCACTTGCTCACTGAAGGAAACGCTTGGGCGGCAGCAGGGCAAGCTTCCCTCACTCACAGAACAGGAACAGCCTGGGCTACAGCAGTGCAAGCTTCCCTCACGCACAGAAGAGTTACTTCCAAGCAGCAGCAGTACAAGTTTCCCTCGATCACAGAACAGGAACAGCTAGGGAAGCAGCGGTGCAAGCTTCCCACGCTCATAGAACAGCTACAGTCAAGCATTGGTGCAAGCTTTCCGTGCTCAAAGAACAGGGACAGCTGGGGCAGCAGCAGCGCAAGCTTCCCCCACTCACACAATACCTACTGCAAGCAGCAGTGCAATCGTTCCTTGCTAACAGAAAAGGAACAGCTTGAGCAGCATCAGTGCAAGTGTCCCATCCTTGCAAGGCATGTACAACTTAGGAAACATTTTGATCATGCTTCCTCCCTCAGGGGATTACATTTTGCAGCATAAATGCAAGTGTCACTTTCTCACAGAAAAAGCTACAGCATGTTGCCAGCAAAGCAAGCATCCCTCCCACACAGAAGCCATTGCAGTGCAGGCATACCTCCCCCTGCACAACATTCAGCATGGCAGGAGTACTTAGTGAAAGCTTTCATTGCTCAAGATACATAAACAATTAACATATGAGTATTATATAGAGGGAACACTAATATCTGGAGCAGGTTCTTAATCCACTGAGATGAGTCTATAGATGAATCAGGAAATATGCAAGCACTACTGATGGACCTGGCCCTTTTTGCAGGGTTATGCCTGAACGTTTTGCCTTCTTCATCCTTTTTTTCCTGATTTGATTTGGTTGGCTGGACGACTCTGGGTATTTTACCACTGCTAACCAGTGCTAAAGTGCATATGATCTCTGTCTAAAATGTGTTGGTGATTGGTTTATCCATGACTGGCATATTTTGATTTACTAGAAAATCCCTAGTATAGTGCAACAGGTGTGCCCAGGGCCTGTAAATTACATATTACGAGTGGGCCGGCAGCACTGATTGTGCCACCCACATGAGTAGCCTTGTAAACATGTTTCAGACCTGCCACTGCAGTGCCCGTGTGGGCAGCTTGAAACTGTTGTTGAGACCGGGTAAGTGCACCCACTTTCCAGGCCCAAAGCTTCCCTTTTGCTACATGTAAGTTACCCCTAATGTAGGCCCAAGGCACCACCATGGGCAGAGTATGGTGTATTTAAAAGGAAGGGCATGTACTAGTGTGTTTTACACTCTCCCATAGAGTAACAGGGAGATTGCCTTGACAACTCTTTTAAGTGTAATTTCCAATTGGGAGCAGATGGAGATAAGGAGCTTGGGGGTGTCTGAACTCACAATCTAAAAAGACATCTTTTGGTGAAGTTGGTTTTTGAATTGTAGGTGTAAAAATGCCACTTTTAAAAAGTTTTTGTGCCTCCGCCTGTCTGTTGAATACACGTCTAGGTCAGGATGACACTTGGGCTGTTTGTGTAGTCACTCTAGACAGTCACAGTCACACAAAGAGAGGTGAGGTGTGTCTTCTATATCCAGATGGCCCATCACCAGGCTGATGAGTCTTCCTGAACTAGAGCGGTGGGAGGAGCTGACATCTGCATCTGAGCAGGACTGTGTATGTCCTCACACAAAGCAGTGTCCAACCCTCCTGGAGTGTGTCTGGGGCCAGGGCAGGGAAAGGCATGGTCTTATGCACTACAACAACTTCTCTTTGAAGTTTCCCTACTTCAAAGACAGAAAGGAGTTAAGTACTGGACATCTGACCCCACACAGTTAGAACACTTCTGGAATGAAGACAGTCTGCCAGGAAGAAGAGCTGGATGGTGTATGAGTGACTGCCACTCTGCCTGTTGGTGTGTTGTGCTGGCCTACTCTTTGCTGCTTCTGTCCTGAGAGTGAAAGGACTGGGCTTGGCTTTCTACATCCTGCTTACCAAGGATCTCCAAGGGCTCACTGACTTCACCTGCAGCACCTGGGCTCTCTTGCTGATAGTCCTGACATGCCAAGTGGTGCCTAATCCAGCTCCTGGGCCCTTGTAAGTGAGCTCTGGTGTAACCAAGAAGACACTAAGCATATCGACTCCAAAAGCGACTTCGGAACCAGCGCCACTTTCTCACCCGACGCTGCCGCCTGCACTGGAGCCGTGGTCCCCGCTGAGTGCAATGACCGCGACCTGCAACACAGGCCTGCCGCCGCCGCCGCAGTACCTCTGAAGTCCTGGCACAGTTTGAGTCCCGAGTGCCATGTCCCTGACGTCCGGGACACCCTACTCTGACTTCCCCCCAGCACCTGTGGTCCTGTGGTGTGATTGCGACACTGCAAAGTCAATGCCTCTCATCTTGACCGGCTGGATTAATTGATCATGAAGAAAAAGCCGCCTAGCCGCCAATGCTGCATTACCTCCCCTGCAACCGTAAGGAACTAATGCCTCACCTCCCCTGCGTAGAAGTAAGGAACTACTGGCGGGGAGGTGAACAGCCTATACCCCTGCTCACCTCCCCTGGGACAGTAAGGAATTAATGCCGCACCAGCTTCAGCGATGCCTCACCTCCCCGGCTTCATACAACGTCTTTGTTTCCTCATCGTTTCAAAGGTACTGTACCTAAGGTCCATGCGACCCCATGACTGGCCTGCACTCTTTTGTGAGTGGCGTCAGACACTTGAAAGCGACTCCGTCAAGGTGCTGTCATAGCCCCAGTTGGAGCTATTGTGTTTCTAAGCGTTTTACTAAGAATTACTATTTGAAAATGTGTATCTTTACTTGTGTATGTTGAATGTGTGTCATTTTTGGTCTTGTTTTACTCAGATAACTATTGGCTATTTTTCTAAAATAGTGTGGAGTACGTTTGTGGTGTCTTCACTGTGCTACTGCATGTGTGTACAAATACTTTACACATTGCCTCTGAGATAAGCCAGACTGCTCGTGCCAAGAAACCAAGTGGGTGAGCAGGGATTATCTTATCTGTGTAACTCCCTTACCCTGACTAGAGTGAGGGTCCATACTTGGACAGGGTGCAGACCACTGCCAACTAGAGACTCCATCTGTAACAACTACCCACCTGTATAACTTGAGCAATGTTCCATGTTAGCACTCTTGGTGCTCCTCTTTGATTCCTACTGCTTTCACTGGTGATGCTGTCAGTGATGTTTCTTTCATACCCTGAAAGTCCTGCTGCGGTCACGTTTCCTATCTGTAGGGTGAAAATGTGGCAGAAAGAGTCCATTACAAACTAAGACATTCTAAAGACAAAATGGCAAAAGCAAAAATTAGCGTTTATGCCTCTTTTATGTCCTTCTTCCTCCATTGCCCCTCCGTACCTGTGCTTCACTTCTCTTTTAGATATTTCCTGCACTCTCAATATTTACTCTCCCTCTCTTTTTCCTGTTTTCAGCTTTTCCATCCCATTGACTCAATCTCTCTCTTGTGTGTTTTTTACTTCATTATAGAGATTTCTAACGGAAACCATAGGTCGTGACATATGTTAGATGTGCATTTGCCAATCTGGCATATGTTAGTTGGTCCTAGAGAGATACAGATACTGAATCACACTGCTGCATATGTATTATATCAGCAAAAGGGAACTGATTGGCCATGCAGAGGGCACTGCATTGTTACGTACAGGAGACCACTCCAAATAAGACATGTTAGACTTTTAATCCTTGGCGTGGTCTCCCTTAACATTTTGCTTCTGTTCCCCAGGTTGTTGCTGGACTCTGATTTTGTTGTTTGTGTTACTCTGGGCACTTTACCACTGCTAACCAGTGCTAAAGTGCAAGTGTTCCTTTACAAAATGTGTATATAATTGGCTTATCCATGATTGGCATATTTGATTTATTAGTAAGTCCCTACTAAAGTGCACTAGAGGTGCCAGAGCCTGTAAATCAAATGCTACTAGTGGGCCTGCAGCACTGGTTGTGCCACCCACATAAGTAGTCCTGTAATCATGTCTCAGACCTGCCACTGCAGTGTCTGTGTGTGCAGTTTTTAACTGTAAATTCGACTTGGCAAGTGTACCCACTTGCCAGGCCTAGACACCCCTAAGGTAGGCCCTAGGTAGCCCCAAGGGCAGGGTGAAGTGTATGGTTAAGGTAGGACATATAGTAATATGTTTTATATGTCCTGACAGTGAAATATTGCTAAATCCGTTTTTCACTGTTGCAAGGCCTGTCCCTCTGATAGGTTAACATGGGGGCTACCTTTAAATCTGATTAAAGTGTAGATTCCCTTTGGGAGCAGATGGACATGTGGAGTTTGGGGTCTCTGAGCTCACAATTTAAAAATACATCTTTTAGTAAAGTTGATTTTAAGATTGTGTGTTTGAAAATGCCACTTTTAGAAAGTGAGCATTTTCTTGCTTATACCATTCCTGTGACTCTGCCTGTTTGTGGATTCCCTATCTGGGTCAGTTTGACAGTTGGGCTGGTTGCACCTCACACTAGACAGTGACACAAAGGGAGCTGGGGTGTAGCCTGCATATCCTGATGAACCATCTGTGCTAGGAGGGAAGGGAGGAGTGGTCACTCACTCTTGAAAGGGCTGTGCCTGCCCTCACACAATGCAGTCTCCAACCCCCTGGTGAGTGTCCGGGGCCTGGCCAGGGCAAGGCAGGATTTCACATTCAAAAGAGACTTCACTTTGAAGTAGGCCTACTTGAAAGGAGAAATTGGGTATAAGAAGGGCACCCAAAAACACAGACTTTAGAACACTTCTGGAAACAAGAGGAACCTCTGCCTGGAGAAGAGCTGAAGAGGTGAGGAAGAAGAGCTGCCCTGCCTGTGCTTTGTGGAGCTATGCTGCAGTTGCTGCTTCTGCCAGAGTAAGAGGGCAAAGACTGGACTTTGTGTGCCTTCCATCTTGAGAAGAACTCTCTAAGGGCTTGATATAGAGCTTGCCTCCTGTTGTTTGAAGTCTCAGGGACAGCAAAGACTTCTCACTGCCAGCACCTGGAGTCTCTGGAGAGACTCTTACTCTGCCATGTGGTGCCCATCCAGTTCCTGGGACCCTGAAAGGAGAAGCTGGCACCCTAAGAGGAGACAATCCACACACAGAGCACTGTGCGGGGAAAAGATCAACGCAACTCCGATCTGCGGCTGAAGAAACGATGCGCCGCCGGCTCTGTGGCTGAAAATCGACGCTAGCCAGAAACGTGACTGAAGAATCGACGCACGGAGCTGGAGAAACGACGTGCAGCATCGCTTACAGAGGCTGAGAGTTCGCAACTTGCGCTGCATGGTTTTTGGATCATCGTGCAGCTGGATTTCCGATGCAAGTACCGCTGAGCTTGTAAAAACAATGCTAGACCTGCCTGGACCCGAGAGTGCTGACCGGATCGACGCATCGCTCTCCTGCGGAGAGAAGAAATGACACGCCCTGACCCGACGAAAGGAGAAACAACGCAAGGTCTCGCTCGTGAGTGAAATCGACGCATCGCAAGCTCTTTTTGACGCACACTTGCCTGTGCGAGGGTATGTTTGACACGCCCAAGGTACATTGTCACGCTAACAGAGTTAGAGTGTGTTTTAAACTACATAAAGGCTCTTTTTGCTTTTCAATTGATAACTTGACTTGTGTATTGTGGATTTTTGTCATTTTGGTCTTGTTTTGTTTAGATAAATATTGTCTATTATTCTAAACCTGTGTTGTGTCATTGTGTAGTGTTTTCAATAAGTTACTGTGTGTGTTGGTACAAATACTTTACACCTAGCACTCTGAAGTTAAGCCTACTGCTCTGCCAAGCTACCAGTGGGGTAAGCAGGGGTTAGCTGAAGGTGATTCTCTTTTACCCTGACTAGAGTGGGGGTCCTTGCTTAAACAGGGGGTAACCTGACTGTCAACCAAAGACCCTATTTCTAACAAGACCATGATTGAATGGAACTAGATACAAGTATTTCTTGACCCAGTAAAAGTGATTTCTCCAGAGAGAGGCCAATGACTGAATGAACCTTGACACTTCACTTGTCACTGTTTTCTCCAGTTCAGATCTGATTTTCTTTGAAGAGAGTCTAACTATTAAGTGGATATTATCCTGAAATATCCTACTATCACTTAAGCATTCATCCACACTCCCCTCTTTTTGATATTTTAATCAATTGTCTATTTTTTTCAGAGGCTAACGCCGTTCTGCTAATGGCCTGCAGAAGGGAGGGTTTACTTTTACAAATAGAGAAAGTGGAAGCAGGGAAAGGCAGTGTTGTTTTAAAAAATGCCCATTTACTGACTGTACCAGCCACATTTTCTCTGCAAGGGCTTAATCAATACCCTTTCGGTCTCAGTATAGTTATTTGTGTTTTTATACAGGCATATTTTTAAATAATTTAATTTATAGACGGATATCCTTACCTCGTCAATCCATTTATTATAGTATGTTAGACGCTTTTAGGAAACCCAAACTAACCAGGTCTCTCAGCACTGGGAAAGAAGAACTTGTACTAGGCAGATATGTTAAGAATTTCCTCAATAACCATGTCTTATAGACACAGATGTTCATGACACATATGCACTTGCTTTGCAATACCTTTTTTTCCATGTGTCTACATTCAGGTATTTTCTGTTTTTTTTTTTACCACTACTGACAGGAGGCTCTGATATGCATTCATTTGATTTTCAATGATTGTCATTCTTGAACCTGACTGTTTCATTTTGTGCCGTCTAGTTCTAGGAATAAAGTTTTAGTGAAACCGTGTGATATGTTCTGACTAAAGAGAAATAATTAGCCTGGGTAAAATTTTAATTACACCAGAGTAACTGGAATAATTTCAGTAGTTTCACGTTACTCCTTGTTTAAGTACTACCAAATATAACGCCATTTTGTGTAAGTAAGAGTAAAATCTGAATTTCTCTGTGCGTGCTTAGATTTGGCACCCACTGTTTAGTAGTCTCTTGGTCATTCTCAGATTTGCCACCCATCACTTACCAATCCCTCAGGGCATGAGAGAGTCACTGAATATATTGTGGACTCTTTTCAGGGCAATCATTCTAGCAGACTTCTCTCAAATTTAAGAGATGCACTTGCTATTTCTCCTTCGACTCTTTAATGGCCTTTCGACCCATTACAACAGTCCATTATAAAGAAATCTTTTGTTTTAATAGCTTGAATGTGGCCGTAGGCACTTGGCAGTGATGCCTACATAAGTGCTGGGAGCCGGAGCTGGCTGTCATGGCCCCTCTTTGCTTTTGTTCTAACATATGGGCTCAGCCCAGAAAGGTGTGCCATGACTGTGAAAGAAAGTGTCTCTTCATGCTGGCTGCCAGCTTTAGGGCCATTAGTGGAAGGAAATAAACTGGAAGGCCATCAACATAATGTATAATCTTCCTAGGACGAGACATATTGAATAGCACTTACATGATTATTGATGAGCCTCCTTCTGTCAGGCCTGTCCTGGACTATCATGAGACGTCTAGTTGTCATCCTTCCTAGGCTGTCGGTTTTGTCCCACACTATTCTTCTTGTGTTTTATTGTATTTTTGTTCTCTTCGATTCTCAACCAATTTCTTTTGTTAAATTGTAGCATTGTATTTTCCTAGAATTGCTTTGAAGTATTAAAAGGTGCTTCTGATAGGATGAAATACACAGGTAAACAAATGAAGCGTACACAAAACTCGAAAGACAACAGTGCATTTTCTTGTCTCACGCCTTCTGCAGCCTAAACTAATTTCGAAACCTAGCACATTTGAATATTTGCATTCAGTCTTGAGGCTCTCAACCTGATCTCAAATCAGGATTATTCCTATTACAAATTTTTACTGCACAAGTGTGATCTTGCGCAATCCCCAGTTATTGGGCTATGCGTAGGTTTAGGGATCCAAAGTAAAGGACTGTTGTGGGAACCAGATGTGTGCAGCAGTGACATGTGCTTGCCTAGCAACGTAATTTACAAAAAGAGGAACGGGAATACCTTGTCTTGAAGAAACGCAGTGTGAGGTACTGTACTAACTTTTGTTTTTTTGTTGTTTAATTCAGCATTTAACACCACCCAATATGGGCTCCATCACAATTTGTGTGTAAACAGGTATCAAAACGGTAAGTGCATAGAGGGAAAATGGATTTACTGTTCTTAACACCACATCTACGTACCTTGGAAATAATGCATGTGATACATTAGATACAGAAAATCGATTTGTGACCCGTTAATATTCTTCCTTCGATATTCCCAGCTCACACCTGTAGTTTCAAGGTTAACACTCAAAAGGGATGAAGGAAGATGAGCGCGAGGTGTCACTTGCATTCCTTGGAATATGATTGCCACAGTAGAACTGCATTGCGAATGCCACATTTCTGAACATGTGAAATCATTTTATTAAAGCAGCATAAAACAGGAAGGTGAGTCACACTCTGAGAAAGCCGAAACAATGTTAAATACTGACGCATTTGTTAAAATCAGTTTTATTCTCTGTTTTTTGCCTCTGTCACTGGCAGTACAGCATTGCATTACAGCCCAATTGCATAGCTTTTCAGATCCCTGACAAGGCACTTAAGGGCATTTGCAGACAGTTAACATGCTACTTTGCGGAAGTGGGTGTCACGTGGCTTGTATGGGTTGTATTTTGATTAGCTGTCGGCAAACTTTGCATAATTTGCATTTGCGAAATTATGCGAAATTTCAGAAACGTTCACAAAATTAATTAAAATTAGAACCCGACATTTGGTGGTGTGTTTTAGCTCGAAATGCATTACAGTAATCTTAGATAAAAGAACATATTTTGTGCTAGGCAAATGCAAAAAAACATAAGCGCCACAAACAGCGACCAATCGCATTCTGGTCATTGACATTTTTTGTGTAGACTCAAGCAACATTTTTGCCACAAGTGGTGTGTAATTAATTAGTTGACATTGTGCAGTAATGTAATCGCTGGAATTTTATGAAAAAAGCAATAATTACCAAAATTACATAAGATTATGACACCATAATAGTAATTTAGCTTGGGCCTAGTTTTGTTGTTATGTGTGAAGAAATAAGTGAAAATGTCAGTTTTATTGGACTAGATTCACTATGGGTTGTACATGTGCTCCCAAAGTGCTCCACAATGTGTGCTATGCCAGTGGCCTTTTTGATAGTAAGTAAAGTGATGCAATGCTTTGCACTACTTGAGCAGACACATACATGTTCGTAAATAACTCCTATAGTTCTGTCACACCTTTCATCTCTTACTCTTAGTATGTTGTACATATTCATGACTAAGATCCAAGGATACTCAAGAAGGTGCTAAATCTGCCATTCTCTGCTCCCTCTTCCAGCCGTGATATATTCTGGCAATTCTACCTCAAAGCTTGGTCTTCGTCAATGGAATTCTTCACCAGTTGGACAGACTGATAGAGATATTTAATTGGAGGAGACTGATTCTGACTAGATATACATATATATATATATATATATATGTATATATATATATATATATATATATATATTTATTTATTTTTTCACTGAAAAAAAGTTAAAGGGACTTTAAAATTAGGTGAAAATGTCAGTTAAAATGTAACAATTTAAACTAAAAAAAAAATGAATTTCACTATTGACAGTTAACTAAGCAAAGAAGAACTTTTGTCTACACCATGTACAACATTTGATATTGTTTGAGATGTTATCCGTGATGTCATCAATGATGTCATTGAACATGTCATGAGTAATGCAGTCCATGAGGTTATAGGCCGAGCATGGTTGGGACACAAGTTCTGCTCTTTTTACTTTAACTGAAGAATGGAAGATGTGGGCATGAACAACATATTATTATAGTGTATCAAGCATGAATATGCTGAACAGATTTTACATCAGAAGGAGCACTCTATTGAATTTATAGTTGATTGTGCATGCTAAATGATGGTGGGTGTGTATATGTCTACAAGCATGTGTACTTTACTCTGGTGCTTCACCCAGGATTTGTCTTATATGAATGTTATGAAATGATGGGAAAGGTGATGAGGGATTGAACACTTGTGCTTTGTCACAAATACCTCAGTAATCCATGAAAATAATCAGATCCTGGGAGACTGTTATATGTAAGTTGAGTATCAGCATCAGCATATGACTTTATCTGATATAAGTTTGTTAGTGCTCATCTAAGTTTTTGTACATTTATATTAGCAGCCACATTTTTCAAAAATCCGCTAATGGAGCAGAAAATTCTGAATGAAACAAGTGACCATATACATTTATATATTCACACGAGCAGGAATATTCTTGTGTTGCATATGGACTTGTAAGTAGGAAGCATATGGACATTATATTCAATCACAGATGGGACATTTGTTTTTAATGTACGCATTCTAGTTTTGTTTTATGGGGAGGGGTATGAAGAGAGACTCTTCAGACTTGTGGACTCTATGGTCCTGTTGAAGGCTTCTGCCAAAAACATTGGCCAGGACTTACACATTATTTGAATAATAATAGAAAGTGTACCTTGAAGAAGTTGTTGCTGTGCTGTCAGTTCTTTCTGTTTTCAACGAATAGAGATGTTGTGATTTATTTGGGGAGAGAACTGCAGTATATACATATAGAGATAAACCACAGACAGCCAGATAGATGTGGTGGAACTTTCATATCTATCTATCTATCTATCTATCTATCTATCTATCTATCTATCTATCTATCTATCTATCTATCTATCTATCTATCTATCTATCTATCTATCTATCTACCTATCAACTATATAGCGGTGCTGCCTCTCCTTTCTGTTGTCAAGGAATAGAGGTGTTTTGATTTATTTGGGGAGAGAACTGCAGTACATGCACACACACTTGCACACACATATATACTGCAGTTCTGTATGCAGTATATATATATATTTATATACACACAGGTGTGTGTGTGTGTATATATATATACACACACATAGCTCTGCCTCCCGTACCTCCACCGGCAAGTAGAGCCCTCGTTTCTCAGAACTCCTGCCCTCTGTCAGGAGTTTGAGGCCCTCCTCTACCCGCAGGCTTCTGCCTGCACCTCATCCCTGGTGTCTAGTAGGAGAGCTCCGCTCTTCTACTAGGCTGCCCTCTGCCTCTCTTCTCCTTTTTCCTGCTTTGCTCTTTGAGTGCTTTTTCTTCAGTGTCTGTCCCTTCTGCCTTTCACTTCTGCATTTCACTCTTTCCTCGTTTCTTTCTCCTCCCACTCCGCTCTCTCTCTCTCTCTCACTCTCGCTCTCCCCTCTCTCCCTCTCCCCCGCCACTGCTACCCCTGTGGCCCCGCCCCTCCTCTCTCTCGTGCTGCATTCCCGCCACTGCTGCCCCACGTCCCTCCTCCCTTTTTTTGCACCGTTTTCCGTCCCCGCTCCCGCCTCCCAGCTGTCCTCTCCTCCCCCCCTCCCTACTCATTGGCAGCCTCTGTGCGGTAGGACGAGCAATATCACTGACCTGGTCAGTGAACTGCTCTGCCTCCCATAGCCTCCACGGCAGTTCTGTATGAAGTATATATATATATATTTATATACACACAGGTGTGTGTGTATATATATATACACACATAGCTCTGCCTCCCGTAGCTCCACCGGCAAGTAGAGCCCTCGTTCCTCTGAACTCCTGACCTCTGTCAGGAGTTCGAGTTCCTCCTCCACCAACAGGCTTCTGCCTGCTCCTCATCCCTGATGTCTAGTGGAAGAGCTCTGCTCTTCTACTAGGTTGCCCTCTGCCTCTCTTCTCCTTTTCCTGCTTTGCTCTTTGTGTGCTCTTTCTTCCGTGTCTGTCCCTTTTGTGCACCTTTTGCCTTTCACTTCTGTGTTTCACTCTTTCATTGTTTCTTTCTCCTCTCACTCTGCTCTCTCTCTCTTCCTCTCACTCTCTCTCTCTCCCCCACCGCTGGTGCCCACGCGGGCCGCCGCCTTTTTCCGCAACATTTTCCGCCCTCGCCTTTGAGCTGTCCTCTCCTCCGCCCCTCCCTACTCAATGGTGGCCGCTGTGTGGTCACGCCTAAGGCAAGCCCATCTGTTCCTGGACCTCGGCCAGTGCCCGAACCCCTGATTCTCGCTTCCCCCACCGCAGCGACACACAACTTCGCTACAACGCCATCCACTTACCATCAGGCCACCCTCCCGCTCACCCGCGCATCCTTCTCCTGCAGAATCTGCACCTTCACCAGCCTCCATGCCAGCGACCCACCAGCCAAGGCAGGACGCAACCATCTTAGATGCATCCTACTCAACACCCGCTCCATCCACCAACATGTCATCGAACTCTGGAACCTACTCGACTCAGCCACCCCAGACATTGCCTTCCTGACCGAGACCTGGATGAACCCCTCCTTAGTGCCTGACATCGCCATAGCCATCCCGGACGGCTACAAGATCACCTGTAGGGACTGCACCAACAGACCAGGAGGAGGCATCACCATCGTTCACAGGAATACCCTCAGAATCATGACCAGCACCGAAGACACCCTCAGCGCCACCGAACACCTGCACTTCCAGATCCACACTGATCCAAACACCACCCTCAGAGGGACCCTTGTTTACAGACCGCCCGGACCCTGACAGCAGTTCAGTGACTCAATCTCTGACATCATCAGCATGCCCTCGCATCCACAGACTACATACTCCTCGGGGGACCTGAACTTCCACCTCAAGAACACCAATGACAACAACTCCACCACCCTGCTTGACAACCTTGACAACCTTGGCCTCAAGCAGCTCATCACGACACCCACCCACTCTGCAGGACACACGCTCGACCCCATCTTCTCCGCCAGCAAACACGTCTCCTTCAGCCACACCACTGAACCCCACTGGACCGACCACCGCTGCATCCACTTCACCTTCAAGAAACCCACAGCCCACCATCACCCGCAGCAGATTCCCCACCGCAGATGGAACAAGGTCACCGAAGACCAGCTGATCACCATCCTTTCCCGGAACCCACCAATCGACACCACCGACACTGAAACAGCAGCCCGCAACCTCGGGCAATGGATTGACGACTGTGTCAACACTCTCGCCCTGATCAAGAAACCTTCAAACAGATGCGCCAACAGAAAGGCCTTCTGGTTCACCGCCTACCTCCAAGAATCCAAGCAAACATGCTGAAGAGTCAAGAAAAAGTGGCGCCAAGAACAGACACCGGACAACCACACAGCCTTCAAGAATGCCATCTGAAGACACCACCAACTCATCCGAATCGCCAAAAGAACCACCTTTAAAGAACGCATTGACAACAACGCTCACAGCTATAAGGAGCTCTTCAACATCGTGAAGGAACTCTCCAACCCTGGTTCCAACATCAACGACATCCCGCCATTGCAAGACCTCTGCAACTCCCTAGCCACCTTCTTCTACCGCAAGATCGCAGACATCAATGACAGCTTCAATACCCAGACCCCCCGTCAACCACCGACACCACAGACTCACCACCTCCCAGCCACACCAACCTCCTGCTCTCCTGGACCCACATCAATGGTGACAACACCATCAAAATCATGAACACCATCCACTCCGGCTCACCATCTGACCCCTGCCCTCACCACATCTTCAACAAAGAGAGCTCCGTCATCGCAGCCCATCTCTGGAAGAAAATCAACAGCTCCTTCGAGACCACCACCTTCCCGGAGAGCTGGAAACACGCCAAGATCAACGCCCTCCTCAAGAAACCCAAGAACGTCCGACCCATCTCCCTGCTCCCTTCCTGGCAAAAGTCATCAAGAAAATTGACAACAAACAACTGACCTGCTTCCTCGCTCGAGGAGAACAACACTCTGGACTCGTCCCAATTTGGGTTCCGCAGCAACCACAGCACCAAAACTGCCCTCATCGCTGCCACCGACGACATCAGGGCCCTACTTCACAACGGCAAAACCGCGGCCCTCATCCTCCTGGACCTCTCGGCCACCTTCAACACCATCTATCACCACACCCTACGCACACAACTCAATGACGCAGGGATCCACGACAGAGCCCTGCACTGAACCACCTCCTTCCTCACGGGCAGAACCCAGAGAGTCCGCCTCCTTCCATTCCACTCTGAAGCCACCAAGTTCGATCTGCGGCGTACCCCAGGGGTTGTCCTTCAGCCTGACCCTCTTTAACGTTTAAATGGCTCCGCTCTCAAACATCGTCTGATCACACAACCTCAACATCGTCTCATATGCCGATGATACCCAGCTTATCCTCTCCCTCACCAAGGACCCCGCCACCGCCAAAACCAACCTCCACAAAGGAATGAATGCCATTGCCGAATGGATGAAAAACAGCTGCTTAAAACTGAGGTCCTGATCCTGGGCTTCACCCCTTCCGCCTGGGATGACTCCTGGTGGCCTGCCACACTGGGATCCGCATCGACACCCGACGACCACGCACGCAACCTGGGGGTTCATCCTGGACTCATCGCTATTAATGACCCAGCAAGTCAACTCCATCTCTTCCTCCTGCTTCAACACCCTCCGCATGCTTCAGAAGATCTACAAATGGATCCCCACCGAACCAGAAGGACGGTCACCCAAGCCCTCGTAAGCAGCAAACTGGACTACGGCAATGCCCTCTATGCAGGAACCACGGCCAAGCTCCAGAAAAGACTGCAAAGCATACAGAATGCCTCTGCACGCCTCACCTTGGACATCCTCCGCCACACCACAGCTCATCTGAGAGACCTGCACTGGCTCAACAAGAGAATCCCATTCATGCTCCTCACCCATGCTCACAAAGCACTGCACAACACCGGACCAGAATACCTCAACAGACAGCTCTCCTTCTACACCCCGACCTGCTGACCTTGCCCTCGTCACCGTTCCACGCATCCATAGAATGACTGCCGGTGGCTGGTCGTTCTCCCACCTCACCGCCAAGACATGGAACACTCTTCCTATCAGCCTACGACAGACACAGGACCTGCTAACCTTCAGGAGACACCTCACAACATAGCTGTTCTGGGCAGTAGCAGCACTCCCCCCACCCCTTCTCACAGTGCCTTGAGACCCTCAGGGGTGAGAAGTGTGCTTTACAAATGCTATGATTGATTGATATATATATATATATATATATATATATATATATATATATATATATATATATACATACATACATATATATATATATATATATATATATATATATATATATATATATATATATATATATATATATATATATATTACCTAGTGGCAGTCGCCACTAATTAGTTATAGTTAGGACCATGTTTCCATGGAAAAAGCGCTTTTTGACTTGCCTATATCTTTGGTGCTGTGTGGCGAATCCTCACAAACTTTTCCAAAAAAAGGGTTGAAGTGATTCTTGTCATGCATGGGAAGTTCTGGGGTGATCTTTCAAGCAGGGGCCGAGAAAAAAGGGGAGGGTGAAAAAAGGTGTGTTTCCGATGTTAATTCCCATAGGACCTTTAGACATGTGTACAGCCTGAACCACTGGACGGAATTACACCAAATTTGGCAGAAAACTAGCTGTTGGTGCACAGATGGTGCTTTCATTCATTTGGTGTAAATCCGTTTAGTAGTTTTTGAGAAATGTAGGTGAATCCAAACTTGTATATCTCTCACTGCTGCAGCTTTGCGATTATTTAGCAAATATTTTGTGAAAAGAAGAAGCGCTGTGATTTGCTGACCGCAACCTGACTAGAAAGTTGTGGCCGTCATTTTATTTCATGGGACACAGTCCCCAGGAGTGAAAATCCTAATTAAAAATGGCATAAGGGGTCAGGGTGAAGGTACCCTAACGCCAGAGGTGTGATATAGGTGTGTTTTAGGGGCAAATTAGGGATTTAAAATAACTTTTGCGTCACCATGTGTGAGATTCATGAAAATGTATACATTTTTGTGAATTATTCATAAAATAGTTGAAAGAAAAACGACAGACTCGTTCATACACTAATTCATTCACTCATACATGCACTCAGAAACTCATGCGCCCACTCACACACCCACTCAGACACTCATGCACCCACCCAGACCCACTCACAAACTCACAAATCCACCTTCAGACCCACTCAGACACTCACGCACCCATATCACAGATCCACTAAGAGAGACAGGTCCTGTGGCCAACCCACGCTGCCCCCAGCCAAAAGCCGTGCGTGGCGTTAGGTGGTTATACGGGCTTGGCTGCAGGTTGGAATAACCTATAGTAATTGAAATTACTTTACGTTAACGTTAAAAAAACATAGAAATTCACTGAAAATAAAATCAAAGGTTACAGGGACTTTATAGTTACACTCTGAATTTACTTGTACAAAACAAAAGAAATTCAACAGTTATAGGTAGAGTTCTTTCAAGTAACTATAACTCATGATCTAAGGTAACTATAACTCTCACCTTTGCCGTACATAGTTTCCTTGTCAATAATTGTATTGCAAATGTTGCAGCGATAATATTAAAGATACCATACAAGATCTCATCACTGATATAATATGTGTAGTAAAAGCTGTGCATAGCGAAGGCCCGAGTTATAATTACCCTAGGGCATGAGTTATAGTTACTTATATAAATATATATTCCCAAATCACTGTCTCCCGTCGTGATCAAGGCTCATGAATAGCAGTAAAAATGCGTTGGGACTGTGCCAGCCTGCCATATTACAAATAAAGCACTTGTCCTGCACACATACCGGGCGTACAGAGTTTTGTCTGCTTACGGGAGACAGTGATTTGGAGAATTTCACGGATATCCGTTCCTGCACGCCAAGGCAACCATGTGAGGAGGTCCTTTGAACAGACCTACTGTGTCTGCGAATATATAGTACATATATATATATATATATATATATATATATATATATATATATATATATATATATATATATAATGATTTTTTTTTTCAGTGAAAAAAAGCAAAGGTTACAGGGATGTTTAAGGTAGGTTGATGTTTTACTCATACAAAACCATAGCGATTCAGAAGTTGTAGTTATACTTATAGTTATAGACTGTAGCTCATTGCCCAAAGTTACTTTCTGGCATGAGTTATAGTTACTTCAGATATGTATAACTATAAGTATAACTATACTGCTATAGTTCTATGGTTTTGAATAGGTAAAATGTCAACCTAACTATAAAGTCACTGTTACCTTTGTTTTTTTTCTGTAAATTTCTATGTTGTTTTTAATGTGGCCGTTAATATAACCACCGCCGTGGTCAAGCCCTGCAGATGACCCTTCCACATGCACCAAAACCCATGCTGCACACAGGCAATTTGGAGTGTTAGTAGGTGTTTGTTTTTTTCATTTTTTTCTCGGATCCTTCGAAGTTTACACTGGGGGTCCAAGCTGAGCCCCGTGGTGAATCCGCGGATCAGGTGGAAAAAAACAATTGAGCAACTTTTTGGAACCCCTCCCTGTGTCCTATGGGGTCAGGATTCCTGTATCCTGACCTCTTATATGTTTTTTCACTTTGTTTCCCACCCCACAGCAGATGAGGGAAAGAAAATGGCAGCCACAACTTTTCTTTCTGGTTGCAGCCAGCCAATTAGGGCCTTCCTTTTCCCCTGGATCTAAGGGGGATCCTAGGAGGATCCCAGAAAGATCCAAGGATCCGTTGATTGGCCAACAAAAACTGGGCAATTTTTTGTCCACCTGGGATCCATAAGGGACCCTCCATCTGTCCTACAGGTATCCTGATCCCTTATATGTTTTACTTTTTACATTGTTTTATTTCCACCCCCCCAGCCAATGTGAGAAACAAAATGGTAGCTGTAACTTTTCTGTCAGGTTGTGGCCAGCCAAACAGGGCCATGCTTTCCCGCTGGTTTCACAGAGGATCAGAAAAGGATCCACAATATAAAACATTGTTTTTCCTTTAATATCTGAAAAAACTACTGAACGGTTTTACGCCAAATAACAAATGCCTTGTTGGACCAAAATCAACCCTTGTGCCAAATTTGGTGTAAATCTGGTTAACAGTTCAGGCTGTAGATGTGTCTAAAATCTCTATGGGAATTAACATGGGAAACGCACTTTTTTTCTCCCCCACTTTTTCTCAGCCCCTGCTTGACAGATGTGCAACAAGACCCAACTTGAAACTTTTTTGGAAAAATGTCAAAATGATTCTTCAAACGATGCTAAAGATATAGCCAAGTCAAAAATGTTTTTTTTTAAACTAGGTCCTAACTATAACTACCCACTAGTAGGTTATATATATGTATATAAAACCTACTGGCAGTCATTAGTAGAGATATATATATTGTTGGACTTTTTTGCTTATGCAGGGTCATCCCCAATCATTTTGCCTCCTGCCTCCTATTTTTTCTGAACTGTTGCTGTTGGCTTTTGAACTCTGAGCACTTTACCACTGATAACCAGTGCCAAAGTACATATGTTCTCTGTGTAAATTGTATGGTTGATTGGTTTATCCATGATTGCCATATTTGATTTACTAGTAAGTCCCTAGTAAAGTGCACCAGAGGTCATCAGGGCCTGTAAATCAAATGCTACTAGTGGGCCTGCAGCACTGGTTGTGCCACCCACCTAAATATCTTTGTAATCTTGTCTCAGACATGCCACTGCAGTGTCTGTGTGTGCAGTTTTAACTGTAAATTCGACTTGGCAAGTGTACCCACTTGCCAGACCTAAACCTTCCCTTTTCTTACATGTGAGGCACCCCCTGAGGTAAGGCCTAGGTAGCCCCAATGGCAGGGTGCAGTGTATGGTTAAGGTAGGACATATAGTAATGTGTTTTAAATGTCCTGACAGTGAACTATTGCTAAATTCGTTTTTCACTGTTGCAAGTCCCGTCTCTCTCATAGGTTAACATGGGGGCTACCTTTAAATCTGATTAAAGTGTAGATTCCCTTTGGGAGCAGGATTTGGGGTCTCTGAGCTCACAATTTAAAAATACATCCTTTAGTAAAGTTGATTTGGAGATTGTGTGTTTGAAAATGCCACTTTTAGAAAGTGAGCATTTTCTTGCTTATACCATTTTATGACTCTGTCTGTTTGTGGATTCTCTGTCTGGGTCAGTTTGACAGTTGGGCTGGTTGCACCTCTTACTAGACAGTGACACAAAGGGAGCTGGGGTGTAGTCTGCATTTTCTGATGAGCCATCTGTGCTAGGAGGGATGGGAGGAGTGGTCAATTACACCTGAAAGGGATGTGCCTTCCCTCACACAATGCAGTCTCCAACCCCCTGGTGAGTGTCTTGGGCCTGGCCTGGGCAAGGCAGGATTTCACAATCAAGAGAGACTTTGCTTTGAAGTAGGCCTACTTCAAAGGAGAAAATGGGTATACGAAGGGCACCCAAAACTACAGACTTTAGAACACTTCTGGAAACCAAGAGGAACCTCTGCTTGGAGAAGAGCTGAAGAGCTGAGGAAGAAGAGCTGCCCTGCCTGTGCCTGTGTTTTGTGGAGCTATCCTGCAGTTGCTGATTCTGCCAGAGTAAGAGGGCAAAAACAGGACTGTGTGTGCCTTCCATCTTGTGAAGATCTCCAAGGGCTTGATTTAGAGCTTGCCTCCTGTTGTTTGAAGTCTCAGGGACAGCAAAGACTTCTCTCTGCCAGCACCTGGAGTCTCTGGAGAGACTCCTATTCTGCCCTGTGGTGCCCATCCAGTTCCTGGGACCCTAAAAGGAGAAACTGGCAGCCTAAGAGGAAGAAATCCATGCACAGAACGCTGTGCGGGGAAAAGATCAACGTGACTCCAATCTGAGGCTGGAAAATCGACGCACCGCCACCTTCACGGCTGAAAATCGACAGTCTCCTACAATGCGACCGAAGAATCGACGCACGGAGCCCGAGAAATGACACGCAGCATTGCTGACAGAGGCTGGTGAGATCGCAACCCGCGCTGCATGGTTTTCGGATCATCATGCGGCTGGATTTCCAACGCAAGCACTGCTTGGCATGTAAAAACAACGCTAGGCCTGCCCGGACCCAAGAGTGCTGTCCGGATCGACGCATTGCTCTCCTGCGAAGAGAAGAAACGACGCGCCCGACCCGACGAAAGGAGAAACGACGCAAGGTGTCGCTCATGAGTGAAATCGACGCATCGCAAGCCCTTTTTAACGCACACTCGCCCGTGCAGGGTTATTTTTGACGCACCCAAGGTACATTTTCACGCTAACAGTGTTAGTGTATGTTTAAAATTACATGAAAACTCTTTTTGCATTTCAATTGATAATTTGACTTGTGTACTGTGGATTTTTGTCGTTTTGGTCTTGTTTTGTTTAGATAAATAGTTTCTATTTCTCTCCTGCGAAGAGAAGAAACGACGTGCCCGACCCGACGAAAGGAGAAACGACGCAAGGTGTCGCTCATGAGTGAAATCGACGCATCGCAAGCCCTTTTTAACGCACACTCGCCCGTGCAGGGTTATTTTTGACGCACCCAAGGTACATTTTCACGCTAACAGTGTTAGTGTATGTTTAAAATTACATGAAAACTCTTTTTGCATTTCAATTGATAATTTGACTTGTGTACTGTGGATTTTTGTCGTTTTGGTCTTGTTTTGTTTAGATAAATAGTTTCTATTTTTCTAAACCTGTGTTGTGTTATTTTGTAGTGTTTTCATTAAGTTACTGTGTGTGTTGGTACAAATACTTTACACCTAGCACTCTGAAGTTAAGCCTACCACTCGTCCCAAGCTACCAAGGCGGTAAGCAGGGGGTAGCTGAGGGTGATTCTCTTTTACCTTGACTAGAGTGAGGTTCCTTGCTTGGACAGGGGTTAACCTGACTGCCAACCTAAGACCCCATATATATCTATATATATCTAGACAAGGCATGCAAAGGGTCAACTAGACCAACACGGGTCTTTCGTGTTAAGTGCATTCCAGGGTCTTCACTTTGGTGCTCCCTCTGTTTTCTTTACTTTCCAACTTGGTGCCTCCTGGATTAGTTGGTTTGTGTATTTCACGCTGTCTCAGTTTTGGCCATCTACTGGAGGAGCTCAGTCCATCCACTCCTTACTGACTCTCAGGCCATGGGTGCAGTGCCCACTTCTCTTCTGACCTTCGATGGAGCTGGCCAGGGTGGAGCATCCCTGTGTCCTCTTCAGGCCCCACTGGAACTATGTTCACTTGCAGCTCTGCTCCCACTTTGCTGGTGGCTCCTTGTCAGCATGACAGAGTTTTCTTCAGTCCAGCCAGAGGCATAGGCTCAGGGGGGTATTACACCCCTCTAATAATTGTATTCTGTAGTAAATAGTTGGGTACAGGTTCTTTAAGTCGGGCATGGTGAAGTGTTTGTCGGATTTCACTTAGGACAAAAACACGCACTTTCTTGGTTATTTCACTAAATATTGCATTTTAAATTCTTCTCACAATCCACACTCCTCTTCCTTCCAAATGCTCCTCCAGACCCTCTCTTTCCCTGCTTCTCATAAAATGCATTTTAATAAGTGTGATTGTTGGGACGTATGAGGCTCACACACCCCTTCCCCCCAATCTTACTGACCAAGCTAACCCATGCTTGTGAGTTGCAGGTAACACACAAGATACAGATCTCTACAGTGTGCACCTTAACCCATTTACCTATGTTCCTCAAATATTGGTGCAAGGCGGCCCAATAATAATTTACAAAGCATCGACAATACTATTGCAGAAGCAACCGTGCGTGCCATGTTACATTTTGCTTAACCCAACGAGGATGAGTTCTATAAATAGGCAATAGAATAAATAACTCTAATAATATTATGCTGGCCCAAAGAAGGCACAGCATGAAACTGAAGAGTTTTAACTGGTACAACCCATTTTGAAATTGGAAATTATGTTTGCAAAGCTCAGAACTCACCTGCCCTCTCAAACATGCATTCGCGTGCTACCTTTGGGGCACATTCTTATTTTCAACGTTTGTGACTGCTTCTGAAGACTCGTGATAGTTATCCCATGCTCACAATAGTATTACAGATCATCCTCACAGGACCACTTGCAGTAAGCCAGCTTTGGGAACGGGGAGAGCTGGTGATGCCCCCTAGCATGCTGCATGCTCCCCGATAGCAGTTTAATGATGATCCCTTCGTTCCAGTATTCACACTTTCGGCTGTGCTGGGCCAGTATTTCCAGGAATATATACGCCTTTAGAAGCAAATGTGATTAATGAGAAAATGGCCTAGGCTTTTGGGAAAATGTGCAGAAATCGAATTTTAGCATGTTGTGCGCCATTCCAGATGTGGAAACCTGTCACTGAACACTAAACGGTGAAGCGGTTGCAATGCATCTTAAGAAATGTATTTCATAAGCAAATTTGATAAGGAATGCAATCCGACTTAGCCCTCGGTTCCAGCATTCACAGGTGTATGAGTATGCTGCATTTTGTGGCTTGGATGTTTGGTTGTCTTGATTTTATCCCGTGGGCCTGAAAAAGCGGATGACAATTATTAAGAAAACAGAGAACAAGTAACATTGTGTTTTGAAGGCCTGAAGCCATCGGTTAACCCAAAGTAAGACGAACAGCCATAGATGGAAAGAAATAAAGGCACTCCAAACACTCACACTGAAGAGGCAGCAACGAACGGTGGAGTCATGAGAGCAAGCCTATTGTCTGCCAGAAGATATCTGTTATTTTTGCAAACTCAACCGGAGAAGAAACTAACAAGGAAAAAAGCTGCAGTGATGCTGTTCAGGCGTAATTTATTTATAATAAAGAGACTCTGATTTACAAGTTCTGCTGTATTTTGCCACTTTATCTAACAAATATGTCTTAATCTAGTGAAAATCTGTCCTCTTTCTGGCTTGCCTTGTTGTGAGAAAGTAGCCTCTTTCTAGCATGGTTGCCCCCACTTTTGGCCTGTTTCTGAGTGTGTGTCTGTGTGTTTTTACTGTGTCACTGGGTTCCTGCTAGCCAGGACCCCAGTGCTCATAGTTTGTGGCCTAATGTGTATGCCTGTGTAGTGCCTAACTGTGTCACTGAGGCTCTGCTAATCAGAACCACAGTGCTTATGCTCTCTCTGCTTTTAAATTTGTCACTGTAGGCCAGTGACTTAATTTACCAATTTCAATTGGCATACTGGACCCCCATTATAAGTCCCTAGTATATGGTACCTAGGTACCCAGGGCATTGGGGCTCCAGGAGATCCATATGGGCTGCAGCATTTCTTTTGCCACCCATATGGAGCTCAGACAAACCCTTACACAGGACTGCCATAGCAGCCTGTGTGAAATAGTGCACACACTATTTCACAGCCATTTTCACTGCACTTAAGTAACTTATAAGTCACCTATATGTCTAACCTTCACTTGCTGAAGGTTAGGTGCACAGTTACTAAGGGTGAGGACACCCTTACACAAGCAAAGGTGCCACCACATAGTTCAGGGCCATTTCCCTGGACTTTGTGAGTGCGGGGACGCCATTACACTTGTGCACTACAAATAGGTCATTAACTATATGTAGCTTCACAAAGGTAACTCCGAATATGGCCATGTAACGTGTCTAAGATCATTGAATTGTACCCCCATTCCAAATATGGTATTAGGTAGACAATTCCATGGATCCTGGGGGCTCCACCATGGACCCCCAGTACTGCCAAACCAGCTCTCTGAGGCTTGCACTGCAGCTACAGCTGCTGCCACCTCACAGACAGGGTTCTGCTCTCCTGGGGTCTGGGCAGCCCAGTCCCAGGAAGGCAGAACAAAGCATTTCCTCTGAGAGCAGGGTGTTACACCCTCTCCCTTAGGAAATAGGTGTTACAGGCTGGGGAGGGGTAGCCTCCTCCAGCCTCTAAGAATGCTTTGAAGGGCACAGATGGTGGCCTCTCTGCATAAACCAGTCTACACCGGTTCATGAACCCCTTCTTCCCTGCTCTGGTGGGAAACTGGACAAAGGAAAGGGGAGAGACCACTCCCCTGTCCATCACGACCCCAGAGGTGGTGTCCAGAGCTCCTCCAGTGTGTCCCAGACTTCAGCCATCTTGCTTTGCAAGATGTGGGGGCACTCTGGAGGGCTCTGAGTGGCCAGTGGCAGCAGGTGACATCAGAGACCCCTCCTGATAGGTCCATAACTGATGAGGTAGCCAATCCCCCTCTCAGGGCTATTTAGGGTCTCTCCTCTGGGTTCTCTTCAGATTCTGCTTGCAAATTTCCTTCAGGAATCCTCTGCAACAACTTCAGACTCTTCCAACCTCGGATCAACCGCAGCCTGCTTCAAGTAATGCTGTAACTGCAACAAAGTGTCTACAAGGGACACTTTTCTTCAGAAACCTCAGCTCCAAGTCAGCAACGGTGTGCATGGTCTGGGGACTCCCTGTCTTCATCCTGCACCAGAAGGACCAAAGAAATCTCCAGTGGAGTGACAGAGTCACTTCCCTGCTCCAAGTAGGCACCTTCCAAGATGACGACCGGTACCCTGGGACTCCTCTCACAATGATGAGCATGCTCCTAAGGACACAGAGGGGGTCATTCTGACCCTGGCGGCCGGTGGCCGCCAGGGCCACCGACCACGGGAGCACCGCCAACAGGCTGGCGGTGCTCCCACGAGCATTCTGACCGCGGCGGTTCAGCCGCGGTCAGAAGCGGCAAGTCGGCGGGCTCCCGCCGACTTACCGCTGCTCGGGGGAATCCTTCATGGCGGCGGAGCGCGCTCCGCCGCCATGAGGATTCTGACCCCCCCTACCGCCATCCTGTTCATGGCGGGAAAGCCGCCATGAACAGGATGGCGGTAGGGGGGGTCGCGGGGCCCCTGGGGGCCCCTGCCGTGCCCATGCCAATGGCATGGGCACGGCAGGGGCCCCCGTAAGAGGGCCCCGCAAAGTATTTCAGTGTCTGCCTTGCAGACACTGAAATACGCGACGGGTGCCACTGCACCCGTCGCACCTTCCCACTCCGCCGGCTCGATTACGAGCCGGCATCCTCGTGGGAAGGGAGTTTTTCCCTGGGCTGGCGGGCGGTCTTTTGGAGACCGCCCGCCAGCCCAGGGAAAAACTCATAATACCCTCCGCGGTCTTCTGACCGCGGAGCGGTATAATGGGGGCGGAATTCTGGCGGGCGGCCTCCGCCGCCCGCCAGAATCAGAATCACCCCCAGAGGGTGGACATCATTTACATAGACTGTCCTGAGGTCCTGCTGATGCAATTTGGAGGAGGTAATACCTTGCCTTCCTTGAGAACAATGGTACCCCTGTGTACTGTGTCTTCTTCACCTCCTTAGGCCTCTCTGCACTCTTTGCAAAATTCCTTCGTGCACAGCCTGGCCAAGGTCCCCAGCACTCCATCCTGCAACGCTCAAATCGCTGAGTTGTTCTCCGGCTGCGTGGGGCCTTCTTTTGTTGTGTTGCAGAAACTGTGTTTTGCACCTCCTTTGAACCTTGATCCTGCGGCTTCTGGGGGTGCTGGCTGGCATCCCGAGGGCTCTCTAAAGTGCTTTGAGCCTCCTCTTCCTCCTCACACAGAGTTGAAGCCCCCAGGTCCCTCCTGGGTCCATCCAGCGCCATTTTGACAAAAAATGCACTTTTGGCGTAGCCAAGGCTTGTGGTGACTTCCAACACAAACTCTCATCTGCAACGATCTTCACGCAGTGGGACATCTTTCGCATCATGCAGGAACCTGCTGGCATCTTCCTAGGGTGCAATTCTGCAGTCTTTGACTAACCCTGGACTCTTCTTTTGCACCATCTTCTGGGTTGGCAGGGGCTCCTGTCCTTCCTGGAACTTCTTTCAACTTCTGGACTTGGTCTCCTTCCTTTGCAGGTCTTCAGGTCCAATAATCCAGCAGTTGTTCTTTGCAGACTTGGTTGGCTGCTGCAAAATCCCAAAAACAAGGTGTAGTGTGTCCTAAAGAAACTTGCAGACTTTACTCCTGCTTTTCTGGGCCCTGGAGTGGAGTACTTTACTTACCTTTACTGTATTCTTACTCTCCCAGCAATTCTGCACACACTACATTTGTCTAGGAGGGAATTCGTGATTCACATTCCACCTTTTTAGTATATGGTTTGTGTGGCCCATAGACCTATTTTATCCCATTGCATTCCATGGGATTTCCTACTGTTTGCATTGTTCTATGACTATTTATGTGTCTAATTTTGGTGTTTAGTGTATATATCGTGTATAATACTTACCTCCAAAAGGAGTATTGTCTCTAAGATATTTTTGGTACTGTGTCACCCAAATAAATACCTTTATTTTTGGTAACACTAGGTATTGTCTTTACTTGTGTATAAGTACTATGTAACTATAAGTGGTATTGCATGAGCTTTGCGTGTCTCCTAGTTCAGCCTGAGCTGCTCTGCTATAGCTACCTCTATCAGCCTAAGCTGCTAGAACACTACTACTTCACTAATAAGGGATAATTGGACCTGGTATAAGGTATAAGTACCCAAGGTACCCACTACAAACCAGACCAGCCTCCTACACTTGTTTCTGATGTAAAAGGTTAAGACATGTCAGCAGGAGAATCTCAAACTTCAGTTTGAAGTTGGAGAAATGCAGCTTCAACTCAAGAAAAAAGTAGCTGGTTATGCAGAGGTGGCAACAGACTTTCCTTCTCCCTATCACTCCTAGTTCCACAAGTCCTCTAAAATTAATACCTACCTAAATCGTACTCACAACCCCGGTGACAACAAGTCAATCATTCACTATAATATTAGGAAACATCAAGCCCAAGTAAAGTTGAACACAGGTTTAGTAGGGGTGGGAGTAACTCGGGTAATTCATTGTAGCGTAATCATACGCAGTTACCTAAGAATTCCACATGATTATGTGAGAAAACGAATTGTGCGTATACACAATTTCTTAGCCCAAAAATGCCCCCTTGCGTCCAAAACATTTTGCAGTAGGAAATAGCACTGAATACAACAGACCATGAATAGGGAGAGCAAGCAGCCACTCACGCTTGCTAAATGTGCTCTTGGTGTAGGATTTGTTTCCCCCAAATTACTCTTAATTTCGTGAGCAGGAACAATCGCATTGTTATTGTTAATTCCATGTCAAAGAGTAACACGGAATTGCAGAAATGACTTTGATTACTCCAGGTTACAAGTCTTATTAAATGGCCAGCACTTCAAACAAAGAAAAAGGTCATAAACAAAGATTTTTAGTATCTGCAATGATAGCCAGTATCTTCATACGAAAGTGCTGAGCTGTAACAATAAAATCAATACAGTCAAAAAAGAGCTGGTATACAGAACAATATTTTTTATGTTCAGCATGTGTGAGGAGGAGGTTTGAGAAAAATGGATAGCTAACGGAGAAAGCCATTTCATTACACATCTTTCCCAATACACATATTTAAAATTTGGGCTGCAGGGCAATACAGAGATTTGGTAATAGCTGTGTGTTTTTTGGTTTCTGTGCAACGCCACATTACGAAGCCAGTGATGACAGCTTCAACATCAAAATGAGTCCACTTGAATATTGTAATACGTTTTTTCTTGAAGTAAGCCAGATAATGCTTGTTCCCAACTCCAAACACAGAACTCTAAGCCTTCCAATGTGATGCAGCATTAATTTAGGCTTTGCTTATTCCTGTTTTGTATACAAATCACGCCCAACATCCATCTTCCATTCCCTCCCCGGTTCAGGAGTCTTGTACACACCTGGTACAGCCAAGCTCTTCTGGGAGCATGGGGGGGAGGGGAAACTCTGCTGGTGTCCGCTCCGCATTGTGGGTCCTTCTCTTCGTCAGATCCTCTTCTTTAGCATGTTGGGGGTTCTCCGTATCTCACCTCGGTTCTACGATGACCACCAAATCTTTGGTTCCTCCTTTCCACGGCTCAGAGTCTCCTCCTCTATATGTCTCTGTGTCCAAAGGAACGCACTCCCATACAGGCTCCTTCTGGGTTCTGTCCGCTTCATGCTGGGTCTCCGCCTCTTGCTCCTCCACACCAGCAAACTTGCAGGAATGGTTGTCCCTTCCTGAAATGCCTGACTTCCGTTTGTGTATCCCCGAATACTCAGCTCTGAAATAGAAGAAGGGCGTATGTTCATCCTACCTTTCCAGCCAACATTAGTTTGTTCACATGGGCAGCTCAAGGTCACAAAAGGTCCATAGCAACTGCAATATGCCTGGCGTTGCATACTGTCCCATTACCTGTCACCGTCAACCTATTCATGGAGCTGCTTGGTGCCGTACTCACAAATAACAGCAGAAAGGTTCACCAATGTGCTGATAGACAACTTTATGTTGAAGCCTCCTCTGCTTCAGACATCAAGTGCCTCAAACACTGCTTACACATCATCCAGATCTGAATGACCAGTGCCTACCTGAAGCTCAACCCATCTAAAAATAAAGTTCTTGTTATTTCCCAAGAACAAAAAACAAGAATCAATACAATCGTGGCTCAATGACATAAACCTTGACATCTTTGAATCCTAACTTTCACTGAATGCCATATCACTTGGATTCACCTTGAACACCAACCTCACCTTCAAAGAACACATTGCCAAAAAAATAAAGACATCCTGGTACCAACTCTCTCCTCTAAAGAGGCTGAAATAATTTATTTCAGAAAGCAACTTTAGAACTGCTGTTCAAGCCCTCATATTCTTGCATCTGGATGGTGGCAACATTATGCTCTATGGCCTCCAGACTCCACACTGGCAACCCTTAAGGGCATCCTTGATGCCGCAGCATATTTCATCCAAGGCTGAAGAAATATGATTATATCGCTCTGTGGTGCCCCTTCATGGCCAACATCATCTTCAAAACCATCTGCATCATTTACAGAGCCATCGCAAATAGCACTCATGCAGACAAGCTCACCGTCTCTGGTGGTTCTCTGCACACCCATAGCTAGGACACCAGGCTTAGAATGCAGCTGGCCTTTCCCATCTATGCACTCAGGATCTCAAACAGCATCCCCATTTACATCAGGACCATCCCAACTCTGCTCTAATGTAGGAAAGAGTTGAAGAGGCACCTCTTTAAATAATATATCACTATGCATTAATTGTCAACAAACTAACTCTCCTGTTACCTGGTGACATTTTGCACAAATACTTGTCCTTGACACTGTAGAACACTCCACTGCCTTTTAGCTAGGCTCATACTGTAGACATACCACATACTTACATGGGTACATACATATGTAGCCAAACAAAAGCTAAACTGCAAGAAGTGGAAACTTTATTAACAACAAAAGTTGCCAGGGAGAGTGGTAACTGTGGTGCTGATACTTACTTTGAAGCGCAATACACCATGTTTTGTATGTCGCATATGCACCCCATTCAGAATCTGATGTGACCTATCCTCCAACACTGGTGATCCATTAGCACTACTGTTCTCCATGCGCTGGATCACAAACAGTGCCTCAGTGCCTGTAATGCCAGACTGGGGGCAGCATGTTAACCCGCACTAATGGTAATTACTAATGGTAATTACATGTGCAGAGGTTGCACCCCGACACTAATGTGAAACCCGTAATCAAAGCCTATTTGTTCCTGTGTTGGAAACATCACACCAGAGCACAGTAAAGTAGATCCTGGCCCCAGAAGAGTGTGTTTTTTTGGGTAAGAAATATTGCCAATGGCTGAGACTAGTCTGTTTCCATTAAGTATCAGCACTGCGAACAGCCAAGACTCGCAGAATAAAAATTCATTAGACAAGCCATTATCGTTTTCTAGGCAGAAGTGGTAGTGTCTTGTTAGAGCAAAAGCATGCATTAAGATAGCAGTCAACGCCCTGCCAATGGAATTACTGTTCAGTAATTCGTGTTTTATTATTGAGATTAATAGGATTTTCATGAACTTCGGGCTAAAAAGAGTTATTTGTAATGCTGAGTAGATTTCTAAGGTTTATAGCCCCTTAAAAGGTTAGTCTGAACAACCATTTAGATACTTCCGGTTTACTATGCCATAACATAAGCAATATTTTCATAGGCAACATATAAAATGCCTCATCTCTCAAAATCAAAGGACATAAATAACTCCTATGAAATCTGTAACAAGATTGTTTTCCCAGTGAGGCAGTTTATTAGGTTACTAGACCCAATTCAGAAATCTGTGGTGATCTTTAGGTGAAATATTTGAATCTTGACAGGGTAGTCCTCGCATTTTATATTTTTTAGGTAAAACTAGTCCTTTTGACTTTGGGAGACATAAATACTCTGGCCCAGATTTAAGAGGGCCTAGTGTCATTCAAATGCCACATTAGCATCATTTATTTTTTACGCTAATGTGGCGTTGGAAGGCCAAAAACACAGTGCCATATTTACAATTGTAACCCATTATGCCACATTATGCTTGCGCCAGGCATAATGTATGTAAGGAGGACGTTCTGGTGCTAGGGGGGCCAAAAAAATGGCGCAAAGAAATCTAAGACATTTATTTATGTCATTTTTAACGCCTGCTAACAGCAGGCATTAAAGGGAAGCTCTGATTGTTTTCAATGGGCCTCTGTGTGCTTTGCAGGATCAGCATCAAAGATTTTTACGCTAATCCTGCAAAGCGCCAAACTAGCGTAAAAAATTATGACGCTAGTACCCCTAACTACCGCCATGGTGTACCGTATTTTGAATATGGCGCACACATGGTGATGTTGGGGGGTACTAAGGCGTACAATAACAGTGGCACCGCACTAGGTGCAATGCCATTCTTCATAAATCTGCCCCTCTGTTTATATCATGTTTACCCAGGTATGGGAAATTATTCACTACATGGCATGAGGTGCATTGCTTCGGCTTGTAAGGGTCTAGTGTTGTGAGTGTCTGAAAATACTGACTGAAAAAGAAGTCAATTAAATATCTGAATACATAAAAACAAACTCGATTCAGGCGGGAGACTCCCGTTATTTTTGGGAAACATGGCCTTATTTTCACCGACTCTCTCCTAAAAGTGCCTTTGTTTCAGTGTATGTCATGGGACAAAATTAAGTCCCCCGACCTTTTTGTCAAAGTCCACCGCTATCTAGATTTAAAATGTTGGCATCTTTGTATCTGGTAATATTTCTACTAAACGTCTAAACATATGACTATGTTAAAAAAGAGAATTTCGCATGGATCTCCCCTCAGTCTTAACTGTGCTGCGCCTTTAAATGTGAGGACAGGAGATGGGGCAGGGGCTAAGACAACATTTCAGGCAGAAAGAAGGTCATGCTGCGCTTGGTGAGATGTGATCAGTTAGTAGAAGGACGTGGCAGGTATCAATGGCAATAGTATATGCTGCACCACAGACCCAGCATGCACACGGGACTGCTAATCGCTATAGAGAAAAATCAATGGCTTTTCCAATATTAAACTTGTCAGGCGAATTAACGGGACGCAGGTAGAGGAGGAAGATCCTTTAGCTATTTGACGGCAAATGCTGTAACACATTGGTGACGACGAGGCCTCCTGATGGGAGGCAGTTACCAAGTATCTGGTCTGGGCGGGCAACTCTTTCACTGGGAGGGAACGTTTGCTTACATGTTAAATCTCCACGCACTAAGGGCTGAGAGATATCCTATATTTCCACATGGGAGCCCTCGTGCCCTTAGAGACATGAGTATACGGTGCCCCATAAGAGATGTCAGAATATGGCGTACCTGCCTCAATGATCGCACCTTGATACAGTTTTCTGAAATGTTGGCACATTAACCAAACTGAGTAGACCTTCCCCGTGTTGTAGTACAAGCAGTATTAATAATAGTGGTTAAGTGTTTATTTTCAAAACAATTATTTTTATAAACATACAGTACAGATCAACATTAATTACAACATTAAACATTTAACTACAGTTCTATAAAGAAACAAAATCAGGGGCGCGTGACCGAGGTAGCAAGGGAGAAGAGTGATTCTCTTGTCCCTCCAGCTAGCTCTCCGACATCGAACCTTACCTGTGGTGGCAACAAAGAGCATCAAGGTGTCAGCACCACCAGGTGTGCAATGAGCAGAGTAGCAACGAGGGCAATGAAACCCCAACAAAAAACATACAGCGAGGCACAGGGATTAATTAGGTTGCAGTCTAGGCCCATACCGGGGCGTGGTCTGGCTGAGTGGCGACATCCTCAAGCCATTGAGCTCACCACTGAGTCGAGCAGAGCAGCTGCATTGAGGAAAACAGTCACACGGATAAGGAGGCACTGGCAAAGTGGGATTGGAGCTGCAAGTCAAGACAGTTCTCCAAAGTTTGTAACAGGATAAAAGGCTGCTTTAATAGAACAGGTCTGCAGTTCATCAACAATTACCTAGACCATGTGCCTTCCAAAACTAATAAAGCCTCACTAGTACACAATTGTACAAAATTGATTATCCTAGCCCCACCCACCCTTAGTAAACTCATTATTTTCTTTCAAATGTTGTTGTACCCCCTCACACTCTAAAGCTGTCATAGTCATCCTGCATCCTCTGACGTCATCTTTCTCTCTCCTGTCCCCACTGCCCAATCGATCCCCTTGCTTCATAACCATATCCCCACAATCTGAGTGCTGTGGTCACCTACCCTGAGAGCCCCCCAACACCAAAACTTGCCCTGAGGCCACGCAGGAAAACCTGGAGATGTTCTCCTGCCCCACCGAAAACAGTACCTCAAAGTAGCTAACCAATAACATGAACACCACAACTGTTCACCTAACAACTGAGCCACCAACAAGCGTAACTCCATCAAATAATACTTCATACCTAAATTTGATAAGTGAACTCCATTCTGTCAAAACAATGCAGCATCCTCCTGAACTATCCCTTTGTGCCTCAAAACCGATATGCCCAGAGAGTGACAAAAACTTCTCATCTCTCTGTTCACCTTCCCCATTGCTTTTTGTATAGCATTGGGTTGTACAGCCCCTCTCCATGCGCACCTCTGAACCAACCCAGTCCACAAAATATGTGTACCTGAACAAGATTCCTTAACACAGGAGAAGTACAACTTAATAGCTATTAACAACCCAACACCTGACATTCTCACTAAATCATTCCCCCCCCCAGATGCAAAACTAAAAGAACTGAGCACACCCTCCCAACAAGGTGCCAAGATAAAAACCCCAACAATTCCCCAGAAAGCATACTACTTTCTCCCCGCCAGCAAACTATCTCCTAGATGCGTCCCATGGATTATTTTTTCTGCTTCCTTCGCTGCCCAACGAACAAAAGAATGCTCCACAATACAGACTGTCGAAAAACTTTGGACAAAGACAGGGACACAAACTATGAAAACAAGAAAAAACAGTGTAGTTAAAACACCAACCAACCATGTTAAAGAAAGAACAAGAAAACAATTACAATCTAACGTAGCCTTTGTAATATTTTAATCTCTATCTCCCTTTGCTTTTATAAACTCCTCAATTAGACCTAATCTCCTAGCTTCCGCAGCCATCCTAATATGGAAAGAATAAATCCCAAATTGCTTGACGGAGAAACATAAAATAAGGAGTGCCTTTCTTGAAATATTTAACACCTGAAAAGATGTTAACAAATAACCATCCTTGTGTATAAAAACTGGAACTGTAAATTGAAAAAAATCTAACCACATAATAGGGGGCAGTGAACGGTGTTCTCTATACTCTTCAAAAACATCTCCTGACCACTGCCCAACTGATCTGTCTTACAATGAGGTAATCAACGATGCACTGCCTTAGCAATGACTGAAACATGAGCCCTCAAAAGACCACCCCGTCCGCTGAGACCCAAAAGTTGTGATGCCCGAAAGGCCCTATGAAATAACCAAACCATGCCAAAGAGAACAAAACCAATTCCGAATGTGAAAAACAGATACTTGGCAACAGTACTAAAATATCCAACAACACATCTGATGAAATAGGCCTCATTCTATCTATTCTAGCCTCCCCTTCTCAAGCCCAGCCTGCTTAGATCCTACAACACACTTCACTTTATATCGGATCATAACCCCCCCAAAAATTCCAATAAAATGAAACTCCACCTAGCTTTCCTGAAATCGTAACTGCTGCCGGAATCAACCCAATCTGTGACATAATGATTTGCATCACATCCATTTGCATCAAAGATGCTTAACCTTCACACCCACGTCTGCTTTTAGCACCACAGGAAGGAACCCTTGCCAAGGATGTCTGTAAGCTCTTCTGGTGGACACTACCACCAGCTTCTCAATAAGGTCCAGGATTCTCATCTGCCCAACTGTCAAAGGTCCTGTGGCATACTCGTCTGCTTCAAATCTGCTCCTGGAGTTAACCCACTGAACCTCCGCCAATGTGAATGAAATAATGCATCTGCTATATTATTGTCAATACCCACTACATAGCTCATCTGAAAAAGAATATTAAACTTCAAGCAACACTAAAGAAAAATTCTGAGCAATCTCAAAATCTTTTTATCTTTCGCTTTTTGGGTATTAACCAATGCCACTACAGTCTGTTTATCCACGTGGAAGGTGACTTGTCTGTTAGCCAGCAACTGACCCCATAAAACCAGAGCCATAGCTAAAGGAAAAAAATCCAAAACAGCAATACTGTTCTTTTTAGCCATCCAATCTGTTGACCATTTTTCTGCCACCCAATGACAAAACCATGAGCACCTGATGCATCAGAAAAGATTCGATTTTGCCATGACCATTCATCCTGCAGGGACAATATCACAACACCATTAAATTCATGGATGTCCGCAGATAAACATACTCTATAATAGGGCAAAGTTGCACCTGCCATAGCAAATCCAAGTCCCAGATTCACAAAGCTCTCGTAGCTACGCACAGCACCAACATTTTTGTGTTGCAATGCGTGCCTTTAAAAATATAGCATTACACCACATTCACAACGCCATGCACCACCAAGCTACGCAAATGCAAAAAAAGTGTTGTGATGCAGCACAAAATGTCAATGGGTCATGCTTGCTGCAAAAACACATGCCAAATGGTGCCAGAGAGACACATTTTGAACATATCTATAGTGCAGAATGGCAGTGAATGAACTTCCTGACAAGACCGCCAACACAGATCAGGTGACTCAGGATCCTACCCACAATGTCTCCCTTGAAGGATCACAGGATGGAAGTCGAAAAAGAAAATACAATTCACTGATGAGGAGGTTGAAACTTTAATACAAGTAGTGACTAGGCAAGAAAGCAGTTGTTTTTCAATTCTAAACTCCCTCAGACCAAGAAAACAGCTCTGTGGAATGACAGTCCAAAAATTAACGACAGTTACGCCTACAAATAGGACAGCTGAGGAGTGCAAAATGCATTGGTACAACCACAAACGTGGAACAAAACAAAAATTGGCTAGGAGTGCTGCATTGGGAACAGGAGGAGGACCTGACTGTAGCATACAACTGACACCTATGGAGGAGCAAGTAGCAGATGTCATTGGTCCAGAGTTGGCTGGCGGTTTTTAAGGCACAGACACCACAGATCATGAGGGAAATGTGTGTCAGTGTAAGAGAACATAAATTCCCATTAATCTAAAGGTATGGTCACTAAGTTACTGTGTGATGTCAAATGTCTGTTAACACATGTAGAAGTACTGAGAAAATGTAATTTGTGTGTTCAAAACATGAGCCAAACATAACAAAATGACATGTACATTATTGTGTATGCTAATGTATACGTGATAATGTATACATACTAAGGTCCATTTGTATGCTGCTTCTGTGTTGTCCTTGTGTCATGTATGGCGATGGAAGGACAATGCAAAGTCAACAGTAAATTTCAACAAGCCATGCAAGGGCGTATTAGCATATACCTGCATAGCTTTATGAAGACATGTAAGGCAAGGCAGCTGCTTGTGCGGCATGACATCATGGCCAAGATTCACAAATGTTTAGTGTTGGGCTATTGTTTCTCTTCTAACACACATCCAATGCCAAACCAGTGCTGGAATCAACAAACCAAAGCAAATTGTAATTTACATTGGTTTGTATGGAAAAGTAACGCACAGCAGTGCAATCAGCTGCCTTGAATTACTTTGCGTCAAGGGGGCATGACATGGGTGGCAGATGTGCATTCCCATTCCAACCACCCATGTTTATAGATGCCAAACCCTATCAACTAACATTAGCAGACAGGGTTTTAGATAAAAAGATAAGGCTATTTTAAAGGAGCCGTTAAAATTTAAATGTTTAAATTTTTTCCTTTCCATTCTGACTTTTCATGTGTGCATCACTGTGCATCATGCACACAAATTTGGATGAGCTTCAAAGTGTTTTTAAGGATAGCAGTTTGCACTGGAAGGGTATGCTGGACACACACACGCACACTTGCACTATGATCCAAAGTTGTGTATGGCGCAAGGTGCCTAAAATCTATGTTGGTGATAGTGAGAAGAGAGGGGAGAACCATATTGATGCCAATATGGGGCTCTCATGCTCCCTCCCTGTCATGCAATGCAGAGCATATTGCCCACAATGTGTTTGTACGCTGCTATACAAATATGTGCTCAAGTCATCTACTTGAACACACACTCTTACACAAAAAAGATGCTTCAATTCAGCACTAAAAGCTTTTTCAACATACATACACACACTAAAACTTTTGTAATTCTTAGATAGTATAATATAATTTATTAACTATCAATAACTTTGGTATAACTTGAAAATCTGAATCTATTACACAACTGTTTTGATGGACATGTTTTCCTGTCAGGTGTAGGTAACTTCACATCAGAGAATCAGGACAATAATACTGAAGTAGCCCAAGAAAATGACAATTTGTACTTATCAAGAATAAATGAAGAAAGCTTGTATGGGCGACTACAAGATGTTGAAGACCAAAATTACATACAAACAAATTGTACAGAGGTAAAGACACAGATCACATCACAAACATCTAATGTGGTATCATCAACTGCAAGAACACACATCATGCAGTCTCAGAATCTTGATAATTTTCATGAATTTGAAGTAGGTATCCACAACACACAGGGGAAAACAGTGGAAGTAATGAAAGAAGGACTATCAATACCACATGGTGATCTGCAGGAGAAAAATAATTCCTTAAAGGCCACCATTCCCATAACAGACAAAATAGACGGGTTACATTTTTTTGCATGGACATCCATGAGGGCATGTTGAAGATCATAAAACATAAAGAAGAAATAAATTAATTAACTCCTAAAACTCCATCTCATGATCAAAGGGCAAGTGTTTGTTCTCCTACAAGCAACTCTGAAACTACATCATCAATAGAACATTTGTTGGAGTCAGTCAAAGGCTTAAGGGAAGATATGAAAAATGTCATAACCATGAACACTTTAATAGGCACTCTAAGGATACCATGGCATCAGCTCTTAAGCTATAGCATTAGCACATGAGTCATGGTCAGTTACCATTAATATGTCCAAAAAGCCAAATACTGATTCAAACAATCTTGGCCAAAGTTTGACTTCTACTAATGCTGAGACAAATATTGGGGCTGAGGAGGGGGTGAGCTCTTTGTAGAAACGTGAGACAATCATGACTATCAAGTCACCTATAATATTGATTTCATTTATCCTGCTTAGATATTGTATAATCATTTATTTTTAAAATTTTCAATGCACATGTAAGATTTTACTTTGATCAAGTGACTGCAGGTGTTTTGGCAATGCATAGATTGTTCCAAAGTATGTAGTCTAATCAGGCTAGCTCAATTGCCCATACCATATTTTGCTAAAGGAGGACTCTCAAAATAAAACAAAACGACTATATAAACTTGTCCCATGTTTTTATTGTTTGAAACAATGCTTCAATATCACAACAAACTTTCTATTCGATTGAACACATCTGACAAAAACATAAACTATGGTTTCCCATACCGAAAACACCAAATTTTCTCAATATGGATGTGAACAGCATGCGACTGTAGGTTGTGAAAACACTAAATAAGATCTTGACTAAACATAAACAATTACACTCTGTGGCTTTGGTATGGTTGTCTTCTCAAATCGTTCTTGGGCAGCCTCACCTCCTTTAACATTTTTCCTAACACTTTATTGTTTTTCCCGAAGGAACTTCTGAATCTTTGGCAGCAGTAATGAAAGCTGGAAGCAATAATCTGTGCCCTGCCTCCTGACATTTTGTGCTTATATGCATGTGCCAGTGCTTTGCCTTCAGTTGCACCTGTACTCTGTGACCCTGATGCTCTTTCTTCCTTTTTTCCAACTCTACCATCAGCCATAACCCCGAAACATGATTTACTTCACCCCAAAATGAAACATGATCAAATTAAAATACAAGTGAAAACTCATGTATCGATGGACACAATACAATAGCAAGATATATGTACGCTTCTTTGACACAGTTGCTTACTACATAATGCTGAAATGAAACTAATAACATTCTAGTAAATACATTAAGTCACTCAAGTAGGTAAAAACACCATCATTTACTGTCACATAAATAATGTAGTGCTGTCACTGTACTTCATGGAGAGCCAGGTCTACAACTAATAATTGATAATGGCCAAAAAACCTCAGCTATGTCACTTACATAGCCCACGTACTTGTAAGTACTTAATATGTGTTGCATCCAGTGCTTAATTTGTAAATAAGAAGGTGCCGATGCCCAAAGCCCTCCTCTTAAACATGCGGCTGCTGCAATTAAATGCAGGAACAGGGAATACTGAGGCGGTGTAATCCTGAAGCCATCGCGACCTCTTCAATCCATTTACAGCCACTCCCTGCCCCTTCAGCTCACTCTTGCAGCTTTCTACTTTCTCCCTTTGTGACGCGTTTTTGTTTTTCCTTTCCTCCGTCTTTCCCTTATGTGTCTTATGCTCGCAGCAAATGCTTGAGGCAGAAGAATAAGCCCCAGCCCTCAAAAATAAGTGCCGGTGCTCAGCACCGGAAACAGCAAGCACAAATTATGCACTGCTTCAGCACTATCCAATGTGAGGTGCTGCCACGCCCCAAGCCTGCTGTCCAGACTGGACCGCACAGCCTACTGCGCACCACTTGTTTGCTCCCCTGCCTGTGCCAGACCGTTGGAGGTGCGGTGAACACGCGGCCTGTCCTGCCAGACTGCCACACCCCCAGGGCAAGGTGATTACTGCTTTTCTATCGACAGGGCGGGAGGCAGTAGGTTGTCTGGGACTCAGGTTTGAACAAAGCCCAAGCCACGTCTTTACTCTGCTTGCCACCCAAGCAGTGCTTAATTTGTGAAAAAAAGGTGCTGGTGCCCAAAGCCCTCCTCTGAAACACGCAGCTGCTGCATTTAAATGTGCGAGCACGGAATACTGAGGCCACGTAATCCTAAAGCCATCTTGGGCCTCTTCAAACCATATAAAACCACTCCCTGCCCCTTCAGCTCACGCTTGCAGCTTTTTCCCTTTGTGACGCTTTTTCGTTTTTCTCTTCCTCCGTCTTTCCCATGTGTTTCTTTTGGTTGAGGCAAATGCTTGAGGCAGAAGAATAAGCCCCGGCCGTCAAAGTAAGTGCCAGTGTGTGGTGATGTAAGAGAGAATGCTGGTGCGTAGAATGGAATCCACGGACCGAGCTTCGTGCTGGATTCCACACTATGCCAACGGGTGTCAGCGCTGACGGCTTTCTCTGTGCCCCTTCTTGCAATGTAAACTTGTTTACTATTTTGGACTGATAATAAAACTACCTGGAAAAGAAGAACGCTTGTTTCTCTTCATGTTCCCCACATTTTTGGCGACGAGGATGGGATCGAATTTGTCAAAGAGCCATTTCATTTTACTTTGTCTACCGGTAAGCAAACCGGTTGCTTCGGTTGTATCGGCTGAAGGTTTTACGGCTCTGTGTCAAATCACAGCACCTCGGATGCTCTGGAGTTTCATAATTTCCATTCCTGCTGGTAGCTGCGCCATCGGTGGCTGAATTCTTGAGGTGGAGGCTGTAAGGAAAGCGCTTCGGAAGCCCTGGGGCTTCGTTGTGTTTGTAGCATTTTGGGAGCACAGAGTGAGTTTTTTTTCTTCCTTATTTTTCGCTTTTCTTTCAATCTGCTTTTGCTAATGGTCACAAGCGTTTCTAACTGTCAACGCTCGTGCCGTATTGTTGTTTTTCTGCACGCGTCTGCATTCCACACATGCCGCTTGTGACTCGCGCGTCTCATCGCTGGACTCGAGTTTACCGGAAGCTTTGAACTCTTCAGAAATAAAGGAAGGACTCCTACTGGAGTAAAGGAAGGACTATTTTTTTTTTTCTGTAACTCATTGGCTCGGCCATCTTTCTTTGGGACATTTTATTGATTCAAATAAAAATAAAAAAAAGAAGAAGAAGAAAATGCAGAATGTTATGCCACCTGCTCCTTTTTTACAAGACCCTGGCGAACCCCTTTTGGAATGGAAATTGTTGTTTCGTTCTTTTGAAGCTTTTTTAGGTGCCATTGACGGCCATAAATTTAGGCCGGAAAGGAAAAAGAGTTTAATGTATTATTATCTGGGGGTGGAAGGTCAAAACATTTTTGATCATCTACCAGTTTACGAATTACGTGATGATGAAGAATTAGATGAATTCGAAATGGCTGTAGCACAATTAGATAAGCATTTTATTAAATCAAAAAATATAGTGGTACATAGGTATAAGTTTTTCACGAGATCACAGAATCCCAATGAGAGTATAGACTCATTTATTACAGCGTTAAAAGTTTTGGCTGCTAAATGTGAATTTGAAAATTTTACTTCTCAACTCACGTGACCAATTAGTTGCAAGGTGTCATTCTAAGAGAATCCAGGAAAAACTGTTAACATGCAAAGACCCATCTCTCGATAAGGCTATTGACATAGCAAAAAGTATTGAATGTTCGCAGGAGGATGCAAAACAGTTGGAGATGTCGTTGTCAAACATTGCTATCTCTGGTGCTGTTGTAAATTCACAAAACAGTGACAACAAGAAATCAGCTCGTGTGAAAAGGAAACAAGAAACCTTCTCATCTTCCAGAAATGTTTTTTCTTCCAAGGGCAACCACAGAACCATGTGTTTTAGATGTGGTTCTGTGAATCATATTTCCTCCTTTAAAAACTGTCCTACGGTCAATCAAAAGTGTAGGAGTTGTAACAAACTTGGACACTTCTCACAAGTTTGCAGGAGCATTAAAAAGGGAAATGTTCATTGTGTATTAGAGGAAGACAAGGAGATCTATTGTGAAGACAACAACAATGAATTTGTTTTAGGAGTCAGAGACACCTCTACAGTCCATAAGTTAGTGGTGGACCCTGACATTGATGTGGTGATTGGAGGAGTTAAGATCAAATTATTGGTTGATACAGGAGCTCACATCACAATTATTTTACTCAAGAGATTCAATGAGTTTTGGGGGGAGAAAACTCTTTCTCCTCCTGATGTTGCCACATTGGCCTTTGAAGGCAGTAAAATTGATTTAATTGGATATTTTTGGACCTCATTATCTGTTTTTAGTGAAATCATTCAAGGTAAAGTTTATGTAGCCAGGAAGGGAATCAATGTTTTAGGGCTGATACACCAAGCTGAATTTAAATTGATCATCAAACCAGGAAGAATGAAACCAGTCACTGTTGAAAGTAATGTTACTAACTGTATTCAAACTGTTTCTCACACTGCTGATATTTGGCAACAAAAATTCCACAAATTGTTTCAAGACAAACTAGGGAAAATTACACATTTTGCACACACTATAAAGATAAAACAAGCTGCAGTACCCATAAAACATAAATTGAGAAATGGTCCACTTAGTGTAAGATCGGATTTGTCTAAGTTACTCAAAGACATGTGTGAACAGGGTATTATAGAGGAAGTGGAAGCTACACTTTGGTTGTCTCCCATAGTTCTGTCAAAGAAAAGTTCTGGAGAGTTGAGGATGTGTGTGGATTTGAGGAGTTTGAATGATGTGATCTGGGTTGACAGCTTTCCATTACCTCGCATTGATGATCTTATTACGAAAGTTGGCCCTGCGTGTTGGTTCACGAAATTAGACCTAAGATCGGCTTATCATCAAGTAGAATTAGATGTTAACTCAAGACACCTGACAGCTTTTGTCACTCCGGATGGAACCTTCCAATTTTGCAGGTTACCATTTGGTCTAGCTTCGGCTGCTGCCATATTCCAAAGACTTATGACTGATATGTTTTCTAACAATTCTAATGTGGTGGTATTTCAAGATGACATACTGATTTTCGCTGACACAGATAGTGCTCATGACAGAGTTTTGGAAGAGGTCCTGAAGACTTTGGAGGGAAGCGGGGTGACCCTAAGGAAGGACAAGTGCATTTTTAAGACTAGGGAAATTGAGTATTTAGGTCATGTTCTTCTGATAAGGGGATCAAACCCAAGCCAGGCTTAGTAAAGAGTATTCTTGAGGCTCCAGCATCTAAGACCAAAGAGCAATTACTATCATTTTTGGGGTTGTGTGAATTTTACGCAAAATTTTTGAAGGATTTTGCCAAGACTACAGATTGCCTGAGGTCATTACTTAGGAATAAACAGACTTTCGTTTGGTCTAAAGAATGTAATGAAGCATTTGAGCAGATTAAACAAACTATTGTTAAATCTCCAGCATTACAACCTTTTTCAGAAGATCGTAAAACCATAGTTACAGTAGATGCGTGTGAGTATGGTTTAGGAGCAGTGTTAACGCAAGTTTCTGATAGTGACTTTGGCAAAGAAAATATTGTTGGCTTTGCTTCAAGAACTTTACGAGAGGTAGAACAAAAATATTCCGTAATTGAAAAAGAACTGTTAGCTTGCGTATGGAGTGTGGAGAAGTTTAGACAGTATCTTTGGGGTAGACATTTTATCCTAAGAACAGATCATCGCCCCTGGTGGATATTTTATCGGGTAAAAAAGTTAAACGCTCCACTGCTCGCATAGCCCGACTTTCAGCTAAGTTATTGGAGTTCAATTTTTCGGTTGAATATATTCCAGGAGGGAAGAACAGTAGGGCAGATTGTCTATCTCGCTTGCCCATCAGAGAGGATGACGAGTTAGAATGGGAAACTGAAATTGAAGAGTGTTTCATAGCATCCATCTCTGACTTTGATGATATTTCAGAAGAAGGGTGCTGGATTGAATCAGTGAAAAAGGATAAATTACTATGTGATGTTATGCGTATGGTTAAGGGTGGCTGGCCGAAAGAGAAGAGTTTGTCTTTAGATTTGCAGCCCTTTTGGAAGGTGTCGGACGAATTGTCTATTGAAGGGGACAAACTCATTAGAGGTGATAAACTTGTTCCTCCTGAATGTTTTAGAAATAATTTGATAACCAAAGCACATTCTGGTCATTTAGGTTCCACAATCACCAAAAGGAAACTAAGATCAAACTTTTGGTGGCCTAAGATGGACAAGGAAATTGAAGAATTTGTGAGAAATTGTACTAGATGCTGCTCTAGCGACAAGGTACTCAACACTCAGGTGGTGGGAGATTCTTTTGCTCCATCCCCAGCTAGAGCTTGGCAGAAAATTGGGTTGGATTTTCTAGGACCTTATTACATATTACCACCGGATATGAGGTACTTTGTTGTAATTGTAGATCATCTTTCGAGATGGGTGGAAGTTCTACCAGTTAGATATCCAACTACACAAAGTGTTATCGGATGCTTGAGAGATGTTTTTGGTCGGGAGGGTTTCCCAGAACAGATATTGACGGACAATGGTGTTCAATTTGTTTCTGGTGAAATGTGTGAATTTTTAGGCAAATGTGGAATTAAACACATAAGGACCCCATTATATCATCCTCAAAGTAATGGCATTGTGGAACGTTTTAATCGTGTGCTAGTGGAGTGTATTCAGGCTGCTCTCAGGAGCAACTTATCAGTGGTTCAGGCAATTAAGGAATTGATTTGGTCCCATCGTACAACACCTCACGTCGCCACTGGTAGAAATCCTTTTGAATTAATGAGAGGTAGAGTTGCTACAACGGAATTGTGCCCTTTCTGGATGATTGAGCTTTTTCATGATGGTAGCAACTTGAAGGAAATTTGGAATACTGCAAAACATAATTCAGATTTTATTGGCAGGAAAAGGCTGGTCGGGCTTGGGGGTAGCAATACCCTGCAAGTGGATGACTGGGTGAGAGTGAAAGATCCCTTAGTGGTTAGGAAAGGCATGTCCAAGTTCAGAGAATCTCAACAAATTCTTGAGGTACATAAAAATGCGGCAAAACTTACTGATGGCAGTTGGTGGAGCATCACAAGACTGGCGCTGGATCCCAGTGTCCGAGATGGAGTTGCAGAGGGTGAGAAGTATGGGCACAGATCTTCGGTTCAAGCTAAACAAGCAGGGAATAAAGTTTCTTCTGAACAATTAGATATGAGAATTAGAAGGAGTGTGAGGAAAAGTCATAGGCCTACAAAATTCCAAGACTATGTTTTGCCTTGAGGAAATATATTATAGTGTTGAGGAAGAAAATTATAGTGTTGAAGCTTCTGTGTGATTATCTTATTACTTGTATTTTATTATCTGTTTCTCTTAGATTAGTTTTCTTCATTCATTTTATCTGTGTTTTATTGTAGCATTTTTGTAAAAGAGGGGAGAAGAGTGGTGATGTAAGAGAGAATGCTGGTGCGTAGAATGGAATCCACTGACCGAGCTTCGTGCTGGATTCCACACTACGCCAACGGGTGTCAGCGTTGACGGCTTTCTCTGTGCCCCTTCTTACAATGTAAACTTGTTTACTATTTTGGACTGATAATAAAACTACCTGGAAAAGAAGAACGCTTGTTTCTCTTCATGTTCCCCACACAGTGCTCAGCACCGGAAACAACAAGCACAAATTAAACACTGTTTGCATCACACATATGTCTAACACTTACATTGACTAAAATATGGCTGCTATCACACAACACCATGGAGACAGAAAGCCCAACTCAATAACAAGAGAAAACTGTTGTTATGTACTTATCCTTTGATATTCCATATCTCTGGGTCACAGTACACCTGCGTGTAAGAGACAGTGTCGGTCACAAATGCCCCTTATGCTCAGTAATTACTCATGTTTGGCGGTTAAGGTGCCTTGCATACTTCAAAATTAACGCATGTCATTATCCCAAAAAATTGTAATAGATGTGTTGCACACAAATATTGCTCTCATCTGTCAAATGCTCTTCATGAGAAGAAGCTAAGTGAGTGGACTCTATTTCACATCACCCATCAGCCCAGGAAATCACATCACCACCCCCTGCCCTCTGCCACCCAAATGGGACCTACTTATTGGGAACTGGAACACAGATGTGCAGGGGCAGTGCGCTGTGGCAGTCCTGCAGGCATACCTTTGATGTGCCAAAGGTAACCCACCCCTGCACCCATTAGTGCCTGGACTGCGTTTAGCCCCAGGAAACCGGGTCTGATCAGGGCCCAGCATTACTCTCCAGCACTCCTTGGGATGGTCAACTACAGACACTGTTCCCCCAACAGCTACTGAGTTACCATGCAGCTACAGATAGTTCTCTAGCAGCTACCCACACCCCGCCCCCACTCATTAAAGCTTGGAAAACACAGTCCCAACACACATGTCACACAAGCACTAACAAAGCCTAACCCAACCCTATGCCATCCACCACATCAAACCTGCATGTCAACACACACTCCCATGCATGCATTCTTCTCAACACAATATCACTCAGCAAACAAACATTCAAAATATGGCACCTGCTAAACAGTGACGCACCCAACATCCTCTCTATCACACATAGCTTCTTGAACATTGTCATTGCAATTCCAACGACCTACAAGATTTCGCAACAGGACTAACTTCACAAGCCAGGAGGATATACTTGTAGGCGGTCAAGGCCTAGACAGACAGTGCAGTGTGCCTGCCAGAGTGTAATATATTTGGTTGACAGGAAAGTAGGCCTTTCATTACATTTTACTATGACTATGCAAATATCCACTGCATTCGCACTTTGGATATGTACTGTGCAGGGCGGAACACATGGAAATCTGAACTTTATGCTTTCAAGTGCCATTCTGTTCAAGTCTACACCTTATCTACTGTTGTTCATTGTTTGAGCTTTGCTACAAAGCTCAAGGGTTTGTGCACAGGATGTACCAATTTCCAAAACATGGGACATTCCCTGTATGCTGAGGGATGCACAGGTGTGATTGGCCCTGATATGCTTAACTATTTAATATCAAGAAAAGGAAATATATAATTTGCTTAGTTTGCTATAGTTTGAAATTCTCTAAAAAGAATTAACGTTGGGTGTGTGTTACAAATGTTTTGTAAACATTACCCCACATTTTTATAAGTTTGGTACTACATTGTGTTACACCTGTGGAGCTACAGGCTGACACACATAAGCGTACACCTGTCCAGTCACATATACCAGCATTTCGCTGCTATTCTGAAACCAATAACAATTTGTAAATCAACATTGGCTCCCATCACCATTGTACAATGGCTTGTCTTAATAACAAAGGGGAATAGGCATAGTGACTAACTGGTGTAAGTCAACATGGTCCAAAAGCTAAATAGCAGCCATACCAAGTTGTAACACGTTTACCATAATGTGACTTAAAACAGTAGCACCATAATACAAAAAGGTTCAGATATGAAGAAACAGGTAATTCAATCAAGTAAATAAGTTTATAATTACCATCATAAGAGGCTTCAACATGCAAATCCTCAGGATTGATAGGTTCTAGTCCACCTTGAAATCAACATTAAGACATATTTTATGAGTGATTGTGTTATTTGTTAAAATACGTACTAAAGACATAGGCCATGATTCTGAAAGGTGTAAAGGAAAGCAGCAGCCAAAAATGTTGTGTTGTGTTGCATGACAAGGGGAGAGCAGGAAAGTGACATATTAACATTGATATGACTCATCCTTCCCCTCTCCCTAGCATTGGTGGTGATTTCAGCTGCCATGCACCAGGCACAGACCTTAGTGCCACAGTGATAGGGTGTGTGTATGAGTCTAGCATAGGTTTTGTACAGTTAAATGGCAAAAAATGGTGGCTGTGGGAAAACCTATCCTTCAGTCCCAAGTGTGTGACTGACTGAGATTGACTGAGAGAATAGTGCTCAACTGATAGATAATTTTGGCCTTACCAACCACTTACCTAATAGGAGAATCCCGCACTTAACATTGCTTCCGTAGGTATACTTACCACTACCAACATGGCGCTGTTTTTTTGTCACTACGGTGCCTTAGGAATGCGTTCCTGTCCTCTTTCTATGGTTTTTGCCTGCAAATAAATGTAGAAAAATTGTGTCATTTACTTAGTTTGGCAAAACGTTCTCTTTTTTCCCCCCGACCTCACTTTCTGAATTTATGTTTAACAATGATGTATCTTCGGGATGCGTAATGGGCTTTTCACATATTTTCTTCCCCTTTTATAGTGCTGACAAGGGGAACTTATCATGGTATCACCAGTATTTTGTCTCTAGAATACTTACTGTGACTATCCCTCCTTTTACGTGTGACTAATTAATGTATACATTACCCTTGTTTGATTGCTGGTTCTTTGCTAACAGCCCACCCTCATAGGTTAACATGGAGGCTGCCTTTAAATATCCTTAAAGTGCAGTTTCACTTTGAGAGGAGATAGAAAATTTGAGTTTGGGGTCTCTGAACCTACACCTGTTAGTGAAGTTGGTTTTTAGATTGTTAGTTTGAAAAAGCCACTTTTAGAAAGTAGGCATGTTCTTGCTTAAACCATTCAGTGACTCTGTCTGTTTGTGGATTCCCTGTCTGGGTCAAACTGATAGTTGGGCTGTTTGTGACTCTCCTCTAGACAGTGACACAAAGGGAGCTGGGGTGTAGCCTGCATATTCTGATGGACCATCTGGGCTGGAGTGGAGGGAGGAGTTGTCACTTACACCTGAATGGGCTGTGCCTGCCTTCACACAACACAGTCTCCAATCCCCTGGTGTGTGTCTGCGGCCTGGCCTGGGAAAGGAAGTATCCTCTAAACAACAGAGACTTTCCTTTAAAGTTTGCCTACTTCAAGGACAGAAAGGGGTATAAGTAGTGGACCCAAAAACCCCAGACTTTAGATTTCTTCAAGATCACTTCTGGAACCAAGAGGAACCTCTGCCAAGGAGAAAAGCTGAAGAGCTAAGAAGAAGTGCTGCCCCTGCCTGTGACCGTCCTGTGTTGGGCTATCCTGCAGTTGCTGCTTCTGCCTCTGAAAGAGGACAAAGACTGGACTTGGTTGTGCATTCCTGCTTGAGAAGACTCTCCAAGGGCTTGAACTGAGCTTGCCTCCTGTTTTGAAGTCTCAGGGCCATCAAAGACTTCCTCTGCCAGCACCTGGACTCTCTGCTGAGACTCCTGCCCTGCCAAGTGGTGCCCTTATCCAGTCCCTGGTCCCTTAAAAGGTGATGTTGGCACAACAAGGACTGAAATCCACGTACAGAACACCGTGCAGGGAAATTTTGGGCAGCCCATCTGCAACGTGGCTGATAAACGGCGTGCCACCCGCTTCGTGACTAAAATTGACATTCCACCTGCATCAAGGCTGGGAGATTGATGTATTGCGGCTGCATAAACAATGCAACACCCGCTTGCAGCAGCTGATAACGATGCAAACCCCCTGCAGCATGGTCTTCTAACACAGTGTGACCTGATTTCTCAGTCATTGTGAACATATGTGGATCTGAGGTGCCCCGTCCACAAATCGACACATCGCTCTCTTGCGAGGGAGATAAACAATGCATCGCCTACCCAAATGGAGAAGAAATGACACATGGCTTCACTTGCGAGTAAGGAATCAGCACATCGCTGATTTTTCCGACGCACGCTCACCCATGTGGCTTTATTTTTTATGCAAACAAGGTACTTTGTGTAAAATCAACATTTCCATTGTTTTCTATGGAGTAAGACTATTATTCTTTTGAAAATTCATATCTTGACTTGTGTATGTTGGATTTTTGTTGTTTTGGTCTTGTTTGATTTAGCTAAATATTGCCTGTTTTTCTAAACTGGTGTATTGTCCATTTTGTGGTGTTTTCACTGTATTACTGTGTGTGTGTTGGTACACATACTTTACACATTGCTTCTTGGTGAAACCTTTCTGCTTATTTCAAAGCTACCAAGGGGGTGAGTGGAGATTAACCAGGTGTTTTTCTCCTTTGCCCTGACTAGAGTGAGGGTCCTTGCTTAGACAGGGGGTAACTGACTGCCAACTAAAGACCCATTTCTAATATAAGTATGTCAATCAACCATGTTACAGTTATCAATGCGCATCACAATAGTTAGGTGAGGAAAGGCAGTGCAGCATTACACTGTACAACTTAGTGTAACACACAAACAGATTTTCATAAACATTACCTTATATATAAATGGCACAATATAAATGTTACATACATTACAGTCATTTTATTAGTGTTGGTTCCCCATTACATTTACATACAGAAGTACACATTTGACAACATTGAAGTATCAATAATGGAATAAATTGCTTTACAAGGATTAAAGTGTTTACAAGTGTACATAACATAGATTTGCAGATTATACAAGTAATGAAGTGTTTTGAAAATTCTCATGTGTCCATTTTTATTAATGCACAAATAACCGACACTGACATATTTGTGTTCATTGTTAAGCAAATATTTTTCTTTATATTCCTACACAACATAAAGTAACATATATGTACATACAAGGTATGAACTTAAAAAATAGTGAACATAATATATTTCATGCCTTACTCCTTCTTGAGATTCTATGGGTTGATTCTCACTTGGATTGAGGACATCTTCAACACTGCTGTCATTGCTGCAACTTTCACACCCATGTTGTGTAATGTACAACACACTGCAACAATCTTAGCAACAGTATGCGGCATATACAAAAGTCTACCACCAGACAAATCTAAGCATCTGAACCTAGACTTTAATATTCTAAAGGTCAGTTCAATGATGTTACAGGTCTTATGATGTACAGCATTATAAGCTTTTTCGGGTGGTGTTTTTGGTTTAGCAAATGGTGTTAACAGCTAAGACTGTAGCACAAAGCCACATCACCTGAGAATCAATTTGAACAACAAATTAGTGATGTAACATAGGATTATGTGTGGACTAATTTACTACAGATGTGGACATTTCACATTTCAGTATAATATATATGTCTGTTTATTTACTATTATATGTGTTACTTGGTGACATATTCTTGAAGTTTAACTTACTTACTGACACACCTTCTCCAGATGTTCCATGCTCAAAATGATCATTAATTGTTGAGCGATGAAATATATATGTATCATACGCACAGCCCAGAAAGTTGGCTACCACATTTGTGAAGCAGTACTTGTCGTCACATATAACTTGAACACTAAAGGAGTATTTATGCTTCCTATTACGATACAGATTGGCTGCAAGTTCACGTGTGTGCAGTCAAAGGCACCCAGGACATTTAGAAACTGCGCAATTTGATAAACTCCATGCTTCACTTGTCTCTGTTCCATTGTTCTTTTAGGAAATGTCAGATATTGGGGCATTATTTGGATGATGGCATCCAAAACATGTAAGAGAAATGTGGATACTGCACTCTGGAATACACCTGCCAATACTCCGGAGGTTCTTTGGAAAGATTTTGATGCTAGTAGATGTTATACTGCCATGACCATTACTTGTGGTGTTATGGCATGTGCCCTGCCAGTGCTTGACTCAAGCGCTGTTCCCATTTGCTGCAGGAGAGTGATTATAATTTGCCTGGTGACCCGGTTTCTCTTCACTATGTGTTCTTCACTCTGCTCAAAGAGAGAAATCTTCTGCTTTTAAATGTTTTCTTTCCACTGTTTGCAACTTCTTGCCACAGCAAGTAGATGCTGCAGATGTCTCATTATGACTATCTCCATGGTGATCTACAAGGAAGCGAAGTTCTGGTACTGTAGGGTGGGTGGTTCACTAAATAGGCCAACTTTTGCCGCTACTTTTCCAGTGAGCTATTTTTTCACACACTTCTCTTTTGTGCAGTTTCGTGTCTCCTTGCCTGGATTTTGAAAATGCTTTTATCGCCACTTCTCATCAGTACTTGCGTGGGTTCTGCCCAAACATGCCCACAATGCATACATTATTTTGTTTTCAGCACTGATCAATGCAAACTACATCCTGTGCCACATATAAATTGGAATATGGTACGAAATGTGATTTTCACCCAGAAGATAATTGCTGTGAGCATTTATGAAGCTTAGCATGGCACGTGAGCCAGCACAAAACGTTTGAGAATCTGGGCTCGAGTCTTCTACAAACAGTTCATCCTGCTCGAACCACCAGACAGGCAAAATTAATATGGCCGAAAAAGGACTGGACCTTCCACAATTCTATCTTTTTTGATCCAACAGCTACTTCCAGCAACACTAACAAGACCCAAAATGTGTCTCTCGGCAAATAAACCTCAGTTGAAACTTAATCAAATTGAATTCCCAAATATGTCAAACTAGTAAATGGGTCCTCCGTTTTATCTGGACCGGAGCTAATGTCACATCCAAATCCTCCATCATTGAACTAAAAGTCTCTAAAGCTGTTCTACATTCTCCCGAACCAGACAACACGACAAAGAGAAAGACATCCATTCAGTGAGTGACTTTTTTAAAACCATTCTGAAACTGAAAATACCATTGCAAAAACGTACTAAACCTTTCGAACATTGAACAAGAAACTGAACAAACCATTGGCAACATTCTATCTACATAAATGGCACTATCAAACTGTAAACCTGGCAGTGAAAAACCATCTGGGTGAACTGGCAAAAGGCGAAAGGCCGACTTGATGTCAGATTTAGCCATTTCAGCACTCTGACCACATTACTGTAGCAGGAGAATGGCATTATCCACAGAAACATTCTTACCTCCAAGACCTCGTTGGCAATAAAATCATAGATAGACTCACCTGCTGGCCACAAAAGGTGATGAATAGGTCGAATCTCACCTAGTTGCTTATTTGGGACCACACCCTAAGGGGAGATTGTAAGATTCTACAGTGCCCATTCATAAAAAGCACCAAAAATCCTACCTTCTGCAACTTATTTTTACAGTTGAATCAACACCACTTCATCATGTTCAGAAGCAGACTTCCAATTTTTTGATCATCCCTGTTGCCTTGGTCCTTGATAACACAACTTAAATCCAGTATTAAAACCCCCCAAAAGATTTTTGGTCTCTGTTTTGTTTGAGTACCAAAATAACTAATTCTGCAAAACCTCAAATTCATTTGGCTTAGAGCCCTTTTCCTGTAACCGCTTGTGCACCTCTTCCACACCCTGGTCCACCTTGTCACGTAGATAGGAGGTTACCAAAGCATTAAATGACCAGCATGCTCCATTCTGCGGAAGATTGCCTCCCCTGATCCCTACCACACCCATGAAGATGGGATAACGCCGAAAGTGCTTGAACGGAATTGGCAAACCACTGACAGTATGCACCAAAGGAACAGGCTGTGCTAGTGTAAACCATTGCATCTATAATATGTTGTCAATATTCCCCCATTCTTTGTCAGGATTCAGTGCGAGGCGAGCACAAAATTCTTCAATATACCAAAACCATACAAAAGGTAACTCCCACTCCTCTTCTTTTGAACCCTTCTTTGCTTGAATTTCCCAGTGCAATAATTTAAAGACATCAACACATTCTCTCCTCCAAATCATTTCCTTAGTAGCCTGTGTTAAATGAGATCCAAGCCGCAAAGAAATACTCATATAAGGGAGTTTTTTGCTCTTCACACTATCGGTTTAAGTCCCTTTATCAGCCCCTGAAACAGTTTCCTTACCTTCCTGTTTCAGGACTCTGCGAACTTCAATCAATCAATCAATCAAGTATTTGTAGAGCATGACTTGTCACCCACGAGGGTATCCAGGCGCTGAGGATAGTTTTATTCGAAAAGCCAGGTTTTGAGCTCTGAGTGAAGAGGTGATGTGGAGGCAAAGGGTGTTCCAGGCCATGGTGATGAGGAAGGAGAAGGAGCGCCCTCTGGCGTGGCAGCCATGGGTGCAGGGCATCTGTGCGAGGGCCTGGTGTGCGGAACGGAGGTTCCTGCTGGGGAGGTGAAAGTGCAGGTGCTAGTTAAGGTAGGTGGGTCATTGGCCATGGAGGGTTTTTGAAGGTGTGGCTGAGGAGCTTGAGGTAGCATCACTTCTGGACTGGGAGCCTGTGGAGGCTCTTCAGGTGCTGGGAGATATGGGCTCTTTTGGGCAGGTCGAAAATCAGTCTGGCTCCACTGCTAAACATGGCTAACATGCTTGTGCTCTCTTCTCTGCTAACAGTGGCCTTCTGCCAATTGTCACATTTAATTTACTTGTAAGTTCCTAGTAAAGTTGTACTACATGCCTTCAGTGCCAATAAATTAAGTGCTACTAGTGAGCCTGCAGCAGGTGTTGTGCCACCTACTTAATTAGCCTTTTTAAACCTGTCTCAGGTCTGTCATGGCAGCCTGTATGTAGTTTTAAACTGCCAGTTCGACTTGGCAAAATAAGTCTCTTGAAAAGCCTAGCACTTCCTTTGTGATACAAATAACTTGCACAAAGGGTAGATCCTAAACATTCCATTCAGCAGGGTATATTGTATTTAAAAATTTAGACATGTATTTTTAAGTGTATTTTTACATTATTACTTTAATAAGTGATCATTTTTGTTTGGGAACAGGTGGGAATCTCATGTTTGTTGTCTGAAGAATTGTAATTTAAATCCCTATTTAATGGTAATGTTGGATTTTAAGTCACAAATCTGAAATTGCTACTTTTAGAGAGTTGGCATTTTCTTGTCCTAGCTATTTGGTGCCTGCAATTTGTTACCTGAGCCACGTGACTAGGTATAGTTGACCCTTCTTTGTGTATTCCTCCCAGACAGCCACAAAATAGAGGGCCTGTTAGTTGGCAGGATGGGCCATTCAATGCAGGAAGAGGGGGGACGAGCTGTGCACAGCCCTACTTGTGCTTCAAATACACTGCCTCAGCTTACACTCAAACAACTTCACACTAGCCTATTTTGACTGCAGACAAACTTGGACCAGGCAGGAAATTCTAAACATCCTTATGGGGTTGTTGCACTGAGTTATGCCTGTATTTTCTGTTTTTCTGATCACCCGTTTTTTGGACTTTTTACTGTGGGTGAGTGGTACTACTGTTATCTCACCAACGGTAATCATACGGTTGATAGATTGTGCATGCTAACTGCCAGTGTCTGCTTTTTAAGATAAGGCTACTGCGAAGCAGCAAGGGTAATGTTACATTACAATATTTTTTCACCATGCTGTTTTACTGTGACACCCCCTAGGGGTTATCCAGACCATTATAGTCACTGCCAAGCATTTGAAAGGACACACAAACACAAAGTTACTTCCTGATACATGTTTTATTGGGTTTTCATGATGATTGCACATGTTTTTATTGATTCTTGTTTTATTGGGTATTCATGATGATTGCACATGTTTTTATTGATTTATCATTATCACAATTATCACAAGGATTCATGGCAAAGTAATATGGTTACTACACAATGACTGTTGATACCTCACTTGATATGATTGGGTGACCCCTCTAGGGAGTCACCAATGACTGCACAATGTCATCTATGATATATTCCATCTGGCAATGTATATTTGTAACTTAGGGCCGTATTTATACTTTTTGGCGCACAACTGCGCCAACGCAGTTGTGCGTCAAAAAATTTAACGCCGGCTAACGCCATTCCAAAGCGCCATGCGGGCACCTTATTTATGGAATGACGATAGCCGGCGAAGCTGCCTGGTGTGCGTAAAAAAAAATGACTTACACCAGGCAGCGCTGGCGTAGGGGAAAATGGAGCTTGGGTGCCAAAAAATGGGGCAAGTCAGGCTGAGGCAAAATTTTCGCCTCAACCCGATTAGCGCCATGTTTTTTAGACTCCCAACCCCCATTGAAATGACTCCTGTCTTAGCAAAGACAGGAGTCATGCCCCCTTCCCCAATGGCCATGCCCAGGGGACTTATGTCCCCTGGGCATGGCCATTGGGCATAGTGGCATGTAGGGGGGCACAAATCAGGCCCCCCTATGCCACCCAAAAAAATATATATATACTTACCTGAACTTACCTTAAGTTCCCTGGGATGGGTCCCTCCATCCTTGGGCGTCCTCCTGGGGTGGGCAAGGGTGGCAGGGGGTGTCCCTGGGGGCATGGGAGGGCACCTCTGGGCTCCTTCCGAGCCCACAGGTCCCTTAACGCCTGCCCTGACCAGGCGTTAAAAAATGACGCTAAAGCGGCTGGACGTCATTTTTTTTGACCCGCCCACTCCCGGGCGTCATTTTTGCCCAGGAGTGTAAATACGGCGCACATGCATCGGAGTAATTTTTTAGACGGGAACGCCTACCTTGCATATCATTAACGCAAGGAAGGTGTCCACGCTAAAAAATGACGCAAACTCCAAGGCCCGTATTTATACTCCGTTTGCGCCGAATTAGCGTCGTTTTTTCCGACGCAAATTCGGCGCAAAACTAACGCCATATTTATACTTTGGCGTTAGACGCGTCTAGCGCCAAAGTATGGGCAAATAGCGTCATTTTTTTGCGTGAACGCCTTCCTTGCGTTAATGAGATGCAAGGAAGGCGTTCCCGTCTAAAAAAATGACGGCGACGCAAATGCGTCGTATTTATACTCCCGGGCAAAAATCACGCCCGGGAGTGGGCGGGGCAAAAAACCCCGCATTTGCGCCACTTTTTAACGCCTGGGTCAGGGTAGGCGTTAAGGGGGCTGTGGGCTCAAAATGAGCCCACAGGTGCCCTCCCATGCCCCCAGGGACCCCCCCTGCCACCCTTGCCCACCCCAGGAGGACACCCAAGGATGGAGGGACCCATCCCAGGGACATTCAGGTAAGTTCAGGTAAGTATAATTTTTTATTTTTTTTTATTTCTTTTGGTGGCATAGGGGGGCCTTATTTGTGCCCCCCTACATGCCACTATGCCCAATGACCATGCCCAGGGGACATAAGTCCCCTGGGCATGGCCATTGGGCAAGGGGGCATGACTCCTGTCTTTACTAAGACAGGAGTCATTTAAATGGCGTCTGGGCGTCGAAAAAATGGCGCAAGTCGGGTTGAGGCGATTTTTTTGCCTCAACCTGACTTGCCCCATTTTAAGACGCCCTAACGCCATTTTCCCCCTACGCCGGCGCTGCCTGGTGTACGTGGTTTTTTTCCACGCACACCAGGCAGCGCCGGTCTGCTAGCGCCGGCTAACGCCATTCGATAAATACGGCGCCCGCATGGCGCTTCAGAATGGCGTTAGACGGCGCTAAATTTTTTGACGCTAAACTGCGTTAGCGCAGTTTAGCGTCAAAAAGTATAAATATGGGCCCAAGATCTTTGGGCCCGTATTTATACTCCGTTTGCGCCGAATTAGCGTCGTTTTTTTCGACGCAAATTCGGCGCAAAACTAACGCCATATTTATACTTTGGCGTTAGACGCGTCTAGCGCCAAAGTATGGGCAAATAGCGTCATTTTTTTTGCGTGAACGCCTTCCTTGCGTTAATGGGATGCAAGGAAGGCGTTCCCGTCTAAAAAAATGACGGCGACGCAAATGCGTCGTATTTATACTCCCGGGCAAAAATCACGCCCGGGAGTGGGCGGGGCAAAAAACCCCGCATTTGCGCCACTTTTTAACGCCTGGGTCAGGGTAGGCGTTAAGGGGGCTGTGGGCTCAAAATGAGCCCACAGGTGCCCTCCCATGCCCCCAGGGACCCCCCCTGCCACCCTTGCCCACCCCAGGAGGACACCCAAGGATGGAGGGACCCATCCCAGGGACATTCAGGTAAGTTCAGGTAAGTATAATTTTTTATTTTTTTTTATTTCTTTTGGTGGCATAGGGGGGCCTTATTTGTGCCCCCCTACATGCCACTATGCCCAATGACCATGCCCAGGGGACATAAGTCCCCTGGGCATGGCCATTGGGCAAGGGGGCATGACTCCTGTCTTTACTAAGACAGGAGTCATTTAAATGGCGTCTGGGCGTCGAAAAAATGGCGCAAATCGGGTTGAGGCGATTTTTTTGCCTCAACCTGACTTGCCCCATTTTAAGACGCCCTATAGCCATTTTCCCCCTACGCTGGCGGTGCCTGGTGTACGTGGTTTTTTTCCACGCACACCAGGCAGCGCCGGTCTGCTAGCGCCGGCTAACGCCATTCCATAAATACGGCGCCCGCATGGCGCTTCAGAATGGCGTTAGACGGCGCAAAATTTTTTGACGCTAAACTGCGTTAGCGCAGTTTAGCGTCAAAAAGTATAAATATGGGCCTTGGCGCTAGACGGGTCTAACGCCAAAGTATAAATGTGGAGTTAGTTTTGCGCCGGATTTGCGTAAAAAAAAACGACGCAAATCCGGCGCAAACAGAGTATAAATATGCCCCTAATTGTATACTATTTAGTAGTGTGTTCATAATAAATGAACTTCTCCTTTGTCTAAAGGAAAAGTATTGAGTGGACAATCATTTATTTAATGAGTGTTATTATTGCATGCCAGTGGTTGGTGATTATTAGCACACACCAACCTCGCTTGAGTAGGCCTTAGACTGCTTTGCCTCGCTACCCTATGTGAGTCGAGAGCTACAATGGGGTGTTTGGTTCTGTTAGACCTGACATGCCTTAGGGTGGTCACCCCTAACTTTTTGCCTGCCTCCCTCCACTTTTTGGACCCTGTTTTGCTGGCTTTTAGACTATGCGCACTTTACCACTGCTAACCAGTGCTAAAGTGCATATGCTCTCTCCCTTTTAAACATGGTAACTTTGGATCATACCTGATTGGACTATTTAATTTACTTATTTTATTTTATTTAATTTTACTATTTAATAAAACAGCTTGGTTCAACTTGTGGAAAAACATAGCTTGGAAAAATACAGCTTGGATGAATACAGACATCTGCGATGTTTCAACTGCAATGTCTAACTCCAGGTTAAAGCCAATACGCAGCTAACCTAAATATCAAATGTAATGTCTATTGTCATGTCAAAGCCAATAGGCAGCTGAGCTGAATATCAAATGTAATGTCTAATATCATGTCAAAGCCAATAGGCAGCTGAGCTGAATACAGAATGTAATGTCTAATATCATGTCAAAGCCAATAGGCAGCTGAGCTGAATACAGAATGTAATGTCTAATATCATGTCAAAGCCAATAGGCAGCTGAGCTGAATACAAAATGTCAAAGCCAATAGGCAGAATACAGAATGTAATGGCTAATGCAATGTCAAAGCCAATAGGCGGCGGCGAAACTGAATACAGAAAGTAATGGCTAATGCCATGTCAAAGCGAATAGGCAGCTAAACTGAATACAGCATGTCAAAGCCAATAGGCAGAATACAGAATGTAATGGCTAATGCCATGTCAAAGCCAATAGGCGGCTGAACTGAATACAAAATGTAATGGCTAATGCCATGTCAAAGCCAATAGGTGGCTAGGCTGAACAAAACATACAATGTGCTACTAGTGAGCACTGAGCAACTAATATGCGCAGTGGTGAAACGCAAAGTCATTGGTCAAACACAATTAATAGCATCACACAAGCCTAGAACTCCCCTTCTTTTACATATAAGTCACCCCTAATGTGTGCCCTAGGTAACCCCTAGAGCAGGGTGCTGTGTGGGTAAACGGCAGGACATGGACCTGTGTAGTTATATGTCCTGGTAGTGTAAAATTCCTAAGTTCGTTTTTACACTACTGTGCGGCCTGCTCCCTTCATAGGCTAACATTGGGGCTGTCCTCATACAATGTTGAAGTGGCAGCTGCTGATCTGAAAGGAGCAGGAAGGTCATATTTAGTGTGGCCAGAATGGTAATACAAAATCCTGCTGACTGGTGAAGTCGGATTGAATATTACTATTCTAGAAATGCCACTTTTAGAAAGTGAGCATTTCTTTGCACTTAAATCTTCTGTGCCTTACAATCCACGTCTGGCTGGGCTTGGTTGACAGCTCCTTGTGCATTCACTCAGACACACCCCAAACACAGGGTACTCAGCCTCACTTGCATACATCTGCATTTTGAATGGGTCTCCCTGGGCTGGGAGGGTGGAGGGCCTGCTCTCACACAAAGGACTGCCACACCCCCTACTGGGAACCCTGGCAGACAGGATTGAACTGAAAGGGGACCTGGTGCATTTCTTAGCCACTCTTTGAAGTCTCCCCCACTTCAAAGGCACATTTGGGTATAAAACAGGGCCTCTGCCCTACCTCATCAGACACTTGCTGGAGAAGAAACCTGAACCAGAACCTGCATCCTGCCAAGAAGAACTGCCTGGCTGCTCAAAGGACTCACCTGCCTGCTTTTCTACAAAGGACTGCTGCCTTGCTATTGGCCTGCTGCCTTGCTGAACTCTTGTCTGGCTGTGAAAGTGCTCTCCAAGGGCTTGGATTGAGCTTGCCTCCTGTTCCCTGAAATCTCAGGACCAAAAAGACTTCTCTTTTTCACTTGGACGCTTCGCGCGTCGAAATTTGACGCACAGCTTGTTCCGCAGCGAGAAAAACGCCGCACACTGACGCTGATCGACGCGACGCCTTCGGGACGACCGGAACTTTGACGCACGGCCTCGCAAGGACAACGCCGCCTGACTTCCAAAGGAGAAATCGACACAACGCCTGCCGTGAGAGCGAAACTTCGACGCACAGCCCCGCAGAACGACGCACAGCCAGAAAACAAGCAGGAGAATCCACGCACAGACCCGGGACATCTGGTAATCCCAGCGACGCATAGAAAGAGACTGTCTGCGCGCCGGAAAACGACGCACGACTTCCCCACGTGAAAAATAACAACTCAAGTCCGTGTGTGCTGGGGAGAAATCGACACACACACTATTTTTCCACGTATCTCTTCTTCTGTGGCCCTTTGCGGAGATTTTCCACTCCAAACCAGGTACTTTGTGCTTGCAAGAGACTTTGGGGGTCATTCCAACCCTGGCGGTCGTTGATAAAGCGGCGGCCAACCCGCCAACAGGCAGGCGGTCAAAAAAAAGGTATTCTGACCCTGGCGGGAACCGCCAACACAGGCCGCCACTTTACCACTCCGACCGCCACGGCGGGACAGACAAACAGCGCGGCGGTCACTGCCAACAGGCAGGCGGCAGACAATGTACCACCCACCCTATCACAACTCACCAATCCACCACCTTTTCCGGGGCGGGAGCCCCGCCGATAAAAACACGGCGGAAACAGACTACGAACGGGAAAACGCTCACCTATACACACTCCACGAGGACGGAGAACAGCATGGAACCCAAATTAAACTTCCTACCAGCTATTGTCTACCTGCTCATCTACCACGAGTACGAACGCCGGCGCAGACGACAACGGTGAGTACTGCACCTACGACACAGGGGAGGGGGGAGGAGGAAAGCTTACGGGCACACACATATGCACCCCCCCCCCCCCTCCAGCTATCTACACACAAATGCAGAGCACCAAGTCACAGTGACACCACCCAAACCTCCCGGAATAATGCAAAGACATAATTAAAGTGAGAAACAACATTTATGTATAAAAGAGGTTCTTTTAAGTCATGGTAAAATAGCAATATGAATTGTAAAAAATCAAGTAAGAACATTGCGAAACCGATAAACATAGGCAATAAGTCCTGCACAGTCACTTAAATTTCCACTGTCCGTGGGCCAAAGTGTATCAACACATGGGCAAAGCCCACACAGGAGACCTGAGTCTGTTGGAGAGAACACTGCTGGGGCATCAGATGACAAAACTACAGGCACCTCAGGGGGAAGGGAAGGGGGGGCACCTCTGCCACATGAGTCCACGACGCCAGATCCACGAAGGGTCCACCATGCCCACTGTGCCACCCTGGGGAGTGCAAAGCCACAGTCTCACAAGTCTCTACAGTGGGTGGTCTGCCCACTGTGCCATCCTGGGGAGTGCAAAGCCACAGTCTCACAAGTCTCTACAGTGGGTGGTCTGCCCACTGTGCCATCCTGGGGAGTGCAGAGACACAGGCCATCAGGTGGATCACAGACTCCACAGGTAATGGAGGAGGCAGGGTGCCCCGAGTGCAGCGTGAAAACTAGCTCGACACAGAACCGGCACTGTCAATGGGCCAGCGGTGCTTGACAGGAAGGGCCCAGCGGAGCGGTGCTTGAGACGGCGGGGCCCAGCGGAGCGGTGCTTGACAGGAAGGGCCCAGCGGAGCGGTGCTTGACAGGAAGGGCCCAGCGGAGCGGTGCCTGAGACGGCGGGGCCCAGCGGAGCGGTGCCTCACAGGAAGGGCCCAGCGGAGCGGTGCTTGAGACGGCGGGGCCCAGCAGAGCGGTGCTTGAGACGGCGGGGCCCAGCGGAGCGGTGCTTGACAGGAAGGGCCCAGCGGAGCCGTGCTTGAGACGGCGGGGCCCAGCGAAGCGGTGCTTGACAGGAAGGGCCCAGCGGAGCGGTGCTTGAGACGGCGGGGCCCAGCGGAGCGGTGCTTGACAGGAAGGGCCCAGCGGAGCGGTGCCTTTCTGCACGGCGGGGCCCTCTTCAGCGGTGTCTTTCTGCACGGCGGGCCCTCTTCAGCGGTGCCTTTCTGCACGGCGGGGCCCTCTTCAGCGGTGCCTTTCTGCACGGCGGGCCCTCTTCAGCGGTGCCTTTCTGCACGGCGGGGCCCTCATCAGCGGTGCCTTTCTGCACGGCGGGGCCCTCTTCAGCGGTGCCTTTCTGCACGGCGGGGCCCTCTTCAGTGGTGCCTTTCTGCACGGCGGGGCCCTCTTCAGCGGTGCTTGTCCAGTCATTCAAGGGAGCCAGACCTGGCCAGGACTCCCTGCTTAGTCGCCCTCCGACCGTGCAGTTGCTGGACCCTTCTGTGACGGAGTCCTGGGACCGTGGGTGTCCTCCCTCACCCGGGATGGGGCTTGTGGGGCCCTCCTGGTCCGCGCCCCTGCTGGCTGACTTCTCCGCCCTGCTGCCCTTGCCCTCCTTCGATGAGGCTCTCTGGCCCTTGCCTCTCCTGGATGTTGTGGCAGGTGACGGCTGTGTCAGTCTTCTCGCGGCGGCCCTTGATTTTACGGGTCCTCTTTCCAGGGGGGGGCTGGCTGTCCCCTTGCTGCTGGCCGATGTATCAGTGCTGGGAAAGGGTGGACTCCAAAACCCGTGCACAATGGTGACACTTGAAGCAGGGCTGGTGGTGGCTGAGGTGCTCTTGGGACTCTTAGCAGATGGAGGGGGTGGGTCAGGTGGGGCAAAGAGGTTAAGTTTGGAGAGGTAAAGTTTTTTAGGACCAATGTAAAGGGTAGGTGTAGTGGGTATGGGAGTGGAGGAAGAGGATGTGGTTGTAGGAGAGTCAGGTGTGCTGTCTTTGGGTGCAGGTGCTTGTGACGTAGGCTGTCGTGAGGTGGTTGGCTGTTGGGTGGGTGGCTGTCTGCGTTTGTGTGTCTTGGAAGACGGGGTGACAGACACAGTGGGAGAGGACACAGGGGACGTGTAAATGGCAGTGGGGGTGGTGACTGCACGTGTGCGGACTGTACTGGAGGGTGTGCTGGTGATGGAAGTACTGGCTGATGGTGGTGTGCATGCAGGTGTGAGTGGAGACGTCACAGGGAGGGAGGAGGGAGACGAGGAGTAGAGGGACACAGGGGTGGTAGTGACTGGTGTGGATGGGATAGGCTGAGGAACAGGAGACAGAGACAGGGTGGAGGCAGTTAGAAGAGGGATGCTGGAAACAGGGACAATGGCTGCCGTCAGTGCTGAGGCCAGAGCATTGAACGATCGTTGATGGGCAGCCTGACCCGAATGAATGCCACCCAGGTATGCATTGCTCCGATGCACCTCCCTCTCTACCCCCTGGATGGCATTCAAAAGGGTAGACTGCCCAACAATGATGGTCTGTAGGAGGTCAATGACCTTCTCACTGAGGGCAGCAGGGCTAACATGGGCAGGGCCTGAGGTGCCTGGGGCGAAGGAGATGCCCGCCTTCTTGGGCGAGCGGGCACGGAGCGAAGGCTGAGGGGCTGCTAGGAGGGCGGAGCTGGTGCGCTGGGTGGCGGCTGTACCTGTAGAGGCGGGGGGCCCGGATGTTGCCGCCACCGCTAGGGAGCTCCCTTCCGAGGATGTGTCGGTGTCGCTGGTGTCACCATGGGTCCCCGTTGTGGTGCTCCCCTCGCCCTCCGTATCACTGGTGACCTCGGTGTCTGTACCATGGCCCACCGGGGCCTTGTGAGTTGCAGCTCCCTCGTGCTCCGATGCCAATTCTCCTCCGCCTGATGATGCTAATGCACACATGCACAAGAAGATAAAGAAAAAGGGTGGGGGGAGAAATAAAAACAGGTTGAGTGCATGCATTGTCAACACCGTTGGCGGAGAGGACAGACACAGGAGCCTCATGCACTACGCCACGCAATCGGGGTACACTACTCAGTACTTGTGACTAGGCCAACAGGTCTATGGACAACAAATGCGCACATGGGTGATGCTGGACCATGGATTGCTGTACTTGGCACCCTACAGAGGTGGGGGGCGGGGGCACAGGGCCATGTCTAAAGGAGGGGACTACACTACAGAAAGCGCCCTGGCCTAATGTCACCCACAGCCCTCCTCCCCCACCCAGACGCCTCCACTGTGTGTAAAGATAGCAGAATGTGCTGGTACTCACCCCCTTGTGTCTGCTGTGATGTCCTCACACGCCCATCCAAATCGGGGTAGGCCACCGCCAGGATCCGGGACATCAGGGGGGTCAAGGTACGACTGGCACCCCTCCTACGTTGGGAGGCCATCCCCAGCAGTGACTCGGCGGTCTTCCTGGTCCCGCGGCGGATGTCCTCCCACCTCTTTCGGCAGTGGGTGCCCCGTCTGTTGTGGACCCCCAGGTACCGGACTTCCTTGGTGATGGCACGCCAAATGTCGACTTTCTGATGGGTGCTGACCTATTTGACATGTACAGGGTGGGAAAGGACATTTCAACATTTTTCTGCATGTTAGATGTGATTGCCCCTCCCTCCCCAACCCTGCCATGTGGCACATGCTCTCATCTGTCGTGCCTTGCACTCCTCATTCGCTCCCCACCCCACCATCTTACATCCACCATACACAACCCAGGCATAGCCCATTCAACGTGCACCCAGTGTACTTACCTGTTGGTCTGGAGGACCGTAGAGTAGCGCATACTGGGGCAGGACCCCATCCACAAGTTTCTCCAACTCTTCTGAAGTGAAGGCAGGGGCCCTTTCCCCAGTCGCAGCAGCCATTGTCTCTTCCAGACCGAGGTCACAGCAGCACTTGCAGTATAGGCACTCTCCTGTGGATGATCAGGTCTCGAGTGATTAAGCAGATAGAAAATGGCGGTCACGCCCACGGCGGTGCGTACCGCGACCGCCGGCGCACATCGTCATTGGCTCCTGAGACCCATAGGGTTCAATGTTAACCAATGCTGCTTTGTGCCGCGGTCTACCGCCACGGTGGGCCACGCCAGCGCAGTGACCTCACATCCCACTGTCACACTTCACAGGTCAGGCAGCCGCCATTTCAAGGGCCCACATGGCATGATTTCTACTGCGTCACACAGGCCTAGGCCTTGCATTGCCACTCATACACGCCTTTCAATGCATAGCGATTCGTGTACTGTGCAAGCTGTGGGAACTAACCTGTGGGTTGCTTGACTCTGTGCTCCATGTTGTCCTTCCTAGGCACCGTCCGCTGGGACTTGCGAGGAGAAGGATGAATCCTCCCGTGTACCGACCGCTGGTGGATCTGTCGACAATGGAAGAACGACATATTATACTTCGATACCGACTTGACCGAGCCACTATACATGAACTGTATACCCAGCTGGAGCCAGACCTGATGTCCCCCATCCGCCAACCCACAGGGATTCCCCCTCTGGTGCAGGTTCTGTCAGTACTCCATTTTTTGGCAAGTGGGTCTTTTCAGACAACAGTGGCCATGTCATCAGGGATGATTCAGCCTATGTTTTCTAAGGTTTTGGCCAGAGTGTTGTCTGCCCTGATGAAATACATGCGGAGATACATTGTTTTCCCTGAGGAGGGTGATTTGGCCACTGTGAAGGGTGATTTCTATGCCCTTGGACATATCCCCAACATCATTGGTGCCATTGATGGGACCCATGTGGCTTTAGTACCCCCAAAAGACAATGAGCAGGTGTACAGAAATAGAAAAAATTATCATTCGATGAATGTCCAGGTGGTCTGTTTGGCTGACCAGTACATCTCCCATCTAAATGCCAAGTTCCCGGGGTCAGTGCATGACGCGTATGTCATGCGAAATAGCAGCATCCCTTATGTGATGGAACAGCTACAGAGACACCGTGTGTGGCTAATAGGTGACTCTGGTTACCCCAACCTGCATTGGCTATTGACCCCAGTGAGGAATCCCCGGACCAGGGCAGAGGAACGGTACAATGAGGCACATGGGCGAACTAGGAGGATTATAGAACGGACCTTCGGGGTCCTGAAGGCCAGGTTTAGGTGCCTGCATATGACAGGGGGATCCCTCATGTACTCACCTAAGAAGGTGTGTCATATCATCGTGGCCTGCTGTATGCTTCACAATCTTGCATTGCGACGCCAGGTGCCTTTCCTGCAGGAGGATGGTCCAGATGGTGGTGTTGTAGCAGCTGTGGAGAGTGAAGAGGAGGAAGACGACGGGGACGACACGGACAACAGGGACACAGTTATACAACAGTATTTTCAGTAGCACACAGGTAAGAATCACCCACGCCATTTTACATTTACTTCTGGCCTCCTGCATCTCTACTTTCTGTGTTTCCCCCCAGTTCCTTTTCACTGATTTTTGACTTTCCCTTCCCTTTTCAGAGCTGTATGACCCACAGCGTGACTTCTGCTTTGTTTGCCCATGGACTAATGCTTATTGACACTGGTATGTTGTCATCACAATGTAAATGAACATTATTGCACCGTTATGTGTAATACATTTGTAAAGAATACAAGCAGACTCCTGACATTTGAAGTGCAATTGGTGATTTATTTTAAGTGCTGCGTATAGGTCCATGATAGTAAAACGGTGATGGGTGGGGGTGGAGTAATGTCCATGGCAGAGTCCAGTTCTCAGTAGCACAGGTGCATTGCCCATATGCCTGTGAAAGGATGGAGCAGGGGCAGTTCAAGGTTGGACAGGGTGACAATGTGGGACAGTAGGATGACATCAGGGGGTATCGTCTGCTGGCGGGGGTCTTGGCATCCTACTCTGTCTTCTTGTGTGATCTCAGGTTCCGCTTGCGGGGTGGTTGATCTTCAGCAGGAGGTGGGGTTCTGGTGGCCTGTCGTGGTGTGGGGGCCTTCTGTCCACTAGTGCCGGCGGAGGTGGTAGGCTGTTCGTCGTCCGGGCTGGTGACAGGGGCCCTTTGGGGTGCCACATGGTCCCGCAATGTGGTGACTATCTGGTTGAGGGCCAGGACGATGGTCCCCATTGCGGTTCCGATGTTCCTGAGTTCGTCTCTGAACCCCATGTACCGTTCCTCCTGCTGTGCCTGGATCTCCTGGAAACTGCCCAGTACCGTCGCCATCGTCTCCTGGGAGCGGTGGTATGCTCCCATGATGGTGGTGAGGGCCTCTTGGAGAGTGGGTTCCCTGGGCCGGTCAACCCCCTCTCGCACAGCAGCCCTCCCAGTTGCCCTGTTTTCCCGGGCCTCTGTCCCCTGGACGGTGTGCCCACTACCACTGCCCCCAGGTCCCTGTTGTTGTTGGGGTGGTGGGTCAGCCTGGGTGCCCTGTAGTGGCGGACACACCGCTGATTGACGCGTCCTGGAGACAGAGGCATGGGCCCGCTGGGTGGGAGCTGTGCTGGTATTCCCAGAGGGGGTTGGGTCTGCTGTGGCCTGTGTTTGTGTGTGGGGAACCGACTGTCCAGAGGTCCCCGATGGTCCGGGCTGGTCATCAGGTTCTAGGTCGACAGAGCTGCTGTCATCACTGGGGGCCTGTTCTGGGGGCGGGATGGACAAATCTGGACCCTCCTGGCCGGTGTGTTGGCGTTCGGGCCCTGCAGGGGTAAAAGAGTATGGTTATTGCTTCTGTATGTGCCATGGCATGCGATTTGTGGGTGCCCTTGTCCCCCAGTGCTGGCATTCCCTTGTGGGAGGAGTTGTGAGGGTGGTTTGTGGGGGGGGGGATGGGTATGTGCAGTGGTCATGCTTGGGTGATGGGTGTCCATGGTTTGTGTTGGCATTCAGGGATTGGTGTTGTGTTGGGTGGGTTGTGCTGGTGAGACATTGGCAGGGAGGATGTGTGCTGGGGGGTTTGGGGTGAGGGTGGGGGTGTGGGTTGGCATGCTGGTGGTTGGGGGGGGTGAAGTAGTTGGGATTCGACTTACCAGAGTCCATTCCTCCGCCTACTCCAGCGAGGCCCTCAGGATGCAGGATGTTCAAGACCTCTTGCTCCCATGCTGTGAATTCGGGTGGAGTGGGTGGGGGTCCGCCGCCAGTCTTCTGCACAGCAATGTTGTGTCTTGACACCATCGACCGCACCTTCCCCCGTAGGTCGTTCCAGCGCTTTCGGATGTCTTCCCGGTTTCTGGGATGCTGTCCCACAGCGTTGACCCTGTCGACGATCCTTTGCCATAGCTCCGCCTTCCTGGCTATTGTGGTGTGCTGCACCTGTGTGCCGAATAGCTGGGGCTCTACCCTAATTATTTCCTCCACCATGACCCTGAGTTCTTGGTCCAAGAACCTGGGGTGTCTTTGGAGTGCCATGGGGTGGTGTGGGGTGGTGTTTGTGGTGATGAGTGTGGTGGGTGTGGTGGTGTGTGGTGTTTTGTGCGTGGATGTAGTGTGGGTGATGATGTTGTGTTCCTCTGTGTGTTGGGGTTTTCGATAGCTGTGCTCTCTCTCTCTCTCTCTCTCGCCTTCTCTCCGAATTTCTAGTAGTGGGGGTTTGTGGGTGATGTGGGTGTGTGTTTTATAGTTGATTGGATGTGTGGGTGTGGTGTGTGTATGTATATCAGGTGTGTGTATTTCAAATTGTCCAATGTGGCTGTGTTTTGTAAAGGTGTGTGTATTTTGACCGCGGCGGTGTGTACCGCCAATGGAATACCGCGGTTGAAAGACCGCTGCGTGGATTCGTGGGTCGTAATGGCATGGGCGTGTTTGTGTTGGCGTGACGGTGGAGGTTTGGTCATCTCCAGTTTATCGCTGACCGCTGATGAAGCGGCCTTCCGTGGATGTCGGGTTTTTGGCGGTTTGGCAGTTGTGGGTCAGAATGACCGTGGCGGTTTACCGCGGCCGCGCCGGTAGAATGGCGGACTTCTGACCGGCGGTAAGTGCCTTTTACCGCCGAGGTCAGAATGACCCCCTTTGTTTGCTTTTTAAAGACTTAAGACACGTTATATCACTTTTCAGTGATATCTTTACAAATTCACATTGCAACTTTATTCGTTTTGACCTACAAGTATCCTGATAAATATTATATATTTTTTTCTAAACACTGTGTGGTGTATTTTTGTGGTGCTATATGATGGTATTGTATGATTTATTGCACAAATACTTTACACATTGCCTTCTAAGTTAAGCCTGACTGCTCGTGCCAAGCTACCAGAGGGTGGGCACAGGCTAATTTTGGATTGTGTGTGACTTACCCTGACTAGAGTGAGGGTTCTTGCTTGGACAGAGGGTAACCTGACTGCCAACCAAAAACCCCATTTCTAACAGGTTCACACTGAGGACAATTGAGAAACTATTACTTGTGCTGGCCACACAACTAACAACCCAGTTTCCAAGCTCCATAAGCTTACCCTTATTCAAAGCTAGCACCTGTTATAAAAATGGGACCCTCAGATCCACTCTTCTGATCACTTTTGGACCTTTGGAAGACATAGAAGAAGGACTGCTCTGCTGCCCTTCTACTAGAAGGACTACCTTGCTTGGAGAAGGCCAGCCCTGCTACTTTGCTGCCTGAAGAAGGAAGGCTGTATCTGCTCCTTGAACCTAGGACCACCAGAGTGACTCCACGGGCTAGCTGAGTGGAAGTTCTAATCTTCAGCAAACACACCGCCCTCTGAAGCGACTCCTGGTGGCCGTCGGAGCTCAGACCCACCGCCACGCCGAAAGACCACGCCTGGAACCTCAGCATCATCCTAGACAGGGAACTCTTCATAAGACGTCAGGTCAATGCCATCTCCTCAACCTGCTTCCACACGCTCTGCATGCTATGCAAAATCTTCAATTGGTTCCCCATCAACACAAGAAAGACATTAACGCATGCCCTCATCACCAGCCGACTGGACTACAGCAAGGCACTCTATGCAGGCACCACCACCAAACTCATGCAAAGGCTCCAATCGATACCGAAAGCAGCTGCTAGACTGATCCTCAATCTACCCAAGAGAACCCATATCACCCAGCACCTGAAAGACCTCCACCTGCTCCCGGTTCAGAAGAGATGTCACTTCAATCTCCTGACCCATGCCTACAAAGCCATCCACGACCAAGGTCCTGCCTACCTGAACCAGCACCTGCACTTCCACTGCCCCTGCAGGAGCCTCCACTCCGCACACCTAGCCCTCGCACATGCAGCTCCTGTGTCAGAGGACCCTCTTTCTCCCACCTCACCGCCTCCTCATACACTTCCGCACCTCCCCTCACTGACCAAATTCAGGAAGGGGCTCAAGACCTGGCTCTCTGAATGTCACCTACAAGAAGTGCTTGAATACCCTTGTGGGTGACAAGCCACGCTTTACAAATACTTTTTTGATAGATTGACCCTCTTGTAGCTTGGCACAAAACAGTCAGGCTTATCTAAAGAGGCAATATGTAGAGTATTTGTGCAACACACAGACACAGAAGCACAATGAAAACACCACAACAATACTTCACACAGGTTTAGAAAAATAGACAATCATTTTATAATTCATTCAAGACCAAAATGAAAAAATCTAATAGCAAAAGTAGAGTTATGAATTTTAGAAGAATAAAAGAGTTCTAGTGCTTAGAAGTAAATAGAATCAGGGGTTACTTTAGGTCATGCTGGACCGGGGAGAAGTCAAAGTCTGCTCCAACACTGATGGAGCACAGGCTAGCTACAGGACCCTCAAAGGCCCTGGTGAACAAATCACCTTTCCTGGTAGCAAAAGTGAGATGTGTCGATTGGATTATCAGAGGGATGACAGTGCGTTGATCATCCCACGCAGTAATTGTAAAACATCAGTTCTAAAGACAAGCGCTGGGCCGCAAAGCATTGGTTTTGAAGTGAGATGCGCCAGGTTTCTGCACTCAGTTGAGGGGTGCGTCGATCTCTGTAGACTGCTGCAAACCAACAAACCCTTAGACCACACTTCATGTAGAAGGCAGAATCCAGCCCTCCTTCAGCAGAGTCACAGTCCAGAAGGCACCAGGGCAATAAAAGAGAAAAGGAGGCCTTTTGGGTCCAGCAGATGAGTCATTTAAGCAGCACAGTAGTTCTTTTGACAGGGTCGAGTTGTAGTTCCAGAAGGGTCTGATATGGTGGGATCAGAGACTCAGAACTTATACCCCAAAAGTGCCTTTGAAATGGGGGGACTTCAAAGATGGGTCTTTGAAGTGCACAAGGATCCTTTCTTCTTCAGCCCTGGCTCCAAACTATCAGTAGGGGTAACCAGCCCCTTTGTTTGGGGACAGGCACTGCCTATTCAGGAGTAAGTGTCCTGCCCAGGAAGAGCCATCAGAATGCAGATTAATACAGATGAGTACTCAGACACACCTAACGCTCCTGTGTTTGTGGCTGTCTAGATGCAATGTACAAAGTGTAGTAGTCACTCACCCCAGATGTGTAACGGAGACAGGCTGCAGGCACACAGAGCTGTAAGAGCGGAGAAATGTCCACCTTTATAAGTGGCATTTCTAAAATAGTAATGTTAAATCCAACTTTACCATTAAAGAGGATTTATCATAACCCTTCCAAAGATATGAAGCAGCTACTTCTTCCTAATCAGGAATTACATATTAAAGATGTAGTAAGTAATTCCCAAGTCTAGCCTATGAGAGGAGTAGGTCTCACAGTAGTGAATTACAAATTTGGGAGTTTTTCCCTACCAGGACATGCAAAACTTAAAAGTGCATGTCCTACCTTGTAGTTACATAGTGCCCTGCCCTATTGGCTACCTAGGGCCTACCTTAGGGGTTACTTATATGTAATAAAAGAGGAGTTTCAGGCTTGGCAAGGGGTTTTAAATGCCAAGTCAAAGTGCCAGTCACACTGCATATGCAGACTCTGCAATGACAGTCCTGATACATGTTTAAAGGGCTACTGAATTAGGTGGCACAATCAGTGCTGCAGGCCCACTAGTAGCCTTTAAGTTACCGGCCCTAGTCATATGATATACCACTTGAAAAGGGATTTGCAAGTAAACTAAATACGTCACTTGTGTATATACGGATGCTACCATGTTTATGGGAGAAGCACATGCACTTTAGCACTGGTCAGCAGTGGTAAATTGCTCAGAGTCCTAAGGCCAACATAAAGAATCAGCAAAAATATGAGGCAAGCAGTCAAAATGTTTGGGGAAATGCCACCCTATGGCTGACAGGGAGCATTACGGAAGATGGTAAATTTGAAAGCTAGACGTCTTTAGAGATTTTGGTAGAGGAGACCTTCTTTTAAATCTTAAGTTCCTCCCTGGGGCCTACATTTAGTCCTTAACACACTGTTCTCCACCTTTTGAGCCTTCTCTCACAAAAAATCATTTTTTGTGGCTATCTCCTCAGCTTAATGGTTGGGAGAATTAGTGGCTGTCTCCACCAGGTCATTCTATTTACACATTTTTAGGGTTGAGCCTGCGAGTGCATGCGCTTGTGCGGGTGTCTCACATGCGAGACGCTGTTATGGTCAGTAAAGGGCTTGGAGCCCGCCTGTTGCTCACCATTTGTTGGTTTGCGTGGCACTCTGCTTTACAGCCTCGTAATTTGTCAATACATGCCAAACATCATTTCCGTTCCTCAGTGTGGAGCAGGGATCAAATACTAATTTATTCAACCTAATTAGTGCTCGTCCGCTGCTCCCGTTGTGATCGAGGTACTATCTGTTCATTTTAACTTCCAGTGCCCCCGTAAACAGAAGGCTTGTGACTGGCAAAAATGTGCCTAGCAGGACAAGCAAAATTGCAAAGTTTTATTTTGTAAAGCTAAATTTATTTTATTTTGTTAAGTCGTCTTTTCCTTTCATATTTTCTTTTGTTTTTGCTCGTGGGTGCTGTTGTCAAAAGATGACAATTAACTTGTTCAAAGTATGCGAGGCCGATTGCATTGCAATTGCTTGTTGTCATTAGGATAACACTATGTATTAGTTCTAATTTCAAACTAAAGGTAAGTCTCTTCCTTTTACCCAAATCAGTAAATTACCTTCCTTTCCCTCATTCTTCTTCTGTAGAAGAACAGTTGTGCCATTTACTACCTGTAAATGTACTAGAGCAGTAAAATATTAATTTCATGCTCAGCAGAATACAGTCATTGAGAGTGTGTACATTTTAGTGTATTTAGGAGAGTTTATAAATCTTCCTTTTCCAACTTCATTCGTTTAATAAAGTCCACGATTGCCATTGCCTGTGAAAAACAAAAGGTTCTGCTTTCAGGTGGAGTTCAGGGTTGCTCCACATGTAGAATGGCTGCCACCTCAGCAGAGGCAGTAGGTGCCTCACTTCAAAATACCTGTTGAGCAGCTACACGGGCTACATTTAATACAGTTATATCTCATTATAGACTGTATGTTGGAAATTCCAAGTGTTTCGAATTTGGAACCAGTGCTGTGGCTCCAGTTGGAACTACTAGATGATGATATTTTATTATGAAAAGATATTTCGAGCATTATATCATAAGTACTGGTGTTCTTTATGGAGTGAAAGATATTTTGCTTTGGTATATCCTCAATAATGTAAGGACAAGGGCAAGGCAGGATAGAGGCGATAATGCCCAAATTATGACTAACAATCTTCATTATTCCAAATGACGAATATTTCACTCAGGGCAACACAGCAAGGCAATTTGCTATGTTAGGTTGCGTGAAGGGGGGAGAGCATAAATGTGCCATATCTACTAAAATATGGCACACTTGTGTGCTCTCCTAGTGCTGGCACACTCTGTGCGGCCTAGCACCAAAGCAGGCAACCTAGGAATATCTTCCTCCACAAAACAATGGTAATTGGTAATCTTCTCTTTCTATGTGTTACGCTAAATTCATCATGCATAGAAAGGAGAAGTATCAAGAAGAAATCAACATATTTCTCCTTGTTATGCCTCTGTCGGTTAGGTGCCAAATGTTGGAGCAAATAGGGTTTACAAGCCTTGGTAAATCTGGGTTTGCATCAGAATATATGGGTTGGATGAACAGGAACACCAAAGCTGCACCCATGCAATGCTTACCTGATGCAAAGTGACGCAAAACAGCGATATGCACTTTGTATTTACTACATCATGCAAAGCCACATAGATTGATTTTGCATGCCTTACTAAATGCCCAAATGAATTTTGAGTCAGCACTAGATCACAAAAATGTTTGCAACCCCACCGCAAAATCTTCGTAAAATCTGGGCAACCCTTTCTTGTCCCAGTGCTTATATGTCCACCCTCCCTTCTATTACAACTTTGATCCCTGTTACTTGGTATAATAGAATAAAGGGTGGGGCTCAGGTGATCAAATAGATGAGGCAGGAGCGGCAGCTGAGCAATGGGGTTGATCAAAGCTTTTTTTTAAATGATCATGTACTGTTTTGGGAAAGGTGTGACACACCTCAATAATGTAAATGCTGGACCAAGGAAGGGTATTCGGAGTAATAATCGGAGCATTAGTAGCAATAAGTATAGCTCGGTTCCCACTCACTTCGACCTCTTCCTGTGTGGGTTATGGCCTCCCTAAACAGGAGTAAGAACTCTTACAAAAACAGTCCAACCTTTGAGTTCCCCCAACATCTTAACTAATCTTCTGCCCCCGTAGTTCAAGGGTAGAAGTCCCCACTCTCGGTGGTTCCTATGGCCAAAACACTGGTGGTCCATGAGCTATGCCAATATGAAGACACAGGCACGCTAGGATGAACCCGGAGGAAAAATACAAGAACGAGCATAAGTAAATACCTAGGTCTCGGCCCAACAAGCAAAGAAAATGCCGCCATGATAAAGCATCACAGGTAAGAGGCAGGAGGCAATCATTCAATCACTGCAAGCCCCAGCAAAACAGAGTTCAGCTGCTTTTAGGCAGCCCATTTTGGGATTTCTGACAGAAAGCGACTCCAGTTAGAGGACAATGAGAAATGTGCAGACGCACACACACAGAATCCTGATGAGAACGGATGCATCGCTGAAGAGCGGTAATTTTATTATTCATAATATTTTTTCTTTTATGCCAGTGGGAAAGAAACCCAGGACTGATCCAACAATCAACGATGTAACAAAAATGAAAAATGTGCTGCTTAACCATTGTCACTGCGAGTTATATGTAAAAAATCTGATGTAATGTGATCACGCAGCGAATTGTTTCTCTTGGAAATGGCAATTAAAGGATGGCTTCTTTGAATTCAGCTGCAAAGCCGGCTTTGATGTTGCACCGAAAGGAGTAAACAGAATTCCTTTGTGTAGCACTCCAGTTGTTGTCTGTGAATAACCCATTTGTTTGAGCTCTAATGATGTGAATGTTGTCAGCATCCTAGGGACATGGGACCTATAAACCCGGATGAAAGACCTCGGGAGATGTCACCATAGCACAAAACACTGACTGGCCTGCAAGGAAATCGGAATTCTTCAAAAAGCCGATGCTTCCGAAATGCTGGTAGTGCTGGAGCAGAGTCAGTCACATCCAAGGCGCTGTTTCTGTTTCTATTTTAGCTTTGTACAGTGCTTAATTGGTTTCCAGTGGAGGGCACCTGCACTTATTTTTGGGGGCCGACACTTATTTTTCTGCAACAGGCATTTACTACGAGCAAAAGATGTGAGAAAGCCGGAGGAAGAGAAAGACTGAAAAGCTAACAAACCGCGTGTTTTAGAGGAGAACTTTGGGGACCGGCACGTTTTTATTCACAAATTAAGTAGTGGCTTTGTATAGCACAAGCGCGGCCGGATGGCCTGCTAACACTTTACATGAGCACCAGTCACATTACACAAGGGCACGTTTTTTAGGCAGAAGGAGATTAAGAGCATGAATTAGATATTAGAATCACAATGATGACGGATGTCCCATCCGCCGAAATCGAAATCCCATTATATCCGAAAGGGATTTAGATTTCGGCAGATGGGTTATCTGTCACCGTTGTGATTGAGTAACTCGTCCGCCAATATCTAAATCAGGCCCTTAGTTATTCTCCCATTTTCACAGGATGTTGCACCAACACAGGGATTCAAACTTAATTCCCTGGTTCCAGAGGAGGTAGCTCTGACCCTAACACCACACCCTCTTCCTGCTCGACCTGTGATTTTGCCCGTGCCCTAGAGACGTTGTAGGGCTTGGGCAAATTAACCAATTGCCGAGAGACCCACCTTCCAAGGGCCCTCCTAGAAAAGTGAATTTTCTCTCTATTTGATCTGTCTATTCCATGGGTACTTTCCAAATTTTCCCATGGGCCCAAAAAATTTAGTCTGTGATGTGACCAAAGGCCATAGTGATGGCAGCAGGGTAGAGATCAAGCAGGGAGTGGGGTCCATGTGGATTTTGGGGATGGCAGAAGGGGAAGCAAACCATATACATCTAGTGGCTAAATTGCAAAATGTGAAACCAGAAACCCTGGGATTGATCCCAGCTTTCCCGCTTTATCAAATTGGGTGAGGCTAGGTAATGGTTTTATTTCACTTGCCTTCCATTTTCTTTGATTATCACACTTCAGGGGACCTCGAAATACATGACTTCAGGATGTGCGCTGTCCAAAACCTTCTCCTGTTTTTGTTAATTAACTATGATTTTGTTCATTTATAATAGGAACCAAAGCCACACAAAGAATCCACATCCTCTTTGTTAACTATTGCCATCGTTGTCATGGGGTGGAAAATGAATATTTCAAAATTCGTGATTAAAATCACTTTTAGAAAAATACTTCTTTCTCAATGCACTGATGTAATCTGATGCACTATGATGAGACAGTTCTGCATGCTAATGATATCAACTTTTTGAATTTTGAAGAGACGTCATAATTTTTTCACTTTTGCTGCAAAATGTCTTTAAAAATGAAGGTGTTCGTAAAGTTCCGCAGTGCAGAACAATCTACTTACTTCCTCTGTCTAACTTCAATCAACCTTTAAATAAAGACTTGTCTGTTTATTTAACATCTTTTTATTGCTAGTGCTGAGTCCAGTAGACAGCTGCCCAGTGCTGCTCGTGACCAGGGGGCAGCATTAAAGGTCAGAAGGGCTGCATGCAGCCTGAGGGCCACACTTTGAGTACGAGGGCCACAATTTGGGTATCACTGGTCTATTCTTTATGTCTATCTAAACCTCTCTTCCTCTCCAGACGCTGTCTCTCTGCCAAGTGTCATCCCAAGGATTTTTGGAGTCCCAGCCAAGACCTGCATCACCCTTTTTGGTATGACATTGTAAATGTTTAACATATAATTTTGTATTGCTTCCCATCATGCAGGCTTGAATCAGCATGGAATGAATGGGTAATAAAAATGTATATTTGTTCTTTTCTATAGCCCCTAAAATATGCTTCGTCAGGGGCTCTAAAATCCTCAAGATGACACTGCCATGCCCATTGATCTTTCAGGGACTCTACATCTGTCCAGTCGACCCCACAGGGCAGATGCACTTTTGGGATTTTCAGGTGACTAATGTCTTGTGAAGCCACTGTGAAGATATTTTGTATCAATCACAAGGCCTTCACATTGGCATTGCCATGTATCTGACAGACAGCTTGTATGTAACAGGAGGGCCCACTAGACCCACTAGGAGCAAATCATGACTACTTGTTGAAATCCAAAAAGCAAAAATAAAGTTTCTCTCAGAATGTTGTTTTGTATTTTTATTAAACAAATAAACAACAAATAAATAATGTTTAAGATGCTAAGGTCCCAACTGCTACACAGACTTTATCCAGGAAGAAGTATAAATGGGTTAGAAGACTAAATATTAAATTATTGAGATCACTAATGAGATAATTTGTCTACGTCAAAGGAGTGTCTTCAGAAGGAATGACTTTGTGCTCCTAATACAGAGAGGAGGAAACACTAAGGGGCTGATTTAAGAGCCCCTAGCACCATCTTAATGACAAATAAGCGTAATTTTTTTGATGCTAGTATGGAGTTAGATGGCCAAAAACTCTGTGCCCTATTTAAAAGGTGGCACAATGCATGTGTTGCGCCACTTTGTAACTGTTTGTGCTACATTATGCCTGCACCTGGCATAATGTATGTAAAGGTGGTGTTTCCCCGTTAGGGGGGGCAAAAAATGGTGCAAGGAAATCTAAGAGATTTCCTTGCGACATTTTTCTCTGCACTTTTGACACCTGCTCAGAGCAGGCGTTAAAAAGGGGGTATGCCATTGAATACAATGGGCCCCCATGCACTCTGCAGGAGTAGTGCCAACATTTTGAGTACATCAATAGTGTAGAAAAAAAGATGCTATTGTCCCCTACCCTACGCCATGGTGCGCCTCAATTAACAATTTTAAGAATTGACCTATTAGAACATAGGTCAGTTCCTAAAATTCTTTACTGTTTACAAAACAGTATTTTGCTACAAGTAAATAGTACATCTGCCCCTAAAAACAACTTTATCCTAGTGCTAGGAAATCTCCTTCTGGTCAGTTGTGCATCCCCAAGCTCCTCAAGGCATGTTTCTAGGATTAAAATCTTTCTTTAGCCAGGTCTCCTGCAGGGTCCAGGCCTCTGAGGAGGCCATTCCCTTGAACATTTGAAACAGAGTCTGTGGTTGCCAGCAGGAATAATTGATTTCTGAGTGAGTCCTTTTCTTCCAGAGGGAGTCAAGAGACTTCTAGCAGGGCCTTATTCTGTAGTGATCACGTTGATCGTAATTGGAAGAAAGAAGGTATTTATTTCATCACAGGTGCAGCGTTGAAGCAAAACAATAGTTGCTCCGTGCAAATGACTGATGCTTCCAACTGTCAACAGTCCCCCCACATCTCGTATAGCACGATACACATCACAACGCCTCATATGAATCCTAAAGAGGTAGCATACATTAACATGATCAGCCACTACATATTTTTCAGGTGTAGTCTTCCCTGGTCCAGGAATGTGCTGGGGTGGTGGTGGTTGAGGTGCTAGATTTCTACTGTACATTAGCCAATGATTGAAGAAACCACCCAATCCTAGCGATTTTCTTGCCGTCTCCGTATCTTACTTAAAATTACCTAGGAGCCACTGTTTCAAGATGGAATAACCCAGGAGCTAACAGACAAGCCTGTCTTCAATAAGCACAGGCAATATTCAAATAACCCCAGTGTAATCTGTGTCATTTTAGGAACTTTGTGTTACACTTATGAAGCAGAATTCATGAAATTATGCCACTTCTTATAATTACGAGCCATTTGTGGTAAAAATGTACCACAAAAGCATTGAAACAGAAATGCAAATGGCTGTTGTTCATGGTGCTTTAATTAAATGCATTCTTGCACCAAAAATTGACGCAGACACATTTCACACTACAATATAGTGCACAATGACAGATTTGCATTTCATGTAATTTTCCTGAAATTTTGCAGAATTACATGAATGTAAATTTTCAAATTTCACTCACTCATTCCCTTTAGCTAATTAGTCATTCCACTATTTAGATGAGCTCTCCTCCCACTTGACAGTGTCAAAACTGGTTCTCCTCCCAACTGTAACTTAAGCCTGACTGTCTGGGAGTGTCGTGGGAATGAGTAGGAGAACCCCTACCTGGCATCTTTTAGTCAAAAGGGGTAGTGCTGAAGCTGCCCTTTTTATGCCTGCTGTTCCTGTCTCCTCTCATGTAGCAGTTATCACTAATTTACTCTTCCTGGGCTAAAGGGAAGTCTATTGCTCTCTGAGCCAGAGTCGTTAACTCTCCCAGCAAATGAAGTATATTTCACCTCTGGATGTGTGATGAGTGGCAGAAGTGACTTTAAGCTCCTTCTGGCTTAGGCAGCCTAAAATACATTTTTGCAAACTTACTTTTCCACTTATCATAAAAAATCTGAAGGAGCAGGTCCTTCCAGCTCTCCCCATAGCAGGGCTCTCTGTCCAGCGGCAGGTCCAAAACCAGGCTCTGAACTGCCTCCTAACAGGTCCCTGCCCAGTTTACTTAAACCACTACACCAAGATCTCCTGTCCCCAGGAGCCTTGTAGTAGCATTGCCCACGGGGTACCGCTCCCCTGTGCTGCTAGTTTCATGCCCTTTCCTGCCCGCCTCCTAGTGCCCTCACCCCTCTCCCAGGACCTATTTAAAGGAAGGCACAGCGCCACTGTGCCGCAGGAGCGCCAATGGCAAGCCCTTCTGCACCTGTCCACGCCTTGTCCTTGCTCAGCGCCAGGAACCCTGGCCCTTTGGACCTACTCAGATACTCTGAAGCTGGTCTTCACACCCTAGACCCCGGTCGCAACAACAACTGCTACCTAGCATTGCCCTGTTCTACAGCAGGACCATTCAACTGCTGCCACTGCTGCTTCAACTCCATGCCAGAACTAACTACCCCTGCAGCATCCTTCATCTTGTCGTCTGCATCGACCAACACTACACCGGCCAACTCAGTTGCGTCTTACTCAACGCTAGATCCCTCTGCAAGCACACCACCGAAATCTGGGACACCGTTTCCTCCCTCACTCCGGATGTAATCTTCATCACCGAAATCTGGATGACCACAGCCTCCTAACTGGACATCACCACTGTAACCCCCACAGGCTATAAGATGCAACACCGTGTTCATCCGAACAAACATGGAGGTGGCATCACCGTCATGCTCAATGAGGGGATTGCCTGCACAATCACCAACGATCAGACCACCCCAGTCATGGTACACATGAACTTCCAGCTCCACATTGACAATAACACCACCATCAAAAGCACCTTGGCTTACAGACCACCAGGACTGCAAACCAGAATCAGCAACATCACCAAGGATTTCATCACCCCTCTGGCCACAGAATCCAAACACTACATCTTCCTGGGAGACCTCAACTTCTACTTAGACAACAACACCGACACCAACTCCACGGACCTCTGGAAAGAATGGACAACTGGCCTCAAGCAGCTAGTCACCAACCACACACACATCGAAGGTCACACAGTAGACCCCATGTTTTCATCCAGCAACAGAATTATCTACACCAACACATCGGACCTCACCTGGTCAGACCACTCCATCGTACACTTCACCATCTACGGACACACCTGCACCACCCCCAACCTCCACAGAGCATCCTTCTGCAGCTGGGACAAGGTCTCTCAGCAACAATGGCCCTCGTAGCCACATGGCCCAACTACACCCTAACCTGGACCAAGCAGTACAGAACTTTAGACTGGATCACCAATGCTGGCGACCAAGTTGCTCCCACCAAACCAGCCAAAGCCCACAGACTGGCCAAGCAAGCAACATCATACACCCCAGAACTCAGCAAGACCAAACGCAGATACAAACAACTTGAGAAAAGCTGTCCCACTAGACAGAAACCGAAAGAGCCACTTACAAATCAGCCCTCAGCACTGTGAGAAGGTAGCCTCTTTCTAGCCTTGTTACCCCCACTTTTGGCCTGTTTGTGAGTGTATGTCAGGGTGTTTGTCACTGTTTTCACTGTCTCACTGGGATCCTGATAGCCAGGCCTCAGTGCTCATAGTGAAAACACTATGTTTTCAGTATGTTTGTTATGTGTCACTGGGATCCTGCTGGTCAGGACCCCAGTGCTCATAGGTTTGTGGCCTATATGTATGTGTCACTGGGACCCTGTCACACAGGGCCCCAGTGCTCATAGGTGTGCATGTATATGTTCCCTGTGTGGTGCCTAACTGTCTCACTGAGGCTCTGCTAACCAGAACCTCAGTGGTTATGCTCTCTCATTACTTTCAAATTGTCACTAACAGGCTAGTGACCATTTTTACCAATTTACATTGGCTTACTGGAACACCCTTATAATTCCCTAGTATATGGTACTGAGGTACCCAGGGTATTGGGGTTCCAGGAGATCCCTATGGGCTGCAGCATTTCTTTTGCCACCCATAGGGAGCTCTGACAATTCTTACACAGGCCTGCCACTGCAGCCTGAGTGAAATAACGTCCACGTTATTTCACAGCCATTTTACACTGCACTTAAGTAACTTATAAGTCACCTATATGTCTAACCTTTACCTGGTAAAGGTTAGGTGCAAAGTTACTTAGTGTGAGGGCACCCTGGCACTAGCCAAGGTGCCCCCACATTGTTCAGAGCCAATTCCCTGAACTTTGTGAGTGCGGGGACACCATTACACGCGTGCACTACATATAGGTCACTACCTATATGTAGCTTCACAATGGTAACTCCGAATATGGCCATGTAACATGTCTATGATCATGGAATTGCCCCCTCTATGCCATCCTGGCATAGTTGGCACAATCCCATGGTCCCAGTGGTCTGTAGCACAGACCCTGGTACTGCCAAACTGCCCTTCCTGGGGTTTCACTGCAGCTGCTGCTGCTGCCAACCCCTCAGACAGGCATCTGCCCTCCTGGGGTCCAGCCAGGCCTGGCCCAGGATGGCAGAACAAAGAACTTCCTCTGAGAGAGGGTGTGACACCCTCTCCCTTTGGAAAATGGTGTGAAGGCAGGGGAGGAGTAGCCTCCCCCAGCCTCTGGAAATGCTTTCTTGGGCACAGATGTGCCCAATTCTGCATAAGCCAGTCTACACCGGTTCAGGGACCCCTTAGCCCCTGCTCTGGCGCGAAACTGGACAAAGGAAAGGGGAGTGACCACTCCCCTGACCTGCACCTCCCCTGGGAGGTGTCCAGAGCTCCTCCAGTGTGCTCCAGACCTCTGCCATCTTGGAAACAGAGGTGCTGCTGGCACACTGGACTGCTCTGAGTGGCCAGTGCCACCAGGTGACGTCAGAGACTCCTGCTGATAGGCTCCTTCAGGTGTTAGTAGCCTATCCTCTCTCCTAGGTAGCCAAACCCTCTTTTCTGGCTATTTAGGGTCTCTGTCTCTGGGGAAACTTCAGATAACGAATGCAAGAGCTCATCCGAGTTCCTCTGCATCTCTCTCTTCACCTTCTGATAAGGAAACGACTGCTGACCGCGCTGGAAGCCTGCAAACCTGCAACATAGTAGCAAAGACGACTACTGCAACTCTGTAACGCTGATCCTGCCGCCTTCTCTACTGTTTTCCTGCTTGTGCATGCTGTGGGGGTAGTCTGCCTCCTCTCTGCACCAGAAGCTCCGAAGAAATCTCCCGTGGGTCGACGGAATCTTCCCCCTGCAACCGCAGGCACCAAAAAGCTGCATTACCGGTCCCTTGGGTCTCCTCTCAGCACAACGAGCGAGGTCCCTCGAATCCAGCGACTCTGTCCAAGTGACCCCCACAGTCCAGTGACTCTTCAGTCCAAGTTTGGTGGAGGTAAGTCCTTGCCTCACCTCGCTGGGCTGCATTGCTGGGAACCGCGACTTTGCAGCTACTCCGGCCCCTGTGCACTTCCGGCGGAAATCCTTTGTGCACAGCCAAGCCTGGGTCCACGGCACTCTAACCTGCATTGCACGACTTTCTAAGTTGGTCTCCGGCGACGTGGGACTCCTTTGTGCAACTTCGGCGAGCACCATTTCACGCATCCTTGTAGTGCCTGTTTCTGGCACTTCTCCGGGTACTACCTGCTTCAGTGAGGTCTTTTTGTCTTGCTCGACGTCCCCTCTCTCTTCAGGTCCAATTTGCGACCTCCTGGTCCCTCTTGGGCCCCAGCAGCGTCCAAAAACGCCAAACGCACAATTTGCGACTAGCAAGGCTTGTTGGAGTCCTTTCGGCGGGAAAACACTTCTGCACAACTCTCCAAGGCGAGAGAGATTCGTCCACCAAAGGGGAAGTCTCTAGCCCTTTTCGTTCCTGCAGAAGCCTCAGCTTCTTCTGTCCAGTAGAAGCTTCTTTGCACCCGCAGCTGGCATTTCCTGGGCATCTGCCCATCTCCGACTTGCTTGTGACTTTTGGACTTGGTCCCCTTGTTCCACAGGTACCCTAGATTGGAAATCCACAGTTGTTGCATTGCTGGTTTGTGTCTTTCCTGCATTATTCCTCTAACACGACTTCTTTGTCCTTAGGGGAACTTTAGTGCACTTTGCACTCACTTTTCAGGGTCTTGGGGAGGGTTATTTTTCTAACTCTCACTATTTTCTAATAGTCCCAGCGACCCTCTACAAGGTCACATAGGTTTGGGGTCCATTCGTGGTTCGCATTCCACTTTTGGAGTATATGGTTTGTGTTGCCCCTATCCCTATGTTTCCCCATTGCATCCTATTGTAACTATACATTGTTTGCACTGTTTTCTAAGACTATACTGCATATTTTTGCTATTGTGTATATATATCTTGTGTATATTTCCTATCCTCTCACTGAGGGTACACTCTAAGATACTTTGGCATATTGTCATAAAAATAAAGTACCTTTATTTTTAGTATAACTGTGTATTGTGTTTTCTTATGATATTGTGCATATGACACTAAGTGGTACTGTAGTAGCTTCACACGTCTCCTAGTTCAGCCTAAGCTGCTCTGCTAAGCTACCATTATCTATCAGCCTAAGCTGCTAGACACCCTATACACTAATAAGGGATAACTGGGCCTGGTGCAAGGTGCAAGTACCCCTTGGTACTCACTACAAGCCAGTCCAGCCTCCTACATTGGTTGTGCAGTGGTGGGATAAGTGCTTGAGACTACTTACCACTCTTGTCATTGTACTTTTCATAAGGGAAAAATATACAAAACAAGGTCAGTGTATATACACATAGCCAAAAAGTTTTGCATTTCCTCTTTTCACTCTTTTCTAAGTGCTGAAAAGTACTTCTAAACTTTCAAAAAGTTCTTAAAAGTTTAAAAAGTTTTTTTCTGTCTTTCCAAAAAAGTTCTGAAAACTTTTTTCTCTTTTTCTATCACTTTAACTCTCTCTAAAAAATGTCTGGCACAGGCCAAACTGTTGATCTGTCCAAACTTGCATATGACAACCTTAGCTGGAAAAGAGCAAGGAGTCTCTGTATAGAGAGAGGTTTGAGTGTAGGGAACAATCCTTCCTTGGAACTGTTACTTAACATGCTTAGAGAACAGGATAAGGCCATAGGTGCCCCATCTGTTGAAAAAGTACCTAATAGTTCTCAATCTGATTCAGGGACTCCCCCAGGAAAAGATTCAGGAAAGAAACTTCCTAGCCTGCCCATTACTAGACAATCTAGCATAGATGGTAATGATGATGAGCCACACCATATAAATAGTGTTGTCTCACATCATAGCAAAAGCATTTATTCTCACCATACTGGTAGTAATGTTTCTGTAAACCAAGCTGTTAGGGTGGCTTCTGTAAGGGACAGGTCTCCTTCTGTTCATTCCCATCATAGCTCTGTTTCTAGAAATGTCCCCCCCACCAACCCTGATGACAGAATGTTAGAGAGGGAACTCAATAAGTTGAGGGTGGAACAAACCAGACTGAAGCTTAAAAAGCAACAGCTGGATTTGGATAGACAGTCTTTTGAATTAGAGAAGGAAAGACAGAAGTTGGGTTTAGATACCCATGGTGGCAGCAGCAGTATTCCCCATAGTCATCCTGCAAAAGAGCATGATTCCAGGAATCTGCACAAGATAGTTCCCCCTTATAAGGAGGGGGATGACATTAACAAGTGGTTTGCTGCACTTCAGAGGGCCTGTGTTGTACAGGATGTCCCTCAAAGGCAGTGGGCTGCTATCCTATGGCTATCATTTAGTGGAAAAGGTAGGGATAGGCTCCTTACTGTGAAAGAAAATGATGCTAATAATTTCCAAGTTCTTAAGAATGCACTCCTGGGTGGTTATGGCTTAACCACTGAACAGTACAGGATAAAGTTCAGAGAGACCAAAAAGGAGTCTTCACAAGACTGGGTTGATTTCATTGACCATTCAGTGAAGGCCTTGGAGGGGTGGTTACATGGCAGTAAAGTTACTGATTATGAAAGCCTGTATAACACAATCCTGAGAGAGCATATACTTAATAATTGTGTGTCTGATTTGTTGCACCAGTACCTGGTAGACTCCGATCTGACCTCTCCCCAAGAATTGGGAAAGAAGGCAGACAAATGGGTCAGAACAAGGGTGAACAGAAAAGTTCATACAGGGGGTGACAAAGATGGCAATAAGAAGAAAGATGGTAAAAAATCTCAAGATAAGCATGGGGATAAGGGTAAAACCAAAGATCCCACTTCAAATCTTAAACACTCTTCAGAGGGTAGGGATAAAACAAATTCTTCCTCTTCTTCCCAACCTGCACACATTAAAAAGCCTTGGTGCTTTGTGTGTAAAAACAGAGGCCATAGGCCAGGGGATAAGTCCTGTCCAGGTAAACCCCCTGAGCCTACCACCACTAATACATCAAGCTCTAGTGCCCCTAGCAGTAGTGGTACTAGTGGTGGGACTGCTGGCAACAGTCAAGCAAAGGGTGTAGTTGGGTTCACTTATGGGTCCATAGTGGAAACTGATGTAATCAGTCCCAAGACAGTCTCTGTCACACCTAGTGGCATTGGCCTTGCCACACTGGCTGCTTGTCCCCTAACAATGGATAAGTACAGGCAGACAGTTTCAATAAATGGTGTTGAGGCCTTGGCCTACAGGGACACAGGTGCCAGTTTCACTTTGGTGACTGAAAACCTAGTGCCTCCTGAACAACACATCATTGGACAACAGTATAAGATTATTGATGTCCATAACTCCACTAAGTTTCTTCCCTTAGCTATAATTCAGTTTAATTGGGGTGGAGTTACTGGCCCTAAGCAGGTGGTGGTATCACCTAGCTTACCTGTAGACTGTCTCTTAGGTAATGACCTAGAGGCCTCAGGTTGGGCTGATGTAGAGTTTTATGCCCATGCAGCCATGCTGGGCATCCCTGAGGAATTGATCCCTCTCATTTCTACTGAAATGAAAAAGCAAAGGAGAGAAGGCCTGAAAACTCAGGAACCCTCTCCATCAACAGGTAAAAAGTGTATCACAGTATCCCCTAACCACCCTACCATTCAGGATACCATTCCTGTGGTGGGAGAAACCTCTCCTGGGGTGGCACCTGTTCCAAGGGAATCATCAGTTGGCAAAACTGTACTCCCTGAGGTGGAAGTACCTCTCTGTGGGATAACTAACAGTGGTGAGAAAAAGAGCACCATTTTAGTTAACATGGAGCATCCCTCCAACCCTCCCAGAGAAACTTTAGTGCAGAAACTCTGCACTACCTCACAACACTTAGGACAGCATCCCTGCCCTAGTGTGGAGCTGATAGGACAGCATCCCTGCCCTGCTCCAACCCAAAAGAAACAGCATCCCTGTACTCTCTTCCAGCCATATGGACAAAGTTTTTGCCCAGCTATGGCTTTTCTGAGACAGCATCCCTGTCTGGCATTTCCATCACTACAAATAGGTTCAGTGGACAATTCCCACTGCTCTAAACTAAAACTTACTGATAGAAACTCTGAAAATACATCTTCACATTGTTGCTTAGCTAAAAAAACTTCAAACAGGGTGGTTTACATCCCCACAGGGAAGTAACCATATAGTGGATGATAAAGGGAGTAACCAGTCTATTGCAGAGCTACTCTCTACTTATCACCACTTAGACAATAAAGTCTCAACTGGCCAAGGTTAGCCTTATTGTCCTTCGTTTGGGGGGGGGTTGTGTGAGAAGGTAGCCTCTTTCTAGCCTTGTTACCCCCACTTTTGGCCTGTTTGTGAGTGTATGTCAGGGTGTTTGTCACTGTTTTCACTGTCTCACTGGGATCCTGATAGCCAGGCCTCAGTGCTCATAGTGAAAACACTATGTTTTCAGTATGTTTGTTATGTGTCACTGGGATCCTGCTGGTCAGGACCCCAGTGCTCATAGGTTTGTGGCCTATATGTATGTGTCACTGGGACCCTGTCACACAGGGCCCCAGTGCTCATAGGTGTGCATGTATATGTTCCCTGTGTGGTGCCTAACTGTCTCACTGAGGCTCTGCTAACCAGAACCTCAGTGGTTATGCTCTCTCATTACTTTCAAATTGTCACTAACAGGCTAGTGACCATTTTTACCAATTTACATTGGCTTACTGGAACACCCTTATAATTCCCTAGTATATGGTACTGAGGTACCCAGGGTATTGGGGTTCCAGGAGATCCCTATGGGCTGCAGCATTTCTTTTGCCACCCATAGGGAGCTCTGACAATTCTTACACAGGCCTGCCACTGCAGCCTGAGTGAAATAACGTCCACGTTATTTCACAGCCATTTTACACTGCACTTAAGTAACTTATAAGTCACCTATATGTCTAACCTTTACCTGGTAAAGGTTAGGTGCAAAGTTACTTAGTGTGAGGGCACCCTGGCACTAGCCAAGGTGCCCCCACATTGTTCAGAGCCAATTCCCTGAACTTTGTGAGTGCGGGGACACCATTACACGCGTGCACTACATATAGGTCACTACCTATATGTAGCTTCACAATGGTAACTCCGAATATGGCCATGTAACATGTCTATGATCATGGAATTGCCCCCTCTATGCCATCCTGGCATAGTTGGCACAATCCCATGGTCCCAGTGGTCTGTAGCACAGACCCTGGTACTGCCAAACTGCCCTTCCTGGGGTTTCACTGCAGCTGCTGCTGCTGCCAACCCCTCAGACAGGAATCTGCCCTCCTGGGGTCCAGCCAGGCCTGGCCCAGGATGGCAGAACAAAGAACTTCCTCTAAGAGAGGGTGTGACACCCTCTCCCTTTGGAAAATGGTGTGAAGGCAGGGGAGGAGTAGCCTCCCCCAGCCTCTGGAAATGCTTTCTTGGGCACAGATGTGCCCAATTCTGCATAAGCCAGTCTACACCGGTTCAGGGACCCCTTAGCCCCTGCTCTGGCGCGAAACTGGACAAAGGAAAGGGGAGTGACCACTCCCCTGACCTGCACCTCCCCTGGGAGGTGTCCAGAGCTCCTCCAGAGTGCTCCAGACCTCTGCCATCTTGGAAACAGAGGTGCTGCTGGCACACTGGACTGCTCTGAGTGGCCAGTGCCACCAGGTGACGTCAGAGACTCCTGCTGATAGGCTCCTTCAGGTGTTAGTAGCCTATCCTCTCTCCTAGGTAGCCAAACCCTCTTTTCTGGCTATTTAGGGTCTCTGTCTCTGGGGAAACTTCAGATAACGAATGCAAGAGCTCATCCGAGTTCCTCTGCATCTCTCTCTTCACCTTCTGATAAGGAAACGACTGCTGACCGCGCTGGAAGCCTGCAAACCTGCAACATAGTAGCAAAGACGACTACTGCAACTCTGTAACGGTGATCCTGCCGCCTTCTCTACTGTTTTCCTGCTTGTGCATGCTGTGGGGGTAGTCTGCCTCCTCTCTGCACCAGAAGCTCCGAAGAAATCTCCCGTGGGTCGACGGAATCTTCCCCCTGCAACCGCAGGCACCAAAAAGCTGCATTACCGGTCCCTTGAGTCTCCTCTCAGCACGACGAGCGAGGTCCCTCGAATCCAGCGACTCTGTCCAAGTGACCCCCACAGTCCAGTGACTCTTCAGTCCAAGTTTGGTGGAGGTAAGTCCTTGCCTCACCTCGCTAGGCTGCATTGCTGGGAACCGCGACTTTGCAGCTACTCCGGCCCCTGTGCACTTCCGGCGGAAATCCTTTGTGCACAGCCAAGCCTGGGTCCACGGCACTCTAACCTGCATTGGACGACTTTCTAAGTTGGTCTCCGGCGACGTGGGACTCCTTTGTGCAACTTCGGCGAGCACCGTTTCACGCATCCTCGTAGTGCCTGTTTCTGGCACTTCTCCGGGAGCTACCTGCTTCAGTGAGGGCTCTTTGTCTTGCTCGATGTCCCCTCTCTCTTCAGGTCCAATTTGCGACCTCCTGGTCCCTCCTGGGCCCCAGCAGCGTCCAAAAACGCCAAACGCACGATTTGCAACTAGCAAGGCTTGTTGGCGTCCTTTCGGCGGGAAAACACTTCTGCACGACTCTCCAAAGCGAGAGGAATCCGTCCACTAAAGGGGAAGTCTCTAGCCCTTTTCGTTCCTGCAGAAGCCTCAGCTTCTTCTGTCCAGTAGAAGCTTCTTTGCACCCGCAGCTGGCATTTCCTGGGCATCTGCCCATCTCCGACGTGCTTGTGACTTTTGGACTTGGTCCCCTTGTTCCACAGGTACCCTAGATTGGAAATCCACAGTTGTTGCATTGCTGGTTTGTGTCTTTCCTGCATTATTCCTCTAACACGACTTCTTTGTCCTTAGGGGAACTTTAGTGCACTTTGCACTCACTTTTCAGGGTCTTGGGGAGGGTTATTTTTCTAACTCTCACTATTTTCTAATAGTCCCAGCGACCCTCTACAAGGTCACATAGGTTTGGGGTCCATTCGTGGTTCGCATTCCACTTTTGGAGTATATGGTTTGTGTTGCCCCTATCCCTATGTTTCCCCATTGCATCCTATTGTAACTATACATTGTTTGCACTGTTTTCTAAGACTAGACTGCATATTTTTGCTATTGTGTATATATATCTTGTGTATATTTCCTATCCTCTCACTGAGGGTACACTCTAAGATACTTTGGCATATTGTCATAAAAATAAAGTACCTTTATTTTTAGTATAACTGTGTATTGTGTTTTCTTATGATATTGTGCATATGACACTAAGTGGTACTGTAGTAGCTTCACACGTCTCCTAGTTCAGCCTAAGCTGCTCTGCTAAGCTACCATTATCTATCAGCCTAAGCTGCTAGACACCCTATACACTAATAAGGGATAACTGGGCCTGGTGCAAGGTGCAAGTACCCCTTGGTACTCACTACAACCAGTCCAGCCTCCTACAAGCACATACCACCAACAGCTCAGAGCAGCAAAAAGGCAGGGCCTGCCCCTCAGGATCGATACCAGTGCTAACCGATCCAAGGAACTCTTCATCATTGTCAGGGAGTTCACCTGCCCCGCAGCCACTGAAAACTCCATCCCCACATCACAGAAGCTCTGCAACTACCTCGCAGAACACTTCCACAACAAATAGCAATCATCTACAAGAACTTCAATCCCCAACCATCCTACTCTCACAACCTCCATTCCACCACTACTACCGACCACCCACTCAATGTCTGTAAGCAGCTTACTGATGAAGATACAACCACCCTTGTTAACTGCATCCACTCTGGAGGACCCACCGACCCCTGCCCAAGTGGACTTTTCAAACTCGGAAGAGACAACATCGGTTGCTAACTCACCACTATCATCAATGCTTCACTCACCTCTGCCACCTTTCCTGATGCCTGGAAACATTCCGAGGTCAGACCCCTCCTCAAGAAACCCTCAACTGACCCCAACGAACTACAAAACTACCGACCCATCTTGCTGCTCACGTTTACCGCCAAGGTCCAGGAGAAGGCCATCACCCTCCAACTCACTGAACACCTGGAGAGAAACTTGGGACTTGACTCGTCCCAATCAGGTTTCGGATCCAACCACAGCACCTAGAGAGCTCTAATCACGGCCTACGATGACATCCATGCAATACTCGACAAAGGAGAATCCGCCTCTCTTATCCTGCTCGACCTCTCCACCGCCTTCGACACCGTTTCCCACCACACACTCATCCACAGCCTGAACCAGTTGGGAATAATGAATGACACGCTCAGGTGGATGGCATCTTTCCTCACAGGACGCACTCAGAAAGTTCGCCTCCCCCTGTTCAAATCGCAAGTAAAACACAACATCTGCTGTGTTTCCCAGGGCTCATTCCCCATCCCCATACTCTTCAACAACTGCATAACTCCCCTCACAAACATCATCAGATCGCACAACATCAACATCATCTCCTATACCAATGGCACACAACTTGTCCTATCACTCTCTGCTGACCCCACCACCACCAAGACAAAGCTCCATAACTGCATGAAGAACGTCTCAGCATGGATGAAGGATAACTGCTTAAAGCTGAACACTGACAAGACATAAGTTCTCATCTTTGGCAAAAACACTGCCCTTTGGAATGATTCCTCATGTCCATCGGAGCTTGGCCCCATCCCCACACCAAAAGACCACCCCTACAACCTCAGCATCATCCTTGACAGCCAACTCTCCATGAGACTGCAGATCAACGCCGTCGCCTCCGCCTGCACCCACACGCTTCGCATGCCCTGGAAAATCTTCAAGTTGCTCCCCATCAACGCAAAGAAGACAGTTGCTCATGCCCTCATCACCAGCTGGCTTAACTACCGCAGCACACTGTTTACGGGCACCACAAACAAACTCACGCAAAGGCTCCAATCAATACAGATGCCACTTTAACCTCCTCTTCCATGCCTACATATCCCTCCACAGCCAAGGACCCATCTACCTGAATCAACGTCTGCACTTCCACCACCCCTGCAGGAACTTACGCCACCTGGCCTGCGCACAGATCCCTCGCACATGCCACTGCCGTGCCAGAGGTCACTCCTTCTCCTTTCCTGCCACTAGGCCTAGAATGCCATCCACCTCCACACCTCCTGAACCCTGACCATAAACAGGAAAGGGCTCAAGACCTGGCTTCGATTGAGACCTGCACCTAGCGCCTGCAAACCCTCACGGGTGACAAGTCGCGCTGTACAAATACTGATCGATTGATTGAATCATTTTGAAAATTACGTAAGAAATAAGGGGGTCATTCCGACCCTGGCGGTAAATACCGCCAGGGCCGGGGTCGGCGGTAGCACCGCCAACAGGCTGGCGGTGCTCCGCTGGGCATTCTGACCGCGGCGGTACAGCCGCGGCCAGAAGCGGAAAGCCGGCGGTGTACCGCCGACTTTCCGCTGCCCATGGGAATCCGCCATGGCGGCGCAGCTTGCTGCGCCGCCATGGGGATTCTGACACCCCATACCGCCATCCTGTTCCTGGCGGGTCGCCCGCCAGGAACAGGATGGCGGTATGGGGTGTCGTGGGGCCCCTGGGGGCCCCTGCAGTGCCCATGCCCGTGCCCCGTAAGAGGGCCCCACAAAGAATTTCAGTGTCTGCTTTGCAGACACTGAAATTCGCGACGGGTGCAACTGCACCCGTCGCACCTTCCCACTCCGCCGGCTCCATTCGGAGCCGGCTTCCTCGTGGGAAGGGTGTTTCCCACTAGGCTGGCGGGCGGACTTTTGGCGGTTGCCCGCCAGCCCAGTGGGAAACCCAGAATGACCGCCGCGGTCTTTTGACCGCTGTACGGTCTTTTGGCGGTTCCCGCTTGGCGGGCGGCTCCCACCGGCCGCCAAGCTTAGAATCAGGCCCTAAATCTGCAACATTTTTGAAGTACTTTTCGTAAAGGAGAATACCTATAAAAATGCTATTCCCATTTATGCTGGTTAAGAGAAATGTCAGCAGGGACTACACTATCAAACAACTTTGGGGTTTTTATTCATTGTGAGAGCACACTAATCCCAATATTCATCATGCATTATCTTTATATATTAACACCCTGCCCTATTGGTTTACAAATAATACTTTAAGGGTTACGTAAGAATATATAAAAATAAGATTTTCCTACAAGGTAAAGACTCTTTTCCCTGTCATGTGTCACTAAAGTGTATTTAAATTGCAGCACAGCCAGAGCATAGTGGTGCTCCTGGCAGACATGTATTTTTGGCTTGTATATGGGAGGTGTAAATACATACTCCAGCCCACACATGACATTTAACATCCAAACTAATGGTGTATTTTCTACAGTATCTACAATGGTCCTAAAGGACAGTTAAATCGACCAACTGATTCACCCAATTTTCCCACTACCATATCCAGGAGCTAGGTGGCACTGATTAGCCATGTCAATGGACACTGAATCCTGAAACTGGAAGAAATAAGGAGGAAAAGACAAAAACATCCATGCATTTTGAGTTCAATTGGTTCTGTTGTTTTCTTTGGTTTCTAGTACCAGTCTTGTTCATCCAATTATTAATTCAGAACAAATAGCACCTGAATGCAAACATCAACTCTTGGACTGGATGAGTTATTTATCCAAGGACTTGGGAAAATTGAGAGCTCTTTAGTTAGTAATAATATCTCAACAGATGGCCTAGAATCAGTTCAGGAGCAATGTAATTATGGGGAAATTATTAAAACTCTTCAAGAGAAAATTGTAAAGTGTATTGTATGTAAGTTGACCAGGGGCAACTGAATCAGAAACCTAGCCTGAGAATGATCCGAGGAAACAGGTATCAGTTGTGCCAGAGACTAGAGCAACAGGCATTACATTTTTTGAAGCATTGGGTACCATAGACAGTGTACAAGCTATTTATCTACAGCAGGTTCTGACGCACTCTGCATGAGATCATCACCCTCAAGGTCAGGATGGATTAAGGGTGCCCCAAAAAGAGTGAGATGAGACAGTCTAAGTGGTCCTGAGTCCCATAATTATAGTCCTAATACTAGTAAAGAAAATGTCCTGTCTCTTGCTTTTTGGTTAGATATGAAAAGACTTCTATAATTGGGTTGTAGTAGGCCCCTCAACCCTTGGGCCCCGAAGTAACTGCACAATCTTCACCGAGGCTTGCTAACCCCAGGTTGTGATTATCAAGGAGAGTTTAATGATTTTGGACATGCACTGAGATTTTGGGCAGGAAGGACTGGTGGTGAGTAGCAGATTTAAAGGCCCTGCACAAAGCATGGGGCGAGATTAATTGTAAAGCTATGGGGGACATTACTAGAGGGAACATTGTGGGTTAAATATAACACTTTTTATCCTGACCCAGTCCTAACGTTAGTTTAGAATTGCCAGCGTTTTTCAGGAGCATTTTTTTGTCATCCCAATAGGATGTGTCAGAAGGTCAAAAATGGAGCTTGGAAAAGTTTATGAGCTTTTGGTCCAGCAAGTGGGAGAGCAGCCAGCCGTCTGACATCCAAACAGCCTAGCTGGATCACAAGTCCTAGTGTCACTCAGGTACATTCTTCCAGGTATCCAGGTATAATGTTCAATGTTTGAGCACTAACTAATCAGGAGGTTTGCCTGTTTGACATCAGAGGCCTTTTTAACAAGATCGCTTCCAGACACTAGATTCAGCAAAGTAGTTTTCCTCTTTAATTACTGGGAAGCACTCAGAACTTCCTCACATACTTCATTGGAGAATATCCTTAGGATGAAGGGAATAGTTACCATCCCATTGACTTGTACGAAGATAAACTGTATCTCTACTAGGATGACTGTTTATGTTTTTTAGCACAAAGGTCGAAATGACTACTTTCTAGCGAGCGCCCCACAGTGATAATAAATGACAATTGTCTTTTTATCTTTGCTCAGCTGCCTGCTATTTTGCATTAAATGCTAGCTGGCCTTTAGGCTGCCCGACATGTTGTGTTTTATTTTTAACAGTATCTTCTACTGCATGCACATTTACTAGATTGTTGTGTACAAAACCATGCTTTCCAGGAGATATGCAAAAATATGTTCAAGGCATTACACACCCAAGCTGAGGAGTCTGGTAATTCCAACACTAAGGTGCTGGACTTTTATATAGGAGAGTCTGTAAAACTCACTATTTGGGCACAGTACTGCTATATCCTCAAAGATAAGAACCACTACCACCAGCAAACAACCTTCAGAGAAAGGCTCATGTTGGATACCCCCTCAAGGATAGGTTTTGGAAACTATTTTGTGAGATTCACATTTCAGCAGATACCTAAACCTCTTCTGTCATGCAATAATGCTGGTCGCATTATGGTCCTTTAATTTAAGGGGAATCTATGCATAACAAAACAAAAATGACAGTGGACCAAATAAAGTCAGGACAGCTAGTACAGGTGATGTGTGGACCTTTGTCTCAACAGTGAATAGGTAGGGTAGGAGCTTCGTCAAACAGACATGACAGAATTCTGAGAAAAGGTGAATATTAGGGCACTCTAAGCAAAAGTTCCAGTCACCTATTATTAGAGTTTGTCCAGCTGACAGGGTTCAAGCTCTTAAAAACCAGAGTAGGGGTTAAGGATTGAAGGTGCTATAGTTGTTTTCATGCTATCAACTCTTCAGAGGGATAGCAGGTACGCAATGGGAATCAGTAAGCTCAGAGACTTTGGGCAAGAAATTAGCAGCGCCAATTATGAGCAGACATGGAGGCAAAGACACAATCAGCAGCACAGTGAGGTGATAGACTCAACATGAGCAGTGTGAACAGCAGACAGAGGAACATTTTGTATCTTGAAGAGCAAGGAAATATTAGGTGTTATCTTGAATGGGTATACTGGCTGCAGAGAAGATCTGCAAGCTCTTTAAAAAGTTGGTAAGAAGACTTACCTTGGAAGTCAACTCCGACATTTTTGCTCATTATTGGAATCTGATGGAAGCTGATTGGCATCAGTGTGGTACTCTGTCAGCATCAACTAGCAATTTGTCTGGACATTGATCTTTGCACTAACAGGTAAAGGACTGAACGGGAGAGTGCAAATCGAATGAATGATAGAGTCCCCGCCTGGGAGTGCAGATAGACTTATGAGCTGAAAGCTCACCATTACATTGGAAGGTGAAGTTATTGTCAGATAGCTCTTCAGTTCAAGAAGATCGATCAGCATAAAGCTCATGAGAGGAGTACTGATAGAGGGTCAACAGACTTAACAAGCAGAGCACAAATAGAAGGATTCTTTGTGAGATACCAGGAGGCAACAGGCAGTAAGACTGGGCCACAATAGAGTTCAAGGTGGATGGATCACCACATAACTCACCAGGATAGTTCAAGCAGAGGGATCACCATGGAGGTTATGACAACGGTGTGGATAGATAGTCAACTTAAAGCTTTGCCGGAAAATGTAGTTTAAAGGAAAAGCAAGGACGGCAAGCAGAAGGTGATTGAGGGCTGGCTAAAGAAAGTATGATGGAGAATGAGTTGAGGGCCCAGAAGGCACTGAAAGCAGTGGCATCAGTTAAGCCCCTCCAGAAGCTTGAGTAAGGTGATCAACCCAGAGGTCACCACAATAAGGGTTTTTGTAGGGGGATGGGTTGAAAGCTCACTGACAGTGTGTAGATATTATAATTATTCAAGCCTTCATAAGGAATATACAGTTTTAATATGAGTTCACTAGAAGAATGTGATTAGAGGAATCAGCTATGAGAAGAGTAAAGCCAGTGCTAGAAGAGCTGTAATTTTACCTAACCAGATTACCAGGAGCCTGTGACCAAGAGCAGGAACTTCTTACTCTCTTTTCAATGCCTCATTCTTTTAGTTTCTTTGGCAGCCCTAAGTGCGTGCCCTAACACCCTCACCTCATCTAGTTCTACATCTAGAAGTCGCTTCATCCTTCCATTGAATGCACCTTTCCTCATGCACATTATTAAGCTTACTGAAGATTCTATGCCCTCGTTGTCCCATTTAACAGAACCTGGCTGAAGGAATATTTTGCTTTGCTTCTCTTGCTGGCAATGGAGTTGTTTTGATGGGGTTGCTTTGATCTTGTACAACTTGGATAGCGGTGCAAGAAGTTGGTATCCTCTAAGAAAACACAAGATTTTAAACAACATGTGAATACAGGGCCAGATATATGGAAGCATCTTTGGTCGCAAACTCTAAAAATCACAAAACCAATGGTTTTGTGACCGCAAAATGGTATGTTCACCTGTACTGAACCCCTTTAAAAAAAATGGGTTTTAAGATTCATTCAGTATCAAAATGAGAAATCGGCATAAAAGTAGCACTCCTGATAATGAGATAAATTAATGGTTTGTGTTGCAAAACCACTGAAAAGTTACCAGCACTTCAAAGGAAATGGCACCTCATTCATGTTGGACAGCTTTCGCTCCAAGAATTGTATCAGGTGGTTTCGGGGGGAGTAGGCAGTAGTCCATAGAACCAACGCCTCCACTCTCCAATGTCTTCGAATATTGAAAACACATTTTTAAAGCAACACCAGTTACTTTAAGTAATATGGACTGCTTAAAAATAAAAGTTACCTGTTTGAGAATCTTAATGCAGGGATGATGGTCTGCTATTCGTTGAAGGTCATCATCCCTATCTTCACGGCCAATCACATGCAGTCATTATAGCGAATTACTTAGTTAATACTCACTAGGCAGGTCGTTCGGTAACTAAACATTTTCTGATGAGAACTGTCAGTGTACAGATCATGTTGCAAAATTATAGAAAGGTCTCAAGAAGTTCATGCAGAATTTATACCCGATATTTGTGGGCTGTCTGTTGGTATAGTTGACCCATAATTTCTCACCAATCATTTCCCCAACAACTGGTAAACACAGTATAGAAGAAAACAACAGTCACATCAGCCCAAGTCGCTAAAGCAAACAAAATAGTTGCAAGAAGCAATCATTGGCAAGACATTCCTTGACAGGAAAACAGAAAGATCAGAAGGGGAGGGCATAGAGGTCATCATTCTTCAAGCCCATGCCTTTTGATGGCCCACACATGTGCCCCAGCATTTTATTGAGGATTTTAAGCTGCCATACTTATTAATGATGAAGCTGCTGGACCTGCTGCATTTTCTCTTACATCGCAGCACATTTATTTAACTCTGAAACAGGTCTTGTCCTGTGAAGGGCCCTGCTTCATTTTCCTTGTCCCTGGCCTCACCAAATCTTCTGACATGCATGCACTTAATACCAAAAACACAACAAAATATTATTAATAACTAACTGAGGAAGGGAATGGCCAAGATGGCATCCGCATCAGACGCTCTGTATGTGAGCTCCTTGGTGGGCCCACATAATATCCAGCTCCATCCGCGGCCTCGATTTGCTTCAGTGGGGTATCGTCAGAGCTGAAAACAGAGGGAAACTCCACATCATGGAGCCAGGGATGAGCCTAGAATGCGGGTCTGCAGCAATCGTTCGGTGTGGGGGCCTAGGACTGGTCGAATGACCCGAGATTGAAGCTGGCCCATGGTCACCTGACACTCCAGTACCTGAGGCCCTGCCACCCACAACGGGTATGCTGAGACACCCGAAGCCAGATTCAGAGGCCAGAATGCCTGCCAGTGCAGCGAGTCCAGGTGCAGGCACCTGCCACGAGGGAGTGTGCTGGTAAATGCAGCCCCCATTAGTACCTGGCAGCAGTGAGTGACTCCTTCCTGAGGACAACCTGCGCCACGGCGATGAATTAGCAGCCTAGTGCCTAGGGCTCCACCACCTACAGTGGGTGCATTGTGAACCCGAGGTCAGAGCCAATGACTGGAGTGAGCATTGCGCCCCGCAAGTACAGGAAGACCAGTAGCGAGCGCCTCCTACAAAGAAATGCACAGGCGACTGCAGCCCCCCGGTGGGTTTGAGGGGCACAAGTGGGAAGTTCCCAGAGGTGGGAGACCCAAGTTGACATTAGCGCTGCCACTGGCAGATGAGGCAGGTCTGTTAAAAAGCCCGGGCTGTGCGGTGCTGGTGACCCAAGAGGGGCCTGCTGCAGATGTCAGGTGCTGAGACTTGCACTTGTAGGACATGCAGGCCACATGTACAAAATGCCCGCAACAAAGATAGGGTGTCCCCCACAAGTGTGACTTGACAGCTGCGCTCCCCCAAATGACCATGCTGTATAGGGCAACTGGCAGGTTTGAGGGCCCAGCAGTGCATCGCATGTGGGGTGGCCTGAGCATACTACGACAGCTCATTAAGGGCCATCTGACTGACATCGAGCAACTAAGTAGGGCTTAGGCCCCCCGCTGTATCGAGGCTCTCTGGTGGGAGCTTGCTACGACACAACACCCCAGGACAACAACAGGAACTCCTGAGTACCCACCCATGCTGTTGAACCTCCGGGGGAGTGCTTGCTTCACCCACTGGGGCCCTAAGCAGGGAGTAGTGCCCGTAGCCCCCACTCTCCTGCACACCCTGGCCATTCACAGGACAACCGAGGGCTCATCAAGACAGTAATCAACTTCCCTTCACAATCCTAACTGTTGTCCCACAACATCATGGTGGGAAAGCCTATAGCCACCAAACATCTATCCTCAGACCCCAGCGCTCTGGCGCCATCCTTGTCCTCTGCTGACCAAACTATGGATGCGCTACAACATCTGGAAACTACTCTTTCCAAGCACTCAACGCAATTTGACAATGTCCTCAATTCCAAACTAGAAACCAAAATGTTGTTCAAGCGAAAATAGATGCTGTCTCATTGGATGTAAGTGTAATGAGAGCAGATCGTCACAAAATAGCAAACCAAATGAATGAAAGGTGACCTCCATGCGCCCCACACTGCGCAAATTACAAGCTAGCCCGCTGCCATGAAGGAGGAGTTGGCCTCTTTGCGTCACAGTGCGGAGGATGCTGAGAGGCCCTCTTAGTGCAATAATATCTCTTTCCTGGGCTTCCCAGAGAGTTCAGAGCATGTATCCCTGGCAGGCCATTGCCACCTGGAGCGCCACCTAGATTGCTTATTGCTATTACTTAATTACAGTGATCATGACTTAATCCTGCAGCACTTCAGCACGAAGGGACCCTGGCGTTACGAGAATGTGGTCATAACACCATATCCGGACTTCATAGACAAGGGCTGCTCCGGGGCACCTACGTGAAAATGAAACAGCGGCTTCAGGAGCTGCAGCTCTGCTATGCTCTGTTGTCCTCCCATCTCTTCTCGAGACCTGAAGATGTATGTACCTGGCTCCACACAAAAAGGGTGGCCCATACCACAAAGGACAGTCATGCGTAGGGTGATTGGATAGTACCGCACCGTAAATGTAGGAATCACAGGAGTACTCGAGTACAACCCACTCAGGACCAGGCAGCTGCAGAATGTACACAAGCACTGGAGACGGCCTCCCAGCACAGCAGAAATCCTTTGGCCCTCCTGTGATCTGACCATAGATCGTACTCTGGCACGTACTCCACTGACTCTGGTACAATGTCCACGAACAGCAGGCAAGGCCTGAAGATCACACTGAGATCTGTTGATGAATTAGTGTGACTGTATCATTGCTGCCCTGTCGCTTTCACTGACTCTGGGATGTGAGCAGTTCCATCCCACCACAGTGCCGAGACTTAGTCCTGTGGCATCAGGTCGGGAGCTCAGTGCTCCAGGAAGGGGTCTGCCTGAGGATATCAAGCCCAACTTCGGTACCATGCCCCATGTGTGGTGCAATGAGGACATGATTATTTTTTGTTTTGTTTTCTTCATTTTATTACTTGTTGTTTACATGTTGGGAAATTTTGGATAAGAATGTACGAGTCCTCTGACCTAAAGGGGTTTCCTATGCTTACTGTTTTCACTGAGTTAATTGTTGGTATGCTGGAGTTTAATGATGGGTCGGTGGTACACACAGGCATATTCACATGACATCAATCACACCACAGATTGGCTCCCCCTACAGCACATCTCAGTGCACACAGGATACAAGGGGGCATAACTCTCACACTTAGGGTGTCCATTGGTCACTTGTATAAAGGCACCTACTATCGCTAGCAATACCTCACAATATACCATCCTAACATGGAACATGCACAGCATGGCCAATCCCACCAAGCGATACTGCATTTATGCATACCTCAGATGTGAAATGGAGGGGTCAACTGTATGGCACATCCCTATCACTGTATGCCCGGGGTGGGGGTACTCATTTGAATTGCACCAGGGGTCGAGGGGTCCCATAAGTGGTAGATCAACACAGAGAGGACACAGGGGCAATACAAGATATTGAAAAGGCATCTCGATGGGGCCCCCTTGCACTCATTGCAATTTATACACCCAATACTGACCAGCCAGGGTTCTCTGACACACTCACTCCCCCACTCTTTCAGGACCCACACAATCTGGGAGTTTGGGATAACGATTTCAACTGCGTATTGGACGTGGGCATTGACTGGTCTGTCCCCCTTTTTCATAACACACACAGGAGTTCCTGCGTGACCTCCTGCTGAACAAGCTCAACTGCCTGTTAGAAATGGGGTTTTTGGTTGGCAGTCAGGTTACCCTCTGTCCAAGCAAGAACCCTCACTCTAGTCAGGGTAAGTCACACACAATCCAAAATTAGCCTGTGCCCACCCTCTGGTAGCTTGGCACGAGCAGTCAGGCTTAACTTAGAAGGCAATGTGTAAAATATTTGTGCAATAAATCATACAATACCAGCATATAGCACCACAAAAATACACCACACATTGTTTAGAAAAATATATAATATTTATCAGGATACTTGTAGGTCAAAATAAAGTTGCAATGTGAAGTTGTGAAGATATCACTTGAAAGTGATAGAAAGTGTCTTAAGTCTTTAAAAAGTAAACAAAGTCTCTTTCAAGCACAAAGTACCTGGTTTGGAGTGGAAAATCTGTGCAACGGGCCGCAGAAGAAGAGATACGTGGAAAAGTAGTGTGTGCGTCGATTTCTCCCCAGCACACACGGACTTGCATAATTATTTTTCACGCGGGGAAGTCGTGCGTCGTTTTCCGGCGCACGGACAGTCTCTTTCTATGGGTCGCGGGGATTACCAGATGTCCCGGGTCTGTGCGTGGATTCTCCTGCTTGTTTTCCGGCTGCACGTCGTTCTGGGGGCAGTGCTTCGAAGTTTCGCTCTCACAGCAGGGACGCGTCGATTTCTCCTTTGGAGGTCGGTCGGCGATGTCCTTGCGAGGCCGTGCGTCGAAGTTCTGGTCGTCCCGAAGGCGTCGCGTCAATCAGCGTCGGTGTGCAGCGTTTTTCTCGCCGCGGAACAAGCTGTGCGTCGAAAATTTCAGCGCATGAAACATCCAAGTGAAAAAGAGAAGTCTTTTTGCTCCTGAGACTTCAGGGAACAGGAGGGAAGCTCTATCCAAGCCCTTGGAGAGCACTTTCACAGCCAGACAAGAGTTCAGCAAGGCAGCAGACCAACAGCAAGGCAGCAGTCCTTTGTAGAAAGCAGACAGGTGAGTCCTTTGAGCAGCCAGGCAGTTCTTCTTCCAGCAAGTGTCTGATGAGGTAGGCCAGAGGCCCTGTTTTATACCCAAATGTGCCTTTGAAGTGGGGGAGACTTCAAAGAGTGGCTAAGAAGTGCACCAGGTCCCCTTTCAGTTCAATCCTCTGCCAGGGTCCCAGTAGGGGGTGTGGCAGTCCTTTGTGTGAGAGTAGGCCCTCCACCCTCCCAGCCCAGGAAGACCCATTCAAAATGCAGATGTATGCAAGTGAGGCTGAGTACCCTGTGTTTGGAGTGTGTCTGAGTGAATGCACAAGGAGCTGTCAACGAAGCCCAGCCAGACGTGGATTGTAAGGCACAGAAAGATTTAAGTGCAAAGAAATGCTCACTTTCTAAAAGTGGCATTTCTAGAATAGTAATATTAAATCCGACTTCACCAGTCAGCAGGATTTTGTATTACCATTCTGGCCATACTAAATATGACCTTCCTGCCCCTTTCAGATCAGCAGCTGCCACTTCAACACTGTATGAGGGCAGCCCCAATGTTAGCCTATGAAGGGAGCAGGCCTCACAGTAGTGTAAAAACGAATTTAGGAGTTTTACACTACCAGGACATATAACTACACAGGTACATGTCCTGCCTTTTACCCACACAGCACCCTGCTCTAGGGATTACCTAGGGCACACATTAGGGGTGACTTATATGTAGAAAAAGGGGAGTTCTAGGCTTGGCAAGTACTTTTAAATGCCAAGTCGAAGTGGCAGTGAATCTGCACACACAGGCCTTGCAATGGCAAGCCTGAGACAAGGTTAAGGGGGCTACTTAAGTGTGTGGCACAACCAGTGCTGCAGGCCCACTAGTAGCATTTAATCTACAGGCCCTAGGCACATATAGTGCACATTACTAGGGACTTATAAGTAAATGAAATAGTCCAATTAGGTATGATCCAAAGTTACCATGTTTAAAAAGGGAGAGAGCATATGCACTTTAGCACTGGTTAGCAGTGGGAAAGTGCGCAGAGTCTAAAAGCCAGCAAAACAGGGTCCAAAAAGTGGAGGGAGGCAGGCAGGCAAAAGGTTAGGGGTGACCACCCTAAGGCATGTCAGGTCTAACATGTGTCCCCCCAGCTGAAAGTGGGAAGAGCTACCCGACCTCTTGGGAGCTCTCATCGCTAAGGCGGAAGTATCTGGAGAGACCATCAGCATTGGTGTGGTCAACCCCTGGGCGATGCTCCACCGTAAAGTCCATCCCCTGTAGGGAAATGGACCATCTCAAGAGTTTTGGATTCTCACCCCTCATCTGCATGAGCCATCTGAGGGGTCTGTGGTCTGTCTGAACCCGGAAGTGAGTCCCAAACAGGTAGGGTCTTAGCTTCTTCAGTACCCAGACCACAGCAAATGCTTCTCTCTCAATAGCACTCCACCTTTGTTCCCGTGGTAATAGTCTTCTGCTAATAAAGACTACTGGTTGGTCTGAGCCCTCCTCATTCAGCTGTGATAGAACAGCCCCTAGGCCATGCTCTGAAGCGTCTGTCTGCACAATAAATTCCTGGGAGTAGTCCGGGGCCTTGAGCACGGGGGCCGTGCACATGGCTTCCTTCAGAGAATCAAAGGCTTTCTGACAGGCCTCTTTCCAATTCACCAACCTAGGTTGTTTCTTGGAAGTGAGTACTGTCAAGGGGGACACAATGGTACCATAGCCCTTGACGAACCTGCGGTAGTATCCAGTGAGGCCCAAAAAGGCTCTCACCTCAGTCTGTGTTCTAGGTGGTTGCCAGGCCTTGATAGTTTCAATCTTGGCCTGGAGAGGCTGCACCCTGCCACCACCTACTAGGTGTCCCAGGTACACCACGGAACCCTGCCCAATCTGGCACTTACTAGCCTTGATGGTCAGGCCTGCCTGTTGCAGAGCCTGAAGCACCTCCTTGAGGTGGAGTAGGTGTTCCTCCCAACTGGAACTGTAGACAGCTATGTCGTCCAGGTAAGCTGCACAGAAGGCATCTTTACCAGCTAGGACCCCGTTAACCAACTGTTGGAAGGTAGTGGGGGCATTTTTCAGCCCAAATGGCATCACCTGGAATTGGTAATGGCCATCAGGAGTGGAAAAAGTGGATCTTTCCTTAGCCCCCTCAGTCAGGCCAATCTGCCAGTACCCGAAAGTAAGATCGAACGTACTCAGGAACTTGGCAGCGCCTAGCCTGTCAACGAGCTCATCAGCTCGGTGGATGGGGTGAGCATCAGTCCAGGTGACTGAATTGAGACCCCGGTAGTCCACACAGAACCGGAGTTCTGGCTTCGCACCTGGGGCAGTAGCTTTGGGAACCAATACCACAGGGCTTGCCTAGGGACTACTGGATTTCTCAATAACCCCCAAAGTCAACATCTTGGAGACCTCCTCCTTGATGCTGGCCTTCACTTTATCTGACAACCTGTAAATTTTGTTCTTTACAGGGGAACTGTCACCTGTGTCAATGTCATGCACATAGAGGTGGGTTAGTCCAGGAGTGAGGGAGAACAGGGGGGAGAACTGCACTAACGGCTCATAGCAGTCCCCTCTCTGGGTTGGAGTCAGGGCGTCAGAGAGAATGACACCACCTACTGGCCCATCCCCTTCTTTGACAGCGAGGAGGTCGGGGAGAGGTTCACTCTCCTCTTCCATGCCCTCATCTGTGACTAGGAGCATACTGACCTCAGACCTCTCAAAGTGAGGTTTGAGCCGGTTGTGATGGAGGACCCTTAGGGGGTGCCTAGGGGTCTTGAGGTCCACTAGGTAAGTGGCCTCCCCTTTACGCTCCTTGATCTCAAAGTGGCCAGTCCAGCGGTCCTGGAGAGCCCTGGGCTCTACTGGCTCCATCAACCAAACTTTGTCTCCAGGTGAGAACTCAACTAGAGTGGCCTTCTGGTCATACCACTCCTTCATCACCTCTTGACTGGTCTTGAGGTTACTCTGGGCCTGCTTCCAGAAGCGTTGGGTTTGTTTGTGGAGGGCCAGCATGTAGCTGACCACATCCTGGGGAGGGGCCTGGGGAGCTTTCTCCCAGCCCTCCTTAACAATGCTTAGGGGTCCCCTGACAGGGTGACCATAGAGAAGCTCAAAGGGGCTGAACCCCACCCCTTTTTCTGGGGCACCCCTGTATAAGCAAAGAGCAGGCAGGGTAAGAGGACATCCCACTTACGCCTCATGGCCTCATTCAGGCCACCAATCATGCCTTTCAGGGTCTGGTTGAATCTCTCAACAAGTCCATTGGTTTGAGGATGATAAGGGGTGGTAAACCGGTAGGTCACCCCACACTCATTCCACAGGTCTTCATGTATGCAGACATGAAGTTTGTGCCCCTGTCAGACACGACCTCCTTAGGGAATCCCACACGGGTAAATATTCCCAACAAGGCTCCGGTCACCACCTTTGCAGTCACTGTTCTCAGAGGGATTGCCTCTGGATAGCGGGTGGCATGGTCCACCAAAGCCAGGATAAACCTGTTGCCCAAGGCAGTTTTGGGATCCAAGGGACCAACAATGTCGATGCCCACCCTTTCAAAGGGGGTGCCAACGACTGGGAGTGGGAGCAGGGGAGCATTAAGCCGTTTCCCTGCCTTCCCACTAGCCTGGCAGGTGGGGCAAGCTCTGCAGAACTTATCTGAGGCTTTCCTCATTCTGGGCCAATGAAAGTGGGTGCCAAGCCTGTTAAAGGTCTTGTCTTGGCCCAGGTGTCCTGCCAGGGGAATGTCATGAGCCAGGCCTAGTAGGAATTTCCGGTAACACTGGAGGACCACCAGCCCCAGGACCTGGAATCCTACGCTCACTGTAAAGGAGATCATTCTCCCAGTAAATATGGTGAGCACCAGAGGTGTCACCTGCTGCATGGTCTGTGGCCTGCTTCCTCAGACCCTCAAGGGTGGGGCATTCTTTCTGCGCCTTGCAGAATGCTTCCCTGGTTGCCCCCCCTTCTACTTGCCAGCCAGCAAGTTCAGGCAGGTTACCCAGGGCAGCTATGTCCTCCCCGGTTGGCTCAGGGGCCTCCTCCTCCTCAGGGGCCTCGTCTACCACCGTGGGAATATTGGAAGCGGGTTTCCCGCGCCCCTGGCCCTCCCTTCTGGCAGCTGTCTGGGCCATCTTTCCAGGCTCCAGACGCCCTTGACTCCCTTCCCGGGCAGCCATGGACCATGTGGTCATGCAGACCCACTCAGGTAACCCTAACATCTTCAGGTGAGATCTGAGCTCTACTTCTTTCCAAGCAGTATGCTCAAGATCATTGCCTAACAGACAATCTACAGGCATGGCAGGACTCACAGCTACTTTCAGAGTACCAGAGACCCCCCCCCCACTCAAAGGGAACCAGAGCCATTGGTAGGTGACTCTCACGATTGTCAGCGACTATGACCTGGTGGAATGTATTAGGTACTATCTGCTCTGTTGACACCAGCTGACTCTGGATACTAGTCATACTGGCTCCTGTGTCACGCAGAGCCTCCACCTTCTGCCCATTAATGGTGACCCACTGCCTGTACTTGGAAGTATTTCGGGGCATATGGGCTTTGGGCACCATTTCTCTTTCTCCCAGGGACACTAGGGAAATCTCTACCTGCTCCCCAAAGCTATCTGGGTCCATCTCCCCCCCAAGTGCTACACTAGTCCACCCAGGTGTCTGTCCGGTAGTGGACGGTGCCCTCTTGGAGCACTGGGGGTCGCCTTTATACTGACCATACTGGTAACATTCCATGCATTTGGGGTTGGATTTCCCTGACCTATCATATGTCCCTTGCTTTTTCCCAAATCTGGAAAAGAAATGGTTGCCACCCCCTCACTGGGAATTCTTTTGGGGGTCTTTTGAGAGTTCCTTATCTGTAAGTTTATCTCTCCCCTCTTTCTTCTGTTGGGAACCCTGACCACCTTTGTGGGTGTCCCCCCCAGGTACCTTTTTGGACACTCTGGTGCTAACCCAGAGGTCCGCCTCCTCAGCAAGCTTACTGGGATCAGTCAGCTTACTATCTACCAAGTGCTGGTGCAACTCTGTATAGGTAACATTGAGTATATGCTCTCACAGAATCAAGTCATATAGCCCTTTATAATTATCTACTTTGTTGCCCTGCACCCATCCATTCAGTGCCTTACTGGAAAAGTCAAATAAATCTACCCATGTTTGTGTGGTTTGTTTGGTGCTGTCCCTGAACCTCTGACCGTATCCCTCAGGGGTCAGCCCAAACTTGGCAAGTAAAGTGGCTTTCTGAAGTGGGTATGTGTTTTGATCAGGTTGATCCAATGTGAGAAGTGTGTCCCTCCCCAATGGTGGCACATAACCCCACATTACTACCCCCCATTGCCCTTCAGGAACCTCATGAGCCCTTAGTGCAACTTCATAAGCAGATAACCATTTATCTATGTCATCTCCCACCACAAAACTGGGCACCACATTTTTGGGTATACGAACCTTCTTTTCTCCAGCAGGTCCTGTCTGTATGCTGCCACCAATATTGCTGGATTCAGACTGTCTCGCCTTGATCTCCAGCTCCTTAAGACTCAGTTCATGAGCCAACAATAGTTTCTTTTCAGCCAAAGCTCTTTCAGCTTCCACCTGTTTGGCTGCTCTTTCAGCTTCAGCTTGTTTGGCTGCCCTTTCAGCTTCAGCTTGAATCTGTTTGGCTGCTCTTTCAGCTTCAATCTGTTTGGCCGCTCTTTCAGCCTCAGCTTGCTTGGCTTCTCTCTCTCTGCCCTTCTTTCCTCCTGTTGAGCCTCAATTTTCAGTTTTGCCATTTGCAATTGGAACTCCCTTTCCTCTCACCTTTCCTCTGCGGTCAGGCTTTGCACAGAGACACTGCTCCCTGGTCTGGAAGGGGGCACAATTGCTGTGGTAACATCATCCACAGATAGTAACAAATCCTCTGAGGGGCCATTTTCTGGCTCCTCTTCCTCATAATCCTCTTCTAAGTGGGCTTCTGCCCAGACCCTCAGCGCCACTTCAAAGTCCTCCTTTTTGGAGGCCCCTTGGGTGGGTACCCTCATTGCCCTGCAGAACCCTCTTAGCTGTTTGACCGTATATGTATCCAACAGGACTAGGTCAAAGTCTCCTATTTGAGACACAGTCAGAGACATGTTGAGTGAGGATTTCGTTTTTGAAAATTGTCAGTAAAAAAATGAATTTGCAAAAAGAGATAAAAATCAAGTTGACCTTCAACTGTGGGTAGGTAGTGAAATACTTAGCTACTGTATGTCACTGCACAAATACAAGTCCTAGCCTCACCGCTTGTTAGAAATTGGGTTTTTGGTTGGCAGTCAGGTTACCCCCTGTCCAAGCAAAAGCCCTCACTCTAGTCAGGGTAAGTCACACACAATCCAAAATCAGCCTGTGCTCACCCTCCGGTAGCTTGGCACGAGCAGTCAGGCTTAACTTAGAAGGCAATGTGTAAAGCATTTGTGCAATAAATCATACAACACCATAGTATAACACCACAAAAATACACCACACAGTGTTTAGAAAAATATAGAATATTTATCTGGATAATTGTAGGTCAAAGCGATCAAAGTTGCAATACGAATTTGTAAAGATATCACTGAAAAGTGATATTAAGAGTCTTTAAGTCTTTAAAAAGCAATAAAGTGTCTTTCAAGCACAGGGTACCTGGTTTCTGGTGGGAAATCTCCTCAGAGGGCCACAGGAGAAGAGATGCGTGGAAAAAGGGGTGGGTGCGTCGTTTTCCGCTCAGCACACACAGACTTGCGTCGTTCTTTTCCACGCGGGGAAGTCGGGCGTCGTTTTCCGGCGCGCAGACAGTCTCTTTTTTGTGGATCGCGAGGATTACCAGATGTCCCGGGTCTGTGCGTGGATTCTCCTGCTTATTTTCCGGCTGCGCGTCGTTCTGCGGGGCTGCGCGTCGAAGTTTCGATCTCACGGTAGGCGTCGCGTCGATTTCTCCTTGGAAGTCGGGCGGCGTTGACCTTGCGAGGCCGTGCGTTGAAATTTTGGTCTCACGGCAGGCGTCGCGTCGATTTCTCCTTGGAAGTCGGGCGGCGTTGTCCTTGCGAGGCCGTGCGTCAAAGTTTCGCACTCACGGTAGGCGTCGCGTCGATTTCTCCTTGGAAGTCGGGCGGCTTTGTCCTTGCGAGGTTGTGCGTCGAAGTCTCGATCGTCCCGAGGGCGTCGCGTTGATCAGCGTCGGTGTGCGGCGTTTTTCTCACCGCGAAACAAGCTGTGCGTCGAAATTTTCGGCGCACGGAGCGTCCACGTGAAAGGAAGAAGTCTTTTTGGTCCTGAGACTTCAAGGAACAGGAGGCAAGCTCTATCCAAGCCCTTGGAGAGCACTTTCACAGCCAGACAAGAGTTCAGCAAGGCAGCAGGGCAACAGCAAGACAGCAGTCCTTTGGGGAAAGCAGACAGGTGAGTCCTTTGAGCAGCCAGGCAGTTCTTCTTGGCAGGATGTAGTTTCTGGTTCAGGTTTCTTCTCCAGCAAGTGTCTGATGAGGTAGGGCAGAGGCCCTGTTTTATACTAAGTTGTGCCTTTGAAGTGGGGGTGACTTCAAAGAGTCTCTAAGAAATGCACCAAGTTCCCTTTCAGTTCAATCCTGTCTGCCAGAGTCCCAGTAGGGGGTGTGGCAGTCCTTTGTGTGAGGGCAGGCCCTCCACCCTCCCAGCCCAGGAAGACCCATTCAAAATGCAGATGTATGCAAGTGAGGCTGAGTACCCTGTGTTTGGGGTGTGTCTGAGTGAATGCACAAGGAGCTGTCAACTAAACCTAGCCAGACGTGGATTGAAGGGCACAACAAGTTTTTAGTGCAAAGAAATGCTCACTTTCTAAAAGTGGCATTTCTAGAATAGTAATATTAAATCCGACTTCACCAGTCAGCAGGATTTTATATTACCATTCTGGCCATACCAAATATGACCTTCCTGCTCCTTTCAGATCAGCAGCTGCCACTTCAACAGTGTATGAGGGCAGCCCCAATGTTAGCCTATGAAGGGAGCAGGCCTCACAGTAGTGTAAAAACGAATTTAGGAGTTTTACACTACCAGGACATATAACTACACAGGTACATGTCCTGCCTTTTACCTACACCGCACCCTGCTCTAGGGGTTACCTAGGGCGCTCATTAGGGATGACTTATATGTAGAAAAAGGGGATTTCTAGGCTTGGCAAGTACTTTTAAATGCCAAGTCGAAGTGGCAGTGAAACTGCACACACAGGCCTGGCAATGGCAGGCCTGAGACAAGGTTAAGGGGCTACTGAGGTGGGTGGCACAACCAGTGCTGCAGGCCCACTAGTAGCATTTAATCTACATGCCCTAGGCACATGTAGTGCACTCTAATAGGGACTTATAGGTAAATTAAATAGTCAATCATGGATAAACCAATCAATAGTACAATTTACACAGAGAGCATATGCACTTTAGCACTGGTTAGCAGTGGTAAAGTGCTCAGAGGTCAAAAGCCAACAACAACAGGTCAGAAAAAATAGGAGGAAGGAGGCAAAAAGTTTGGGGATGTCCCTGTCAAAAAGCCAGGTCCAACATGACCCCCCACCAGCCTAAAGCCAGGGGAGAACAATCACTATCCTGATGTACTTCCCTGTTTGAGGCGACAGAACAAGGACCCAGGCCCACAACAGCAGGGGCATGCTCCAGTTCTTCGCCTTCCTGACTCCAATTGGATCCCTCTGTCCATACTCTCAGGGCCCACTAAGCCCATCCATGGGGAACCTTTCTCCTTTCCTGCGGATCCCATCTGTGCAGCACCTAACCTTACATTGCTCACAGATGTATCCCAGGAGCAGGATAGTACCACCAGGACCAACACAGTGGTGTTGCCCATTCTATCCCCGGGGTGGGACACTTGTCCCCTCCCCAGGGATAACTCTGTCCACCCGGACAGCAAGCCACTGTGGTTACTGACAGTTGTCAGGGATGAGAGCCAGGCCCCAGGCCTCTCAAAGCTCTCCCACCACTGTGGCTGTGGAGAGTGGGGGGCGGTAGCCCCAGGTGCTGGGCACCCTTTAACCACTCTCCCTTCCACCAGGTCAGGGATGACAGCCTGAACCTGGTCCTCCCCTCTGGGGCTCTGTACCCTCCCTCCTGGAGCGGTACCCCCAGAGTCCACCATGGTCAGGGTGCTTATAGAAGTCGCCCTGTACCATTCCTCCACCAGTGCAGGGCTGTTAACCTGCAACTGGCCCTCCAACCTGGGGTCTGTACCTTCAGGTTGGACTAGGGCCCGGGGTGAGGCTTCCCTCCCCCTGCCCTCTCTTCTGGGGTCCAGCACTCTCCAACTAGGAGTGGCCTCCTCAGAAGACAATAGGGTAGGGGCACTGTTATCAGTAGCCCCTCTCTCCAGGTCCGGGGGGACACCCTGAACCTGGTCTCCCAGCCCAGGGTCTGTACCCTCAGACTGGATCACTGCCTGGCAAACCAGGACTTTCTGGGAGGCACACCTACCCCCCACCAGGTCAGAGTTTAACCTCTGCACCTGACCATTCAACTCAGAGTCGCCACCCCGAAGTTGAACAATTGCCTGGCACGCCAGGACTTCCTGGAGGGCACACTGACCCTCCACCAGGTCAGAGTTTAACCTCTGAACTGGGCCATTCAACTCAGAGTCACCACCCTGAAGTTGAACAATTGCCTGGCGCACCAGGGCTTTCTGGGAGGCACACCTACCTCCCACCAGGTCAGAGTTTAACCTCTGAGCCTGGTTCTCCAACCCAGGGTCACCACCCTGAGGTTGGGCAATTGCCTGGCACGCCAGGACTTTCTGGGGGGCACACCTACCCCCCACCAGGTCAGAGTTGAACCTCTGAACCTGGTCATCCAACCCAGAGTCAACACCCTGAGGTTGGACAATTGCCTGGCCCAGCAGGGCTTCTTGGGAGGCACACCTACCCCCCACCAGGTCAGAGTTTAACCTCTGAACCTGGGTATCCAACCCAGAGTCACCACCCTGAGGTTGAACAATTGCCTGGCACGCCAGGACTTTCTGGGGGGCACACCTACCCCCCACCAGGTCAGAGTTTAACCTCTGAACCTGGATATCCAACCCAGAGTCACCACCCTGAGGTTGAACCATTGCCTGGCAGGCCAGGACTTTCAGGGAGGCACACCTACCTCCCACCAGGTCAGAGTTTAACCTCTGAGCCTGGTTCTCCAACCCAGGGTCACCACCCTGAGGTTGAACCATTGCCTGGTATACCAGGACTTTCTGGGGGGCAAACCTACCCCCCACCAGGTCAGAGTTTGACCTCTGAACCGGGTTAGCCAACCCAGAGTCACCACCCTGAGGTTGGGCAATTGCCTGGCATCCCAGGACTTTCTGGGAGGCACACCTACCTCCCACCAGGTCAGAGTTTAACCTCTGAACCTGGCCATCCAACCCAGAGTCGACACCCTGAGGTTGGACAACTGCCTGGCACGCCAGGACTTTCTGGGGGGCACACCTACCCCCCACCAGGTCAGAGTTTGACCTCTTCACCTGGTAAGCCAACCCAGAGTCACCACCCTGAGGTTGAGCCATTGCCTGGCATTCCAGGACTTTCTGGGGGGCACATCTACCCCCCACCAGGTCAAAGTTTAACCTCTGAACCCGGTTATCCAACCCAGAGTCACCACCCTGAGGTTGAATCTTTGCCTGGCATGCCAGGACTTCCTGGGGGGCACTCTCACCCCCCACAAGGGACACGCCGTCCCCAAGGGCCACACAAGAGTCTGGTTGGCGCAGGTCTCCCGACCTCTGCCCATCCGGCAGAGTCTGGGTTTCCCCCAAACCAGAAACGGTCTCACCTGGGTCATTCCTGGGGGGCTCTGCTCTCAGAGCTGACCCCTGACTTTCAAGATCCTCCACTGGGGTCTGCCACCCCCTCTCAACCCTATGTCTGGACTTCTGCACCCCCTCACTAGGAGTGGTACTGCCAGACACCAGAACTGTTGGGATGCTGTCTACAGTCATCCCCCCAAGTTCTTCTGACACTGCGGGGCTTCCCTCAAAAGGTGGCCCTACGGTACAGGTTAGGCTCTGAGACCTACCTGGGACACTACAATCCTCTCCCACCACACTTGGTCGGGAACCACCTAGACCACTCCCTTCAGGAGCACCCCCAAATGCCTCTTCAGACTCTCTGGTACTCACCCAAAAGTCTGCCTGCACTGTAAGTTCCCTTGGGTCAGAGAACTCACACTCCACCTGGTGTTGGCGTAGCTCTGGAAAATAAGGACTAGACATATGCTCTCCAGCAATTACCTCACTCTGCCCTTCACATGTATTAACCACAGTACCCTTCACCCAACCACCCAGTAACTCAGCCTTGGAAAAGCACTCTATGTCACCCTCTTGAGACTGGTGAGACAGTATCTGCCTGTCCCTGACACTCAACCCATACTCTTCTGGGATGTCTCTACACTCTATATCCAGGACGTCCACCAGGGGGGAACCCTTTTCTCTGTCACTCTCTGCTAGAGTCAGTAAAGTGTCCCTCCCCCCAGTAGGAATATGACTCCCTGTGCCAGTTCCCCAATCCTTCTCAGGGACCCTGTGCATAACGGGAACTACCTCATACCCTTGAACTACCTGGGGTGTGTCAACTCCCTTCTTCAAGTTGGGCACCACATCTCTGGGCTTGTGCCCTTCTTCAGCAGTACTAGATGCAAGATTTTTGCTGCCACCATCTGAACTGGACTCAGCCCTTCCGGCCTCCAGTTTCAGCTCTTTACCGCTCAGCTCTTGAGCTGCAATCTTTTCTTCTTCCAGGGCTAAAAGTCTTTTTGCCTCAACCTCTGCAAGATACTCCTCTAATTGTTGCTCCTGTCGCCTTTGACTTCGGAGCCATTCATCTATTTCTGGGTCACTGTCCAACTCTGAGTAGCCCTCCTCCTCATCTGAGTAGTCTTCCTCCTCATCTGAGGGGTACTTAGTCATTTGGTTTCTTGCTGCCTCTCTCTCTGCCCATCTTTCCTCCCCCCAGACTATGTAGTGATGGAGCATCTCCGCTTTAGTAGATCTCCTTGCTACAGGAAGGCCCCATTGTCTGCAAAGCTTCCTTAGGTCAGCCTTAGTGAGGTGGTCAGTAGGAACAAAGCATGAGTTGGTAAGCAATCCCATTCTGATAAGATCTTACTAGCAAAAACCAAAATCCAAAGTCCAAAATATCAATAGTATATCCAGGAGGACATCAGAGAACCAAAGCCAAAAAAAATGAAAAATCAAGTTGACCTTCAACTGTGGGTAGGTAGTGAAATACTTAGCTACTGTATGTCACTGCACAAACACAAGTCCTATCCTCACCGCTGATCACCAATGTTAGAAATGGGGTTTTTGGTTGGCAGTCAGGTTACCCCCTGTCCAAGCAAAAGCCCTCACTCTAGTCAGGGTAAGTCACACACAATCCAAAATCAGCCTGTGCTCACCCTCCGGTAGCTTGGCACGAGCAGTCAGGCTTAACTTAGAAGGCAATGTGTAAAGCATTTGTGCAATAAATCATACAACACCATAGTATAACACCACAAAAATACACCACACAGTGTTTAGAAAAATATAGAATATTTATCTGGATAATTGTAGGTCAAAGCGATCAAAGTTGCAATACGAATTTGTAAAGATATCACTGAAAAGTGATATTAAGAGTCTTTAAGTCTTTAAAAAGCAATAAAGTGTCTTTCAAGCACAGGGTACCTGGTTTCTGGTGGGAAATCTCCTCAGAGGGCCACAGGAGAAGAGATGCGTGGAAAAAGGGGTGGGTGCGTCGTTTTCCGCTCAGCACACACAGACTTGCGTCGTTCTTTTCCACGCGGGGAAGTCGGGCGTCGTTTTCCGGCGCGCAGACAGTCTCTTTTTTGTGGATCGCGAGGATTACCAGATGTCCCGGGTCTGTGCGTGGATTCTCCTGCTTATTTTCCGGCTGCGCGTCGTTCTGCGGGGCTGCGCGTCGAAGTTTCGATCTCACGGTAGGCGTCGCGTCGATTTCTCCTTGGAAGTCGGGCGGCGTTGACCTTGCGAGGCCGTGCGTCGAAATTTTGGTCTCACGGCAGGCGTCGCGTCGATTTCTCCTTGGAAGTCGGGCGGCGTTGTCCTTGCGAGGCCGTGCGTCAAAGTTTCGCACTCACGGTAGGCGTCGCGTCGATTTCTCCTTGGAAGTCGGGCGGCTTTGTCCTTGCGAGGTTGTGCGTCGAAGTCTCGATCGTCCCGAGGGCGTCGCGTTGATCAGCGTCGGTGTGCGGCGTTTTTCTCACCGCGAAACAAGCTGTGCGTCGAAATTTTCGGCGCACGGAGCGTCCACGTGAAAGGAAGAAGTCTTTTTGGTCCTGAGACTTCAAGGAACAGGAGGCAAGCTCTATCCAAGCCCTTGGAGAGCACTTTCACAGCCAGACAAGAGTTCAGCAAGGCAGCAGGGCAACAGCAAGACAGCAGTCCTTTGGGGAAAGCAGACAGGTGAGTCCTTTGAGCAGCCAGGCAGTTCTTCTTGGCAGGATGTAGTTTCTGGTTCAGGTTTCTTCTCCAGCAAGTGTCTGATGAGGTAGGGCAGAGGCCCTGTTTTATACTAAGTTGTGCCTTTGAAGTGGGGGTGACTTCAAAGAGTCTCTAAGAAATGCACCAAGTTCCCTTTCAGTTCAATCCTGTCTGCCAGAGTCCCAGTAGGGGGTGTGGCAGTCCTTTGTGTGAGGGCAGGCCCTCCACCCTCCCAGCCCAGGAAGACCCATTCAAAATGCAGATGTATGCAAGTGAGGCTGAGTACCCTGTGTTTGGGGTGTGTCTGAGTGAATGCACAAGGAGCTGTCAACTAAACCTAGCCAGACGTGGATTGAAGGGCACAACAAGTTTTTAGTGCAAAGAAATGCTCACTTTCTAAAAGTGGCATTTCTAGAATAGTAATATTAAATCCGACTTCACCAGTCAGCAGGATTTTATATTACCATTCTGGCCATACCAAATATGACCTTCCTGCTCCTTTCAGATCAGCAGCTGCCACTTCAACAGTGTATGAGGGCAGCCCCAATGTTAGCCTATGAAGGGAGCAGGCCTCACAGTAGTGTAAAAACGAATTTAGGAGTTTTACACTACCAGGACATATAACTACACAGGTACATGTCCTGCCTTTTACCTACACCGCACCCTGCTCTAGGGGTTACCAAGGGCGCTCATTAGGGATGACTTATATGTAGAAAAAGGGGATTTCTAGGCTTGGCAAGTACTTTTAAATGCCAAGTCGAAGTGGCAGTGAAACTGCACACACAGGCCTGGCAATGGCAGGCCTGAGACAAGGTTAAGGGGCTACTGAGGTGGGTGGCACAACCAGTGCTGCAGGCCCACTAGTAGCATTTAATCTACATGCCCTAGGCACATGTAGTGCACTCTAATAGGGACTTATAGGTAAATTAAATAGTCAATCATGGATAAACCAATCAATAGTACAATTTACACAGAGAGCATATGCACTTTAGCACTGGTTAGCAGTGGTAAAGTGCTCAGAGGTCAAAAGCCAACAACAACAGGTCAGAAAAAATAGGAGGAAGGAGGCAAAAAGTTTGGGGATGTCCCTGTCAAAAAGCCAGGTCCAACACCGCTGATCACCAATTTTAGAAATTGGGTTTTTGGTTGGCAGTCAGGTTACCCTCTGTCCAAGCAAGAACCCTCACTCTAGTCAGGGTAAGTCACACACAATCCAAAGTTAGCCTGTGCCCACCCTCTGGTAGCTTGGCATGAGCAGTCAGGCTTAACTTAGAAGGCAATGTGTAAAGTATTTGTGCAATACATCATACAATACCACCATATAGCGCCACAATAAATACACCACACAGTGTTTAGAAAAATATATAATATTTATCAGGATACTTGTAGGTCAAAACGAATAAAGTTGCAATTCAATTTGTGAAGATATCACTGGAAAGTGATATAAAGTGTCTTAAGTCTTTAAAAAGTAAACAAAGTCTCTTTCAAGCACAAAGTACCTGGTTTGGAGTGGAAAATCTCCGCAAAGGGCCGCAGAAGAAGAGATATGTGAAAAAGTAGTGTGTGTGTCGATTTCTCCCCAGCACACAGACTTGTGTAGTTATTTTTCATGCGGGGAAGTCGTGCGTTGTTTTCCGGTGCGCGGACAGTCTCTTTCTATGGTTCGCGGGGATTACCAGATGTCCCGGGTCTGTGCGTGGATTCTCCTGCTTGTTTTCCGGCTGCGCGTCGTTCTGCGGGGCTGTGCGTCGAAGTTCCGCTCTCAAGGCAGGCGTCGCGTCGATTTCTCCTCTGGAGGTCGGGCGGCGTTTTTCTCGCTGCAGAACAAGCTGTGCGTCGAAAATTTTGGCGCACGAAGCGCCCAAGTGAAAAAGAGAAGTCTTTTTGGTCCTGTGACTTCAGGGAACAGGAGGCAGAGCACTTTCACAGCCAGACAAGAGTTCGGCAAGGCAGCAGGCCAACAGCAAGGCAGCAGTCCTTTGTAGAAAGCAGACAGGTGAGTCCTTTGAGTAGCCAGGCAGTTCTTCTTGGCAGGATGTAGTTACTGGTTCAGGTTTCTTGTCCAGCAAGTGTCTGATGAGGTAGGGCAGAGGCCCTGTTTTATACCCAAATGTGCTTTTGAAGTGGGGGAGACTTCAAAGAGTGGCTAAGAAGTGCACCAGGTCCCCTTTCAGTTCAATCCTGTCTGCCAGGGTCCCAGTAGGGGGTGTGGCAGCCCGTTGTGTGAGAGCAGGCCCTCCACCCTCCCAGCCCAGGAAGACCCTTTCAAAATGCAGATGTATGCAAGTGAGGCTGAGTACCCTGTGTTTGGGGTGTGTCTGAGTGAATGCACAAGGAGCTGTCAACTAAACCTAGCCAGACGTGGATTGTAAGGTACAGAAAGATTTAAGCGCAAAGAAATGCTCACTTTCTAAAAGTGGCATTTCTGAAATAGTAATATTAAATCCGACTTCACCAGTCAGCAGGATTTTGTATTACCATTCTGGCCATACTAAATATGACCTTCCTGCCCCTTTCAGATCAGCAGCTGCCACTTCAACACTGTATGAGGGCAGCCCCAATGTTATCCTATGAAGGGAGCAGGCCTCACAGTAGTGTAAAAACGAATTTAGGAGTCTTACACTACCAGGACATATAACTACACCGGTACATGTCCTGCCTTTTACCCACACAGCACCCTGCTCTAGGGGTTACCTAGGGCACACATTAGGGGTGACTTATATGTAGAAAAAGGGGAGTTCTAGGCTTGGCAAGTACTTTTAAATGCCAAGTCGAAGTGGCAGTGAAACTGCACACACAGGCCTTGCAATGGCAAACCTGAGACAAGGTTAAGGGGGCTACTTAAGTGTGTGGCACAACCAGTGCTGCAGGCCCACTAGTAGCATTTAATCTACAGGCCCTAGGCACATATAGTGCACATTACTAGGGACTTATAAGTAAATGAAACAGTCCAATTAGGTATGATCCAAAGTTACCATGTTTAAAAAGGGAGAGAGCATATGCACTTAAGCACTGGTTAGCAGTGGGAAAGTGCGCAGAGTCTAAAAGCCAGCAAAACAGGGTCCAAAAAGTGGAGGGAGGCAGGCAAAAAGTTAGGGGTGACCACCCTAAGGCATGTCAGGTCTAACACTGCCCAACACCTCTTGGAGATGCTTACAGAGGCCAGAGAGTTAATACAACTCCCAGCTTTATTGTTGGAGGCCTTGCTGGTAGTCCGCTCCAAACCTGGCAGCGACACGCTAGACCGCCACTCGTCATCCCCTATCTATTTTGAATCTTGATAACAAAATCCTGGGATGGGTGCTAGCAAACCGCTTACTCCACATAATCATCTCACTTGTGCATGTGGACCAGTTGTGGTTCAATCCTGGGTGCACACATTTGTTGGTTACTTTGCCTCCTACACGGGACGCCCCCCGCAGCCCGAGACCAGGTAGCAGTGTCTCTAGACATCGGAAAGGCATTTGATACCCTGAGCTGGGAGTCCCTCTTGCTGATCCTTAAATCCATGGGGATTGGCCTGGGGTACCTGGGTTGGATCTGCAAGCTGTAGAACAGCGTGAGTCAAGACAGGTCAGACAATTTTCGACAGCTTCTCTATCCAAAGAGCTACCAGACAAAGGTGCCTGCTCTCCCGAAGGATTTTTGCTCTTGCAATGGAACTTTTGGCCTGTGACAATGCGCACAACAACAAGGGACACCTGAGTTGGGCGCACATCCCATAATTTCTTTATATGCAGACGGTGCCTTGGTTTACCTTCGGGACGTGAGGACCTCCCTGCCGGGCTTGATGCTGCTATTAGACGAGTTCTGGGGTCTATCAAGGCTAAAGGTGAACTGACCCAAATCATGCCTGTTCTCAATGGCACTAGCCCCTGACTCACACAGGACTGCCCCTTCCCCCTCCGGACTTCTGTTGCGGCCATCTTTTTGCGGTACTCCCGATAGTACTACCTAAGAGCTTTTTTTGCGAACTACATGGTCTCCTACTCAAACTAATATGGAGCAATGGTTGGCAGCGGGTGGCTCTCATTTCCAATGCCCCTTAACTGAAGGGGGGCCCGGTGCACCTAATTTTGAGTTATAGTACACAGCGGTGCAATTACAGTGGTTAATGTCCTGGCTACGGATACCTGCAAGCCTCGAACACACAACTGTCCGCTGGATTTTGGGTGACGAGTATTTATCCTTAATGCAGGAAAATAGGAAGACCCTCCTTGAAGAAAATGTCAGTATAAGAGCATGTAACTGGTGAGCTATTCTTGAGGGTCGAGATAAGGAAGAGTTTTCTTTAAACATGAGGACCGAGTGATATCGTTTTAAGAAATGGGACATTGTGAAGAGCCATTACTGAACAACATAGTACAAGCTAAAAGTGCTCACAATGGACCAATGGCAGAAATGGCCTAATCACAGGGCAGTATGTTGGGAAACAGGTATGAACACACATCACAGCAAATATGAGGATTCCGATCTCACAGGTACTCAGCAGTAGAGAGAGTCATATACATTGTCATCTGATTTGACGAACACCCCGGCATCTATCCTTAAACCCTTAACAACTCCACTTCCTTTTTTACAGATTATGCACGCACCACACACGCAGACGTACACGCACACGTCTTTCTGTCAAACACACATCTGCCCTCCAAGAAATATTTTTCGGATGCTACTTAGATCGCCTCTCCCTACAGTATTCTAGTCAGGCCTTTCTGTTTCTTCTGCACCCTGCTAGGAACAACGACACTGATTAGAGGGAATCAGAACGCAGAGATCCTAATCAAGGCAGTCCCTGATTAATAATGGATACAAGGAAAACCAAAGCGAGGAAGATCTAATGAAAGACGCGAATGATGTGAAAACGAAAACAGCTGAGGAATGCTTCCTAGGGACCCAGTGACAACCTCAAAATGAAAAGTAAAGAAACGAAAGACCTCCCGTTAGACAGAAATTAGCATGACGATGGGAAGCATCACACTCCAGCGGAAACAAATCTCTTGTATTCCAAATTTGGTGTCCTTCAATAGGAAACATCATGGGTCAGCCTGAAATATTTCCTGAAAGGTCACAGCTGAAAACTAGTTATTAGGTGGCAGAAAATGTTGACAAACTGAGGGTTAGGTCCTTTAAATGAGGCTTCATTAAGAGACCGAAATACATTCCAGCATATGAAAGGGGTCATAACTGTGTCAGTTTCCTGAACTTTGCCCCACTTTCGCTGTAAATGCTTGCTTGATAATGATGCATGCGTTGTACATACCCCGTTGTACAGGCATGTGTGGTACATACATGCGTGGTTCCATCATACATCCCTCCGGACTGACCCAGGAACTCTCAGGTTAGGGTACAGTGTGCTGAGGGGGCCCCCTGGAGTTACAGAGGCCTTTGTTACACAACTGCGGCTCCCCACATTGTTTGGATCACTAGTATTACCTCATTTACCTCATGCATTCCTTGTATGCTGGCTCACATGGCTTGGTAAAGTTCCTAAAAGCAGCATGCATCTTGGAAGCAATAAGGAGCACAAAGAAAAGTGAGGTCATTGTATGTGGATGTCTTCCCACAATTTTATTTTGGGTATAGATAAACTGCCATGGAGTGGTTGTTGAGGCTCTTTCAGATCTATGTTGTGGTTCCTTCTATATGTGGATGGGTAGCTTTCAAGGCTTGGGTAAGGGCTTTTCCGGTCATGTGGCAATTTTCCGAACTAGCAGGGTCAAACTGTAGGCTGTGCCTCCTGCTGAGGACCCTAGCATATGATCGTACCCATAAGGTGCTTTATTTACCACTGTGTTGACCATACGCTATCCTCGTTGCAAGTGTCTCTTCCTTCATCTTCACTTCCTTCCCCCACAGGAAGTGCAGCCCATTATCTGAGAACACCAGTCTTCTGCAGGGTCCTGCTACTCACCAGTCACACCAATGTATCCCAAAGTTTTTAGTTAGTTTAGTTAGGTTTTGTTCAATTATTCTTCACTGCAAGTATGTTAGAGTCCGTTAGTCGTAAATGAAAGTGTTTTTATGGTATAAACTATTCACCTACTACATGACGTCCTACTGCTGTTGTCATGTCAATCGCATTTGTCCTGTGTAGTCAGTCAATAACTTTGATTCACGCTCGCCGAACTAATGGTGTGTGAGTTTGTGCATGTGTATGGACGTTAATCCAAAGAGGAGGGGGCAGTCTTGTGATCTTCACTGGCAGCCTATGAGTGTGGATCTGGAGCTCTAGTGCTGTATAATCCTGGCATGTCAGTTTCAGAGAGTGTATGTTCGAGTTTTTCCTCTCCAAGAGCCTTAAAGGGAGAGAAGGACTTGCAATCTTCCTCTAAGCCATCTATTTGTGTATGGCATCTGTGAATGTGTGATGCAAATCCAATACTGTGGGCATCAGTGGTTGTTTATGATCAGGTACACTAGTGATACCAGTGTGATCCATCATCTGGTCAATCTGGTGATCTTTCCTGAGAGCGGTTGGAGTGGTGTGATGTTTTTTGTGGTGTCCGGAGATTCGATGTCCGGTTGATCAAATTGTTCTTACCTTAAATAGGTTGGGAGTTTCTTGTCAGGTGGTTTATGTGACTAGGTGTTTCACAGAGAAGGATGCTCCTTTGGTGAAGTATAGAAACGAGGGATGTTTTGATGTAGTTGGGTGTACTGAGTCATTGATTGTCTTGGGATAAAAGATGAATGATTATATCAAAATTGATGACGTTATTGGATAGATTGCATCTCAAAACGTCTGTTGCTTCTGCTGTGTTATCAACGGAAACTTTGATTGGGCAACACAGAGCGATATTGTTTGGTAGTGTATGGCATGCCTGATGCGTTTTGTCATGTATGGGCAATGTTTAGAGCAGTGTCAAACTGTGTGTCGTGAATGTGAGAGAGTAAATTGTGTATTAACATTTTCCTGATATGTAATCATACTTATATTTCGATATATTAATCATAATATATTAATTTTATATTAATTCGAAAAGTGTGACTGACTTAATGCAGCCAACAAGTAAAAGGCCTATTTTTGTTTTATTGTGTCAAGCTAAGTTGATGAAATTATTCTGTCTCTTTAAGAGTGTGTTCTTTGCTAAAAATAAAATACTGAAATGAAGTGTGTATTTAGTTGCCTCTGCTGGGGTGAAGCAGTCGCAAGATCACTGTGCAATGTTAGCTGTATAAAATGTTTCCAGTGTATTCTGTTTTTCTAGCTGCATTTCCGTATCCTAACAGACTTCATTTATATCTGTTAATAATAATGTTCTGATTAGGCAAAATTTTCTCACCTTATGTTCTAAACCAATCAGTGAGTTTAACAAGTTTAATTTAATGTTCAATCACAATGGGCTCGGGGTTCATTCTTCTTTGGGATTTTCGTGTATCCTGAGTTCTAGAGATTTACTTTTATGATCTGTCACTTTGACATTTCTTGCTTTGCCAGTTAGTCTACTGACATGCTGGTGTTTTATTATTTTCTGAGTTTACTCTGTCTGTTCATTACTGAACAAATGCTTTGATGGTTTAGAAATCTTATAGTACAAATTCTAAACCATACCCCTCACCTTGTTCGTGTGTCGATGCTGATGTCTGATGTTGCTGTCCCCCTGATGAAGTAGAAGTTGTTGCTGAATACCTTAGAGATTGGATAAATGTATGAACTGTGTATTGATATTTGTCTTTTGTTTCCAGGTACCAACTGCTAATATTATAATACTGCTGCTATGTTTGATAGCGCCTTAACTAGATGTTTTCTAAATTCATATTACAAAAATTATTTTACATGAATTCCAACATGTTAATGCTAATTAGTGGTTAGTGAGGTGTTACTCTCATATTCATGAATGGTCATTGATTTTCTTTTGTTTGCTATTTCATTGTATTAAATTTCTCTTGCTCAGATTCTATTATGGTTTTGTGTAATAACCATTGAGATATTATGTCTTTTTGTATTGATTAAGCTTAGATTAATTTGCCGACGAAATCAGCCTTTATTGTTTCTCTATATGTATCATTTGAGTTTTAGAATTATTTTCGTGACTTTAGCATTGTTAATATAGGGAAATAAACTTTTAACTTCTTAATAAAGTGGTGTGGTTATTGACATACTAATCGATTATTATATCCTTAATATACATTGTTTATGGCGTATTTCCTGTGATGTTTTCTTTATAGCAGATTCAGTTCAGTTCATTGACCTAGAGTATGTAATCCACTATTTAGTCTGCTATGACTTTGATGATGTTGTTAAATTTTGACAAAATGAATTTCTAAATGCCCAAAGTGACTTTCTACAGTTCTTGGAGTCTGCCTAAGTTGTTAGGGAATATTCTCAGCGTTCTGTTGTTAGACTGAATGGGGGTAGATTATGCGCTTGCACAGCTTTAGCTAATTTGCACTTGACTGGGTTGTTTGTGAGATTTTAGGGAGTTGGCGTTCTCCAGAAAAAGATAATGCTAAATAAAGAGTAGGCGTACTCTGAAGTGTGAGAGTAGGGAAGTCAGCGAACTTCACATGTGCGTGGTGCTCAGAAAAATTGACCATGTGGTTTTTGATAAGACGTATCTCGCTGGGTAGGCCTTAGACTCCTGAGTATATTATAGGTGTATGGAGGCACTTAATTTTTGTTGTAAGTTGTCGATTTAGTAGACCAATCGGGTGTGGTTGGTAAGTTGAGTTTGTGAGTTAAGTTGAGTGCTTGGATTTTTCGACTGAAATTTGGTGAAGTTCTATGTGCACCAGAACAGTATCCATTGATCAGTTGAGAGTGAAATTTGCGGGTCAAATTTTGCGAATCTGGGGAACTGAGAAAGAAGAATAGCTACAAGAGAAAAAGCTGTCAGTGAAATTTTTAAGGTTCCTAAAGCAATTGTAATACCCTACCTATAACAAATAGACACATTTGTTTTATCATTTGGTTTTGAAGAAGTGCTCGCAATTCATTTTGCATTACTGTGAGTGTTTTTGAGTTTAGTAGGACAAGCCGTAAGACTTTGTCAGCCGCTGTGTGTAAGCATGACGTCATTTTTGTGCAGCGCTGGGATGGGTTGGTTAGTGAAAAGGGTTGTGCACGGATTGGTGGACAACCTTGAAGCACAATTGGTTGAGAAGGAAGATAAAGAGGATTGTGAGATTATAGTCACTTCCTGATTATTACATTTTGAAACAAATTTTGTGAAAATTAAGTTTTTCAAAGCTTCAAAAAGTGCCCTTAGGGGAGATGAGTATATTCCAGCTAAGCAAGGAGAAATTTGTCTGCCAGCAGGTACTCCGACATATATTGTAATTGAGGAAAAAGGTACCGGAGCATGTCTTTGGTTAAAACATTGGGTTAAAGTTACAAAGAAGAAAGGTTGTTTAGTGTTTCCTGAAAATGGTACATTTAATTTGAGAATTTTGGAGAATATGAGACAGGTGATGTATGGTCTAAGACCTCCACCAGGACCAGCTCAGTTTGAAGCATTAGCAATCTGGGAGCTGGTAGCTAGACAGCAACAATCATTGAAATTCGAGAGAAAAATGAGAAGAGCAGAGAAGTCACTAGCAAAAGCTAGATGGGACAGTGAGCAGAGACAGTGGACATTCAATACCTTATAAGTTGTTAGACTGTTTCTTGCAATGACTGAAGATAGTGAGAAGGTTTCAAAGAAATCTAAAAAGGGTTCTTCTTCAGTAGTTGAAGAGCAGACATCAAAAGGTCTCTGATTAATGATGAGGAATCATACGAGGATGAGTTTATTACACAGATTTTCAGAAATTGTCCACCACCTAATGTGGTTCAAGAAGGTTTGAGTACTACAGGTACAAACCCTACTGCACCAATACCAGTTGCAGTAAAACAGAGTCCAGTACAGAGTGATCATAACACAACTAAGAGTTCTGTACAGGTTAATCGTAACGTGAATCAGAGTTCAGTTCAAGCTAGTCCTTCAGTGCAAATACCGATGCAGAGCAGCTTCAATGAGTCAAATAACAATAAACAGCTGCCAGAGATTAATGTTCCTGAGATTTATCCAGATGTACTGATTGTGAACCCAACTACTAATCTAGTAGTATCTTCCGGTCAAAATTTACAGGAGCTGAAATTGGTTCAGACAGAGCCCACTCTGATGTTACTGCCGTGAATGCAGAATGTAGGAGTAGGGAATTCTCAGAATGTAGAAACCAGGAGCCCAGATGCAATTTCAGTACCAATTACATTTGTTCCACTTGTGCCTTTACATGCTCAGGGCAAAAAGAGTATAGAAAATCAAGGAGTTCAAAATCAGAATGAAAACATTAGGTTAATGTCACCTGCAAGACAGTCTTTAAATGAATCAAGGTCATTATTATATTTAACTCTATTAGAAATTCTGAGATGACTGGATTAGGTAACGGTGCTGAGTTAAACATTTTAACACATCAACGTGTGCGCCCAATGCAACAACAGTTATCGAGTGTACAACCTAGTAATTAATTCTTTACAGGGTTTGACTGCACAGCAATTAACAAGGTGGTTGAAAAGATTAAGGGGGTCATTCCAACCTCGGCGGTAAAAGGCGCTTACTGCCAGACAGAAGACCGCCATAACACCGCCGCGGTCGCGGTAAACCGCCACGGTCATTCTGACCCACAACAGGCAAACCGCCAAAATCCCGACATCCACAAAAGTCCGCCACACCAAAGGGCAGCGATAAACTGGCGATGACCAAACCTCCACCGTTACGCCAACAGAAATACGCCCACACTATCACGACACACAAATCCACGTGGCGGTCTTTCAACCGCGGTATTTCATTGGCAGTACACACCGCCGCGCTCGAAATACACATACTCGTACAAAACACTACCACATTGGACAATTCGAAATACACACACCTGATACACATACACACACCACTCCCACACACCCAATACAATATAAAACACACACCCACATCACCCACAAACCTCCACTCCTAGAGATTCGTGAACACGCACAGAGAAAAGACATCCGAGCACCCAGACGCCCAATTCACTGTCACCCTGCAATATTAGCACACACTTCACACAACACAACAATACACATCACCACACTTAGCACCACACAATCCATCCTACACATCACCCACACCACCCCATGGCACCTCAAAGACACCCCAGGTTCTCAGATGATGAACTCAGGGTCATGCTGGAGGAAATTGTACAAGTAGAGCCACAGCTGTTCGGGACACAGGTGCAGCACACCACCATTGCCAGGAAGATGGAGCTATGGAGCAGAATAGTCGACAGGGTCAACGCTGTGGGACAGCACCCAAGAAATAGGGACGACATCAGGAAGAGGTGGAACGACCTACGGGGGAAGGTGCGTTCCATGGTATCCAGGCACATCATCGCGGTGCAGCGGACTGGCGGCGGACCCCCGCCCACTCCCCCAGAATTTACAACATGGGAGGAGCAGGTCTTGAACATCCTGCATCCTGAGGGCCTCGCAGGAGTAGCTGGAGGAATGGACTCTGGTAAGTCTCATCTTCACTACTTCATCCCCCCCACCCCACCTGCATGCCAAATCATACCCCCACCCCCATCACACCTACCCCTTCATAGTTACCATACACTGGGGGGAAAAGTCAGACAGTAGAGAGGTAGAAGTCTTTAAGTAAATGTAATATGCCGGTGTGTACTCTTACCTGTGTGTCATTGAAAATACTGCTGTATTACTGTGTTCCTGTTCTCTATGTCGTCCTCTTCGCCTTCCTCCTCTTCACTCTCCACAGGCTCCACAGCTGCTACAACACCACCATCTGGACCATCCTCCTGCAGAAAAGGCACCTGGCGTCGCAAAGCCAGGTTGTGAAGCATACAGCAGGCCACGATGATCTGGCACACCTTCTTTGGTGAGTACATTAGGGATCCACCTGTCATATGGAGGCACCTGAACCTGGCCTTCAGGAGGCCAAAGGTTCACTCAATCACCCTCCTAGTACGCCCATGGGCCTCATTGTACCGTTCCTCTGCCCTGGTCCTGGGATTCCTCACTGGGGTCAATAGCCAGGACAGGTTGGGGTAACCAGAGTCCCCTAATAGCCACACACGGTGCCTCTGGAGTTGACCCATCACATACGGGATGCTGCTATTCCGCAGGATGTAGGCGTCATGCACTGACCCAGGGAACTTGGCATTAACATGGGAGATGTACTGGTCTGCCAAACACACCATCTGGACATTCATGGAATGATAACTCTTCCTGTTCCTGTACACCTGTTCACTCCTGCTGGGGGGGACCAAAGCAACATGTGTCCCATCAATGGCACCAATGATGTTGGGAATATGTCCAAGGGCATAGAAATCAGCCTTCACTGTAGCCAAATCCCCCACCTCAGGGATAATGATGTAGCTCTGCATGTGTTTGAGCAGGGCAGACAACACTCTGGACAACACCTTGGAAAACATGGGCTGGGACATCCCTGATGATATGGCCACTGTTGTTTGAAATGACCCACTTGCAAAGAAATGGAGTACTGACAGCACCATGACTAGAGGGGGGATCCCTGTGGGTTGGCGGATGGGTGACATCAGGTCTGGCTCCAGCTGGGCACACAGTTCCTGTATAGTGGCTCGGTCAAGCCTGTATGTCAGTATGACATGTCGTTCCTCCATTGTCGACAGGTCCACCAGCGGTCTGTACACGGGAAGATTCCTCCATCTCCTCGCATGTCCCAGCGGACAGTGCCTATGAAGGACAACAGCGAGCACAGAGTCAATCAACCCACAGGTACGTTCCCACAGCTTGCACACAACACGATTCACAATGCATTGAATGGCTTGTATGAGTGTTGATGCAAGGCCTAGGTATGTGTGACGCAGTAGTAATTAAGCCATGTGGGCCCTTGAAATGGCGGCTGCCTGACCTGTGAAGTGCGACAGTGGGATGTGAGGTCAATGCGCTGGCGGGGCACACCGTGGCGGTAGGCGGTCGAAGACCACGGCGCATATCCGCATTGGTTAACATTGACCCCTATGGGTTTCACGAGCCAATGATGATGTGCGCCGGCGGTCGCGGTACGCACCGCCGCGGTACGCACCGCCGCGGGCTTGACTGCCATTTTCTATCTACTTAATCACTCGATACCTGATCTTCCACAGGAGAGGACCTACACTGCAAGTGCTGCTGTGACCTCGGTCTGGAAGAGACAATGGCTGCTGCGACTGGGGAAAGGGCCCCTGCCTTCACTTCTGAAGAATTGGAGAAACTCGTGGATGGGGTCCTCCCCCAGTATGCGCTACTCTACGGTCCTCCAGACCAACAGGTAAGTACACTGGGAGCATGATGTATGGGCTATGCCTGTGTTGAGTCGGGTGGATGAAAGATGGTGGGGAGGGGAGCGATTGAGGCATGCATCAAACGACAGAAGAGAGCATGTGCCACATGGCAAGGGTGGGGATGGGGGGCCACTCACATCGAGCATGCAGAAGGTGATGTTTTTTTTTCTCCCCCTGTACATGTCACATAGGTCAGCGCCCACCAGAAAGTCGCTATTTGGCGTGCCATCGCCAAGGACGTCCGGACCCTGGGGGTCCACAACAGACGGGCACCCACTGCCGGAAGAGGTGGGAGGACATCCGACGCTGGAGCAGCAAGACGGCGGAGGCTCAGCTGGGGATGACCTCCCAACGTAGGAGGGGTGCCAGTCGTACTTTGACCCCCCTGATGTCCCGGATCCTGGCGGTGGCCTACCCCGCTTTGGATGGGCGCGTGAGGACATCACAGCAGACACAAGGGGGTGCGTACAAACACATTCTGCTGACTTTGCGCACAGTGGAGGTGTCTGGGTGGGGGAGGAGGGCTGTGGGTTTCCCTAGGCCAGGGTGATTTCTGTAGGCTAGGCCCCTCCGTAAGGTATGGCCCTGTGCCCCCGCCCCCCACCTCTGTAGGGTGGCAAGTACAGCTATTCATGGCCCTGTGTCATCTATGTGTGCAGTTGTCGTCCATAGGCTTGTAGGCCATGTCCCACTGATTGAGTAGTCGACCCCAAGTGCGCGGCGTAGTGCAGGGGGCTTCTGTGTCTGTCCTCTCCGCCAACGGTGTCGCCTATGCATGTACTCAACATGTCTTTATTTCTCCCCCCCCCTTTTTTGTGGGCTTCCTGTTCATGTGTGCATTAGCATCATCAGGCGGAGGAGAAGTGGCATCGGAGCACGAGGGAGCTGCATCCCACATGGCCCTGGAGGGCCATGCAACGGACTCTGAGTACACCAGTGGGATGGAGGGCGAGGGGAGCTCCACAGCGGGGACACGTGCTGATGTCAGTGACAGCGACTCGTCCTCTGAAGGGAGCTCCCTTGTGGTGGCGGCAACATCTGTGCCCCCCGCAACAACAGGTACAGCCGCCACCCAGCGCACCAGCACTGCCCTCCCAGCAGTCCCTCAGCGTTTGCCCCGTGCCCGCTCACCCAGGAAGGTGGGCATCTACTTCGCCCCAGGCACCTCAGGCCCTGCCCCTGTCACCCCTGCTGCCCTCAGTGAGGAGGTCATTGACCTCCTGGGGACCATCATTGTTGGGCAGTCCACCCTTTTGAATGCCATCCAGGGTGTAGAAAGGGAGGTGCACCGGAGTAATGCATACCTGGAGGGCATTCATTCTGGTCAGGCTGCCCATCAGCGATCGTTCAACGCTCTGGCCTCAGCACTGACAGCAGCAATTGTCCCTGTCTCTAGCCTCCCCCCTCCAACTTCCTCCACCCAGACCCAAACCCCTGTACCTCTGCCTATCCCAGACACACCATCAGACCAGCCTGCACACACCTCAACACCCAAGGGAAGCTCATCCAGACATAAGCACCACACATCACACAAGCATTCACACAAGCAACATCCACATACAGACCTACCAACAGCCACTGCCTCCTCTGTGTCCCCCTCCTCCTCGTCTCCCTCCTCCCTCCCTGTGACGTCTCCACTCACACTTGCATGCACAACATCTTCAGCCACTACGTCCATCACCAGCACACCCACCAGAACACTCCGCACACATGCAGTCACCACCCCACTACCATTTACACGTCCCCTGTGTCCTCTCCCAGTGTGTCTGTCACCCCCTCTTCCAAACCACACAAACGCAGGCAGCCACCCACCCAACAGCCATCCACCTCACGACAGCCTCCAGCCCAAGCACCTGCACCCAAAGACACCAGACTTCACTCTCCTACAACCACATCCTCTTCCTCCACTCCCATACCCACTACACCTACCCGTCCCTCTCTTTCTAAATTGCTTTTCTTTTCCAAACTTGACCTCTTTCCAACAACGCCCCCACACCGTCCATCTCATAAGACTCCAATCAGCACCTCAGCCACCACAAAACCAGGACCTATCAAGACTGTTGTCCAAGGACTGTGGAGTCCCCCACCCTCAAGGCCAGCTAGTTCTGCTAGGAGCCAAGGCACGGCCAGCTCACCCCCGGAAAAGCAGCCAAAAATTGCCAGTGCCCGGTGCGAGAGGCCAACGACACCAGGGACCAAAATCCCTACCCTGGCTCCGTCAGGAAGTGGGGTGCCACCTGGCACACCGCCAAAGGTTGGAAAGGGCCACAGACGACCAGGGAAGGGTGGGAAGGGCAGCACGCCCGACAAGTCTGGCAGCAGGCCAGCTGCCCAGGAGGGCCCCACCAGCCCCATCCCAGGTGTGCCGGAGGACACCCACAGGCCCGGTACTGCAGCCCAGGAGGGCCCCGCAAGCCAACAGACAGATGGGCAGGAAGGCCCCGCCAGCCACATGTCAGGTGGCGAGTGACATCCATGCCATGGCCGGATCCGCTGACCTGGACACTCATCTCAAGCACCCCTGCACTGGGCCCTTCCTCTCAAGAACCACTGAACTGGGCACCGCCGTCTCAAGCACCGCTGAACAGGGCACCGCCGTCTCAAGCACCGCTGAACAGGGCACCGCCGTCTCAAACACTGCTGAACTGGGCCCTTCATCTCAAGCACTGCTGAACCGGGCCCTTCATCTCAAGCACAGCTGAACTGGGTCCATCATCTCAAGCACTGCTGCACTGGGCCCTTCCTCTCAAGCACCGCTGAACAGGGCACCGCCGTCTCAAGCACCGCTGAACAGGGCACCACCGTCTCAAGCACCGCTGAACAGGGCACCGCCGTCTCAAGCACCGCTGAACAGGGCACCGCCGTCTCAAACACCGCTGAACTGGGCCCTTCATCTCAAGCACCGCTGAACAGGGCACCGCCGTCTCAAGCACCGCTGAACTGGGCCCTTCATCTCAAGCACTGCTGAACAGGGCACCGCCGTCTCAAGCAACGCTGAACAGGGCACCGCCGTCTCAAGCACCGCTGAACAGGGCACCGCCGTCTCAAACACTGCTGAACTGGGCCCTTCATCTCAAGCACTGCTGAACCGGGCCCTTCATCTCAAGCACAGCTGAACTGGGTCCATCATCTCAAGCACTGCTGCACTGGGCCCTTCCTCTCAAGCACCGCTGAACAGGGCACCGCCGTCTCAAGCACCGCTGAACAGGGCACCACCGTCTCAAGCACCGCTGAACAGGGCACCGCCGTCTCAAGCACCGCTGAACAGGGCACCGCCGTCTCAAGCACCGCTGAACTGGGCCCTTCATCTCAAGCACCGCTGAACTGGGCCCTTCATCTCAAGCACCGCTGAACTGGGCCCTTCATCTCAAGCACCGCTGAACTGGGCCCTTCATCTCAAGCACCGCTGAACTGGGCCCTTCATCTCAAGAACTGCTGAACTGGGCCCTTCCTCTCAAACACCGCTGAACAGCGCACCACCGTCTCAAGCACCGCTGAACAGGGCACCGCCGCCTCAAGCACCGCTGAACAGGACACCGCCGTCTCAAGCACCGCTGAACAGGGCACCGCCGTCTCAAGCACCGCTGAACTGGGCACCGCCGTCTCAAGCACCACTGGCCCATTGGCAGAAGGGGCAGGCCGTCATCTGTGTCGGGCAGGGCTGCACGAAGCACTCTGGGCACCAGTCCCCCTCCAAAACCAGTGGAGACTGTCATCCACTTGAGAGACTGTGGCTTTGCACTCCCCAGGATGTAACAGTTGGCAACCCACCCACTGTATGGCCTTGAGAGACTGTGGCTTTGCACTCCCCAGGATGTGACAGTGGGCAAACCACCCACTGTAGAGACTTGAGAGACTGTGGCTTTGCACTCCCCAGGATGTGACAGTTGGCAGCCCTCCCACTGTATGGACTTGAGAGGCGGTGGCTTTGCACTCCCCAGGATGTAACAGTGGGCAACCCACCCACTGTATGGACTTGAGAGACTGTGGCTTTGCACTCCCCAGGATGTGACAGTGGGCAAACCACCCACTGTAGAGACTTGAGAGACTGTGGCTTTACACTCCCCAGGATGTGACAGTGGGCAGCCCACCCACTGTATGGACTTGAGAGGCTGTGGCTTTGCACTCCCCAGGATGTGACAGTGGGCAGCCCACCCACTGTATGGACTTGAGAGACTGTGGCTTTGCACTCCCCAGGATGTGACAGTGGGCAACCCACCCACTGTATGGACTTGAGAGACTGTGGCTTTGCACTTCCCAGGATGTGACAGTGGGCAAACCACCCACTGTAGAGACTTGAGAGACTGTGGCTTTGCACTCCCCAGGATGTGACAGTGGGCAGCCCACCCACTGTATGGACTTGAGAGTCTGTGGCTTTGCACTCCCCAGGATGTGACAATGGGCAGCCCACCCACTGTATGGACTTGAGAGACTGTGGCTTTGCACTCCCCAGGATGTGACAGTGGGCAGCCCACCCACTGTATGGACTTGAGAGACTGTGGCTTTGCACTTCCCAGGATGGAACAGTGGCCATGGAGGCCCCTTGTGGATCTGGCGTCGTGTACTCATGTGGCTGAGGTGCCCCCCCCTTCCCTTCCCCCTGAGGTGCCTGTAGTTTTGCTATCTGATGCCCCTGCAGTGTTCTCTCCGTTGGTGTCAGGTATCCTGTGTGGGCTTTGCCCATGTGATTTGGGCCCAGTGGTCCACGGACAATGCCTGCAAAAATTATCGGACTTTTTATATTTATGTATATAATAGTTTTAAATGTGTGATATTTTTATAAGCCAGTAATACAATATATTTGACTGTTTATGATCATTTCCTTTTGTCTTTGCATTCTTCCGGGGGTCTTGGGGGTTGTAACTGTGATGTATTGCTATGCATTGATGTGTGTGTTGTAGTGGGTGAGGGTGGGGGCGAGTGTGTCGCGTATGTGTGTGCCCGTAATATTTTCTCCTCCCCCCTCCCCTGTGTCGTAGGTGCAGTACTCACCGTTGTCTTCTGCGCTGGTGTTCATGCTCCTGGTAGAGGAGCAGGAAGACAATAGCTGGGAGGATGTGTAGTTCGGGTTCCATGCTGTCCAGATTCCTCGTGGGGTATATGGAGGTGAGCGTTTCCCGTTTGAATGTCTGTTTCCGCCGTGTTTTTATCGGCGGGGCTACCGCCCCGGAAAAGGTGGCGGATTGGTAGGTTGTGATAGGGTGGGCGGTACATTGTCTCCCGCCTGTCTGCTGCCGGTGACCGCCGCGCTGTTTGTTTGTCCCGCCGTGGCGGTCGGAGTGTTAAAGTGGCGGTCTCTGTTGGCGGTTTCCGCCAGGGTCAGAATTCCATTTTTTTAACCGCCAGCCTGTTGGCGGGTTAGCCGCCGCTTTAACACCGACCGCCACTGTTGGAAGGACCCCCTAAGTGTTTCAAACATTTCAGAGAGTCAGTTCAAAAGTGTTCCTGAGAGTCAGTTCAAGGAAAAGGAGTACATAAATAAAACAAGATTGTCAATGGAAGCAGGTGAGCTTCTGAAAGGGAAAATGGGAATAAACAGACTTGAATCTTATACAGAAGCCCAGTTGAGATATTTGTGTCCATTAATTACAGGGTGAGCTGCTGAAGTGCATCAGCAATTACTAGAGTTAGCAGACAAACATGAGATAGATCTTACGAAAACAAAAAGCCTGAAGAGAATTTATAGATTAAATCTAGAAACTGAAGAATTTGAACATATGAGGTCTGCAGGGATGAAAACACATCTTAGAGAATTACTTGAGAGAGTACAAATTTGGAGTGCATTAGAGAATTGGGAAAGCAGATGGGTCAAGAAAAGAGAAAGACTGTGGAAGGGTTCAGATACTCCTCCTATAGATATATCACAGATTAAATAGCCAGTAAAAGTTTTAGCAATGAGAGAGATTCTAGGAGGGAATTTTTTGTTCATGTCCCTTGGAGCAGAAGTGATATCTTGTCACTTACAAATGACTACCCGAGGTTGAGGGGAAAAAAAAGTGGAATGGTACCAGCAGACAGATAGGTTTGTGAAACTTGCAATTTGCCTGTGGGAGGATTTGAACACTCTTTTAGAAATTGTTGTTCCAGCAGATTTGTGGAATGAGTGCAAGAGGAGTGTAGATTAGCCAACAAGTGAGCCTCAAAGAGATCCGACAACAGGTGCACCATCTCCAGAAGTAATGAAGTATTACTAGAAGGTCATTGAATTCCTGAAAACGAGAATTTCGCTGAAAACATTGATTTGCAGCACATAGATAGAACAGCTCAAGAGGTGAAAGAATCAATTCATGCATACTATGAGAGGTTGTTAAAAGCATTTAAACATTACAGTGGTACAGAACCGAAAGACATGATTCTTTTCGTGTTCAAGTATGTTGAAGGATTGAGACCAGAAATTTGCCAGATGATTAAGAATCATTTGATTTGCTGGCAAGCAAAGCCGATTGATGAGATGCTGCAGTATGCAAAATACTGTAGTGATGAGATTGAATTAAAACAAAAAAAAGTTGAAAGAAAAAGCGGTGGTGATGCAGATCAAAGCTGCACAGACTGTAATTCCGGGAAGTTTTCAGTCTCAACAGCAGCTGGGAAATGGTATGTTTCAGAATGGAGGCAGAGGTAGAGGTTGTGGTGTAATGAGATTTCTGATTGTTAATCGAGGTGTAGATTTGAATTCTGTAATGATGCAAGGAGAGCCGCAGGGAAAAAGAATGTTACCTTGTCATGTTTGCGGAGGAATTAGGCATTGGAAGAGACAGTGTCCAATGTTAACTCAAGGAGGTGTTGTTCAATAAATGAATGGTGGCACTGCTTTTCAGAATATGAGAGGACCAAGAATGGAAGGTCAAATTCAAAATCTACAGAATAAAGTAAATAAATCCGATGCAGGGTTTTCCACCTTTACAATCCTTGCAGCATGTGCAAAGTGTACAGCCGCAGGTACAACAAGTACAATTAGCTCAGTTACAGCAGATGTAGCCACAAGTGCAGATGGTGCCTGCAAAACAAATTCAAATGCCTAGACTATTAAGAATAACACAGAGTCCTATGGATCAGCAACAGGTGATGCTTTCTCAGGCGGTCACGGTTCAGAAAATAAATCAGAGTAATAGGACTAATACAGTTCAACAATTTCCTTTACATAGCGAGAATGGAATAAATGATGTATGGCTGTCAGATAGTTCAGATGAGGAAGATTGTGTGATGGCTGCTTCATTAGAAGTGGATCAGAAAGTTCCTTATGTTAAGGGAAAAGTGCATGGTCAAACCGTTTCCTTTCTGGTTGATACAGGAGCTACACGCTCAACAGTAAGATCTGCAGAGGTTCTAGATTTGCCCTTAACAGGAAAGACAATTCAAATTGTTGGAGTTTCAAATCAATATTTGACAAACCCCCATTACAGAGCCAGTTTTCGTTAAAATTGGTAATTTGAAAGGATTACATATGTTTTTGGTTTGTGATTTCAGTCCAGTGTCATTACTAGGAAGAGATTTATTGTGCAAATCAAGATGTTCAATTACCTGTTCAGATGAGGGAATTGAAATTCAGACAAACAGTTAAGATGAGGAAGACCCGACATTTACTGTCAGCAATGAGTCGGTGTCTGAGGAATTTCCTTTGATTCGTTTTGATGAGCCAGGAATTGAAGAAACTCCTATGATTAGTTTATTTCCAGTTTTTGAAGTGAGAGATCTTTTTGTTGATTTGCAGAAGACTGTTAAGTCTAAAGTTTGGGATCTTTCAGGAAAAGTCATTGGGTTCACTGAGGGAGTAGAACCAGTCAGAGTAGCCGTGAAGCCAAATGTAGCTTTCCCTCGTACTCCACAATATCCAATGACAATTGAAGCAATCGAAGGTGTAAAACATTTGATAGAACGGTTTGTGGAGAAAGGAATTCTGAAAGAAGTGTTGAGTAGCCCATGTAATTCTCCAATAATGGGTTTATGGAAACCATGTGGGAAAATTCGTCTTGTACAGGATTTGAGGAAAATAAATGACATAGGCCCTCATTATGACTTCAGCAGTCTGTAACCTAGTCTGCCGAGGTCCCGCCAGCCACAAGACTGCCAGGGATGGCAGTCATCTGTCAGCCATATTATGACTGCTTGCAGCTCTCTGCCAGAATTTGGGTGGAGAGCCGCCAGCTGCCATGCTGGCGGTGCAGTGAAGGCTGCTCCGCTTGCACGCCACATCAGCACAACACCACCACGCCTATTACGCCTAATATGCATTGGAAAAAGGCGTGATGGTGTTGTGGTGATGGGGCGCTGGAGGCGGTGCAGTTCCCAAGGATCCAGTCCCCTCCCAGATGAATATTGTGAAAAGGTAAGTGCCCGTCCGATAGGGGAGTGGGGGTGATGAGTGGTGTGTGTGTGCATGGGGGTGTGCATTTGTGTGATTGGAGGGGAGTGGTGTTTGTGTGCATGTATGTGTGTGTTTGTGAGTGTCTGATCTAGTGCGTGAATGGATGCAGAGGTAGTTGGGGTGTGTGCGGGTGTATGTGCGTGTCTGTATGAGTGCGTGAATGCGTGATTGAATGTGTGTGTGTGTGTGTGGTGCATGTATGCTTGGATGGGGTGGGGGTGGTGGGGTCCCTAGGGGCTTAGGAGAGACTGTGGCTATGTAGGGTGGAGGGCTGGGGGGAGTTGCATACTGGCGACAGGAATGTAAATTCCTGTTGCCAGTATCTTTCCTGCCAGTGATTTTCTGGCAGTGTTGCCGCCAGGGAATCCCTGGTGGAAAGGAGGCTCCAAATACAGTCGGCGGTCCGACAGCCCTGGTGGTGAACTGGCTGCTTTGCAGCCTCTTCACCGCCGTGGTCATAATCTGGTTTACTGTGTTAGACCTATGTCAAGCGTTATTTTCAGTTCCTCTTCGGGAGGACAGCAGATACCTATTTTGTTTAAAATTTCTGAGCAAAGTCTACTGTTGGTGTAGAATTCCACAAGAGTCACCATCCATTTTCAACTAGATCTTGAAAAAGAAGTTGGAGTCCTTAGTGATGCCATACCAATCAACACTAGTGCAATACATTGATGACTTGTTGATCACATTAAAGACAAAAGAAGGGTGCAAATATGATACGATTGCTTTGTTGAATCTCCAGCAAGACAATGGACATAAGGCATCCCCTACTAAACTGCAGTATTGTCAAAAAGAGGTGAAATATTTGGATCATCTGTTTGAGAAAGTAACTAGGAGAATCTCAAGAGAGAGAGTAGCTATAATTTTTCAGATGAAAGTACAGAATACACAAAAAGATGTAAGGATGTTTCTAGGAATGGTTGGTTACTGTTGTCAGTGGATTCCGAATTTTTCAGCTTTTTCATAGCCATTACAGAAACTGACTCATAAAGATGTTTCTGATCTTATAATATTGGATGCAGCTTGTGTGAAAGCATTTTCTGATCTGAAAGAAAGTTTGTGTCAAGCTGGAGCTTTAGGTACGCCTGACTACACTAAAAGTTCCTTGTTGTTTTGTCATGAACGTGATGCATGTTCTTTGTCTGTTTTGACTCAGACTCATGGTGGTGTAAATCGCCCAGTAGCATATGTTTCAGCTACTTTGGATCTGGTTGCAGCAGGTTTTCTCGATTATTTGCGGTCCGTTGCAGCAGTTGAGCAGAACATCGCTCAGAGCGAGAGCATAGTAATGGGTTATCCCCTTACTATAATGGTCCCTCACTCTATTGAGATATTGCTTACCAGTTCCAAGACCCAATATCTAACAGTTCTAGGTTAACTAGATATGAGACAGCAACAGTCTTGGGGTCTCCAAATGTTTGCATCAAGAGATGTACAGTGCTTAACCCAGCATCTTTACTTCCAAATGAGGAAGCAAACATTGATCAATTGGATGATCCTGCCTGAGAGATAATGTGGGCACATTAAGAGCAGGACATGCAGTATGTACTATCACTGGCATACTGGAAGCTTCATGGCTTCAAGGAGTGTTTTCTGCACAAGTAGCGTGCAGAATATGAATTCGGCATTGTGCATGACTTTGGCCAGATTTGGTCACAAAGAGGTTTTGGACCTTTTTCTAGTTCAGCAATAAGAAACAATGAGAGAATTCATGAGTTGTTATAAGCCATTCAAAAACCAGAGAAAGTTGCTGTGGTGAAATGCAGTGCACATCAGAGATCACAAGATTACGTGTCATTGGGAAATGCATATGCAGATCAAGTCGTAAAGTTTTGTGCCTTGAATGGTATTTCCTTCAAAGGCAACTGGGAATTGTTGCCTGAAATGATGAAGTCCATACGAGTTTTACTATGCAAATTGTTGATATTTTGGAAGAGCTAAAAGCTATACAAGACAATGGCCCTGATTCCTACCTTGGCGGGCGGCGGTCGCCGCTCGTAAGGCGGGAACCGCCATATGGCCACCCCGCGGTCAAAAGACCGCTGGGGCCATTCTAACTTTCCCGCTGGGCCGGCGGGCGCTACCTAAGGTAGCGCCCGCCGGCCCAGCAGGAAAGGGGCCTGCAACACAGAAGCCGGCTCCGAATGGAGCCGGTGGTGTTGCAGGTGTGCGACGGGTGCATTTGCACCCGTCGCGCTTTTCACTGTCTGCTTGGCAGACAGTGAAAAGCATACTGGGGCCCTTTTAGGGGGCCCCAGGACACCCGTTCCCGCCATCCTGTTCCTGGCGGTGTAGGGAAGGGGGTCGGAATCCCCATGGCGGCGCTGCTTGCAGCGCCGCAATGGAGGACTAGCCCAGCCGGGGGTAAACCAGCGGGAAACCGTCGGCCACGGTTTTCCGACCGCGGCTTTACAGCCGCGGTCGGAATGGGCAATGAAGCACCGCCAGACTGTTGGCGGTGCTTCAGTCATTTTAGCCCTGGCGGTCCGAGACCGCCAGGGTTAGATGACCCCCAATATCCCTAAAGAGGAAAGCAAAGAATGGCAGAAGCTAAAATGTGTCTAGAGGGATGATGATATTTGGATGACAGGAGAAGGGAAGGTAGCTCTGCCAAACAGTCTACTGGCTCAAATGGCTAGGTGCTACCATGGACAATCTCACATAGGGAGAGATGCTATGGTCTGTAGTTTCAAAAAGCATTAGTTCAATCCAAAATTTAGTAAACGTACTTAGAGACCCAGCCCAGAAAGTAAAACTTCCACAGAAAAAAAGGGGAGGATGATGACCCGGAGTATGACAATGGAAACCTCACAAGGTCGGGGCATTCAAGCGGGTTCAAGCAACCACACAGCTTAATTGTTAACTTGAGTGGTTTGATACTTACCCCTGCACAAACAAGTATCATGGAGAAAGGTTTAGGCTTTGTCCCTACTGCCTCTTTAGAGAAATTCAAGTTATGCATGGAGGTCAACAAATTTATAAGGAAGATTAAGCTGAGATCCTACTTCGGGGACCGCCCATTAATTGAAGGCCCCACTATGGGTGACACTGGTCTATGCAAAAAATCCTCCTTTACACCACCTAGTGCTTCTATTCTTGACGTTCGAACAAGCGATTATGAAGGATATCAATGACATTGATCCTACCTCTCTAAGTGTGTTCCATAATACCACAAAGGAAGAAAAGAAAGCGCTTCAAGACCTAGCCAACAATACAAGCATAGTTATTAAGCCAGCAGACAAAAGGAGGCATCCTGGTCATCCAGACCATAGACAACTATAGGAATGAATGCTTAAGACTGCTGGGCGATGCACAGAATTATGAAAAACAAACTACAGGAGGATCCAACTGGTTTCCTGCAAAATAAGATCAGCAGTATGGTTGAGCAAGCACTGGCACACGACTGAATTTCGCAGAAAGAGGGTGATTTCCTGTTGAACAGGAACCCAGTGAACCCATACTTTTACACTATTCCCAAAATCCATAAAAACCTGGAATCACCAACAGGGAGACCCATTGTGTCTGGTATTAACTCAGTTTTGGAGCCCCTGTCCCGGTTTGCTGATGCTTTCCTAAGACCTATAGTCCATAACACGGACACATATCTGATGGACACAAAGGATGTATTATGTCTCCTTAAAGACAGGCTTTTCGACCCCACTAATGAAACACTCTTGGGTTTGGATGTAGAGAGCCTATACACCAGTCTACCTCACTCTGACACTCTATGTATCACAAAGGAGGTCATTTTTGGTATAGACTGGAAATATCAGACTCCACGAAACTTGGTTCTGGAGTGTTGTTTCTGGGCACTAACCAAGAACTTCTTCGGTTTTGAAGACACTCTGTACCTTCAGAAACATGGCACGAGCATGGGAAGCACCTTTGCTCCAAGTCTAGCAGGACTTTACGTTCATCATCTGGAGAAATAAATTATTCTGAAAGCCATAAACCCATATAGGGATAACATCACTCTATGGAAGAGATAAATCAAGGATATCCTAGTCATCTGGAAAGGGGAGGAAACACAGATAGCCCATTTTCTGGTGTGGCTAAACATGCAGGATCAGTTCCTGAAATTCACTCTAACAAAGAGCAAAGAACTACTAGTTTTCCTTGACCTAAACATTATAGCAATGAATGGCACTCTAAAGACTACTGCTCATGAGAAACCTACAGCCAAGAACTGTTTGCTAGTATTTGACAGTACACACCCTCGCCATCTGAGAGAAAAACTCCCTTTTAGCCGGTTCCTCAGACTCAGGAGAAACTGTTCTGAGGTATCCGATTATAAACAGCAAGCTCAGAACCTTGCATCCAAATTGGAGGCTAGGAACTTCCCCCCAAGAATAATCAGCTGTGCTATGAAATGAGCACGCAATAACAACAGGGAGGCTCTTGTGCCCCCCCCCCTTTGAAAGAGAAAGAAGAAAGGCCCAAATGTATCACGACATTTAATGTAGCCTCTAATCTGGTACATAAGATTATCAACAAACATTGGCGTATTCTGAATAGCGGCCGTCTAGACCTTCCCAAACCTATGTTTTCCCAAAGGCGTGGCAAAAGCATAAGGGGCATACTGGTACACACCCGACCATGCCAAACCAAGAGAGGGGTGAACATCACCAACATCCTACCACCACCCACAGGACATTATCCATACGGCAACTGTAGTATATGCCATTTGACAAGCGCAACCAAGAGGGTCATTTTCAATAATGACTCCACATGGGAAATCAGGGATTTTACCAACTGTAACACCCAAGGAGCTATAGCTCCATTTCCGTATCCTAACAGACTTCATTTATTGTATTCGTATATTATCTTGCAGTTATGTTTCTAATCTATGTTCTTTCCACGAGGAGAAATGGTGTGATGAGAAATGTTTCCATATTTTGTAATCACTATCCTGTGACAACTTAGTCCCAAGATGTTGAAAAAAGTCCACAGAAGTAATGGGAGAAGAGGATGTACAAGTTACAAATTTATTAGTTTGAGTTTTGTCAATGGAATAACAGCAAATAGGAGAGCATAGAGATAACATTTTATATAATGATGATATCTCTTAATGTTCTGATTAGACAACATTTTCTCACCTTATGTTCTAAACCAATCAGTGAGTTTAACAAGTTTAATTTAATGTTCAATCACCATTGGTTCGGGGTTCATTCTTCTTTGGGATTTTCATGTATACTGAATTCTAGAGATTTACCTTTATGATCTGTCACTTTGACATTTCATGCTTTGTCAGTTAATCTAGTGACATGCTGGTGTTTATTATTTTCTTAGTTTACTCTGGCTGTTCATTACTGAACAAATGCTTTAATGGTTTAGAAATCGTATAGTACAAACCATACCCCTCACCTTGTTCCTGTTTCGATGCTGATGTCTGATGTTGCTGTCCCCCTCATGAAGTAGTCGTTGTTGCTGAATACCTTAGTGTTTGGGAAAATGTATGAACTGTGTATTGTTATTTGCCTTTTGTTTTCAGGTACCAACTGCTAATATTATAATACTGCTGCTGTTTTTGAAAGCGCCTTAGCTAGATGTTTTCTAAATTCATATTACTAAAATTCTTTTACATGAAGTCCAACATGTTAATACTAATTAGTGGTTAGTAAGGGGTTACTCTCATATTCATGAATGGTCATTGATTTTCTTTTGTTTGCTATTTCAATGTATTCAATTTCTCTTGCTGAGATTCTATTGTTATGGTTTTGTGTAATAACCTTTGATATATTATGTCTTTTTACATTGATTAGGCTTAGATTCATACAGCAACTAAATAAGCCTTTATTGTTTCCCTATATGTATCATTTAAGTTTGAGAATTATTATTGTGACTTTAGCATCATTAATATAGGGAAAGAAACCTTTAACTTCTTAATAAACTGGAGTAGTTATTGACATACTGATTGATTATTATATGCTTAACATACATTGTTTATGGCGTATTTCCTGTGACGTTTTCTTTAAAGCAGATTTGGTTCGTTCATCGACCTAGAGTATGAAATCCTCTATCAAGTCTGTTATGACTAAAATATAGTCAAGATCTCTGCTTTAGCATGAACCAATTTTTGTTCAGTTGTGAAAGTCCAAGCAATAAAGTTGCCTTTAATTTCTGTATTTATCTTGTCACATTTGCTGTGCTTCAAAGACAGAGATCAAATGTGTATTTTAACAAATTATGCTTATGTTCCTTATACAAGATTAATGGTACTTGCAAACTCCTCTCACTTTGTAGTCAGACAAAGAAAAGTAAAGTGAATTATGTGAGAATCTTAACGGAGTAAAGGGATTAGGAAAGCAAAGGCTGTAGGATGTAATTTGTTCATAGCACACAACAAAATGTAAATACCTCTAATTGAATGGTACAAATTCTGCAGTTATGAAAGCAAAATAAATCACATTTTGATGTAATTCTGAAGTGTGCAGTCTGTAAATGACCAGACAATGCTTTAGTTCCACTTACAAATCGCCCACCTCATGTCCATTAAAGCAAGGTTGGTCATAAAAGATTGTGGTTCTAAAATTAGCGTTGTGGTTCTACAAAGTTTGGGAAGCACTGGTTTAGAGACTTATGGTTGTGAAATGGGATGGGAAGCCATGGCCTATACGTACAGGAAGAAAGCCAGGGCCATTGATTGTAAGTTATGCAAAAACTCCCCTCTCTTTGGGAATTCTTTTCTGCAGAATAAATAATAATACAAACTTTTGGTCCTGGCTCTGTTTTCAGGGTCAGGCTCAGAGTTGTGCCTTCTGCTGATGAACCTGCTTTTTGTTGCTGGATCATCACCTTAGGACTATGTGCACTTTCCCATTGCTAACAGTTCTGAAGTGTTTGTGCTCTATCCTTTAAACATGGCACAATGGGTTTACACCCAACTGACGCATGTAATTTACATGTAGGTCCCTAGTAAATCATACTACATGTACCCAGGGTCTGTGAAGTAAATGCTACTAGTGGGTCTGAAGTACTCATTGTGCCCCCACTAAAGTAGCCTTTTAAAACATGTCAGGCCTGCCACTGCAGCCTATAGTTCAATGTTAAATTGCACACCTTTTACCAAGCCTAAACCTTCCTTTTTAATGTGTATAAGTTACCCTTAAGTTAGGTCCTAAAGACTGAGAGGAAAGGGTGTAATATATTCACCCAAACGTGTCACTGATAGTGAAAAACTCCTAAATTTGTTTTACACTGCTGTTCACCAATAGTGAAAAACTCCTAAAGTTGTTTCTCACTGCTGCAATGCCTATCTCTCCCACTGACTAACACTGGGTTACCATATTATTATTATATTTAATAAGTGCCCTCTCTAGATTGGAAGCAAGTAGATATATGCTGTTTACACTCAAATGAATTGCAATTTGAAATCCTCTTTAATGGTAAAGTCAGATGTCTTTAATTAGAATTCTGGAGATGCCTCTTTACGTAAGTTGATCTGGGCTTTTGCCAGTGTCCAGGGTCACATGACTGTGAACTGTTCTGCTTCTGGGGTTTGTGTATTCCTTCCAGACAGTAGCACAAAGGGGCCTTAGGTGCAGACACAATGGCCCATTCTAACATGATGACTTGGGTGGAGCTGTAGCCAACTCCCCTTACACTTTAAAGGGGTTTGCCTCCTGCACACACAAAGGAATTTGACGTCAGGCCTGACAGTTTGAATCCTTTACAGTGGAAGGTGAAGAGGTTTCCAGAACCAAATGTGGTGTTAGGATCTGGAGTCCCCCTTACACCAAGACTGTCACCAGTAATAACGGCCCTCAAGACCCACTTTGATTACTCAGAAAAAGGACTGCTCTGCTGCCCTGCTACTGGAAGGACTGCCCTGTTGTCTGCTGCCTGAGGAAGGAAGACTAGTCCTGTTCCTTGAGCCCAGGACAGCCAGAGTGTCACCAAGTGCAAGCTGGCTGGCATCTGTGTGAGCGACAGGGACACAAAAAGCTCCAGAGACAACCTTCCTGCCTGCCTCTACTGGTCACTGTTAGAGTGAGTCCTAGCTCTCAAGTGATGGTCACTTCACTTGCTCGACTCCTGCCATGGTGTTAAAGTAGCCTCCCCTTAACAAAACTCAAAACCTGGGACTTGTAAAATGTTCCAGCAAAATCTGCTCTGAGAACCCACAGGAGACTGGACCTACCTGCAAGCCGATCCACCAAAGTTGCATCACTGGTGGGACTGACTTCGCTGTAGCTCCCGCTACACTATTCTCTGCAGCAGCAAATCCCTTTCCACAGGACCAGTGGACAATGGATTCTGGCCTAATGAAGCCCTTTTTGGCTAGAGCCAGCAGCCTCGTCCGGCTGGTGTACTTCCAGCTCCAGATTGTCACTGGGCTCGATGAAGACCAGCACCCCATTGAGGACAACAACCTTCTCAGTCTGAAAATCCAGGGCCATATTTATACTTTTTGACGCAAAACTGCGCCAACGCAGTTTTGCGTCCAAAAAATTTGCGCCGTCTAACGCCATTTTGAAGCGCCGTGCGGGCGTCAAATTTATACTTTGACGTACGGCGGCGCAACCAACAGATGGGAGTCATTATTTTGTGACGCACACAGCGGCGTCAAGTCGTAAAGGAAACCAACGTAAAGGCGACGCACATCACTGTGGGTCGATTTACGACAGCGCAATCCGGAAAGCGCTGTTTTTTTTCACGCTATTGCGTTACATTTTTGCGCGAAAACTGCCCTTTCAGCAGAGGAGAGCCAAAATGGATCCCAGATGCCACAACAGACCCCAGGAGGATGAGAGCAGACCAGGAACCAGCCAGGAGGATCCATACAGGAACCAGGACATTTTTTGAAAAGAAAGAAAGTGTCGCTTCAGTGAAGAGGAGCAGGAAATCCTGGTGAAAGAGGTGACGGAACACCAGCACCAACTTTTCATCTCCTCTAAATTGCCACTCAGTTGCAGAGAGGCCATATGGAAACAAATAGTGGACAAGATCAACAGTGTGGCTGAAGAACGCCGCACAGTCACTGAGTGTAAGAAACGCTGGCATGACTGCAAACGTAGGACAAAAGAGAAAATGGCCAGGAACAGGAAGGCAGCAATGCAGACTGGAGGGGGGAGTCCAGCACAACAGGAGGCCCTGGACCACATGGAGGAGATGGTCGCAGCCGTCATCCCGGAGGAGATCGTCACAGGGATTCAAGGACAGGACAGCGCAGACTACCACGACACAACGCACATGCAGGGTAAGTCACATGTGGAAATAAATTGCAATAATGGGGACTGTAAGCAGGGGGGGGATACCTACTACACAATGCATGTAAGTCAGCACATATATGAAGTGGCATGGGTAAGAGGGCACGGCAGGGGGGCATGCCCAGCACAGACTGAAGCTGGGGCACGACAAAATACAGCACCAACAACAGTCCCATGGGGCCATCCTGTAATTACAACAATAGAGCCAAGGGAAAGCAGCGACAGGTGGGAGGCCACTACGTCAAACTCACATCCAGGCACTTGTATAGCAAAATCTATCCTACATCAACTAGGTCCCTATCAGTAATGCAGTAGCCAAAACAACAACTGCAATGTAACTGCCACAACAGTTGACAATAATACCTCTCATCTCTGTGCAGCTATAGTACCAAATGGCAGGAACCTCCCCATGGAACATACATACCTAAATTAGGGGGCGAGGATGACATCCGCAACTATTCATAGAAATAAGACAAAGGCACCAGCACACTCAAATGCCGAATGTCCATACCTGACACATACATAAGCCAAACTAAACAGCAATAGGAGCCACACAGCACTAAGGACACACACATGCTGCATACGTCAGGGTCCCTCACGTGCCTGGCTAACAAGGCTACATCACTAATGTCATACTGCTCAGACAACACCTGAGGAGGGGACACAGGCAACTGGTCACTGAAACACACCTGCAAAGTCTGACAACCAAATAGGACATTCATACGATAAACAGGCCAATCCAATTAGACACACATGACCCAACATCATCTTCAAACATCAACAATGTTTACATCCATACCACATCCTAACATTGACATGCATAGGTAATGCCAGGTAACATGTACAGTTCATGCAATGTGAATAAAAAGTGTATGGGGCAGGTCCTGAGAGGCAGGTGTGCTGGCAGGGCAGTCACAACACCCACAGTCAGTCAAAGTGTATTGTGGCAAGTGTAACATATACTTTGCGCATTAGCCTCAGGCTGGAGGCCTTTGTGCATCTTACCCTGAATGTACTTATACTCATTTGCTCACATCTAAGAGCCTCAGAGCACTTTGCACTAAATGATTCTCATTGCCCTTCCTATCAGTTAATTTAGCAAATAGCCAGTCCTAAGGTGTTGTCAATTAGTCAAATCACACTGTTTTGCCTACTTCTGCACTGGAGTTTGCCAGAACATATTCACTCTGTGCCCCAGTCAAGGATACAGTCTGGTACGTTGCTGATAGATGTGGTAGGGGTTAAGGTTTGGCATTCCTGCGTAGGGAAACTTTGTCATCACGATGATATATGACTTATAAAATCACTTCCTTGTCCCAAGATATGCAAGAGGGAGTTTCCAAACAGAGAAACACAACTAGATGCTGCCTGCCTTGATGCTGATGCACAACCAGATCACAGGCCATTCCTCGGATATGAGGGATGGTGTCTCCCCAGTGATTCCGACAGGCAAGCTCCAAACTCAACATGCTGTGCTATACATAGAACAAGCAGAGGGAGAGTAGAAACTGTTAGGCCCCATGATAGCTGTGTACTAATGTATTACTCTCCTGCGGACTATTTCAATTCTAACAGTGTGTATTGTTTGGGTTATTGTGGCTCACACCTAAATTTCAAGAAGTCAGTTGTACAATGAAACCTCATATTAAACAAATACTGCCTTTCTCATTTGTGTATGGGAACATACCGGAAAAGACATAATTGTGTAGGATCTGAGTGACCACGACTTCCCTGAGAAGTTCCCAAGATGTCATGCGCTCGGATGTCTAAACATTCCTTTGATGTGGGAGACCAGAGGCACTGCTAGTTAGTCTGAGCAAAATGAAATATCAGGGTGACAGAGTTAGTTACAAGTGGGTCAGACTTAGTCCCCCACACCATTAGCTATCCTGCTGCCTAGAAAGCCAGTAATCACATGTAGGATAATGAGAGCCCACCCAACAAAATGTCCCTCCATAACAATAGTTAAACACCGAGGGAGGAGTAGGACAAAAACACGCCTATTCCTAAATAATTACAAAGCAACACCTAGAGGCGATCAGGCAGACATGTCTGATAGCTCCATATCATACATGTGACACACAGGTGGGCCATAGGCCTACAACAATGCCCTATGACGGACAGCAGATACCAAGACAAACACAGAGCACAAAGTTAAGGCATCCAAAGGCTTGTATCTTAGTGCAAAATTGTCACAACACAGACACACTAATTGTACCCTGTTTCATTGCAGAGGAACACTGATCTCCTGCCGATATGCCTGTCCTTGAGTTCCCTGATGACATGGATGATGAGCCCATAAACATCCCACAAGAGACCATTCAAATGGTCCTTGAAAGCCTCCAAACCCCACCTTCAGTCACAAGGAGGAGCACAGAAGAAGCAGCCACCACAGGAGAACCACCCGCCACCCCAATTGTAAGACCTGCCAGCTCCAACACAGCTGAGGACTCTGACGACACTGGCACCAGCTTCGAAAGAACCGTCGTTGGGGTCCAGCGGGAGCTGGCCAAGGAGGTGCGGGTGGGGATGCAAACTATGGCAGCCAGCCTTGAGGGGGTGCGTTCGTGCATGATGTCAACTGCTGATCAGGCAGCTGCAATGCAAGCCCGAACATCGCTCTTGCAGGAACTTTTAAAAACACAGAAGGAAATCTGCACAGCTGTCATCCAGTTGACACAACAACTCCAACTGCAAGCCAGTCAACGTGTGCACAAATGCAACATAGAACCCCTCAGGGCCGACCTGGCTGCCTACCATCGTGATGTGGCTGCCATTCTGAAAAACCAGCAGGCCCTCCTTGCTGCAGTACTGCCCTTCATAACTCGACAGGGATCAGCCCCCGGGATGTCTGCCTCCATGTCTTCTAACACTGAGGTGTGTGTTGCCCCTTCACAACCAACAACAACAAGGACACACCAGGCAACACACACATCAGAAGAAGAAGACATGGAACAGATAACATTCACACGCAAGAGTACCCGGAAGCCCTAGTCCCTGCACCATGGCCTACTCTGACCAAGGTCCTACGTTTTGTCAAATGCCAGTCTCACTACAACTACACTCAATGACTGTTTGGCAATCCACTGTATGACTTGTCCCCATTGCCAGTGAAAGTCTCTCTCCTACTATTTGGCAATTCCTGTCCCTCTGCACTGTCTGTGACATCACCCCAGCATGTCAGGAGCATCATCCACACCCCTTCTGTAGGATCACCATGTAATTATGCACCAGAACGGACTCAGCAAACATGGTGAATGGACATTTTGCACTACACCACCTATAAATAAATATCACTTGCACACCTATTGTGTCTCTGTGTTATTTCACACTTCAACTGTGCAGTACATAACTCCAAAGTGGCTGTGTGGCAACCATGTAGATTCTCTACACTACTGTCCTGATTTCATGTATACTGAAACATCTGTGCAGTGGCCAGGATTGCATCATAGCCTTACCATACTGAGGAAAATAACTGATGAAGGGACTAAGCACACACAATCATGCTGTGTTGGACAGAATGATGCACCATCTATAGCTATTCTAGACAACTAATGGTGCCTGAGAAATGTAGGCACCATGCAATGCTTAAATAAGAAAAAATGCCGTAAAATGTAAGGAATCATTAACAAATTACACTGCATCAATCACCCTTACGGAGTATACTTCCATGAAGGAAAGTCATGCTGAATCAGTACACACATGATGTAGGTCAGCAATGACAGCAACAACACAAGAGTGTGAACAATTCCTCATCTACAAAGATCTCCCTGAACTTCACACTGCTGTCCGACCTATCTATTTACCCACAATAACAAGTCTGGAAGCACTCTTTGTGAAGTAGGATACATACCGAAACAAACCCTTGGTGATCAATGCACACTACCAATGGTGGGTCTCCCACATGGTGGATACTTACCAAGTTAGCACACGGGTAGCTGGCATGTTAAACCTCAATATCCTGGGGATAGCGAGCATAGGACACAAATGTCATACTAAAACATTCTGCTACACTGATGTCAAGGCCATGATAATGTAGCACCTAACGCATCATGTAAAGGGTTAACTAAATTTTTATTTCAATGAAGTAATAAAAGAGGCAACTAAAGGAAAGGTAAACCTACACTAATCTAACCTGACTACTACTAACCCACAACTGTCCCTAACTAACCTAAGCTAAACTTACTCTACACATGTAACGAAACTATCTAAACATCAACCCCCCACCCACCATTATGAGACAAGACACATGCAGGACAACACTTACTAACCTACACACATACTATACTATCCTAAACAAACATATATATTTTTTTTTTTTTTTTTAAACAGGAATCCCAACATTGACCCCCACCCACCCACCCACACAAAAATATAAGATAGAAAGAAGAAGGACCCCCCAACCTCTTCCCTAACACTAACTAAGCTAATTACCTATACTTATCCTATAACTAATCCCCAAAACCCAACTAACAGTATAAAATAGGAAAGAGGTGAGAGGGGAGGGGTAAAAGTTCAAGAGGGCAAAAGTACTACAGATTTGCCCTCCGTAGTGTGCGCCTGATGGAGCGGACCTTCTTTTTGACATAACTCATGTCCTCCCTCAGGTTGTCCACCTTTTTCACCAACTTGTCCAATTTTCGGGACAATGGCAGGAAGGCAGCTGGGTCCACAGGAGGGTCTGTGCTGGTTTGCGTGCCGGGGGAGGTTGATGTTGTGGCAGGAGTTGTTTGGCCACGGGACAGTCCTGCTACCACCACACGGCTGGGTCCAGGTCTGGAGGAAGATGCAGGGTCCATTGCTGAAGACGTTGCTGGGTCCACTTGGGCAGACCTGGTGGATGTGGTGTTGGTGGTTGTTGGTGGCACTGTAGGGGGAGCCTGTGGTGTGGCCCACCACGCCCCGGAGGCCCGATCTGAATGGTACTTGTGGGCCATCCTCCGATACCCACACTGCACCTGCAGGATGTGCCTGTATCTCATCGCACGGCGCTCAAAATGGTTGCGATCTGCGGCACTCAGGTTTGCAGCTGTGAAGAGAAAAGGCAAATATTTAGCCTTGGATTTGCATTGGGTGGAATAGCACAATGGGTTATTTGTCCATTACTAGAAATGTATTGGTTGCAGCAATTGTCACAACATAGTTCACGGAAAGGCTCAGAGGAAGTACATGTGAAACATGCATACATAAGGGCATATCACACCTAGCATATCCATGTCTCTACATGATGGATGACATCACCCTAAACTACTCATCCAAATCATACCTAAGGCATTTGACATCATGGCAGCACCTCTTCCGCATACTGACTTCACTACATATGTCACTCTATGTGATAACAATCACACTCCTCACTCAATGCCATTTGGAATTAGTTGTGTGCTAAGATTGAACCCATGGGCCATAAACAAATGTCAACACTAGGGGCCAGATGTAGGAATTTGGAAAATGCAACTAGCAATTTGCAATGCAGAATGGTGTCTCTGACACCGTCTGCGAGTCGCTATGGGGTCGCTAAGACCCACCTCATGAACATCAATGATGTGGGTTCCAAGTTGCGCCACCTTAGCGACTATGGGCACTCACGGGGATGGAGGCCTGCTGGGAACAGCAGACCTCCATGGACGTGACTGCTTTTAACTAAAGCAGGTTATTTTTCCCCAAGTGTAGGCCGTTTACCTGAAAGGAAAATGAGCTGCACTTAGTAAAAAATTACAACAACTTCAATTTTGGATTATTTCACGGTAATTAGTGGTCCCTTAGACCACTGGCTGTTTTGTACAGGATTATTTAGGTCCACTCACAAAGGTGAAGGGTTACAATGGGGACCCCTTCCAGTTAGCAAGTGGGTTACCATCCACTTCAAGTGGATGATAACTGCGACTCACTTTGCAACCACGTACTCGGTTGAAAATGGAATTGCCTACCACTGTGAGTTGCAAGTAGGTCTGGAAAACCCCTTCATATTTTGCATTTGGAAAAGCATTTTGCTAATATGTTCATGATCACCAAATACATTTCGGAATAGGAAACAGACGTTTGCAACTCACAAACAGAAATGTATGACATTTGCAACTTGTAAACAGTTTGCTACATCTGGCCCTAGGTACTAACTCAAGTCACAAAAGGTGTCAAGTACGTGTAACATACTGGTTGCTACAGTCCTAGGTACCCTGTTTCACAGTAACATCCCAGTCTTTGTGGGTGGTGTGGGAAGAACAACCAACAATCCCATGTTCAATGGACACCCAGGAGTGTATAGAAAGTTCAACAAGTATGTGCCTTCACACACAACACCTATGAAGGGCTAGCAACACGTTGTAGTCAGCCAAACATTGACACATCCCAGGTCCACACATGTCAAAATGATATGACTTAGGCCAACATGACATACTATCAGTGAGGCATGTTTTACAACACACACAGAGGAGGTAGAACACCCAGGCCCATATTTATACTTTTTTAGCGCCGCATTTGCGTCGTTTTTTGACGCTAAATCGGCGCAAACTTTCAAAATGCAATTGCATTTTGGAAGTTTGCGCCGATTTAGCGTAAAAATACGACGCAAATGCGGCGCTAAAAAAGTATAAATACGGGCCCCATTCTCATGATTCGACAGAACACCTAGGCCATTGCACTCAAGTCACACACACTTCTAGTTCACCTTGTGGAAGTACATGCCCCCGGAAGATCCGACCTACAGTGTACACAGTCCATCCTCAACTAGGAAGAAGCACTTGTCATCAAAGCCATGTGCCTAAGCTATCTGGGAGACTGTCAGTCTGATATGCAGACTCAGTTCATGGCAAGTCCCTGACCAAGTCTAACATTGACCAGTGTATTCCAAATGAGTCATCCCATTCCCCATTGCCGCCCAACTGGAATGACCTACAGCCCCTCAATCTGAGAGATGGCTAGGTATTGCTTTACAGAAACATAAGTCCTATTTGATATCACACTAAAACAACAATGCCAATGAACGGCCAGCGCATCAAATCATGAATTCTCTTGAACACACAGTAATCCATCATGCTTCATTACCAAACAATGAAAATAGCACTCAGGCGACACTCACTGTAGGTATCGGGGTCGTCAAAATGTGCCACCTCTCCCAAAGTGTACGGGGCTGGTCCACCTGTAAAGCATGAAAGGAAGAATATACTCAGACTGGGTGAACTTACAAATAATTTCAGTTACAATGACACTGTGTGAATATGACATGGTAATGTTAGACTTTCCCACATGCTCATACTGCATGGATGACTTTGTATTCAACATTAACATTGGATGAGTCTCCTGCTACAGTTACACACCCTACTACACACATGCAGTGGCCATGACAGTCATGTGTCGTCCAAGTTAACCCTCCATTAGTATGCCCCAACAATAATGTTATCCATACATCTCAGCATGTGCATCCCAGAGAGACATTCCAAAACTGGTTCCATGAGGACTGCATGACCACTCACAATCAAACAGCCTAGGTGGACATGTTCAACACACAGCAACCACACACACATGTGACATATGTGTGGCCAACATATCTAACTTCATGTGACGTGAAGGCAACACACATGTATAGCATCATCATGGGTTTCAAATTTTCTGTCTAGCTATGGCGTCTACATATGTAGGTATGTTGTTTCTACATGACTTACTCACTGGCCATTATGACCTGTAGAGTACAAATAGAGCCGTTAACGTGTTGCTTGTCTGACACAAATGCAACACTACATTACATACAGCTACTGGCATCTGGTATGTGTTGCAAAAATGAGCCATCTGACTGCTAGCATTGGTCTTCATACACATTCTGCAACAAATACACATTAGGGCACATATGTATACCTTTGTAGCGCATCATTTGCATCATTTTGTCACGCAGAGAGGGGGCAAAATAGCAAAATACAGATAGATGTTGCAATTTGCTGCTGTTATTGTGTGAAAATGTGTTGCAAAAATGGGGATATATGTGTATAAACATGGGCCTAGGTTTCCCTAGCATTACACACAGTCAGCTACTTATTTAGGAGATTGGGTAACAATCATCACATGTTCCCACACAGATTTCTATTATTCCCATGTAATTGATTTGTACTCACCAACATGGCCACCAATCCTGATTCCCAGGTGGTCCAGCAGGTCCTGTTCCCTGGTGATCAGTTCTGCCCAGCGGTGCTTCAATTGATGGACATTGCGCATGCTCCCATAGACCCGGACCAGGTGATGGCGCACCTTCTCCCACTGGATTTTCCTAGCCTCCGTGTGATACCCCTGTATCACACGGCCCCCAGCCTCCAGCAAAAGTGGGAGGAAATGGCTAACTAGCCATATGAATCCCCCCAATTCATCTTCACCCATCCTGGACAGGCGAGGCCTACCTGACATATTGACTGCTAGAAAAATAGACAAATGAAATAAGAAAGTAAAAGTGGGAAATGGGGAAAGATAGAGGTGTGAAGGAAAAGGAAAAAGGAGAAAAATAGCCCAACTAACCCCCAAAACTATGCTACCCACAACAGACTCCCACAGACAATACAAACAATCACAGGAATAGACAAAACAAGACTAAACAGACTGAGACAATGTTATGCAACAAGAATAGATTCACAAAAAAGACAAAATACAAGGGACACAGGACACAAAAGCAGTAAAACACAGGACAACACCTTTCACACAACCACACAGTCTAGATAAATCTGAGACTGCAAAGTGAAAGTGAAAGTTAACTCCCAGTACAGATTTTGTAAACAGGATATCCTATTACATCACTTCCTGCAGAAAATGGCCGCCGTTTTTATTTTCCCGTTATGCGTCATATTTTCACACATACACAATTGTGCGTCATTTTTTTGGACGCATTACATTGCACATGATGCTGAGTCAAAAAATATGATATGAATATTAATATTTTTTTAATGTACATGAGATGACCAACATATTGTTCATGTAGCGTCAATTTTTCCACGCATACATCATGGGCGTCATTTTTTTCCACGTACAGTAGTGCACATGATGCTGAGTCAAAAAATATGATATGAATATTAATAATTTTTGAATGGACATGAGATGACCAACATATTGTTCATGTAGCGTCAATTTTACCACGCATACATCATGGGCGTCATATTTTTTCCACGTACAGTAGTGCACATGATGCTGAGTCAAAAAATATGATATGAATATTAATAATTTTTGAATGTACATGAGATGACCAACATATTGTTCATGTAGCGTCAATTTTACCACGCATACATCATGGGCGTCATATTTTTTCCACGTACAAGAGTGCACATGATGCTGAGTCAAAAAATATGATATGAATATTAATAATTTTTGAATGTACATGAGATGACCAACATATTGTTCATGTAGCATCAATTTTACCACGCATACATCATGGGCGTCATATTTTTTCCACGTACAAGAGTGCACATGATGCTGAGTCAAAAAATATGATATGAATATTAATAATTTTTGAATGTACATGAGATGACCAACATATTGTTCATGTAGCGTCAATTTTACCACGCATACATCATGGGCGTCATATTTTTTCCACGTACAAGAGTGCACATGATGCTGAGTAAAAAAAAAATGATGATGTAAATTATACTTTGATGGCTAAATATGTGAAAGTTTTGGATACATTTATATTTGACTCTGCATTCTGTGCACTCATGTACGTGAACAAATTATGACGCCCATGCTGTATGCGTAGAATTTGGAGCAAATTTTTCCTTATGTCTTCATGTTTTGAACTTTGGAAAGGTGATTTGTCATGGTCAAACAGTGCTATGTGATACACATTTGTGTTTGGATATGACACATGTCCGTTGTTGTATGTATAGAAGGCATTCACACTGTAATGTTTTGGATACGTTAACTAATGTATTGACCATATTTGTCTACATATTTTGGGTAATTGGAGATGGCTGTTTTGAAATGATGGATGGGATACCATGATGTATTCCTTCTCCAAAATGTGTCCACAATTATGATGGTGATGCTTTTATCTGTAGTCCTAACAGGGAGTGCAATAGTCACTTACAGTTTTTATGGGGCTAACCATGTCCCATTATGATTTTGTGTTTCTGTTTTGTTTTGGACTTTTGACATGTAGCCCACACATGTGCCTTATGCATGTGTTTAGTTCACAAGTACAAGATTCTTGTATGTTTGGGGGGCGGTAGAGGTGGACTTAGGCCCCCAGCACCCTAGGATTTGACCATCCAGAATAGCTACTGTATCCATGGGTTTTATTTATTATATCATGGCAAACCTGCAGCAGCAGGCTAATGTAAGGCCATATGGTATGAAGGACTGTTGACCATTCATTCATCTCATTAGCCCATTTGACGTTTGCAGTAATGATGAATTGGAGCAAACTTGCATACCTTTTTCCAATGACTATGTTTGCAAGACTCTGAGCGTTCCTGGTGTGCCAATGAGAATAATTTTGTTGTTGTCTGTGTCCCTTTCTGCATAAACTGGTTTAGTGGCATGTTACATTCTTCCTGCTAGGTTCTAACTGGGACACAACTGTGATGGTCTACTTTCAAATATTAGGTTGATTGTATGACATATGTGTACATGTGTGTTGGAATGGGGATCCACTATCACCTGTCTGGGTGTATGTTGTCACTGTGACTTCAAGGTCTCCTCCTGAGTTAGTGGCAGCTGATGTTGTTCCAATTGTGTATTGCTCATATCACACACTTGAGAGAAGCCATTGATGACATGGTCACGTACACATGGATGGTCCCACCTTGTCTCTGAACACGTGTGATGTGACTTTCAAATGATCTCAAATTTTGGGCTGGATGAGAGACTGTCTCAGGTGTTTGGATCCGGCATGTGTAATTGCCACATTTGTACTCCTGTTGGCCTCTGTGTTTTGTAATGTATCATGTCACATCCTACCCTCTGTGCATAAATTTGTGATGTTTATTTTTGGTGTGATGAATGTTATAGCATTCTTGCTCAATGAGACAACATTCTTCTTCAGCGATTTCAAACTAAAGGTGGTCAGAAATGCATAGGCCAAAGCATGATGTGGTGTTGGTTATCTGTGTTTATTTACAAGTGTGGAATACAAGTTATTACGATACATTAAGAAAAATTTGTTTTTACAAGCTGTTGGCGCCTACGCACTCCTGCTGCCGTGTTAGGTTGTTCCCCCTCCTGTTGCAGGCCAGCATCCTCCTCTTCGTCATCCTCAGGCATGTCTGGGTCCAGGTCAAGGAGGGGAATATTCCTTTTTACCAAATATTGTGCAATATGGCACAAGTGAGTATGATCTTACAGACCATCTCTGGGGAATAGAGTAGGCTATCGCCAGTGATGTCAAGGCAGCGGAACCTAGACTTTAGGATCCCAAAGGTCCGCTCCACAATGCTGCGTGTCCTCTTGTGGTCGTCATTGTATGCCCGCTCAACAGCAGTATTTGGGTTCCCAAATGGTGTCATTATCCAAGGCTGGATGCCATGCCCCTGATCAGCTGAAAGAGAAACACAGAATGGGATCAATTAGATATAGGAGGCACTGTTGTACGGATCTTTGATGGCAGTAGTTGCGTTGTGTTGTCTGTGACTCTTTTGTGTACTAATGTGACAACCTATGGATGTTGGTGAAAACTTTTGCATTGCGTTTTTTTCCTTGGCTGAGCAAGTGTTTGTTGGCTAACTGTTTGTCAGCAGGATGTATTGGTTTCTCCAGTACAGTGTGCCCTCCCTTGCATTGTGACTTGTGATACAGGTGTCCGTGTGTCCTCACTGGGGGTGTGATGATAGTTCCATGCAGAGTTGAAACATGAAAGTGTATTTGAAACGTTCATATGAACATACCCAGGACATCCCATACCTTTAAACTTATGCATTGTATTAGTGTACAGGTTATTGTGAGACTTCCAATTTGCAAGGTGACATTTAGGCTACCACAGTCATTAATGTCTTCACACTAAGCTGTACAGTAAATTCCAATGTGTGACAGGTTCAATGGTGACTTCTGAAACATGGCTAGTGATGTGAGTACCTCAGTGTGTTCCGGGCTAGGTGTTGCTATTGTGGTGTATGTGTTGTTTGTCCTAGAGGGTCTCTGAGCAGTGTGTATATGAGTTTGGTTTTTGTCCTTACCAACAAGTAGTCCATTGCCATATCGTCCATCCTGGAAGTGTTGGTTGATGGTGGAGTGACGGAAGATGAATGCGTCATGTACACTCCCAGGATATTTAGCCACAATATTGCTGATCAGTCCTTGGTGATCGACTATGGCCTGCACGTTGATTGAATGTGTGTGCTTCCTGTTGCGGTAGAGGTGTTCTGTTGCAGCAGGTGGCACAAGGCGTACGTGTGTGCAGTCGACTGCACCAAGGACGTGCGGGAAGCCACTGATGGCGTAGAACCCCTGTTTAGTTTCCTGCTGCATCTGCAGTGTGTTAGGGAAGCAGATGTGGCGGGGTGTCAGGCGAATGATGGCATCCAGTACTTTAGGCAGGAATGCGGAGAAAGATGGTTGCGATATTCCACTAACCAGGGCACCAGTTGTCTGAAACGAGCCACTTGCCAGCAGGTGAAGTACGGGAAGCAGCTTTGTTTCTGTTGGGATAGTGCGGGGAGTCACTAAAGTGGGGGCCAACTGCTGTTCAATATTTCTCAGCAGCTGCTGAATGGCCTGCCAGTTCAACCGGTACCTCTGGATGATGTCTCGTTCCCTGAGGCCATGCAGGGTTGTTCTTGGGCGGAATATCCTCTCCTGCCTTCTGCGCTGTCTTTGGGGTCCCTGCTGTTGTTGTTGTAGCTGCTGTTGTTGCTGCAGGGCTCTGCGTCTACATGCACGCTGAAGAAAAAGCACCTCCATGTCTCCCTGTTGCTGCTCTGCTGCTCTGCTGCTCTGTTGTTTGTTCTGTGTGTTCTGATTAAGTACAGGTGTGTTTGCCCCATTTTAACGCCTTTTTCACGTTATTCGTGCTTTGTGTCATTTTTTTGCGCCACCTACCGCGCGGGAGTCATTTTTGCCCGGAAGCATAAATACGACGCGCCGCTGTGTGCGTCGGTTTTTGGACGGGAGCGCCTACCCTGCATGTCATTAACGCAGGGCGGGGTGCCGCTTCCAGAAACTGACGCACATTGCGCCATTTTCCTTTTGCGCCGGCTCGGGCGTCAGGGTTTAAATATGGGGCAACGTTTGCGCTGAATGTGCGTCAAAATTTTTGACGCACATTCGGCGCAAACGGAGTATAAATATGCCCCCCAGTGTTTTCCACCATCGCCTGCGGCTTCACCGAGATTCGTCCAGCAGCTTCTCATTGACATAGGCTTGTCCTCAGATACAGCCTGGTGCCTTACCCCACTGAGACTCTACTTTCTCAAAAACTTTTTCCTAAATTTCTTCTAATCCCAAAGGTAAGCCAGGAACGAGCCTGGTCCACCCTTTGTATACGACCCATGCTCCATCATAATTGGCCTTAACTTTGACTTTGAACAAGTCTCACACAAGCAGATACCCTCAGTTGGCGCTTTGCTCTTTTTGGCTCAGATTTTACTAACAACTTAAAGAATTAAAAATTCTGGTTCTACTGATTGTATTTAATTTGTTTAGGTTTCATTGTATTTATTCAAATTTACTTTATTTTTCTAACTTGGTGCAGGACTTTTCTTTTGTTGTGTTTTCACTTTAATACCGTTTATGTGCTGCATAATTACATTACACATTGCCTCTATGTTAAGCCTAACTGCTTTTGTGCAAAACTACTAGAGGTTTAAGCACAGGTTAATTTACTGACATTTTGTGGTTCATCCTTACAATGATTGCTTAAGTAGGGCTTTCAACCCTCTCAACCAATAACCCAATACCTCACATAAACCAATCCCATTGACATGGTGGCTTGACACATTTTAGTTTTGTTGAAGTGTATCTGCCCTACAAATAAGATCCAACCAACATGGTGGGGATCCTTATGTATGACAGCCTCTCTTTTCCTTGAGGACAGAGGTGATGGCCTTCTTGGTCTCAGCAGGCTGATGCATCTGCCGCCACACTTTTACACCTGTACCATCAGTAGTAAGTTACACCTCAAAGCTGCATCACATCCTCTGTAAACGCTACAATGTAATGCTTTATCCTCTACCTTCTTGTCCGTCCTCAACCACATTCTCCCGACCACCTTTTTCATGCCCAAATACTGTTTATGTGCAACACACTACAATTTCACCCCCAGTTGCCTAGATGGCACCAGTTTTCCTCTTTAGGCAGCAAAGCATCTACCAAGGTGAGATATGAACCTACTTTCTTGTGCACCTGTAAACTGTAGCTATGTGTTTTCTCTTGTCATCGTCTGTTATCAAGGCTCATGACCTTTCCAACCTTCTCTGTGTTCTACTGTAGGGTATGTTAACATTCTGACTTCTGTGGACCCCCACAGAATCATTAATGTAATGTGGAGACCCCAACTGAGTCATTACTGGAATCCAAGGGCCCCATCCTATGCAATTGATATGACTTGGTCCTCAAAAACAACACACAAAAATACTAAAACAAGTATACACCAAACAAATGCTCAAATATTGAAATATTTTGTGTAAATCACAATAAATTTACGGAAACGTTTTCACATTTTCATTGTTACTTTCTCACTTGCATACGTTTTATTAACTATAGTTGATTAATTTTAATATTATTTTATTTTGTAAACAGTCGTGGACCCCCTGAGTTGGCCTTGTAAACTCCACAGTGCTGCTCGGAGCACAGGTTAAGAATCACAGCTCTATTGTCTAGGCAGAACACAAATTATGTGACTCAGCTTCAGGCATCAGAGACACAAAACACAATAAAGTTGAGACGAGCCGAGTTACATGAGTTGATTTGTGAAGTGTTATCTTTCATCAAGATAATTGCAAAGTAGTGGAAAGGCTTCGGGGTAGCTGGAGCTTTCAGAGCTACATTTGATATCACCCTTGCATTGTTTGTTTCCGCTTTAATCTAGTGGTCCGGATGTGGTCTAAATTTAATATAACATGAAGGCCTTGCTCACAAGCGGCTGCCTGCTAAACGAGCTAAAGGCCCAATTAGTGGAATGATTCCAATAATTTTGCTGCAGGAGTTCTTTGAATGGTGACTAGAGATGCAAGTACACTTTAATGTTACACATACGACAGTCAATATTAGTTTAATCTTTTATACCAGTGACGTTAATTTGACTAATAAGCATGGTGTTAATTCGAGGCACTTAGGTCTTTCCAAAACGCATGAGATACACGAATCTGACGTGTGGCAAATTATGTATCTATAGACATTTGTTATAATGCTGCTGATCTTTCCAAAGCGGGCCTTATATTCTGATTACAACCCACCTTGCTTTGATTATGATCATTATCCTTCATTGCAGTGGTTACCTTGAGACGTGCGCCGGCATCGAGATGAACCGACCTAACCACAGCAATGGGCTGCTTCAAATGCGTTATTGTACTACCTGCTAGTCATGTGCATTTCAGCAACAGCTACGTTTATCAGATCTTACCCACTGGCGTTCATTTGTATGGACCCGAACTTTTGTCTCAGAACAAGAAAGTGAAGAGGAGGAAGAGAGACACCAGAAGGCAACAAACAAGGGAGAAAGCAGAGAAAAAAAAGCCCGACAAGAGTGAAAAAAGGAAACAGGAAGAGCAGGGTGGTGGAAGAGTCTTGGGGTCATATGTACAAACACATTTTCCCATAGACACAGAATTGGTCAAATTCTTTGATACATCTGGCCCCTGATGTGTAATCAAAACTACTTAGATTTCGTATTTAGCTGCAACTGGCAACGCAGAACAAAGGAGTAGCCAGAAAAATAAAATACCCTACACCCCCAAATTAAATAAAATCATGCTAAATGAGTCAGTGAAACATGTTTTTCTGACCCTTTTAATGCAACTGGAACTGAAGCCTCCTATGCTTCTTTGCTCTCTGCAGGAAGCTGGTGTACACCTATGGGTGAGGTGCCCTGTACTGAGTTCAGGCAACCCTTAGTAATAGTGTAGGAGATTCTTATAAACGGAGCTCTCAAAAAGGTAGCTGTGGAGTGCAGCTAAGGCTTATCCAGGAAAGTGTAAAGTGGTTGCAAATACAACACAGGTCAGTCCGTGATGTACACACTGGAAAGAACTACAGCAGTGTTAGAAAAATATGTGATATGATTGTAACACACACTCTAGAATTAACTTTGATATATCTCATGAACGAAGATATGAACATACAAAAATATATTTAGCAACAGGTAAGTAAAGGCATAAATAATATGAGCCCCTATGGGGGGGTTGCGTATCATATACTAAAAAAATGGAATGCAAAAATCAGGTAAGTACTAAAACCTAACAGGTAAGAAGACAATATTCCCCAGTCACCTATGTACAGATTTGTAATTATGGGTCAGTGTCCATAGGATAACACTGGGGAAGTTGCAATTGGAGTTTTCGCATTTTAGGTCCCTTCCCGGAGGACCTCAAGGAAACCTGTTGGGACGAGGGAGGTTGGACAGTGTCCCCACCCGTGAATACCCAGAACAGTGGAGTACCGACACCAGGGAGCCGAGGTGCATAGGGGTGAAGTTGTGTTGGAACCTCCAGTTGAAGTCAATGGGGACCTCCGTTACCCAGCTGCTATTGTGACTCGTGGACCAGGTCGGTGAAACCCAGATGTGGATTCCTGAAGAAGAGGACCTAAGGAGAGAGGAGAAAGAGTCCAGACCACCCGGAGCTGCACAGGCGGGGCAGGAGGGCAATGCCTTGGCAAATGCAAGGAGCATTGCATGAGGTTTGAAGGATTTGTGGACCAGCATGCTCCAGTTCACAAAACCTTGGCAGATAGGTCAGGGCTAGCCCTCAGCACAAAGGAGAGCCAGCAGGAATCGTTGGAGCCCCCAGGAGGACCTTCCCGCAGCAGGCACAACGAGTCGCAGGGAGGCATCAGCAGCATAGCAAAGAGGGATGTCAATGTCGCAGTAGTTGCAGAGAGGTGTTGTTTTTGGAGCTGGAGAATGCTGGATGCCATTGCTTCTTGGAGCTAGGAGGTCTCTGCACTGAAGAGCCAACAAGCCTTGACAATGACAAACAGACATGGTGCCAGCCAAGCAGCTCCAGCAAGGGACCACAGACTTCGCAGTTGCAAGAAAGATAGGTCAGACCTCTAAAGAGCCACAGGGGATGGACACTTACTGCACTGACCCACCTATCGGGGGGTGTCAGGGACACCACACAGCTGGACTAAACAGTCATATGCTGTCAGGGGCCTCTGCTCATCTTATTTCCAAGATTGCAGAATCAAGTGGCCACCTGTCAGTGCTCTGTGCACCTCCCTGGAGGAGGAGCTGGACAGGGGGGTTCCTGCACTGGTGCAAACCAGTTTATGCAAGGAGGGCACCACATGTGCCCTTCAAAGCAGTCTGGTGGTGCTCAGAGGTACCCTCATCCCAGCCTTGTGATACATATTTCTAAAGAAGAGGTGGTCACGCCTCTTTTTTTACAGGAAATCTTTTGTTCCGCCTTCCTCTGCCCGAGATAAGCTCAGTAGCAGGAGAGCAGAACAGTGTCCGGGGTCAGCAGCAGCACATGCTGGGATGCCAACCCTGCAAGGCTGTGCAGGCAGCTATGAGGGATCCCTTAGACAACCCACAGAGTACATGAGATCATGCAACTAACACTGGAATCAGTTTTAATTACATGATTCCAACATATTTGATGCCAAACATGCCTAAGTTTGGTAGAGCCATTAAGTAGTTGGACATCTTGTGTTGACCAGTGTCCACTACATACCTTAAGGTAGCTTCATCACACTTTCAAAACCTGGAAAATGGACTCTGGGGCTTGTAGGGGCACTTCTGCTCATTCAGGGGAGCCCTCACTCACACTGGGAACTATGCACCCTGCCCTTAGGATGAAGGGCCTACCTCAGGGGTGTCCTATAGGGTCAGAGTGCAGTGACCATCACATAAGGTAATCCGTATATCTGGGTGAAAGGTACATGTACCATTTCACACAGACTGCAATGGCAGGCCTGTAGTCACAGTTTGCATGGCCCCCCATGGGTGGCACAATACATGTTGCAGCCCATGGGGGACCCCTGGTGTACCAATGCCCTGGGTGCCTGAGTACCATATACTAGGGACTTACATGGGTGCATCAGTATGCCAACTGTGGGGGGTAAAAAGTACTTACTAGCTCAATTTAGGGGAGAGAGCACTGACACTGGGGTCCTGATTAGCAGGATCCTAGTGCACTATAGTCTAAACATACTGACACCAGGCAAGAAGTGGGGGTAACTATGCCAGATAGATGCTAATTTCTTACATAACCCTTCCCATACGAAAGAGGATGAGACTAGCTTTACCTAGGTGAGTCTTCATTTTCTGAGTGAAAATATCTGGATAGTCCATCTGCGTTGGCATGGTTACTTCCAGGTCTATGTTCCAATGAAAAGTCCATCCCCTGTACGGAAATTGGTTTTGGATTTTCACTCTTCATCTTTTTAAGCCATAAGAGGGGCTTGTGATCTGTCTGAACAATGAATGAGTGCCAAACAGGTATGGCCTCAACGTCTTCAGGGCCCAGACCACAGCAAAGGCCCCCTCTCTATAGCTGACCACTGTTTCTTTCTGGAGGTCAACCTTCTGCTGATGAAAGCAACTGGCTTGTTCCTGGCCCTCTTCATTAAGATGGCATAGTACTACTCCTATCTCTGAAGCATCTGTATGAACAATGAATTGTTTGGAGTAACCCGGGCGTTTAGGAATTGGCCTGAGCACATGGCCTTCTTCAGGGCATCAAAGGCCTCTTGACAGCTAAACTAACAGCTACCTGTCCAGTTTTACCTTTTAAAGCATTTTGTTAGAGGTGTGATCAGTCAGAGGGGTCACAATGGATCCATAACCCTTTACAAATCTCCTGTAATATCCAGTCAGGCCCAGAAAAGTTCCGACCAGAGTCTGAGTAGTGGGAGCAACTGAATCCACAATATTTTGGATTTTGCTTGTTAAAGGTTGAACTTGCCCTCCACCTACCAGGCGGCCCAAGTATACAACTTTGCTCTGCCCTATCTGGCATTTACTTCTTCAAGGCCTCATGTATACTTCTGAGGTGGACCACGTGATTCTGCCAGGTGGACCTAAAGACAGCAATATCATCTAGATATGCTGCATTAAAGTCTATCAGTCCTGCCAGACCTTGATTCGCCAAACTCCGAAATGTGGCACGTGCAGTTTTGCAAACCAAAGGGCATCACAGTAAACTGGAAGTGCTCACTGAGAGTGGAAAATGCTGTTTTGGTTTGGCAGCATCAGTTAACCTGATCTGCCAATAGCCTGAAGTTAGGTCTAAAGCGCTGAGATACTTGACTACAGCCAATGTATCAATGAGTTCATATGCCCTGGGGATAGGATGGGCATTGTTCTTAGTGACTGCATTGAGGCCTCTGTAATCTACACAGAACCTCATCTCTTTCTTTCTGCCCTGGAAATGAGGCTTGGATACAAGGACTACAGGACTAGCCCAAGGGCTGTCTGAAGGCTCAATAACCCCCAACTCTAGCATCTTAAGGACCTCTGCCCTCTCTGACATGGCCAGGCTGCCTGTAGATTTTGCTCTTGACAGGCTAACTTTCACATGTTTCCACATCATGGGCACACCAGGTGGTCTGACTGAGTGTGAGGGAAAAGAGTTCTGGGAACTGACTGAGTACCTGTCTGCAGTCAGCTTGTTGCTGGTCATTGAGTCTGTCAACAAAGACTACACCATCTACTGAGCCATCAACAGGGTTGTGGGAGAGGAGATCAAGGAGAGGGTCACTCTCTACCTCCTGCCCCTCATCAGTGGCCATGGGAAAACTTCTGTCCGCCCAGACAAAGTAGGTATCATGCGATTCACATGAAGAATACTGTGGGGGCTTTCTGGGAGTGCCCAGGTCCACCAAGTAGGGGACCTCTTCCTTCTTTTCAACAATTGTGTGGGGGCCACTCCACTTGTCTTGGAGTGCTCTTGGGGCCACAGGCACCAAAACCCACACCTTCTGCCCTGGCTGGTAAACAGTCATCACATCCTTTTGGTCATGCCATAGCTTTTGCAGTTCTTGGCTGGCCTCAAGGTTTTTAGATCCGTTCTTTATGTACTCAGCCATACGTAACTAGTACATACTCCATAATGTCCTGTTTGGAGGGTTTGAAAGGTTGCTCCCATCCCTCCTTCACAAGACAAAGATGACCCCTAACTGGATGCCCGAACAAAATTTCAATTGGGCTGCAGCCCACTCCCTTCTGTGAAGGAGGCCAGGCAGCCACAGTGGCAAGGTCAATGCCACCCTCTGATACTAGGACAGCCTCAGTTATGTGTCTGACTAGGCCAGAGTCCACTGCAGTACCCAAGGTGAACCCAGCTACCCCCTTTCATGTGGCACTACTACTAGTTATACTGCTAGGGGCACTGGGGGAAGTAGTTGTAGTATTGGTGCTTTTCTTAGGACAACTGGGATCAGATGTCCTATGGCCTTCTGCTTTACAAAGAAAGCATCATGGTTTCTTGTGGAAAAGGATGATTTAGACCCACCCCCAGAAGACGTTTGTGGACCTGAAGAAGACTCTTTCTTTTTGTCTCTAGGTTTCTCCCCATCCTTCTCCTAGGACTTAGAAGAATGTATTTTCTTCTGGTCACCCCCACTATAAGTTTTCTTACTCACCCTGGTGGGGACCCATTTGTATGTCTTCTTTCCCAATTCTTGGGAAGATATCAGCTCAGAGCCCACCAGTTATTGGTGCAGTTTTTCTGACACACAGTTATTAATGATGTGCTCTCCCATTAATCAATTTGTACAGCCCTTCTTAGTCATGTACATTACAACCATATGACCAGCAATCCAGAGCCTTAACTGCACAGTCTACAAAATCAACCCAGTCTTGAGAGGACTCCTTCTGGGTTTACCAGAAGTTAATTCTGTATTACTCAATAGTGAGCCTAAACCCATCACTCTTTGCCTCTTTCAAAACCTGGTGGTTGTCTGCATCTTCTTCTCTGACTGCGAAAAGTTTATCTCTACCTTTGTCTGCAAAGGAGAGCCACAGGATAGCTGCCCACCACTGCCTCTAGGGGACCATTTGGACTTTACAGGCCCTCTCCAGAGTAGTTACCCATTTGTTGATGTCATCCCCAGATTTGTAAAGGGGAACTATCCAGCTGAGATTCCTGGAGTTTAAGTGGTCCCCTCTGACCCTGGAGTCTCTTGTGCTACCACCGTGGGCTTCTAACTCCAAACTCTTCCTCTCCCTCTCAGACTTTCAAGATCCGGCTGCTCCCTTTTCAGCCTGAGCTTAGCTTTCTCAAGCTTGAGCAGGTGGTAACCCCTATCTAATGCTAACTCCTCTGAGTTATTAGAAGAGGTGGACTCAGCACAGGATGCTCAGGAGAGTGAGGATGAAGTTTGAGGTGGATATATTCATCCTGGCAACCCTTTGTACCCTCCCAGGAGGGGTAAAAGTGGACCTATCTAGGTGACCCCTTTCTGAACTGTTAGTACCTCCCTCTACAGGTAAAAGGCTGTCCTAGGGACTTCCTCTGAGTCCTATTGGACATGCTCAGAGTAAGCACCTGAAGTACAGAGTACTTCCTGGCTAATATGGAAGAGTCATCCCTAATACCTTGGCCTCCTACTCTACCTTCCCTTCAGGATGCTGGAGGTCATATTGCATTAGCATATGTAGGTGCTAAAGTTTAGTAGGGTGACTACCTGTCTTTAGTTTTCTAGACCTACATAGAGTCCTACGTTTCTGGAACTTAAGGATGCTCTGTCCAGACTCCTGAGTCTGTCTAGATTCCTGAACTGAAGACAGTACTAGTGTCGTGTATGTTTATCTACCCTACTCTAGTGTTCTAAACTTGGTCCCAAAGATGGGTGAAAGGGGTATGCCAGAGCCTTAACAACCCAGTCTAAGACAAATTTAGAAAAATACCAGTTTGCAAAAAATACAGTATGTACCTAAGCCAACAGTGGTTTCTCTTAACCAGAGATATGAACATACAAAAATATACTTAGCAACAGGTAAGTTAAGGCATAAAATATCATGGGGGTGGGGGCAAATCATATACTAAAAAAATAGAATGTGAAAATTACTCCCAATCCACAATACCGCCCAAGGACCCTTAGGACTAGGGAAGTACCAGCAGCTGGCAAACTGAACAAAGGAGTTGCCAGGAAAATAAAATACCTCCACCCCCAAACTGAATATCTTCATACTAAATGAGTGAGTGAAACATGTTTTCCTGACCCTCTTAATGATACTGGAATTGATGCCTCATATTCCTCTATTGTTCTCTTTTTTCGCTTATTCAGACTTTTTTTCACCTTTTTACAGTACGCTTGCTTCTATCTTATTTTTTGTTTGCACGTTTTACCTTTTCTTGTTCTTTAAGCATGCTTGGTTCCATTGCCTTCCTTTGGCCCTCACCCTACAAGTGTTCTGTCTTGTGATCAACAAGTCACATATACAAGTTAAAAAGGAGCATTAACAGATATGTAACATCTCCAAGCAACCCCCACTAAAGTTGGTACAGCTGCTTCCACATTACGGCTTTGATTAATAAAAACTCTAAGCCCTTGCACTTATAATTTTTACAAATTAAACCCAGTTGCATTTCTCATAAAAGTATCTTTTTGATTTTCAATGGGTTCTACACTGTTTTCTAGACTATTTTCCTAATTTATTATTGGATACCGTTACTTTCCCTCTTTGAAGGTATGGAACCTTATGGTGATACAAAACTCTTGTAGCAAAAATTCAATGACCAGAATAATAGCAGGGTAAATAATTGTATGTAAGTATTGATTTACTATTCTTAACTCCACATATGTGTAGCTTGTTGATATATGTATATAGCTTCAAGGTATGGAGCTCAGGAGTTAATAATATTAATTGTATCCTTACCAATGCATATTTACCTCCATGAAATTCTTGCTACAATATTATTGTAGTACAATATTTCTATAGTAAATGTATGCATTGTCTATAAATTGGCTGCAACAATTTCCATACCATTGAATGGCACATTGGATTCTGAGTGGGTTTGTGATCCAGGATGGATGTGGTGCTGTCAGATCCACTTAGCAGTCTTCAGTTCTTCTATTGAACGAGAGACCTTGCAGCTGTGTTTCAATGTTACAGCGCCAGCTGACTGTCCCCTGCTGCTGTGGTTCTGTCTCCTGGTATATTCTTTTGACAAAGAGCTTAGTTTCTGGAATGGTTGTGCTGCAGAAGACGCTCCTTTCTTTGACATGAAGCTTCAATCAAGGAGGAAGTGCTCCCTATTCAAGGAAAGGGCACAGTTGTGAATAGGGCACCTCTCTCCAGTATAAAATGAGTGAATACTCAATGGACTATGAAAATAAGCACAGTTTTTATCCTTTTCCGTTATCAATTTAAAAACAGAACATATTGCCACATTAATAGAAACCTTTATTTATGTCTGAAATAAATGTCTATGGAAGCCAAATCTACACACACACTAATGGTAACAAAAGAGAGAAGATGACTTAAACACCAGGTTGTAGAATCACAGAAACTTCTCCTAATAAAGTTTTGGAAGATATTCAAGCCATACAGAACAATTCTGTTATCTTAAATCTTGGCATTAAACATATTCAATGAGACATAGCTGGACTCTCTATGTAATTTAGAAAAGATCAACTTCAAATATCTCAAATAACACCACTAGTTTTACATTTTCTATCCCTGACCAGGCTACAACTGGATTTAGAAAATCGAAATAGACAAAATAATCTCCAGATGTTCAGCCTCCCTGAGAATATATAAGGTGTTCATTTGGAAAGTCTTCCACTTAAAACCTTTGAGAGATTTAAAATCGATGAAGTTCATAGAATTCTATCACATAGGAAAACTAATCAAACTCAACCAAGACAAGTCATATTTAAAGTACTGTATCATCACCAACTTGCAATTATAAGAAAATCAGCTTCTTAGGCACTATCTCTAATGGTTGAAGGCAACAAATTCTGCATTCATCAAGATTTTCCAAAATAAATTGTGGCCATTCTTAAATGACCTGTATCTCTTTGACCTCTACTTGATGATTGTGGTTATGAATACATTTACTTGACCTCTCGAACATGAGGATAGATGTAAATGGGATCGCAAAATCTTTCAGTGCTCCGAAGGAATCACAAAATCTTTCAGCACTACAAAGGATTTAATCAACTTTCTAGCTAAACATCATCAAATTAACACGGCCTAAGGTAACAAAAAGAAAATGGAGGCCTTTACTCACTTCAATCTGGATTTACGAGGTCCTCTGTTATATATAATTTTGTTCAGGCTAGCTTGCAGTTCTGCTGTTACCTTTGTGTCTTGTATTCGCCCCACTGGGATTCATTACATTTTGAATGTTCATATTTACATTTTTATGTTATGTGCTATTCATGTTTGTCTTTAACTTGTACAGAGTTTCTTTTTAACCTTAGTCCCAACCTTCTTTTTTCTTTTAATGTTTTCTTTCATGCTTAGCTCTACCTTTGCTCTCTACTTATCAACTTAAAATTGTTTCATTAAAAAATCAAAGGGCTTTGACACCTGGTAAATGATAAAAATATAAGTGAATATTTCTCTAGACATAAGGAAGATACTTGTTTAGTTCAAGAAACTGCTAATAATGATGTATTCTATCCTATGTGGTTAGAGGATAGACTGGTGGTGGTTTTGTTTCTTCAGCAGGTGATGAAAAAACTGAGTTGCCATTCTTTTTTCTACAAAAAACATATTTAACAGAAACATTGTGATGCTAATGACAGATGTGTACATTTTAAATCAATATTGATAAAAATTATTTTACACCTATTTAATAGTCATGGTCCAGTTAAACACAAGATAACCTTTTACTTTTAAAAGATAATGGTTTGAGAGTCTGGAATAAAATAAATGTCCAACACTACTAGTCCATTAACCCTTCATGTATGCAGTTTATTCAAATGTGAACTTCAGAAATACCAATGTTTTCATCTTCATACGAATACAGTTACCCAGTCAAAATGTGCTTTGCAGCACAGTTGCTTCTTCAGGGCCAGTCACTTTTAGGTAAGTATTATGATAAAAAGATTTTCCCTATTCAATCATAATTGTAATTTGTCCTCTATCTTGGGAGAACCATTTGATAAGGTAAACTTTTCATGTTTTAAAACGCAATAACAGAGTAGGTCCCGAGTCACTATTCAATCATAATTTTAATTTGTCCTTTATCTTATCAGAACCCCATAATAAGGGAATCTTTCCTTTTTAAACCACAATAACACAATAGGTCTCCATATGGCTGTGAAAAATCAAAAACTAAAGATATTACTGTTGAAATTCTTAAAATTTACAATGTTCCCTTAATAGTTGGTGGAAAACTGTAGTCTTGTAAGAGGTCCTTATTTGCATTGGCTTTCCACAATCATGATTAAATCTCCTAAAGCCTTCTTTGTTTTCAAATCTTGTTTTCAAAACTTCTAAACTGTTGTATGTGATTGGGAGATTTCATTTTCCTACATATAAATAATTCACTTCCTTGCTGATCATACTGTAGAATTGATTATCTTCCAGAAACTTATGTCACTTAACATCTTTTCCTAACATTCATCAGATTGACATCTCTGACCAAGCTATCATATCATTTAAGTTAAATAGTTAAATTAGATAAGATTTTTATTTTTAGCTTTAATAAGGAAACAGATAACTCTCATGTAATTAGATGGGATGCTTTTAAATCTAATATTTGAGGTTCTAAAATTTCTATTATGGCCCATGAAAATAAATTAAATTATTCTAAAATCTATGAATTGGAATAAGCGATATCTAAGTACGAAAGGTTATTTAGTTTGGAGTGTTGGACCTGGCTCTTTTAGCAGAGTTATCACCAAATGTCTGCTTTCTTCCTCCTATTTTTTCTGTCCTGTTTTTGTTGCATTTTATTACCAGTATGTTGGCCATAAGGTAGGCCCAAGGTAGTCCCATGGGCAGGGTACAGTGTATTTAAAAGGTAGGACATGTAATGGTGTGTTTTACATATCCTGATAGTGAAACACTGTTCAATTTCAGATTTCACTTTTGCAAGGCCTATCTCTCCCATAGGGTTAGCATGCGGTTTGCCTTGAAATATCTTTTAAGTGCAATTTCCTATTGGGAGCAGATGGAGATATGGAGTTTGGCGTCTCAACTCACAATTTAAAAATACATCTTTTCGTGAAGTCGGTGTTTGAATTGTAAGTTTGAAAATGCCACTTTTAGAAAGTGGGCATTTTCTTGCTTAACCATTCTGTGCCTCTGCATGTCTGCTGAATACATGTCTGGGACAGGATGACAGTTGGGCTTTTTGTGCATTCACTCTAGACAGGCACACAAAGGAAGCTGCGGTGTGTCCTGCATATCCTGATGACCCATCACCAGGCTGATGGGTCTTCCTGACCTAGAGTAGTGGGAGGAGCTGACACTTGCACCTGAATAGGGCTATACCTGCCCTTACGTAGAACAGTCTCTAACCTCCTGGAGTGAAAGGTAGGGTTCTGTGCACTACAAAGACTTCTCTTTGATGTTTGCCTACTTCAAAGACAGAAAGGGTATAAGTACTGGACCTCTGACACCACACAGTTAGAAAACTTCTGAACTGAGGACATTCGGCCAGGAAGAAGAGCTGGATGCTGTAGGAGGGACTGCTGCTCTGCCTGCTGCTTTTCTGTACTAGCCTGCTGCTTGCTGCTTCTGTCCTGGGAGTGAAAGAACTGGACTTTGCTTTCAACATCCTGTTTTCCAAGGCTCTCCAAAGGCTAGAGTTGAGCTTGCCTTCTGTTAAGAAATCTCAAAGCCATCAAAGACTTGACCTGCCAGCACCTGGACCCGCCTGCTGAGATTCCTGACTTGCCAAGTGGTGCCAAATCCCGTTCCTGGGCGCTTGGAAATGAGCAACCAAGAAGAAACTAAGTACATTGACTCCAGAGCTAGTTTGTAACTGGCGCCGCTGTCTGACTGTGTGCCACTGCCTGCACCAGAGCCATGGTCCTTGCTGAGTGCCACGACCACGGCCTGCAACCCAGGCCCGATGCCGCCGCATCACCGAAGCCCAGCCACAGCATGAGTCCCAAGTGCTGTGTCACTGACGTCGATGACACCAGACTCCGACTCCACCACAGCATCTGTGACCCCAAGGTGTAATTGCGACACAGGTAAGTCAATGCCTTACATCTAGACCTGCTGGATTCATCAACCCTGCTTTGTCATAAGGAACCGATGCCTCGCCATGGTGCCACATCACCTCCCCTCCAACCATAAGGAAGCAATGCCTCACCTTCCCTGCTTAGCAGTAAGAAACCACTGCCTCACCTCCCCGGTAGCAGTAAGGAAGCAACGCCACACCAACTCCTGCAATGCCTCACCTCCCCAACTCCATGCAACAGATTTGTTTCTTCATCATTTTTCAAGGTACTGTACCCGGGGGCCGTGTGACTCCGTGACTGGCCCCACTCCCTTGTGAGTGGAGTCAGACTGATGGAAGTGACTCCGTCAAGACGCCATTATAGCCCCATTTTCAGCTATTGTGTTTCTAAGCACTATACTACAGTTAATTTGAAAATGTGCATCTTTACGTGTGCATGTTGGATTTTTGTCATTTTTGGTCTTGTTTTACTCAGGTAAATATTGGCTATTTTTCTACACTTTACTTTTGAGGTGTTTTTACTGTGCCACTGTGTGTGTGTACAAATACTTTACACATTACCCCTGAGATAAGCCTGATTGCTTGAGTCAAGCTACCAAGGGGGTGGGCAGGGGTTATCTTACCTGTGTGACTCCCTTACCCTAAGTAGAGTGAGGGTCCCTACTTGGACAGTGTGCAAACCACTGCCAACTAGACCCCATTAGGGGGAAGCTGCTTTGAACTCACCTGAACCACGCCACCCCTGCCATCACTGCCACCGCCACCGCCAGGAGTCCAGGGCTGCCATTACCGCGCCAGCAAGTACCATCTCCCGCGTCGCCGCCCCGGGACTTCAACTCCCAGTAGCCTCAGCGGCGGCGCGCGGTTCTGACGCGGCGCCAGCGCCAGGAGGCGCCTACAAATCGCCCAGAGGCCGGCGGAGCGGGGGGGAAGCTGCTTTGAACTCACCTGAACCACGCCACCCCTGCCATCACTGCCACCGCCACCGCCAGGAGTCCAGGGCTGCTATTACCGCGCCAGCAAGTACCATCTCCCGCGTCGCCGCCCTGGGACTTCAACTCCCGGTAGCCTCAGCGGCGGCGCGCGGTTCTGACGCGGCGCCAGCGCCAGGAGGCGCCTACAAATCGCCCAGAGGCCGGCGGAGCAGGGGGGAAGCTGCTTTGAACTCACCTGAACCACGCCACCCCTGCCATCACTGCCACCGCCACCGCCAGGAGTCCAGGGCTGCTATTACCGCGGCAGCAAGTACCATCTCCCGCGTCGCCGCCCCGGGACTTCAACTCCCGGTAGCCTCAGCGGCGGCGCGCGGTTCTGACGTGGCGCCACCGCCAGGAGGCGCCTACAAATCGCCCAGAGGCCCGCTTCGCGGGACGCGCGCGGGACACGCCGGGCGAAGCCCGGGCAAAGGGCGGGCCGTCTGTGGCCGTCCGGGGCAGGAGGAGGCAGGGCAGGGCCATGGACTATCGTCGAGGTTTCTTTTGACATAGAGTACCCCGGTCCATGGGCAGATAGTAACGTAAGCAGCTAATAATATTAATGTGTGTTTTGTGTACAATATAACCGGCTGACGTGGAGTGTTGTGGGGGCACTTTGATAAAGAGGCAACCAGTCAATTTATTGAGGAATATTTCCACTAGATAATCTCCGCTGTTCCCATCATGTCCAAACTGAGGTCCTCTAAAATGGCTACAAATAATGACTCAAAGACCTTGGATAACTATCTTTTTAAAGTAGTTAGTAAAATTAACAAAGATAGGAGATCATCATTAAGTAGGGTTAGTCCAGAAACATCTCCCATAAGGCAGTGCTTACTCCCTACATCAATGTCTCAGAGGGTCTCGACTATTTCCAACAATGAGAATGATTTAAATATTGATGTTTCTGTGGTAGAGCAGGTTTGTTGTTCCGAACCTATTCAAGTACAGGATCGGACATTACCATCAAGGTCTCCTCTTATTCAATCTCCCACTAGGAGAGTGGTACGTGCCTGTAGGAAGGGGCCTGTCAATAAAGCAGGGTGTCGGAAGCCAAAAAAAGCTGGTCCAACAGCTACCAATAGGGGAAATGTCCCTGAGTCCACCAATATTATTGAGGGGACTAGTCTGCACTCAAGTCAAATTGATCATCTGATTACAATTTTTGAATCTAAATTGGAAGTACTGATGAGTCCCCTGGTGGCCAAGGTAGAATTAGTGCTTCTTAGGGTTACTAGATTAGAAGGCCTTGTAGAAACTTGTTTGACTCGGTCCACTGTTCCACTGAGTACCCACTTAGACTCAATAGGCTCTATGGATAATCGCTCAGTGGGTTCAGTTACACACTCTATAGTCAGTAATAGGGTGGAGAGCTTGGGGGCTACTGTCCAGGCCCTACCGACTGTAAGTGTGCTGACTGCCTCATCCTCGTCTACATCATCAGTAGGGTCGGCTAGTGTACAAAATACTTTTAGTCAACCACGATTAATACAAAGGAGTACTCAGGACACTATAAGAGGGACAGTCATTGATAGAAGAAGTATAACTAGGCGACATAATTCTATTAATCTCCCGCCAGAATGTGCACCATATACTGTGGTTCTAATAAATATCCCAGAGGCTGACTTGTGCTTGAATGGTTCTGGGGTAGAAACGTATCCTGCTCTTAAAAACAAGACGCTTGCTTGGTTGAATAAGAACTGTGGATTTCCTTGTGCCCTTGCAAATGACATTTTATTTACCCGCAGAGTTAGCTGGATTGGCAATGGCCCTAAAAATAGAGGTGGAGACTGTATCATTATAAATTTTAAACTCCAACAACACGTGGTAACAGTGCTTCAGAGAGCTGCAATTTTGCCAACTCTAGAAAATGCGGTTCTTGTTAGACCTCTTGGCTTTTTTTATAATCATGGGGCCAATACTCAATGTCGCTCGTTGTATGTGCAAGTGCAATGTTCAAATGAGAACGGAAGAGGTATGGATGCCTGTACCCCGAATGTATTTGTAAATATGTCTCGGTCTCAAATTAGGGGGGAGTCAAGTCGTCATCAGTTGACTTACAGGCAGACCGTTAACACTTTACCTCTTCACAATCGGTATGCTGCCTTATCTTCTATGGAGGAAAATGATTGACTGCCAAATGTCTTGGGAAATTCTTCCCAGTCTTCAGCATCGTCCATCAAGATTGCTACATGGAACATTGCTGGTTTAAAGAGTAAGTCTGGGATAGCCGAATGGGAAAGGACATTAAAATCTTTTGACGTCATTGCTTTACAAGAGACCTGGGATCAAACGAATAGCATTTCCTTAGATGGCTTTTGTCATTTTTGTATTCCAGCTACAAACAGTGTGGCAGGAAGACCTAATGGGGGTCTATTAAGCCTTTTTAAACTGGATATGAAAGGCACCTTAACCCAATGCCCCTCGGGCTCAGTAAATTGTCTAATTGTTGAGCTTTCCACCCAGGATAAGGGTAAGATCCTTTTTATAAATTTTTATAACTCGCATGCTAATGATTGTACCAGTCAAAACCTGGATGACTTGGATAAATTTTTGTCAGTCTATAGTATAAATGTTAATACTTTTGAGTTAATATTACTAGGGAACTTTAACATACATCCATGTACCCTACCATGTATTAGGAGGGATGAGGAAGGCCCTCCCTTTTCCTCAACTGCTCATCCAGAACATACTAGGCAGGGGGATTATCTTGAGTTTTTCCTCGCTAAATGGAATTTATATGAGTCTGGCTGTGGAGACGGGAATAGTAGGTCCCCTACGTTTAAGGGCAAAGAAAATGGTACTATTATAGATTATATTTATTTGTCTTCTTTTTTGTTAAATAGTGTTTTAAATTATTGTACTGAGGTGTCAGTTTTTAGCGATCATAATCCTGTTGTACTTGTTTTTAAGAACACTGAACTGATTTCTCTCAAATTAGTCGCAGAGAGTGGGGGCTTGAACCTTAAAGTCAAAGACCAGAATCGTAGGTTGAAGTGGACAAAAATAGTCCCTGAAACCTTTTTTCAGGAGGTCTTATCTAAAGTGAAGGATGAAATCTCTATATGTCTAGCGGAAAAACCAGATCCTAAGGAGGTTATAGTAGCATTTGATCAGATTTGCTCGGAAATTAATTGTAGTCTTCAGGCTAAATCTAGCCAGAAGGTGCTAGAGGGAAATAGATGGTTTGATAAGGAATGCTCTAAAGCACATGGTGTACTACTAAAGGCATTAAAAACTATTCCTAAAGATCGATCAAAAATAGTAAATGCTAGGAAAGTGTATAAAAAAACTATTCTAGAGAGGAAAAGGACTTTGAAAGATAACGCCTTGGCTCAACTCTTGGATCCAGATACCCTAAAAAACAGTGGCTTATTCTGGAAAATAATAAATCAGCCCTTTTTTTCTGATGAAACTAATACTCCTTTAGAGGTAAACATTCCAGATGAGGGCTGGATAAAACACTTTAGTCAGATATATTCCAATATTGGTCCTCCTGGTGGAATTTTAGCAGATGAAGTTGGGGAAATCTTCCCTGACAAGGATGCAGTTATTTTTGCAGTTGCAGATGTTGAAAGGGCTATAGACCTAATCACAAAAAACAAAGCCCCGGGCCCAGATGGGGTACCTGGGGACGTTTTTAAAAGTTTTCCAAAATTTTGGTCTAAGGTATTATGCAAGGTTTTTAATAATCTTGCATTTGATAAAATCCCGTCTTCCTGGAAGAAATCTATAATTATACCAGTGTTTAAAAAGGGTAATAGGCAAGACCCATCTTGTTACAGGCCGATTTCACTGATTGATTCCTCAGTGAAAATTTTAGGTCAAGTTATTTTAAATAAACTGAACGATTGGTTAACAGAGAAAGGGGTCCTAGTAGATGTGCAGTATGGTTTTAGACCTAAAAGGAGTACTATAGATCAAGGCTTGAATTTGTATTTATTAATAGAGAAATACACGAAGGCGAAGGAGGGTTCCATGTATCTGGGGTTCATGGACCTCTCGTTAGCCTTTGATCTTGTAAATCGATCTAAATTATGTAAAATCTTACTTGACATGGGACTGGACAAGGCTCTTGTTAACCTCTTAGTAGATTTACATACTGACCTAACAGCTTCTGTTAGAGTTACTACTGCGGGGCGATGCACTAGCCACTTTAACTCAGAAAGGGGAGTCAGGCAGGGGTGCATTTTGGCTCCCCTCCTTTTTACTATTTATATAAATGCCTTGGAATCCACACTAAAAGATGCTACCCAGGACACCCCACGGATAGGAGATCTCGGTATTCCGGTTCTCCTATACGCGGACGATGCTGTCCTGCTTTCCCGTACTGGTGTTGGTCTTCAACGATTATTGGACGCCTTTGAGGTTTTTATGACTTCCCTGGATTTAAAGATCAACGTTAAAAAGTCCCAGATTATGATCATGGGTAAGGGTAATAAAAATAAACTCCCCAAAATTTTTACTTGTGGGAGGCAAGAACTGTGTAGAGTAGCAATATTTCCATACTTAGGGATCACTTTCGATGAGAAAGGCTCCTGGGGCCCCCAGATAAAAAATAGAAATGTTGCCCTTGTAAAGTCGTATTCTGCTCTTCGGGGTTTTATGAATAAACTTGGGGCGAGGCCAATTGTTAGTTTGCTAAAAATTTATGAAGCAAAATGCCTTGCAATAGCAACGTATGGAAGTGCGATATGGGGCTATTGCTCTATGGAAAGTATACAGATCACGGAAAATAAATTCTTAAGATCGGTTCTCTCTCTTCCCCAGTCTACTTCCACACATATTGTCCATACGGAATTGGGTGTGGGCTACATTTCAGACTTGATCAAACTGGCCCCCGTTCTAGCCTGGCTAAAGATCTGGCTGAATCAAGAAATTCCGCTCAACCACTCCATTTTAAAAGATTGCCTGCAGCTGGATAAAGTAAATAAAATAGCGTGGCTAGTTTATATCAAAAATTGTTTTGTTAGATTAGGGAGATCGGATCTTTTTTATTCCCCGGAATCAATAACTGTTAAAGATATTGGACTGATTAAAAGCATGATGAAAGAGAACAAGTTGAATATGAGAAACCATCGGTGCGGGCCAGTATCATTTTGAGTACTTATGTGGGCCCTGAATTATATTTGTCTATTGTAAATCAACCCTTCCACCGGTTTCTACTCACACGTTTTCGGTTTAACCTGATCCATCTAACTCTTGGCCACTTTCAAACCTGGTCTCCTCCGGAAAAAGGAACGCCGTGTAATTGTGATAATTTTTCGATCCTGAATACAATGCATTTTTTGTTATTCTGTGACCATTACGCGGCCTTAAGAAAGAAATATTTGTTCCCAATTTTAAAGGAGGAGGGGTTTATACAGGCCAAACCTGCCCTCTTGTTCTTACAGTTATTGCAGACCCCTATTTTGTTCCATGTTGCTAGTTTTTTAGTGGGAGCTGTTAGGGTTAAGAAAAAGAAGTTCGCTATCAATCCGATTATTTTATTGTAATGAATTGAGTGATTAATTAACTTTTTATAGGAAATGTAATTTCTGCGAATCTGGGAAAATATTAATGTTTCACGTTAAATGATGTTTTTAGGATGTTTTACTTTACTGACCCCCCTTTTTAAACATTGTAGATAATATGAATTGTTGATTACCTGTAATATTTGATTGTACTGTTTTTATGCCTTTTTATGATATTTATTTATCGAAATAAAGTACTTTGACTGACTGACTGACTGACCCCATTTCTAACATACAGTAACACAGACAATAAAGTACAACTGCAAAAACTTATGGCCTGATTTCGAGTTTGGTGGGCTTACCCCCACTCCGCTGTAGCAGCGATCCCAAGTACAGCATACAGTTGGCGGTCTTTCACCTGCCCTGTTATGATGCATGCAGTCTGAACTGCTGACCGCGTCAATGGAGTGTGTCCTGCCTGTGAATCAGCAGACTGCAATGATGGCGATTCATACTCCGTTGCCGTCAGGGCCACAGATTCCCTCCAAGCAGATAAGAAAACATAGTTGCACAGGTGCTTCCCTTGTGGCGGTCCCCCAATGGCCTCTAAGCACCATAATAGTGGCCATTAGATGGATACAAACACAACACACCTGATGTCCAATGGCCAAGTGGATACACCTGCAAATCACACTATAAAACACACCCTATTTCAGACCTTGATCCTTTTCCACTCCACTGCAAAACAGCAATTCTGAAACAAAAGTTTGGTGGCAGAAGGCATGCCTTTTTATTCCATCCCTTTTACCGCTCTTGACACACTTTTTCAGTACATTTTCATGTGAGGAATGTGAGCTTGTGAGAAATTGGAGGGTGCCACAGAGATTGTTTGCTGTAATTTTAGTGAGGAGCTGCTGTTGTGTTACAATATTGTAAGCACACATCACTATCCCTGAATATTAGTGGTGAATACGTTTAGAATTTAGAAGAGTGTGCCTGTGCAGCGTCAGTGACCTGGTCAAAAAGGGCATCAGAAAGCTGAATTTGGAACATACTTTCAAAGCTGTTCTGAACATGGACCCACAAAATAGGTTTCGCCCAGGGCCCTAATACACCTTAAGTTGTAACTGCCTGTGCATCTTTTAACTGAGAAGTCAATGGAAACGGGTAAGATTGTGGTTTATCATTGGTTGCGTCCATGACAGTGTGGGTTTTGGACGTCATCAAGCAGCAGTAGTGGCAGGACATATAAGGTCGGATCCTTAGTGGCACAGGATGTGTGGAGCTGAGTACAGATGAGTTTCTGTCTTATATCCGTCTCTGTCTGTCAACTCAGGTGTGGAGGTTTTGCCGCCACAGTAAAGTCGACGAGAAAGGACATCATGATTGGGTGAGCGGGGAAACTGGCGTTCCACCCTCTGATGGACGGACACATTGGCTTATGTCGTTGTTCAAACGGCAGTACCCTTGCCGCCAAACTCATTATCAGCCTTTTAGATCTGAATGGTATTTAATACTTAGCAAAACAGCAGGTTTACAAATATTAAATAATAAAGCAAAGTTATGTTTCTGGAAAGGTCCTGCTAATTACTACTTAACATGAATAGATGCTGTTCTTTCAAGCTCTGGTCACCTATTTACCTCCGCTAAAGACATGTATTCTAACGTATCATCATTCTGATGTTACTGATCCTACAATACTATATTCATTTTACTATCTTGTAATATGCCTGTTGTTTTTCAAAATTACAAAGATTGTGGTTGCTCCTGTTTCTATTACTGAATTACAATCTGCTATTGCTTCACTAAACTCTGGGAAACCTCCTGGCTCAGATGACTTTCCTGTTGATTTACATAAAACATTGACTAGGCAATTAGCTCCTTATCTCATATACATTTTAACAGAATTCATGCAAAAACAACTATAACAGGATCCTTCCCTGGAGCACTGATTGTTGTTCTCCCCAAATTCCTAAATTGGATGAGGATCTCACTATTATTTCTGACTACAGACCAGTCTCATTAATTAATCAGAAGTGTAAACTTTATGATAAAAGTCTTGCTAATAGGCTATCTTAAATTCTAGGTTATTTGATTCATACTGGTCAAGTAGGTTTCAAGATGGGAAGATGTTCGGTACCTAGTACTAGGCTTATTTGTCATGTTTAGTCATCTATACCTAACACTTACTCACCTTCTGGCTTGCTAGCGCCGGATGCAGAAACATTTGATAAAGTTTGCTGGCATTTTTTAACGTGTGCCATGAAATTCTGTCATTTTGGACAAAATTTTCTTAACTTAGATAAAGCTCCTTATCTTCATCTTTCAGTCAAGATGTTTATTTATAGTACGCCTCTAATTCCTTCTACCTCTTCAGAGGTACTATTCAAGAATGTCATCTATCCCCCTTCTTTGTCTTTTAAATATTAAGCCTCTCCTCAACCTACTTAGATACTCTCTATATAATAAAGATATTATGATAGGAAATACCAGTATCAAAATGTCTGCCTATAGAGAAAATGTGTTATTATTCATCTCAGACACAGAAACGTCAATACACTGGTACTAGATATAATAAATAGTTATTCAAGAGAATATGGCTGCACTCTAAATATAAACAAGGCAGATTTATTCCTTATAAATATACGTTGTACACCAGATATGATTAAACAATATAATGTTATGTGGAGTCAAAATAAAATTAAATATCTTGAAGCACTTTTTGCATATACTTACAACATACCCTAGAACATAATAATGACTATATTATTCATAAAGTTAAGAATCAGATTGAAAGTTTGTCCTCTCTTCCTTTTAATGGGTGGGAAAGATTTAAATTGATTAAAATAGTTATTGTACCATATATATATATATATATATATATATATATATATATAACCTATGCTACCATTTAAAAAAATATAGAAAATAATATCTAAATTCCATTTGGAAAAAATTTCAATGCCCAGAATAAGCTATCTTAAATGTATTTCAACACACTAATGACAACTGTGGTTTAAGATTACCTCATTTTTATAATTATTGTACGGCTTTTACTCTACACAGGGACCTACTAAATCAGCAATTACCCTTGCATTGATCCTGCATGGACACAATTTGGTAATCCTTTCCCACTGATAGTTATCTTGGAGATGTGTAAGAACAAGAATTCCCTGATTATTGAGGCCATAAAACGTTCCTTTGATCTATGATGCTTCATATTATACTGATATTAAGCACTCTTGAAGGGGATTAAATCTGCCTGTTAAACTAATTCATAGGAATACGTTTAAAAAATTATGTATTGATGTTTTTTATATTTATTTCTTTTCTTTTCTTTTATGGATCTCTAAGAGACGTTTATTTTACCATCAACTGAATTTACTAAGTATGAAATCTTATGTAATGCCATGCTGAAGTCAATCCCCAATGACCTACCTGTTGTTAAGACTCCTGAAATAAAGCTATATTTACATATATTTAATAAATCCGGTAATCTTGCATCTAAAGTATAAAAGAATTTATCATGTAATACATATTCTAATTTCCAGAATATTAAATATTTTTGGATTATGGAACTATTTGTCAAGTTTTCACTTAAAGATGGCCCACAAATATTACTTTCTAGTACATCTGGATGTTACATGTACAGTAAAGTGCATACTAATCAAACTTTTCTTGTCTTATCTAATCCTTTGTTGTATCTTGCTAAACCTTTTAAGGCTGAATTACTAGATAGTCCTTGATAATGGCAGTGTAATAATAGTAACGGTTAGTTAAAACACTGATAATCTGGTCTGAAGTTTAGGATGCCATTGGTAAAATATTAATATTTCTGATACTATTTGATACGCTGTTGCTAAATCATTTGCCCTTTCCTTGACTTTTTCATTTGTGAATCAGAATGTGTTTGATTTCTAAATTACCTTAGTAAAAATCCATAAAGAGAGAGGTTAAAAAATGTCC